>NC_092709.1:355269719-355869719 GCF_047496885.1 Scyliorhinus torazame | reverse complement strand
ATAGGTAGCCTATCATCTGAATATAATACGAGTAGTTCATCATAATCGGCATGTGTATTATAAGTCATATGTTTTACTGTTGTAGTTCTAGCATCTGGCCAGCAGGTCCCGGGACCCAGATGTTGTAGTTCTAGCATCTGGCCAGCAGGTCCCGGGACCCAGATGTTGTAGTTCTAGCATCTGGCCAGCAGGTCCCGGGACCCAGATGTTGTAGTTCTAGCATCTGGCCAGCAGGTCCCGGGACCCAGATGTTGTAGTTCTAGCATCTGGCCAGCAGGTCCCGGGACCCAGATGTTGTAGTTCTAGCATCTGGCCAGCAGGTCCCGGGACCCAGATGTTGTAGTTCTAGCATCTGGCCAGCAGGTCCCGGGACCCAGATGCATCATGAGCCGGATTCTCCGAGACATCCCGCCAAAATCACGAAACGTGATCGGTCAGAGAATCGGCTCCGACGCCGAAATCAGGTTTGACGCTGGTTTCGCACCGATTTGGAATTCTCTGGAACACCCAACTCGCCGATATCGCGGCGCCAGCCGTGCGGCCCGGAAGTACAGTACGCATCTCATTATCCTCCCCTCCCCCACCACCGAACACACGCCCCTCCCACACCACGGAACACACGCCCCTCCCACACCACCGAACACACTCCCCTCCCACACCACCGAACACACTCCCCTCCCACACCACCGAACACACTCCCCTCCCTCACCACCGAACACACTCTCCTCCCTCACCACCGAACACACTCCCCTCCCACACCACCGAACACACTCCCCTCCCCCACCACCGAACACACTCCCCTCCCACACCACCGAACACACTCCCCTCCCACACCACCGAACACACTCCCCTCCCACACCACCGAACACACGCCCCTCCCACACCACCGAACACCCTCCCCTCCCTCACCACCGAACACACTCCCCTCCCACACCACCGAACACACTCCCCTCCCACACCACCGAACACACTCCCCTCCCTCACCACCGAACACACGCCCCTCCCACACCACCGAACACACTCCCCTCCCTCACCACCGAACACACTTCACTCCCACACCACCGAACACACTCCCCTCCCTCACCACCGAACACACTCCCCTCCCACACCACCGAACACACTCCCCTCCCACACCACCGAACACACTCCCCTCCCTCACCACCGAACACAGTCCCCTCCCACACCACCGAACACACTTCCCTCCCACACCACCGAACACACTCCCCTCCCTCACCACCAAACACACGCCCCTCCCACACCACCGAACACACTCCCCTCCCACACCACCGAACACACTCCCCTCCCACACCACCGAACACACTCCCCTCCCGCACCACCGAACACACTCCCCTCCCACACCACCGAACACACTCCCCTCCCACACCACAGAACACAAGCCCCTCCCTCACCACCGAACACACTCCCCTCCCACACCACAGAACACACGCCCCTCCCACACCACCGAACACACTCCCTCCCTCACCACCGAACACACTCCCCTCCCACACCACCGAACACCCCCACCCCCCACACCACCGAACACCCTCCCCTCCCACACCACCAAACACACTCCCCTCCCACACCACGGAACACACTCCCCTCCCTCACCACCGAACACCCCCACCTCCCACACCACCGAACACCCCCACCTCCCACACCACCGAACACACTCCCCTCCCTCACCACCGAACACACTTCCCTCCCACACCACGGAACACACTCCCCTCCCTCACCACCGAACACCCCCACCTCCCTCACCACCGAACACACTCCCCTCCTACACCACCGAACACACTCCCCTCCCTCACCACCGAACACACTTCCCTCCCACACCACAGAACACACGCCCCTCCCACACCACCGAACACACTCCCTCCCTCACCACCGAACACACTCCCCTCCCACACCACCGAACACCCCCACCTCCCACACCACCGAACACCCTCCCCTCCCACACCACCGAACACCCCCACCTCCCACACCACCGAACACACTCCCCTCCCACACCACGGAACACACTCCCCTCCCTCACCACCGAACACACTCCCCTCCCACACCACGGAACACACTCCCCTCCCACACCACCGAACACACTCCCCTCCCACACCACCGAACACACTCCCCTCCCTCACCACCGAACACCCCCACCTCCCACACCACCGAACACACGCCCCTCCCACACCACCGAACACACGCCCCTCCCACACCACCGAACACACTCCCCTCCCACACCACCGAACACACTCCCCTCCCACACCACCGAACACACTCCCCTCCCACACCACCGAACACACTCCCCTCCCGCACCACCGAACACACTCCCCTCCCACACCACCGAACACACTCCCCTCCCACACCACAGAACACAAGCCCCTCCCTCACCACCGAACACACTCCCCTCCCACACCACAGAACACACGCCCCTCCCACACCACCGAACACACTCCCTCCCTCACCACCGAACACACTCCCCTCCCACACCACCGAACACCCCCACCTCCCACACCACCGAACACCCTCCCCTCCCACACCACCAAACACACTCCCCTCCCACACCACGGAACACACTCCCCTCCCTCACCACCGAACACCCCCACCTCCCACACCACCGAACACACGCCCCTCCCACACCACCGAACACACTCCCCTCCCACACCACCGAACACACTCCCCTCCCTCACCACCGAACACCCCCACCTCCCACACCACCGAACACACTCCCCTCCCTCACCACCGAACACACTTCCCTCCCACACCACGGAACACACTCCCCTCCCTCACCACCGAACACCCCCACCTCCCTCACCACCGAACACACTCCCCTCCTACACCACCGAACACACTCCCCTCCCTCACCACCGAACACACTTCCCTCCCACACCACGGAACACACTCCCCTCCCTCACCACCGAACACCCCCACCTCCCTCACCACCGAACACACGCCCCTCCCACACCACCGAACACACTCCCTCCCTCACCACCGAACACACTCCCCTCCCACACCACCGAACACCCCCACCTCCCACACCACCGAACACCCTCCCCTCCCACACCACCAAACACACTCCCCTCCCACACCACCGAACACACTCCCCTCCCTCACCACCGAACACACTCCCCTCCCACACCACGGAACACACTCCCCTCCCTCACCACCGAACACACTCCCCTCCCACACCACGGAACACACTCCCCTCCCACACCACCGAACACACTCCCCTCCCACACCACCGAACACACTCCCCTCCCTCACCACCGAACACCCCCACCTCCCACACCACCGAACACACGCCCCTCCCACACCACCGAACACACTCCCCTCCCACACCACCGAACACACTCCCCTCCCTCACCACCGAACACCCCCACCTCCCACACCATCGAACACACGCCCCTCCCACACCACCGAACACACTCCCCTCCCTCACCACCGAACACCCCCACCTACCACACCACCGAACACACGCCCCTCCCTCACCACCGAACACACGCCCCTCCCACACCACCGAACACACTCCCCTCCCTCACCACCGAACACACTTCCCTCCCACACCACCGAACACACTCCCCTCCCACACCACCGAACACACTCCACTCCCACACCACCGAACACACTCCCCTCCCTCACCACCGAACACCCCCACCTCCCACACCACCGAACACACTCGCCTCCCACACCACCGAACACACTCCCCTCCCTCACCACCGAACACCCCCACCTCCCACACCACCGAACACACTCCCCTCCCACACCACCGAACACACTCCGCTCCCTCACCACCGAACACCCCCACCTCCCACACCACCGAACACACGCCCCTCCCTCACCACCGAACACACACCCCTCCCACACCACCGAACACACTCCCCTCCCTCACCACCGAACACACTCCCCTCCCTCACCACCGAACACACGCCCGTCCTATGCCACGGAACACCCCCCCCCCCACACCACGGAACACACTCCCCTCCCACACCACCGAACACACTCCCCTCCCACACCACCGAACACACTCCCCTCCCACACCACCGAACACACTCCCCTCCCACACCACCGAACACCCTCCCCTCCCACACCGCCGAACACCCTCCCCTCCCACACCGCCGAACACCCCCACCTCCCACACCACCGAACACCCTCCCCTCCCACACCACCGAACACACTCCCCTCCCACACCACCGAACACACTCCCCTCCCACACCACCGAACACCCCCACCTCCCACACCACCGAACACCCTCCCCTCCCACACCACCGAACACACTCCCCTCCCACACCACCGATCACACTCCTCTCCCACACCACAGAACACACTCCCCTCCCACACCACCGAACACACTCCCCTCCCTCACCACCGAACACCCTCACCTCCAACACCACCGAACACACTCCCCTCCCACACCACAGAACACACTCCTCTCCCACACCACCGAACACACTCCCCTCCCTCACCACCGAACACCCTCCCCTCCCACACCACAGAACACACGCCCCTCCCACACCACCGAACACCCTCCCCTCCCACACCACCGAACACCCTCCCCTCCCACACCACAGAACACACGCCCCTCCCACACCACCGAACACACTCCTCTCCCACACCACCGAACACCCTCCCCTCCCACACCACCGAACACACTCCCCTCCCACACCACCGAACACCCTCCCCTCCCACACCACTGAACACACGCCCCTCCCACACCACCGAACACACTCCCTCCCTCACCACCGAACACACTCCCCTCCCACACCACCGAACACCCCCACCTCCCACACCACCTCCCACACTCCCCTCCCACACCACCGAACACACTCCCCTCCCTCACCACCGAACACACTCCCCTCCCACACCACCGAACACACTCCCCTCCCACACCACCGAACACACTCCCCTCCCACACCACCGAACACCCTCCCCTCCCTCACCACCGAACACACTCCCCTCCCACACCACCGAACACCCCCACCTCCCACACCACCTCCCACACTCCCCTCCCACACCACCGAACACACTCCCCTCCCTCACCACCGAACACACTCCCCTCCCACACCACCGAACACACTCCCCTCCCTCACCACCGAACACACTCCCCTCCCACACCACCGAACACGCTCCCCTCCCTCACCACGGAACACACTCCCCTCCCTCACCACCGAACACACTCCCCTCCCACACCACCGAACACCCTCCCCTCCCTCACCACGGAACACACTCCCCTCCCACACCACCGAACATCCTCCCCTCCCTCACCACCGAACACACTCACCTCCCACACCACCAAACATCCTCCCCTCCCTCACCACCGAACACACTCCCCTCCCACACCACCGAACACACTCCCCTCCCTCACCACCGAACACCCTCCCCTCCCTCACCACCGAACACACTCCCCTCCCACACCACCGAACACCCTCCCCTCCCTCACCACGGAACACACTCCCCTCCCTCACCACCGAACATCCTCCCCTCCCTCACCACCGAACACACTCACCTCCCACACCACCGAACACACTCCCCTCCCTCACCACCGAACACACTCCCCTCCCACACCACCGAACACACTCCCCTCCCTCACCACCGAACACCCTCCCCTCCCTCACCACCGAACACACTCCCCTCCCACACCACCGAACACACTCCCCTCCCACACCACCAAACACCCTCCCGTCCCACACCACCGAACACCCTCCCCTCCCACACCACCGAACACACTCCCCTCCCTCACCACCGAACACACTTCCCTCCCTCACCACGGAACACACTCACCTCCCACACCACCAAACATCCTCCCCTCCCACACCACCGAACATCCTCCCCTCCCTCACCACCGAACACACTCACCTCCCACACCACCGAACACACTCCCCTCCCTCACCACCGAACACACTCCCCTCCCACACCACCGAACACACTCCCCTCCCTCACCACCGAACACCCTCCCCTCCCTCACCACCGAACACACTCCCCTCCCACACCACCGAACACACTCCCCTCCCACACCACCAAACACCCTCCCCTCCCACACCACCGAACACACTCCCCTCCCCCAGCACGGAACTCACTCCCCCCCTCACCACCGAACACACTCCCCTCCCACACCACCGAACACACTCCCCTCCCACACCACCAAACACCCTCCCGTCCCACACCACCGAACACCCTCCCCTCCCACACCACCGAACACAGTCCCCTCCCTCACCACCGAACACACTTCCCTCCCTCACCACGGAACACACTCCCCTCCCTCACCACCGAACACACTCCTCTCCCTCACCACGGAACACACTCCCCTCCCACACCACCGAACACCCCCACCTCCCACACCACCGAACACCCTCCCCTCCCACACCACCGAACACCCTCCCACACCACCGAACACACTCCCCTCCCACACCACCAAACCACCCGCATGCACACCCCCTCCGTTTTATATGTAACACTGGGTTGGCATTGACAGTGGGTCTGGTCCATGGGATGGAGGATGATGGCAACACACTGTGCGATGTGCTCCGAGCTCCAAATCGTTAGACAATGTCTGATTCATGGCCACAGTCGTACCCCCAGCTGGGTGATCCCTGCATGCAAGCTTGTGGCCAATCCATCACATGGCCCAGTCGAGCAGCTGGGGACGGAGTATGGGCACGGTCAGGGAAGGGGGTGCTGCACGGTCCACCCACTGGGCCTCAGTCGTCCACCAGCCCTCACCCCCAGGGGCGCACTGAGGAGGTTGTGTAGTTTCTTCCTGCACTAGCCTGCAGTCCAGCCCACCGTGCTGACGGTGCTGCCGGCAGCTGCCACCTCTGCCCAGGTGAACGATGGCGCTTGCTGACCTCCGTCCCGGCCTGGGGTACAGAACCAGCCTCCACGGAGTCCAGGAGAGTCTCCAGTTCGGCGTCCCGGAATCGCGGCGTTGCTCTCCTCACGGCCAGCTTCCCTGCGACGCTTGTTTGTGGGAGGGGGAGAATCCATCATGTGCAGCCGTGGCGTCAGTCACGGGACCAGCGAATCAGCCGCCAGTCCGTTCATATCGTGATGCGTTTCCTGATCCGCTCGTGCTAGCCCCTGGGAGCAGTTGAATCGCTGCAGCGGGGGACCCGATGATGTTGTGGTGAAACTCCACCATTTTAGGCTCAGGAACGGAGAATCCAGCCCCATGGGTTCCATCAGAAGGTGCGTGTAAGGAGTTGAGAGCTGTTGCATATTAGAGCAGCTCTGTAGTATCTTAGTGTAAGTTAGTGCTAAACATTGATTTCCAACTGAATTCAGCTTCGACTTTTAGTTATTCGTTAGTGTAGTGTTGGTAATAAATAACTTTGTTTATAAAACAAAGTCGAATGTTCTTTGTTCACATGGCAGTATCAAGATTCCACATCAGCCCAATCAAAGAACATTCCACCTTTATATATTAATTCTAGAGAGGCTGGAGTCACGCAGCTCACACACAAGAATTCAATTCATCCTTACGCAGCTGCCGCCCATCTCTGTCTTCCAGAGCACTGGACAATGGGCTGGGAGTATAGGTACCACAGCACAGGCAGATCTTTACCTAACTCATGTCGAACAGATAAGTAGAGACAAATATGTGCTTGGCGATATTATAATAATCTGTTCGTGATTTGATTACGATTGGTAATTATACTCATATGTAATACATTATGTAATCCGAATTGTTAGTTGTGAATGATCATAGATAACTTAAATAAATGTATTCTTTTGATTGGCCTATGTTAATTACTTGGGAAATACACAAAGGTACAATTACTATGCATTTTCTATGACCGGGGAGCTGGCAAGCCACCTAGTGGATGCTCAGCTCCCCTGCTATAGCTGGAATAAAGTTCTTGAACTGAAACCCTAAGTGTCGTCTGGTCTCTCATGAAATGAAAATAAATGAACGAAAAATGAAAATCGCTTATTATCACAAGTAGGCATCAAATGAAGTTACTGTGAAAAGCCCCTAGTCGCCACATTCCGGCGCCTGTTCGGGGAGACTGGTACGGGAATTGAACCCGCGCTGCTGGCCTGCCTTGGTCTGCTTTAAAAGCCAGTTATTTAGCCCACTGTGCTAAACCAGCCCCTGAGCGTGAGGGGAAGTACACCATAGTCAAATAGCTGTACAATATTCCCCACTACATACTGCAACAACCAACAAGGTCAAGGATGTCATTTTGATACTAACACTAATCTAAAAAGCCATTCTGTATTTTGTATCAGCCACACGTATTACTCTGAATTGCTGTATTGAGATGGTCACCAGTCAAGCAGATGATGAAGTTGGTTATGATTAAGTTATAATTAATGAACCAATGAAGTAAGGGGAGGCAGTGACATCGTCACTGGACCAGTGATCCAGAGACCCAATGCTCTGGGAACCCGGGTTCAAATTCAATAAACATTTGGAATTAAAAGTCTAAATATGACCCATGACCATTTCACTGATATCCTTTAGGGAAGGAAATCTGCCGTTCTTATCTGGTCTGGCCAACATACAACTCCAGACCCACAGCAATGTGGTTGACTCTTAAATGCCCTTTGAAATGGCTTTGCAAGCCACTCAGCCCAAGGGCAATTAGGGATGGCATTTGCCCTCGCCTGAGGTGTGGTGATCCTCAGGTTAAATCACCACCAGTCAGCTCTCCCCCTCAAAGGGGAAAGCAGCCCATGATCATCCGGGACTATGGTGACTTTATTTTTACATCACGCTATATTTTCTTTTAAATGAATACTTAAATTCATGAGGCTGTATTTAAAGATTCATTTCCCGCAGTACTGAGATCTCATGTGGACGAGCAAAGGGTTAAAACTACTGGACAAGCAGCAGAAATGGCAGACGATATTAAATTAGTTCACAAAACAAAGTATGATTTTCAACATCGATTTCAACCTGTGAAGGATAGAAACTGGGGAAATGAGAAATTCACAGGTAGTCAAGGCAAAGGAGGTTGAGTTGGTGATTTAAATAAAAAGTATTAAAATATTTTGATAACAAACAAAATCATGCAAAACAGCTAACTGAAGCTACACAAGAGCAAGACTAACAAGCAAAAACACCTATTAACCGCAAAAAAAATAAACTAAACCCCCTAACACCTGACGGCAACTAGCTCCTTAAAATAGGAAATGATTGGCTGCCATCTTCGGTAGAGCCCTTCTACCCACCCCCTAATGGTGTACTTAACCTTCTCCAAATGTAAAAGGGACATGAGGTCACCCAACCAAGCAGAGGCACTGGGTGGAGTGGGCGCTCTCCCCCCAAGCAGAACTCCTCTCCAGGCAAATTCCAACTGCCTGGATCCAGTCTTTTCAGATTGGTGGTTTTTCACGCAAGGCATTTCCCTCCTTTCCCTTGGCACAACCCTCTTCCTTGTTGATGAGGATTTTGTCTTTGACAGGCTCTGAGGAATGTCTATTCAGACATATCTGGCCATATCCTCTCAGTGGGGTCAGCTCTGCTGAGTGAGGTGAGGATGAAATGGGAGGATGAATTGGGTCCCATTCTGGATGGTGAGATATGGAGTGCGGCCCTTCACAGGGTCAACTTCACATCTTCGGTTAAGTCTGATACAATTCAAGATGGCACACCTGACTAAAGCGAGGATGAGCGGAATTTCTCTGGGGTGGAGGACAGGTGCGAGCGTTGCTCTGGGGGGCCGGCTAACCACACTCATATATTCTGGTCTTGTCCCAAGTTGGTACTGTTTTGCACCTCTTTCGTCATGTCGGAAATACTCAATGTTGATTTGGAGCCATGTCCCCTGGTGGCCATTTTTGGGACAGGGGTGAAGGCAGTTAAATTTCTTGCCAGCTCCTTAAAACTGACAAACGTTTCCTCCACGAAAAGGTCTCCAAACCTCTCCAGACCCTTCCCCGTCCATGACTTAAACGTCAAGTCCAAACCCGTAGGCAGAAAAAGGTGGTTGGTGCAGATGGGGCTCATTGAAGACGGGGAACAGAGATTGAAATGCTGCCTGAACTGCTTTCAAATTCTCAGGATGGACGTTAAGACTCCAAGGAGTCTTTGCCTTTCTCTCGAGTGAGATTTTCCACCACTGGATTCATGGAAAGCCGCACTGGAGAGAAAGGCAATGATGTAGTAACCATTGCACGAAGGCTGGAAACAGTGCAGGAGATCGCGTCCATTTGTCCCCATATAGAACCGGGCTCACTGGACCACAACAATATCTTCTGAATATTGGCTGCCCATTAGCAAGACAATAAATTGGGTGCAGCCAAGCCCCTGATTGTCACTTTGGAGCAAAGACCCACTGATCCTTGGAGTCTTACCGTCCAAATAGAGCAGGACGTTATTTCATTGACTTTGACGATAAAGAACTTGGGGAGAAAAGTGGGGAGACATTGAAAAAGAAATAAAAAATCTCAGGAGTGCGCTCATTTTGATCATCTGAACCCTGCCCACCAAGGAGAGGGGAGGTAATCCCAGTTTTGCAAGACTGACTTGACACCATTAACCAGATTAGTGTAATTTAATTCATGAAGTGAGGCCCAATTGTGGGCCATCTGGATTCCCACACAACGAAAGCTAGTCTCCGCAACGGGAAAGGTGTAGACCCCAGTTGGGCTCTCCTCCCCAAGGGGCTGACTGGGAAACATTCACTGTTGTCCAAGTTTAACTTGCCAGCAGAGAAGAAGCCAAAAATACTGAGCAGCTTCATGGGTTACGGGGGTAGGGTGGAGGTTTGGGCTTAGGTAGGGTGCTCTTTCCAAGGGCATGTCTGACTCAATGGGTCGAATGGCCTCCACCTGCACTGTAGGGGTTCTATGATTCTATCAAGTTCAACTCCTCCCTAATTTATCCACCTCCACTTAGCAGAGGACCTCGGTGCTATATAGCAAGTGGTTCTATTGCCAAAGCAAACAGGAGTGGAGACAATGGACACAACCGTCTCATGCCCCCATTCAATGGGACACAGCCAGCGTTCGGAGCATTTGTACGACTATCAGCAGTGGGGGCCCTATACAGTAATCGAATCCAGGAGTCCAAAACCAAACTTCCCAAGAATCGCAAACATATCCCCACTCTATCAAACGCCTTTTCGGAATCTGGGGAAAGAATCGCCTCCAGTTTGGGCTCCGAGGAGGGGGAAAAGGACAACTTTCAGCAGGCGACGTATAAAGGCAGCACGGTAGCACAGTGGTTAGCACTGTGGCTTCACAGCACCAGGGTCCCAGGTTCGATTCCCGCTTGGGTCACTGTCTGTGCGGAGTCTGCACGTTCTCCCCGTGTCTGCGTGGGTTTCCTCTGGGCGCTCCGGTTTCCTCCCACAAGTCCCGAAAGACGTGCTGTTAGGTGAATTGGACATTCTGAATTCTCACTCTGTGTACCCGAACAGGCGCCGGAATGTGGCGACTCGGGGCTTTTCACAGGAACTTCATTGCAATGTAAGCATACTTGTGACAATAAAAGATTATTATTATATTGGCTGACAATTGTCGACCCTTAACGAAGCCGGCTGATCCTCCGAGATGACCACTGGGTGGCAGGTCTCCAGCCACAGTGCCATCACCTTGGCAACTAACTTAACATCCATATTTAAGAGTGATATAGTTCAATACAACCCACACTTTGTTTGGTTCTTTGTCCTTCTTAAGAAATAAGGAGATAGAGGTATGTGTGCGGGTAGAGGGCAACGAACCCCGGGTTGAGTAATCATTAAACATGTCCAGAATTAAAGGCACCAACTGCTCCCCAAACTTCTTAATGGGGAAGCCATCCGGGCCAGGGGCTTTCCCAGTCTGCATCAACTCAATGCATTGCAGAGCTTCCTCTGGGTCCAACGGGGATTCCAACTCGCTCCTCTTCCCCCTCCACAGCTGGGATGGATAAGTTATCCAAAAGGTCAGTCATGACCGATCCCTGAGCCAGAGACTCTGATCTATAAAGACCCCGATAGCACGATTCAAAAGCCACATTAACCTGAAGAGGGGCGGAAACCAGGCTGCCACTCGAGTTACGTGCCTGTACCATCTCCCGGGAAACCGCCTGTCGCTGGTGGGCTAAGAGGCGACTGGCTGTCTCTCCATATTCACAAAACACACCCTTCAAACACCGCAGCTGGTCCCCTGCTCAGCGTCACAGTAATCCAAATTGTGTTTGCAGTTTTTCCTACTTGTCAACAACTCTGGGGCAGGGGCAAGTGAACACTGGTGGTCCTCCTCAAGAATGAAGTCCACCAGCCTCTGCCGCTCCACCCTCGCTGTCTTCACCATGTACACTTTGTAGGAGATAACCTCCCCCTTGAGGACCACCTGATGGGCTTCCCACAGCGTGGAAAGTGAGATTGACTCACTTGTATTAAACTTTATATATTCCCCAATGGCAGTGGACATGCGTTCACAAAATTTATTGTCCGCTAATAATGTTGTGTCCAACCTCCATGGTGGGCGTTGGGAGGTACGTGACACGAGTGCCAAATCGACAAAATGTGGGGCATGGTCCCAAATCACAATCACTGAGTAACCAGCCCCTCCTCTGAAGGCAGGAGAGTCCAATTCACCACAAAGAAATCGATCCTCGCGTATACCTGATGCACATGTGATTAAAAATGAAAATTCTTTATCACCTGGGCGCAAAAGGTGCCAAGGATCCACCCCCCAACCCTCTATCAGTTCCATGAAAAACAACAAAGCTCTGCCCACCCCTGATGGAGTCAGAGATTTGGGCTTGGACCGATCCAGAACACAGTTTAAGTCCCCACTGTAAGCTGATGCAAATCTAAATCGAGGAGGGAGACCAGCAGATCATTAATAAAATTCATATTGTCCCTTTTGGAGCATAGATATTAACCAGGTCCACCAGAAGGCAACACAGAGCCGACAGACAATGACGTGGCTGCCATTGGGGTCAGCAAAGACCTTAGCAGCAGAAAACTGAACCCTTTTGTTAATTAATATTGCCATGCCTGGGCCCTACCACCAAAGCCCGAATGAAAGTCTTATCCCACCTGCCCCTTCTGCAGCCTTGTCTGGTTCCTGACTCACAAAAGAGTCTCTTGCAAAAGCACCACGTCGGAATTTAAAGTCCGAATACTCTCGACCTTTTTACTGGGCCATTCAACCCCCTAAAGTTCCAGGTGATCAAATGAATCCCCCCCCCCCCCCCCCCCTTCGCCCCCTCAACCCCGAGTCAGCCATTCCTACCAAGACACAACAGATACAGCAACCAGGCCCAGCCAGGAATGGCCGGCAAACCAAATCACAAGGCTAGTCAAAGGAAAATCTGTAGCCACCGTGAGCAAACTACCCCCACCCCCTAACCACCCCCCCCCCCCTCCCCAACCTCTCCCTCACCCTCGGGTACCACCACACCCAAATTCACCTACAGATAGCAGTAAGGTGAGCATAAACAACTAAAATCTACTTCGAACAAACCAAAACAAAACTGGAACTCTAAGCTCATTGTCTAAAAAACTACAATACTGAGCCACAGGCAACACTTCAACACCGCACCTGTTACCTACCTCTTCGGTTAGCTCACCTTCAGGGAGCAGCAGACCTGCGAGGGACACTCTTCTCGGAACAGAGGCTGGAGGGAACGCGAGACCTGGGGCCTTTCTGCTGGTTAAGCAGCGCGCTGGGGTGGAGAATAAAATCAACAGTGGCATCGCAGGAAGGCGCTAAGCTGATTGGTTTGGGAGTGATATTAAGCACTGTGTCTAAATAGATGAAAACTTAAACTGATGAAGATATTAGTTAGGGAACCAAGTTTGGAGGATAAAGGAGAAGGTAATCTGAAAGCGGACTCAGGAAATCAAAAGATCTGATTGGTGAGTACTTTTATATATTTTATAATAACAAGGAGCAGAGAAGAAGGGTCCTAATTAATATTTGTTTATGCTAGTTACTATTATTTGATAGTAAAAGGATAAATTTAATTTAAAAGATAAGACATGGGAGTAGAGCTCCAAGCCGTGGGCTGCTCTTCTTGCTCTACGTGGGAGACCAGGAACTTTTCCAATTCCCGGGAACAGACTCCAGCTGCAGATCCTGGAAGCCAGAGTTCCAGAGCTGGAGTGGCAGCTGGGGACACTATGGAGCATCCGCGAGGCGGAGAGTATCGTAGACATCACAAATAGAGAGGTGGTCACACCGCAGGCTCAGACGCCACAGGCAGGAAGGGAATGGGTGACCACTA
Source organism: Scyliorhinus torazame (assembly GCF_047496885.1). Lineage (NCBI taxonomy): Eukaryota > Metazoa > Chordata > Chondrichthyes > Carcharhiniformes > Scyliorhinidae > Scyliorhinus > Scyliorhinus torazame. The sequence continues at coordinate 355,855,564 of NC_092709.1, read as the reverse complement.
GACAGAGCAAGAGAGCTGGGCAGGCAGGCATCTGTAGCCGTTCCCCTGCAAAATAGATATCCCGCTTTGGATACGGTTGAGGGGAATGACCTCTCAGGGGAAAACAGCAACAGCCAAACTCGCACCATGGTTAGTTCTGCAACAGAGGGGAGGAGCAAAACATGTGGGAATGCAATAGTTAAAGGGGATTCAATTGTAAGGGGAATAGACAGGCGTTTCTGTGACCGTAAACGAGATCCCAGGATGGTATGCTAGCTCCCTGGTGCCAGGGTCAAGGATGACTCGGAGCAGGTACAGGACATTCTGGAGGGGGAGGGTGAACAGCCAGTGGACGTGGTACACATCGGTACACATCGGTACCAACAATATAGGCAAAAAAGTGGGATGAGGTTCTGAAAGCTGAATATAGGAAGTTAGGAAGGAATTTAAGAAATCGGACCTCAAAGGTAGTGATCTCAGGATTACTACCAGTGCCACGAGCTAGTCAGAGGACAAATAGCAGGATAAGAACATAAGAACTAGGAACAGGAGTAGGCCATCTGGCCCCTCGAGCCTGATCCGCCATTCAATGAGATCATGGCTGATCTTTGTGGACTCAGCTCCACTCTCCGGCCTGTACACCATATCCCCGAATCCCTTTATTCTTTAGAAAGGCATCTATCTTTTTCTTAAAAACGTTTAAAGAAGGAGCCTCAACTGCTTCACTGGGCAAGGAATTCCAGAGATTCACAAATCTTTGGGTGAAGAAATTCCCCCTACACTCCGTCCTAAATCTACCTCCCCTTATTTTGAGGCTATGCCCCCTAGTTCTGCTTTTCCCGACCAGTGGAAACAACATGCCCGCATCTATCCTATCTATTCCCTTCATAATTTTATATGTCTCAATAACATCCCCCCGCATCCTTCTAAAAGGATATAGCGGATGAAAATGTTGCTGAAGAGATGGTGTGAGATTCTTGGAGCATCGGGACCGGTTCTGGGGGAGGTGGGACCTGTATAAACTGGACGGGTTACACTTGGGCAGGACCGGGACTGATGTCCTTGGAGGGGTACTTGCTAGAGCGGCTGTGGAGGGTTTAAACTAAAATGGCAGGGGGATGGGAACCTATGTAAGGATTCAGAGCAGGGGAATCAAGAACAAGAGAAAAAGACAGCAAGGAGAATATGAAAAGTGATAAGCAGAGGAGCCAGGATCAGATAACGACACTGTAATAAATAGTAAGGAGCAGTCAAGGAATGTTAAAAGGATTAGGCTTAAAGTTTTGTACCTGAATGCTCGGAGCATTGAAGATAATATGGATGAATTAGTTGTGCAGATAGATGTAAAGGGATATGATACAGTTGGTGTTACGGAGACAAGGCTCAAAGGTGACCAAGGATGGGAAATAAACATTGAGGCTATTCAGTTTTTATGAAGGACAGACAGAAAGGAAAAGGTGGTGGAGTTGTTTTGTTGATTAAAGAAGATATTGGTACAATATTGAGGGAAAATATTAGCACAGACAATGTGGAATCTGTCTAGGGCGAGTTAAGAAACACAAACGGCAAAAAAGCATTCAAAGGAATGGTATATAGACCGCCAAACTGCAGCGGTAATGTTGGGAATAGCATTAGCAGGAAATCAGAGATCCATGTGATAAAGGAACATCTGTGATTATGGATGACTTTAATCTGCATATAGATTGGGTGGGTCAAATTCCCCCAACAAGGGAACAGGCCACCTTGGACTGGGTGTTGTGCAATGAGAAAGGATTAGTTGGCAACCTAAAATGAAAGAGGAAATGCTGGTAAATCTCAGCAGGTCTGGCAGCATCTGTCGGGAGAGAAAAGAGCTAACGTTTCGAGTCCGATGACTCTTTGTCAAAGCTAACCTGGTTGGCAACCTAGTTGTGAGAGAACCCTTGGGGATGAGTGACCATAATATGGTAGAATTCTTTATCACGCTGGATAGTGAGGTAGTTGATTCTGAGACCAGTGTCCTGAATCTCAATAAAGGTAACTATGATGGTATGAGGCATGAGCTGGCTATGACGGACTGGGAAACATTACTGAAAGGAAGGACACTGGACAGGCAATGGCAGCATTCAAGGAACAAATTTGATTTGATTTGATTTATTATTGTCACATGTATTAGTATACAGTGAAAAGTATTGTTTCTTGCATGCTGTACAGACAATGCATACCGTACATAGGGAAGGAAGGAGAGACTGCAGAATATAATGTTACAGTCATAGCAAGGTGTAGAGAAAAGATCAACTTAATACGAGGTAGGTCCATTCACAAGTCTGATGACAGTAGGGAAGAAGCTGTTCTTGAGTCGGTTGGTACGTGACCTCAAACTTTGGTATCTTTTTCCTGACGGAAGAAGGCCGCTGGTTTCGGGGGGGGTGGGAGAATCGCGTGCGGGGGGTCGGGGCAGCATGGCGTGATTCACGCGGCGCCCCGGCGATTCTCCCACCCGCCGTGGGGGGTGAGAATCCCGTCCAGTAGTCCGGGGTGCGTGGGGTCCTTAATTATGCTGGCTGCCTTTCCGAGGCAGCGGGGATTATAGACAGAGTCGATGGACGGGAGGCTGGTTTACGGGATGGACTGGGCTACATTCACAACCTTTTGTAGTTTCCTGCGGTCTTGGGCAGAGCAGGCTCCATACCAAGCTGTGATACAACCAGAAAGAATGCTTTCTATGGTGCATCTGTAGAAGTTGGTGAGAGTCGTAGCTGACATGTCAAATTTCCTGTCTTCTGAGAAAGTAGAGTCGTTGGTGGGCTTTCTTAACTATAGTGTCGGCATAGGGGGGCCAGGACAGGCTGTTGGTGATCTGGACACCTAAAAACTTGAAGCTCTCGACCCTTTCTACTTCGTTCCCATTGATGTCGACAGGGGCATGTTCTCCACTACCCTTCCTGAAGTCGATGACAATCTCCTTCATTTTGTTGACATTGAGGGAGAGATTATTATCGTTGCACCAGTTAACCAGATTCTCTATGTCATTCCTGTACTCTGTCTCGTCATTGTTTGAAAGCCAATGAATAGGTGAACTCCAACAGTTGTTAATTCCTATTTGGCGCAAGAGTAGAAAGGGAACTGTGGCCAAACCATGACTTACAAGGGAAATTGGAGATAATATTAGATTCAAAGAAGAGGCTATAAGTATGTTTGTATGAGTGGGGAGGAGGGTGGGGAGGGAACAATAGGTGGGAGACTATCCGGCGCTAGGGATGGGGGCCACCAAGCTAGCTGGACGGGCTAGCTCACGGAAACGCAGTGGGGGTGTGTGCATATATTTGGTTTATTAAAGGAGTTGGGTTACAGAGTGTTGTTACTAGGGGGGGGGGGGGAGAGGGGGTAAATGATTTGCTGATGAGGGAGGGGCTAAGGGACAAAAAGGAGGTTGGGGGCAGAGGCTGACTGGAGGCGGACCGGTGGAGGCGCGGAGCATGGGCTGGAGGCGGGCCCAAAAAAGGGGATGGCTGATCGGCGAAGGGGTGGGGGCAATGAGCCCCCTGATGCACGATCAATGACCACTAAAGCGAGGTTGTAGTCCAACTGAAGGCTTTAATAAGCTAGATGTTTCCCCCAGCAGCACAGGTACAGAATGAAGGCTGCTGGGGCGGCACAGATTCTTATACCCCGCCTAGCAGGGCAGAGCTACCATACAGCTTGACCAATAGGAAGCATACAATTTCTACCAATGGTGTTCCAGCATTACCAGGTACCGTAATACCTCTACACAGACTACCACATTCACTCCCTGTTAAAAAAGGAGTCTGGCAGGGGTGGTGGCCTGATACTACAAACATGGCAACGTGGTAGAATTAATTATGGAGGTACTGTAATACTCCGTACAACATTTTGTAACTATTTACAATTCTAGTAACTATTTACAATTTATGATTTAAATTTAAAATGAAGCAATCAGTCGATCGGGGGCCCTGGTCGTCCTCTGTGATCGTCTGAGCTTCGGTGGTGACTCCGGTGGAGGCTCGGGCGTCTGTGACTCCGGGAGCGTGTCCTCGATCTCTGTGACAGCTTCAACACCCCTTGACGGCGCTGGTGGGGAAAACGGTTGACCTGGGAAGGGAGCGTCTGCGGGGTGCGTCGGCGGGTGGGGGGGCCTAGACGGGGCCGGCGGAAGGATCGATCCTCCTGTAAGGTGCCCAGGTGGAGGGGAGGGTAGGACTGGTGGCTGGGGTGTGCGTGGGGCTCTGGCAGGCGCCAGGCCTCGTAGGGAGACCGTATCTTGTCGGCAGTCAGGGTACTGGGGGTTAGCGTGGAGAAGATGGACCCTCTCAACCAACGGGTCTGACTTGTGCGCCCGCACGTGTTTTCGGAGCAGGATGGGTCCGGGAGCTGCCAGCCAGGTCGGGAGCGAGGTCCAAGAGGAGGACTTCCTGGGGAAGACAAGGAGACGTTCATGAGGTGTCTGGTTCGTTGTGGTACAAAGTAGTGACCGGATGGCGTGGAGGGCCTCTGGGAGGACTTCCTGCCAGCGGGAGACTGGGAGATTCCTGGACCGTAGGGCCAGTTGGACGGTCTTCCAGACCATTCCGTTCTCCCTCTCTACCTGTCCATTACCCCGGGGGTTGTAACTGGTCGTCCTGCTCGAGGTGATGCCCTTGCTGAGCAGGAATTGACGCAGTTCGTCGCTCATCAAGGAGGACCCCTGTGGTAGTAAGCATTAGGGGTCATGTGGGACTGTGAAGCCGTGATGTCATTGGCTGACAGATCCCGGGTCTTGGTTGGCTGTTGACCTCTAGCTCCGCCCTGAAGGCGGAGTATAAGAACCAGGAGTTCTTCCCCGCAGGCCAGTCTGCTACTGAACTGCGGGGAACAAGTCACGCTTAATAAAGCCTCATCGACTTCATCTCTATTCGTCTCTCGTGAGTCTTTGTGCGCTACAATTTATTAAGCGTGCTTAAAAGAACTATGGAGCTCAGGATCATCCCGGAATGCCTGAGGATCAGCCCCAACGCAGTGAACTCAGCAGCAGTTTTCAAACACTGGCAGACTTGTTTCGGGGCCTACCTCAGAACGGCCCCCGGCCGGGTCACAGAAGACCAGAAACTACAGGTCCTGCACTCGAGGGTAAGCCCGGAAATTTTCCCTCTCATCGAAGACGCAGAGGATTTCCAGACGGCGTTCGCAGCACTAAAAAGCATCTATGTTCGCCCAGTGAACCAGATCTACGCACGCTACCAACTCGCAACGAGACGGCAAAGTCCCGGAGAATCGATAGATGAATTCTACGCCGCGCTACTAATTTTGGGACGGGCCTGCAGCTGCCCGCCGGTAAACGCGATGGAACACACGGACATGTTGATGCGTGATGCTTTTGTGGCTGGTATGAACTCTTCCCAAATCCGCCAAAGACTTTTAGAAAAAGAGTCGCTAGGACTCTCAGAGGCACGGGCCATTGCAGCTTCCCTAGATGTGGCCTCGCAAAACGCCCGCGCCTACGGCCCCGACCGCGCGGCAGCCCCTTGGGCTCCGTGGACCCCCGTCGCGACAAACCCCCCTCCCCCCCACCCCACAGGCTTGCGCGGTTCAGACGCCAAGTCGTCCCGGGGGAGCCCGCTGCTATTTCTGCGGCCAGGCGAAACACCCCCGGCAGCGCTGCCCGGCCCGTGCAGCGATTTGTAAGAGCTGCGGGAAAAAGGGCCATTTCGTGGCTGTGTGCCGGTCCCGGGAGGTCGCCGCTGTCCCCGGCGAACAAGGATTCCTGCGCGCTTCTAACGCTCCCCAACCCCCCCAGCGCCCCATGTACGACCCGCAGGCGCAACCAGTTTGGGTCCCGGCCACCGCTGTCCAGCGCCCCATGTACGACCCGCAGGTGCAACCAGTTTGGGTCCCGGCCACCGCTGTCCCCAGAGAACAAGGCGATCTGCGTGTTTCTGATGCTCCCCAACCCCCCCAGCGCCCCATGTGCGACCCGCAGGTGCCGCCATTTTGGGACCCGGCCACCACGAGGGGAGGAGGGGCGCCGCCATCTTGGGACCCCCCCAGACCTGTGCGACGCATGGGGACGGCCATTTTGTCCACCCCGCTGCCATCTTGTGACCCCCCAGCCATGTGCGATGCATGGGGGCGGCCATTTTGTTCACCCCCGCCGCCATCTTGGACGGCAACAACGGACCCCAGTGTCGACGGCTCCACGGGGTTCGAGGAAGACGCTCAAGCACTACGATCACGTCTGGCCTCAATGACGCTGGACCAAGCACGGCCCCGGACGCTCCAGACGACGACAACAACGATGCTGATAAACGGGCACGAGACACCATGCCTGGTCGACTCCGGGAGCACAGAAAGCTTCATCCACCCCGACACGGTAAGACGCTGTTTTTTGACCATCCGTCCCAGTGCGCAAAAGATTTCCCTAGCTGCAGGATCCCACTCCGTACAGATTAAAGGCTTCTGCATAGTGACCCTAACGGTGCAAGGGAGGGAGTTTAAAAACGACAGGCTCTACGTCCTTCCCCAACTCTGCGCGCCCACATTACTGGGATTAGATTTCCAGTGCAACCTGCAGAGCCTAACGTTTCAATTCAGCGGCCCAATACCCCCACTCACTATCTGCGGCCTCGCAACCCTCAAGGTTGAGCCCCCATCCTTGTTTGCAAACCTCACCCCGGATTGCAAACCCGTCGCCACAAGGAGCAGACGGTACAGCGCCCAGGACCGGACATTCATTCGGACCGAAGTCCAGCGGCTACTGAAGGAAGGCATAATCCAGGCCAGCAACAGTCCCTGGAGAGCCCATGTGGTAGTAGTAAAGACAGGGGAGAAGCAAAGGATGGTCATAGACTATAGCCAGACCATCAACAGGTACACACAGCTAGATGCGTACCCTCTCCCCTGCATATCCGACATGGTCAATCGGATTGCCCAATATAAGGTCTTCTCAACCGTGGACCTCAAGTCCGCCTACCATCAGCTCCCCATCCGCCCAAGTGACCGCAAGTACACAGCCTTCGAGGCAGACGGGCGATTATACCACTTCCTAAGGGTCCCATTTGGCGTCACAAACAGGGTCTCGGTCTTCCAACGAGAGATGGACCGAATGGTTGATCAACACGGGTTGCAGGCCACGTTCCCATACCTCGACAATGTAACCGTGGGCCACGATCAGCAGGACCACGACGCCAACCTCCAAAAATTCCTCCAGACCGCTAAAGCCTTGAACCTCACATACAACGAGGACAAGTGCGTGTTTAGCACAAACCGGCTAGCCATCTTGGGATATGTAGTGCCAATGGGATAATAGGCCCCGACCCCGAACGTATGCGCGCCCTCATGGAATTTCCCCTCCCCCACTGCTCCAAAGCCCTAAAACGTTGCCTGGGGTTCTTTTCATATTACGCCCAGTGGGTCCCCCAGTACGCAGACAAGGCCCGCCCCCTAATACAGACCACGACCTTCCCTCTGTCGACAGAGGCTTGCCAGGCCTTCAGCCGCATCAAAGCGGATATCGCAAAGGCCACGATGCGCGCCATCGACGAGTCCCTCCCCTTCCAGGTCGAGAGCGACGCCTCCGATGTAGCTCTAGCGGCCACCCTTAACCAAGCGGGCAGGCCCGTGGCCTTTTTCTCCCGAACCCTCCACGCTTCAGAAATCCGCCACTCCTCAGTGGAAAAGGAAGCCCAAGCCATAGTGGAAGCTGTGCGACATTGGAGGCATTACCTGGCCGGCAGGAGATTCACTCTCCTCACGGACCAACGGTCGGTAGCCTTCATGTTCGATAATGCACAACGGGGCAAAATTAAGAACGACAAGATCTTAAGGTGGAGGATCGAGCTCTCCACCTTCAACTATGAGATCATGTACCGTCCCGGAAAGCTGAACGAGCCGTCCGATGCCCTATCCCGCGGCACATGTGCCAACGCACAAATTAACCGCCTCCAAACCCTCCACGAGGACCTCTGCCACCCGGGGGTCACTCGGTTCTACCACTTTATAAAGTCCCGCAACCTCCCCTACTCTGTGGAGGAGGTCCGTACAGTCACAAGGAACTGCCACATCTGCGCAGAGTGCAAGCCGCACTTTTTCAGGCCGGATGGTGCGCACCTGATCAAGGCTTCCCGTCCCTTTGAACGCCTTAGTCTGGATTTCAAAGGGCCCCTCCCCTCCACCGACCGCAATATATACTTCCTGAACGTGGTGGACGAGAACTCCCGTTTCCCCTTCGCCATCCCCTGCTCCGACATGACAGCGGCCACAGTCATTAAAGCCCTTAACACCATATTCACACTGTTCGGTTGCCCCGCATACGTCCACAGCGACAGGGGGTCCTCTTTCATGAGTGATGAGCTGCGCCAGTTCCTGCTCAGCAACGGGATAGCCTCGAGCAGGACGACCAGCTACAACCCCCGGGGGAACGGGCAAGTAGAGAGGGAGAACGGCACGGTCTGAAAGACCGTCCTACTGGCCCTACGGTCCAGGGACCTCCCAGTTTCACGGTGGCAGGAGGTCCTCCCGGACGCTCTCCACTCCATCCGGTCGCTACTGTGTACTAGCACTAACCAAACGCCTCATGAGCGCCTCCTTGTCTTCCCCAGGAAGTCCTCCTCTGGAACGTCGCTGCCGACCTGGCTGGCGGTCCCAGGACCCATCCTGCTCCAAAAACATGTGCGGGCGCACAAGTCGGACCCGTTGGTCGAGAGGGTTCGCCTCCTCCACGCGAACCCGCAGTACGCTTACGTGGAGTACCACGACGGCCGACAGGACACGGTCTCCCTGCGAGATCTGGCGCCCGTCGGCAACACGCACACCCCCCCGACACCAATCACCCCCTCCCTGCCACCGGCGCACCCCGCGAGCGCCCCCTTCCCGGGAGGATCGGTCCTCCTCCCAGGTCCGACCAGAAGTGAAGCTGAAGCAGAAACCGTAAAGCTCCCGGAGGCGACAACACTGGAACAAGCACCACCACCGGTGCCGAGACGATCGACGAGGGCGACCAGACCGCCCGACCGACTCGTGGCATCGATGTAACACTACAATGTTGTGGACTTTAACGAGAACTCTTTCCTTTTCCCCCTTTTACAGTAAATAGTTCAAAACAAAAAAAAACCTCTGTACATGCTGTGATGACATGCAAAAGTTTTCCTCCCAGGACCAGCCTTGTAAACCCTTACCACCATACGAAGCACCACCCCGCCGGGTTCATTTTTAACAAGGGGTGAATGTGGTAGTATGCATTAGGGGTCATGTGGGACTGTGAAGCCGTGATGTCATTGGCTGACAGATCCCGGGTCCTGGTTGGCTGTTGACCTCTAGCTCCGCCCTGAAGGCGGAGTATAAGAACCAGCCAGTCTGCTACTGAACTGCGGGGAACAAGTCACACTTAATAAAGCCTCATCGACTTCATCTCTATTCGTCTCTCGTGAGTCTTTGTGCGCTACAACCCCCTATCACTATGTATGTAAGCGGGGAACCCGAACAGTGCAAAGATGCTATGGAGGGCCTTGATGATGGTGGTTGCGGTCAGGTCGGGGCAGGGGATGGCGAATGGGAACCGGGAGTACTCTTCAATCACGTTCAGGAAGTACGTGTTGCGGTTGGTGGAGGGGAGGGGGGCCTTTGAAGTCCATACTGAGGCGTTCAAAGGGACGGGAAGCCTTTATCAGGTGCGCTTTCTCTGGTCGGTAGAAGTGCGGTTTGCACTCCGCACAGATTCAGCAGTCCCTGGTGGCTGTCCTGACCTCCTCGATGGAGTCGGGCAGGTTGCGGGTCTTGGTAAAGTGGAAAAAGCGAGTGACCCCCGGGTGGCAGAGGTCCTCGTGGAGGGCTCGGAGGCGGTCCACTTGTGCGGTGGCACATGTGCCGCGGGACAGGGCATCAGGAGGCTCATTTAGTTTCCCGGGACGATACAAGATCTCGTAATTATAGGTGGAGAGTTCGATCCTCCACCGCAAGATCTTGTCGTTTTTTTATCTTGCCCCGCTGTGCATTATCGAACATAAAGGCAACCGACCGTTGGTCAGTGAGGAGCGTGAATCTCCTGCCGGCCAGGTAATGCCTCCAATGTCGCACAGCTTCTACTGTGATGTGGAGATGCCGGCGTTGGACTGGGATGAGCACAGGTGAATGAAGAGGTCTGTTCCAGAAACACATATATAGACAGATTCAAAGATGCCAGACAATGCTTGGAATGCGAGCATTAGCAGGTGATTAAATCTTTACAGATCCAGAGATGGGGTAACCTCAGGTTAATATGTTTCTGGAACAGACCTCTTCATTCACCTGAGGAAGGAAAAACTGGGGCTCAACATTTATGCTTAAACAGCTATCTTTTACCTATACTAGTTGTATTTGAAATACTTGGCTTCTACACCATGCTCCGCACTGGGTTGACCTGCAGGTTAGTAAAGACAGTAACCAGCGCCCACACTGGAGGTTCGATGTAGGACTTTTGGCTGACGAAGGGGTGTGCGAGCGGCTAAGGAAATGTATTCCGAACTACCTGCAGGTCAACGACACGGGGGAAATTTCAGCAGCGATAGTCTGGGAAGCACTGAAGGCGGTGGTCAGAGAAGAGCTGATCTCGATCCGGGCCCATAGGGAGAAGCTGGACAGGGCAGAGACGGACCGACTGGTAAAGGAGATTCTACAGATCAATAGGAGGTATGCGGAGACCCCAGAGGCAGGGCTTTTAAGGGGACGGCGGAGGCTATAGGTGGAGTTCGGCTTGTTAACCTGTGGTAAACCACTGTGTTCTGATATTGGAGGTTGTACGGTAGAACCTGCACTACAGGTTCACCTGGGCCCCTGCATGCTAGCTCCGCCCAGGAGGCGGGGTATAAATATGCGTGGCCTCCAGCTCGCAGCCATTTCGCCAGCTGCTGTAGGAGGCCACACTTCAGATACTAATAAAGCCTCAGTTTGGATTCAACTTCGTCTCCAGTCAAATTGATCGTGCCTCAATTTATTAGTATCTGATTCAGAAGATGGACTTCCGGATTAAACCAGATCGCCTGCAGCTGGATCCACACGCAAGCGACGCCAGAAAGGACTTCCAGCACTGGCGAGCTTGTTTTGAAGCGTATGTCAACGCGGCGCCGACCCCTGTTCCAGAGGCTCAGAAGATTCAAATCTTGTACTTCAGACTCAACTCTGAAATCTTCCCGCTGATCCAGGATGCGCCCAATTACGCTGATGCCATGGCTCGACTCAAAGAAAATTATGAGCAGAAGACGAACAAGCTCTCCGCCAGGCACGCGCTCGCAACGCGTACTCAACTACCTGGTGAGTTAATCGAGGACTTCTGGAGGGCCCTGATCCCACTAGTTCGGGACTGTGACTGCCAGGACGTTACAGCTAAGGAGCACTCAGATCTCCTTGTGAGGGACGTTCTTGTAACTGGGATTGGGTCTGATGTTATCAGGCAGCGGCTCCTAGAAGGGGCCACGCGCGACCTCGCAGAGACTAAAACACTAGCGCTTTCCATGACGGACGCCCTGCGCAATGTCCAGTCCTACGCCCCCAACAGCGCGGCCCACTCCTCCTACGCTTCATGGGCCCCACAGGCAGCCGCCCCAACGGGGGGGCTACCCACCCAGTACGCCTGCGCTACGCGCCAGCCAGTGATCTCCGGGGGGCCCCAATGCTATTTTTGCAGCCAGTAAAAACACCCCCGCCAACGCTGCCCGGCCCGCGCTGCCCTTTGTAAGGCCTGCGGGAAGAAGGGCCACTTCGCAGCGGGTGTGCCAGGCCCGCGGTCGCCCCCCCCCGCCCCCCCCCCCCCGGCCACGGACAATGGGCGCCGCTATCCTCCCCTCCTCCCCAGGCCATGTGCGACCAATGGGTGCCGCCATCTTCTTCCCCGCACAACACATGCGTTTCATGGGCTCCGCAATCTTTCTCCACCCCCGCAATGTGCGTTCCATGGACGCCGCCATTTTGTAATCCCAGGACCTCCGGGCGCCGCCATCTTGTTAACCCCGCAGCACATGGAGACCAACGGTGTTTCAGGACCCCAACTCAACAGCCGACTCACTACCCGACGATCAACCCCGACTCGCCTCCATGGCAATCGACCAGTCTCGACCACGCACTCTGACCAACGCATCCACCAGCGTGAAAGTCACCGGCCATGTGACCTCCTGCCAACTGGACTCCGGGAGCACCAAGAGCTTTATACACCCAAATACAGTAAGGCGCTGCTCCCTTAAGGTACACCCTACCAATCAAAGTATCTCCCTGATCTCCGGATCCCATCATGTAGTGATCCGGGGCTACTGCACGGTCACGCTCACAGTCCAAGGCGTAGAGTTCCACGGTTTTCGCCTCTATGTCCTCCCTAACCTCTGCGCTGCACTTATCCTCGGCCTGGACTTCCAGTGCAATCTCCAGAGCCTGACCCTTAAATTCGGCGGACCCTTACCACTCCTCACTGTGTGCGGCCTCGTGACTCTAAAGTCGATCCTCCTTCCCTCTTTGCCAATCTAACTCCAGATTGCAAACACATCGCCACCAGGAGCAGACGGTACAGCACCCAGGATAAGGCCTTCATCAGGTCCGAGGTCCAGCGGTTGCTTCGGGAAGGCATCATCGGGGCCAGAAACAGCCCCTGGAGAGCTCAAGTGGTAGTGGTTAAATCTGGGGAGAAAAACCGAATGGTTGTGGACTACAGCCAGACCATCAACAGGTACACGCAGCTCGACGCCTACCCCCTCCCACGCATATCTGACATGGTTAACCAGATTGCACTGTACCGGGTCTTCTCAACGGTGGACTTGAAATCCGCTTACCACCAGCTCCCCATCCGTAAATCGGACCGGCCACACACCGCCTTCGAGGCAGATGGCCAGCTATATCACTTCCTTAGGGTCCCCTTCGGCGTCACCAATGGGGTTTTGGTCTTCCAAAGGGAGATGGACCGACTGGTCGACCGGTACGGTTTGCGGGCCACGTTTCCGTACCTAGACAATGTGACCATCTGCGGCCATGACCAGCAGGACCACGACGCCAACCTCGCTAAATTTCTCCGCACCGCCACTCTCCTCAACCTCACCTATAACAAGGAGGAGTGTGTGTTCCGTACAAACAGCTTAGCCATCCCTGGCTACGTGGTCCAGAACGGAGCTCTGGGGCCCGATCCTGACTGCATGCACCCCCTGATGGAGATTCCCCTCCCCCACTGCCCCAAGGCCCTCAAACGCTGCCTGGGGTTCTTCTCGTATTACGCTCAGTGGGTGCCAAACTATGTGGACAAGGTCCGCCCACTCATACAGTCCACTCATTTCCCCCTGACGCAGAGGCCCAACAGGCCTTCGCCCGGATCAGAGCTGATATTGCCAAAGCGGAATGCACGTTGTAGACAAAACACTTCCTTTCCAAGTAAAAACCGACGCATCGAACGTCGCCCTAGCCGCCACCCTCAACCAGGCAGGCAGGCCCGTGGCATTCTTTTCCCGCACCATCCATGCCTCCGAAATTCGGCACTGATCCGTCGTAAAGGAGGCCCAGGCTATCGTTGAAGCTGTGCGGCATTGGAGGCATTACCTGGCCAGCAGGAGATTCACCCTCCTCTCTGACCAACGGTCGGCAGCCTTCATGTTCAACAACACGCAGCGGGACAAGATCAAAAATGACAAAATCTTGCGGTGGAGAATCGAGCTCTCCACCTATAACTACGAGATTAAGTATCGCCCTGGCAAACTCAACGAGCCCCCAGACGCCCTATCCCGAGGTACATGTGCCAGCGCACAGGTAGACCGACTCCGGGCCCTGTACGACAGCCTTTGTCACCCAGGGGTCACTCGGTTGTACCACTTCATTAAGGCACAAAATTTGCCTTACTCCGTCGAGGAAGTAAGGACGATCACCAAGGACTGCCAGGTCTGTGCGGAGTGCAGGCCGCACTTCTACCGGCCGGACCGCACGCACCTGGTGAAGGCCTCCCGCCCCTTTGAACGCCTCAGCGTGGATTTCAAAGGCCCCCTCCCCTCCTCCGATCGACACACATATTTCCTCAGTGTGATCGATGAATACTCCCGGTTTCCCTTCGACATCCCATGCCCCGACATGACGGCTGCCACCGTCAGAAAAGCTCTTAATTCTATCTTCACTCTGTTCGGCTTCCCCGCCTACATCCACAGTGACAAGGAATCCTCATCCATGAGTGATGAGCTACGCCAGTTCCTGCTCAGCAGGGGTATCGCCTCCAGCAGAACGACCAGCTATAACCCCCGGGGAAACAGACAGGTAGAAAGGGAGAATGGGGCGGGATGGAGGGCCGTCCAGCTGGCCCTGCGGTCCAGAAATCTCCCGGCCTCCCGCTGGCAAGAGGTCCTCCCTGATGGTGATGTCTAGCACGAGGGGACATACCTTTAAATTGAGGGGAAATAGATATAAGACAGATGTCAGAGGTAGGTTCTTGACTCAGAGAGTAGTCAGGGCGTGGAATGCCCTGCCTGCAACAGTAGTGGACTCGCCAACACTCAGGACATTCAAATGGTCATTGGATAGACATATGGACAATAAGGGAATAGTGTAGATGGGCTTTAGAGTGGTTTCACAGGTCGGCGCAACACCGAGGGCAGAAGGGCCTGTACTGAACTGTAATGTTCTATGTTCTATGATGCACTACATTCCATTCGCTCATTACTCTGCACTGCTACTAACAGTACACCGCATGAACGTCTTTTTGCCTTCCCCAGGAAGTCCACATCCGGAGTATCGCTCCCAACTTGGCTCACAGCTCCGGGAACCGTGCTTCTCCGTAAACATGCGCGGCTCCACAAGGCGGATCCATTGGTGGAAAGGTGCACCTGCTCCACGCAAACCCACAGTACGCCCACGTGGCGTTCCCCAACGGCCGCCAGGATACGGTCTCCGTCAGGGACCTGGCACCAGCAGGTTCCGCCCCCACACCACCCTCCCCTCCCCCGCCGCCCCCATCACCCCCCCCTAGGACTGTCCGTCCTCCCCCTGCCCACCCCTGTTGATGAAGAGGATTTCGGCACGTTCCCGGAGTCATTTTCGACCACGACAGCACCAATACCGCCGTCACCACTTCGTCGATCCCAGAGGACGATCAAGGCGCCGGAACGGCTGAACCTCTGACCGGCCCACCGGATGACCAGAGACATTTTTTTACTGCTCTGTAAATATTAAAAATTTCTAATTGTATATAGTTATCGACCACCCCCGCCGGACTCAATTTTAACAGGGGGTGAATGTGGTGAACCACTGTGTTCTGATATTAGAGGTAGTACGGTAGAACCTGCACTACAGGTTCACCTGGGGCCCCTGCATGCTAGCTCCGCCCAGGAGCCGGGTTATAAATATGCGTGGCCTCCAGCTCACAGCCATTTCGTCAGCTGCTGTGGGAGGCCACACATCTGATAATAATAAAGCCTCAGTTTGGATTCAACTTCGTCTCCAGCCCAATTGATCGTGCCTCATAACCACAGGGAGGGCGGTGGAGCAGCTGCGAAAGGCGATCTATGAGTATGGAGAGAAGGCCAGCAGAATGATTGCACAGCAGCTTAGAAAGAGGGAGGCAGCCAGGGAGACAGGGAAAGTACATGACAGGGATCGTAACCTGGTTGGAGATTCAGCAGGGGTGAATAAGGCATTTAGGAATTTCTACAGTAGGCTGTACAGGTCGGAACCCCGTACGGGCCAGAGGGGATGAGGCACTTCTTGGGGGGGCTGAATTTCCCAAAGGTGGATGGGGAGCTGGTAGAAGGGCTGGGGCTCACGATCGGGTCGGAAGAAATAGTGGTGAGTCTGAAGGCCGTACTGTTGCCCCGGGGCCGGACGGGTACCCAGTGGAGTTTTATAAAACGTTCTCTGGGATATTGGGGCCGGTGTTGTTGAGGATGTTCAATGAGGCAAGGGAAAGAGGGGTGCTGCCCCCGACAATGTCACAGGCCACGATTTCGCTGATTCTGAAGCGGGACAAGAACCCGGAGCTGTGTGGGTCCTACAGGCCGATATCCCTGTTGAATGTGGATGCTAAATTGCTGGCCAAAATTTTGTCCTCCAGGATTGACGATTGCGTTCCGGGCGTTATTGGGGAGGACCAGACAGGGTTTGTTAAGGGTAGGCAGTTGGTGGCCAATGTAAGAAGTTTGTTAAACGTGATCATGATGCCCCGGAAGGTAGGGAGGTGGAGGTAGTGATTGCAATGGATGCAGAAAAGGCTTTTGATCGGGTAGAATGGGATTATCTGAGAGTACTGAGAATGTTAGGATTTGGGGGGGGCTTTATTGACTGGGTCAGGTTGCTGTATCAGGCTCCTGTGGCAAGTGTATGGACGAATAAGACAACATCGGACTATTTTAGACTGCACCGGGGGACGAGACAGGGATGCCCCCTCTCCCCACTGTTGTTCGCGCTAGTTATGGAGCCGTTGGCAATTGCTCTGAGAGCCTCAAGGGGCTGGTCTGGGGGTGGGGGGTGGGGTGGGGGGGGGGGGGGGGGGGTGGGGGTGAGCACAGAGTCTCGCTCTATGCAGCCGACCTGCATCTGTATGTATCGGACCCGATAGAGGGGACAGAAGAAATCATGAGGATTCTAGGGGAATTTGGCCGGTTTTCAGGGTATAAGCTGATTATGAGATGTTTGCGGTCCAGGCGAGGGGACAGGAGAGGCGATTGTGGGGGGGCTGCCGTTTAGATTAGTAGGGGAAAGCTTTAGGTACCTAGGCATCCAAGTGGCGCGGGAATGGGACCGGCTGCATAAATTAAATCTGGCCCGACTAGTAGACCAAATGAAGGACGATTTTCGGAGATGGGACGCGCTTCCGTTGTCACTGGGAGGGTGCAGACGGTGAAGATGACGGTTCTCTCGAGATTCCTGTTTGTATTTCAGTGTCTCTCCATCTTTATTCCGCGGTCCTTTTTTAAACGGATCAACAAAGTGATCACTGGCTTCGTTTGGACGGGCAAGATCCCGTGGGTAAGGAAGGTAATGCTTCAGCGGAGTCGGGGAGAGGGCAGGCTGGCGCTGCCAAATTTTAGTAACTATTACTGGGTGGCGAATATAGCCATGATCAGGAAGTGGGTGGTGGGGGAGGGGTCGGCATGGGAGCGTATGGAGGAGGCTTCATGCAAGGGCACCAGTTTGGGGGTGTTGGTAACTGCGCCTCTGCCGTTCCCGTTGACACGGTACTCCACCAGCCCCGTGGTGGTGGCGGCTCAGAGAGTCTGTGGCAATGGAGGAGACATGTGAGAGCAGAGGGAACATCGGTCTGGTCCCCAAACTGTAATAATCACTGGTTTTTCCCGGGATCCGGATATGGCGGAGAGCAGGGATTGAGAGGATGGGGGAAAAGTTTACAGAGGGGATCTTTCCGAGTATGAGGGCGCTGGATGAGAAGTTAGGGTTGGCGAGGGGAAACAAATTCAGGTATCTTCAGGTGCGGGACTTCCTACGTAAACAGGTGTCAACCTTCCCGCTCCTACCGCTAAGGAGGATTCAGGACAGGGTAGTTTCCAGAGGGTGGGTAGGAGAAGGGAGCGTCTCTGACATTTACAAGGAACTTATGGGGTCAGAGGAGACGCAGAACGAGGAGCTGAAGCACAAGTGGGAGGAGGAGCTGGGAGGAGAGATAGAGGATGGTCTATGGACGGACGCGTTGAGTAGAGTCAACACGTCCGCAACATGTGCCAGGCTCAGCCTGATACAATTTAAGGTCGTTCACTGGGCTCACATGACAGTGGCCCGGATGAGCAGATTCTTTGGGGTGGAAGACAGGTGTGCAAAATGTGCGGGAGGACCAGCGAACCATGTCCACATGTTCTGGACATGTCCGAAGCTTAGGGGATTTTGACAGGGGTTTGCAGATGTCATGTCCACGGTGTTAAAAACAAGGGTGGCGCTGAGTCCAGAGGTGGCGATTTTCGGGGTGTCGTAAGACCCGGGAATCCAGGAGGAGAAAGAGGCAGACGTTCTAGCCTTTGCTTCCCTGGTAGCCCCGAGACGGATACTATTAGCTTGGAGGGACTCAAAGCCCCCGAAGTCGGAGACCTGGCTATCGGACATGGCTAGCTTTCTCTGTTTGGAGAAAATCAAGTTTGTCTTGAGAGGGTCACTGTTAGTGTTCGCCCGGAGGTGGCAGCCATTCGTCGACTTCTTAGCGGGAAATTAATCGTCAGCAGAAGGGAAGGGGGTGGGGTTAGTTTAGCTTAGAGAAGGGGGTTAATAAAGGTGGGACCTGTAAGGGAGGGAGACGGCTTTTGCACTATGTTTATAGTTTCATGTACATTGTTTGTTTTGTTGTTGTGAAAATACCAAAAATACCTCAATAAAATATTTATTAAATAAAAAGAAGAGGCTACAAGTTAGCAAGAAAAAGCAATAGACCTGGGGATTGAGAACAGTTTAAAATTCAGCAGAGGCAGACCAAGGGATTGATTAAGAATAGGAAAATACAATTTGAAAGTAAACTAGCGGGGAACATAGAAACTGACTGTAAAAGTTTCCATGGGTGTGTAAAGAGAAAAAGATTCATAAAAACTAATATAGGCCCCTTACAGTCAGAAACAGGAGAATTCTTTTTTGTTAATAATTCTACAGAACCCAATTCTTTTTTTTTCAAATTCAGGGGCAATTTAGCGCGGCCAATCCACCTACCCTACACATTTTTTTGGGTTGTGGGGGTGAGATCCACTCAGACACGGGGAGAATGTGCAAACTCCACACGGACAGTGACCCGGGGCCGGGATCGAACACGGGACCTCGGCGCCGTGAGGCAACAGTGCTAACCACTGCACCACCGTGCTGCCCACAAAACAAGGGAATTCATAACAGGGAACAAAGAAATGGCTGAGGAACTAAATTTGTACTTTGCTTCTGCCTTCACAAAGGGAGACAGGAATAATGTACCGGGAGTTCTGACAAACACAAGTTTCAGCGAGGAGCTGAAAAAAATTCGTGAAATTAAACTGAAAATCACTTATTGTCACAAGTAGGCTTCAATGAAGTTACTGTGAAAAGCCCCTAGCCGCCACATTCCGGCGCCTGTTTGGGGAGGCTGGTACGGGAATTGACTCGTGCTGCTGGCCTGCCTTGGTCTGCTTTAAAAGCCAGCTATTTAGCCCAGCGTGCTAAACCAGCCCCAAGTATTAGTATTAGTAAAGAAATGGTTTTAAGGAAATTACTGGGATTGAATGCAGATAAATCTCCAGGGCCTGATAATCTTCATCCCAGAATACTTAAGGAATTGGCCCGAGAAATAGTAGATGCATTGGTGGGCATTTTCCAAAGTTCTTTGGATTCTGGAATGGTTCCTACAGATTGGAGGGTAGCGAATGCAACCCCACTATTCAAAAAAGGAGGTAGAGAGAAAACAGGGAACTACAGACCAGTGAGCCTTATGTCGGTAGTAGGGAAATTGCCGGAGTCCATTATCAACGGTTGCATAGCACAGTATTTGGAAAGCAGCGGTGTAAACAGACAAAGTCAGCATGGATTTATAAAGGGGAAATCATGCTATTGGAATTCTTTGAAGATGTAACCAGTAGAGTTGACCAGGGAGACCTCATAGATGTGGGTTATTTAGACTTTCAGAAAGCTTTCGACAAGGTCTCACATAGCAGATTACGATGCAAAGTTAAAGCACATGGGATTACGGGTAGTGTCTTGAGAGGGAGAGAAAGCCGGTTAGCAGACAGGAAGCAAACCGTTGGAATAAATGGGCCTTTTACCGATTGGCAGGCAGTGACTAGTGGGGTAGGCAGGGACCCCAACGGGTTCACATTATCTTTCAATGATTTGAACAAAGGAACTAAATTTGCAGATGATACAAAGTTGGGTGGGAGGGTGAGCTGTGAGGAGGATGCAGAGATGCTTCAGCGGGAGTTGGACAGGCTGAGTGAGTGGGTGCATACATGGCAGATGCAATATAATGTGGATAAATGTGAGGTTATCCGCTTTGGTAGCTAAAATAGGAAGGCAGATTATTATTTGAATGGGTGTAAATTGAGAGAGATGGATACTCAGCGAGACCTTGGTATCCTCGTGCATCGGTCGCTGAAAATAAGCGTGCAGGTACAGCAGGCAGTAAAGAAGGCAAATTGGCCTTCATAGTGAGAGGATTGGAGTATAGGAATAGAGATGTTTTACTGCAATTGTATCGGGTATTGGTGAGGCCACACCTGGAGTATTGTGTTCAGTTTTGGTGTCCCTATCTGAGGAAGGATGTTCTTGCTATGGAGGGAGTGCAGTGAAGGTTTACCAGGATGATTCTAACAGGATCTACAGGGTAGATTCAGAAAGAATGTTCTCGATGGTGGGGGGGGTCTAGAACCAGGGGTCATAGTTTGAGGATAAGGGGTAAACCTTTTAGGACTGAGGTGAGGAGAAATTTCTTCTGCCAGGGAGCGGTGAATCTGTGGAATTCTCTACCACAGAAAGTAGTTGAGGCCAAAACGTATAATTACAAGAAGGAATTAGATACAGCTCTTGGGCTAAAGGAATTGAGGGATATGGGGGCAAGGCAGGATCAGGGTATTGAACGTGACAATCAGCCATGATCATAATGAATGGTGGAGCAGGTTCGAAGGACCGAATGGCCTCCTCCTGCTTCTATTTTCTATGGATGTTTCTATGTAATGTGGCAGGACTACAGCTCTTATAGACCTGGTCTATTGGTTGTGGGATCACATTGTTATGTCTAAAATGAGCTGCTTCCAATGTCTTTATTACTGGTTTTATCACTTTCTCGGGGACTCTATAGTCAGGGGCACAGGTAGACATTTCTGTGGACTTGAAAGAGACTTCAGGATGCTATGTTGCCTCCCTGGTGCCAGGGCTCAGGATGTCTCTGAATGGGCAGCGGGCAATGTGAAGGGAGAGGGCAAGCAGCCAGAGGTTGTGGTACATATTGGTACAAACAATATAGGCAGGAAGAGTGACGAGGTCCTGCAGCAGGAATTGAGGGAGTTAGGTTGAAAGTTAAAAAGCATGGCCCCTAGGGTTGTAATCTCAGGATTACTCCCTGTGCCACGTGCCAGTGGGGCTAGAAATAGGACCATAGTGCAGCTAAACACGTGGTAAACTGGTGGTGTAGGAGGGAGGGTTTCAGATATCTGGACCACTGGGATCTCTTCTGGGGCAAGTGGGACCTGTACAAGGAGGACGGGTGGCACCTAAACTGGAAAGGCATGAATATCCTGGCCGCGAGGTTTGCTAGTGTCACACGGGAGGGTTTAAACTATTATGGGTGGGGGATGGGAACCGGAGCAATAGGTCAGAAGGTGAAATAACTGAAGGGGAACTAGGGAATAGGGCCAGTATGGCTCTGAGGAAGAGCAGACAGAGAGATGTTGCTGAAAACAGTGGGACTGGTGGCCTGTAGTGCATTTGTTTCAATGCAAGAAGTATAACAGGTAAGTAGATGAATTTAGAGCTTGGATTAGTACTTGGAACTATGATGTTGTTACCATAACAGAGACCTAGTTGAGGGAAGGACAGGATTGGCAGCTAAACGTTCCAGGATTTGGATGTTTCAGGCGGGATAGAGGGGATGTAAAAGGGGTGGGGGTGTTGCGCTCCTGGTTAAGGAGAATATGACAGCTGTACTATGGGAGGACACCTCAGAGGGTTCATACAGTGAGGCAATATGGGTAGAGCTCAGGAATAGGAAGGGTGCAGTCACAATGTTGGGGGTTTACTACAGGCCTCTCAAAAGCCAGCGGGAGATAGAGGAGCAGATAGGTAGACAGATTTTGGAAAGGTGTAAAAGCAACAGGGTTGTTGTGATGAAAGACTTTAACTTTCCCAATATTGACTGGGACTCACTTAGTGCCAGGGGCTTGTACAGGGCAGAGTTTGTAAGGAGCAGCCAGGATTCTTGAAACAATATTCTTGAAACAATATGTAGATAGTCCAACAAGGAATTGATTGATTCATTGTCACATGCTCCGAAGTACAATGTAAAGTATGTTTCTGCGGCCAAGGGAACGTACACGGTGTGTACACAGTAGACAAAAGGAACAATCAACAAAGTACATCGACAAACAGTCATTGGTTACAGTGCGGAACAAGGGGCCAAACAAAGCAAATACATGAGCAAGAGCAGCATAGGGCGTCATGAATAGTGTTCTTACAGGGATCAGTCTGGGGGAGAGTTGTTGAGGAGTCAAGTAACTGTGGGGAAGAAGCTATTCCTATGTCTGGACAGCACGGTAGCACAGTGATTAGCACTGTTGCTTCACAGCTCCAGGGTCCCAGGTTCGACTCCCGGCTTGGGGATCAGAGGTGAGCTGGCAAGATGGATATGTAACTGGCTCGGTCATAGAAGACAGAGGGGAGTAGTGGAAGAGTGCTTTCCTGAATGGAGGGCTGTAACTAGTGGTGTTCCGCAGGGATTAGTGCTGGGACGTTTCTAATATATATAAATGATTTGGAGGACAACGCAAAGGTTGGTGGAATTGCGGATAGCGATGAAGACTGTTAGAGGATACAGCAGGATATAGATTGGTTAGAGACTTGAGCGGAGAGATGGCAGATGGAGCTTTCCATGATAATGCATTTTGGAAGGTCTAATACACGTGGGAAATATACGGTAAATGGCAGGACCCTTAAGAGCATTGACAGGCAGAGGGATCTGGGTGTACTGGTCCACAGGTGGTCAAGGAGGTTTACGGCATGCTTACCTTCATTGGCCGGGGCATTGAGTATAAGAATTGGCAAGTCATGTTGCAGCTGTATAGAACCTTAGTTAGGCCACACTTGGAGTATAGTGTTCAATTCTGGTCGCCACACTACCAGAAGGATGTGGAGGCTTTAGAGAGGGTGCAGAAGAGATTTACCAGGATGTTGCCTGGTATGGAGGGCATTAGCTATGAAGAGAGGTTGGAGAAACTTGGTTTGTTCTCACTGGAACGACGGAGGTTGAGGGGCGACCTGATAGACGTCTACAAGATTATGAGGGGCACAGACAGAGTGGATCGTCAGAAGCTTTTTCCCAGGATGGAAGAGTCAATTACTAGGGGACATAGGTTTAAGGTGCGGGGTGCAAAGTTTAGAAGAGATGTGCGAGGCAAGTTTTTTATACAGAGGGTGGTGGGTGCTTGGAACTCGTTACCGGAGGAGGTGGTGGAAACAGGTATGATAGTGACGATTGAGGGGCGTCTTGACGTGAATAGGATGGGAATAGAGGGATACGGACCCTGGAAGTATAGAATGTTTTGGGTTAGACGGGCAGCATGGTCGGTGCAGGCTTGGAGGGCCGAAGGGCCTGTTCCTGTGTTTCTTTTTTCTTTGTTTATCATTCAATTTGGATATTACGACAATAGCACAGCAGACTAATTTGGCTGTCATGAAACATTTATTAAACAGGTAAATAGAACCATTGCACAAATGAAAAAAGTAAAAGTTCTGACTGCTGCGTTAAAAGCTTACAATGTGGAAAATCCACAGGCTTACTGTCCATCTCCTGCTCTAACTCTAAAGCCTAAAATCATTTAGGCAAAAGCTTAAAATCATTTAAGGGCACCGTGGATAGATGGGTTAACACCTATTGATGTCTCTCATCTATAATTAGCTTATGCCAGGACCATCCTTGAGTTATTTTCTTGAAATGAAATGAAAATCGCTTATTGTCACAAGTAGGCTTCAATGAAGTTACTGTGAAAAGCCCCTAGTCGCCACATTCCGGCACCTGTTCGGGGAGGCTGGTACGGGAATTGAACCGTGCTGCTGGCCTGCCTTGGTCTGCTTTAAAAGCCCAGCTCCTTAGCCCTGTGCTAAACCAGACCCTCGTCCTTTGGGGGAATGGAGAGGGGGGGGGAGGGTGTCAACTTTCTCGAAGCTTTGAGATGGCTTTTATTTGTGAGGTTAGCACCTTCAGTGTGAGGGATCCTTATGTGACTGTAAATTGGAATAACTGAACCTGGATTCAGTTCCTCTCGGTGGCAGCGCCTTTCCCATTCTTGTCAGATACTAAATTGTTGAAATTAACTCGCAGTCGGAAAATGTGCCCAATTACCCCATTGTGATAACTGATCAAAATCAATATGCCTCAAAACCCCCAACCCTTTCGCACATTGACATCGATGTTCGACAGGGGGTTCAACCAATCCCTTGCGATCACTTCAGCGGGACGGTCTCAGGAAGCGGCTGATTCGCAAAAGTTACAACCACAGTGGTAGAGCCCTTCCCCCCACCCCCCCCCCCCCCCACCCCCCCCCCCACCCCCCCACCCCCACCCCCACACCCCCGGTCTGTGGAATTACAGGCCCAGTCATTCAATCGATCTCTAACATGACCTTCAGAAATTCATTGATGTCTTCGTAGGCGGTTAATTCATCTTCCATCTTCACAGCCGTAACCCGTATGTTCATCGCAACTTCAGTCTTGCTCCCCTTGCTAAGATCGATGGAATTCTTTGTTATGCCGTAGATATTTGTCACCATGAGGATGGCTGAAAGAATCCCTGAGATAACTTTGAAGGCCGTATATAGCAGGGGAGCCGATCCAGGGAAAAGCTGTTGAAGGATTTCCGTTTTCTGGCCCGCCGCGGTTGCTTGCCTGGCTTTTCTCGACACTGGAACGGACCTCGGTTCTCCTGCATCTCCGCCGCCTGCCTGCCTGCAATTAGTCGCCCCACAGGCTCCATTCAGATAGTCGGAAAGTCCTTCACTAGACTTATATTTCATGATTTCTGCCCGTAGCTTATGGCTCCACGATTCAATTGCACCACAAATCCCGAGTAAATACGTCGACATACGTTTACAATATTCGTTGTATTGATTTACGATTTCATCGACTCTCTTCTGCTTTTGCGACTGTCGGACAGATTCAGTGACACCAGCGGTCAAGTTGGTGGTGGCACCAGTTGCACTCAGACCAGCTCCGAGAGCACTGAGGCCCAACGATGTGCCTGATGTAAAAGGACTGGCAATGATTCCTGAAATGGACAGAATGCCCCCCAAAACCCCTGCTGAAGCCCCTGTGACACTTGCAATGGTGGCTCCCCTGTGATACTCGTCTATGCTGTCTGCAATCTCTTGCAGTTCCTTCACGTATCCTTGCGTCTGGTCCCTCCAATGTGGGAATTGTTTCACAAACGATTGGCAATCCGCGGCCCTCTGTTCCAGTTCAGTTTTCAGCTCTTGCCTGTTAAAATTGGAAACATTGCTTCAAGCCATTGCAGTTACTGAAATAGCAAAAACTGCTCTTCATGAACAATAATAATAACAATCTTTATTATTGTCACAGGTAGGCTTACATTAACACTGCATGAAGTTACTGTGAAAAGCCCCTAGTCGCCACACTCCGGCGCCTGTTCACAGAGTGAGAATTCAGAATGTCCAATTCACCCAACAGCACGTCTTTTGGGGCTTGTGGGAGGAAACCGGAGCACCCGGAGGAAACCCACGCAGGCATGGGGAGAACGTGCAGACTCCGCACAGACAGTGACCCAAGCCGGGATCCTGACGCTGTGATGAACAGTGCTAACCACTGTGCTGCCGTGCCATCCAATGGTACAGAAAGAACAACAGCCCTCTTTGTTAGCACTGGGGTTGAATGAATGGATAGAAATTGAAGAGGAACAAGGAATGGTATTAGCCGAGAGAATTAGGTGATAATAGGGCAATGGGGCTTTGATGCCTCTGATTTCAAACGTTTTGTACAAAGTCTATGTGGGGTTTAGTGGTAATGTCACTGGACTCGTAATCCAGAGGTCGATAATAATAATAATCTTTATTAGTGTCACAAGTAGGCTTACATTAACACTGCAATGACGTTACTGTGAAAATCCCCTCATCGCCACATTCCGGCGCCTGTTCGGGTACACAGAGGGAGAATTCAGAATGTCCAATTCACCCAACAAGCACGTCTTTCGGGACTTGTGGGAGGAAACCGGAGCACCCGGAGGAAACCCACGCAGCCACGGGGACGCGACCCAGGTCGAGACTAACATTCTGCCACCATGAGTACAAATCTGGTGCCCACAATGGGAAACTCCGCCAGCTGCCAGGACGGAGAATCCCGCTGCCGGCGCGGGGGCCGCGCCACACTGGACAATGGGTGCGGTGGGACGGAGAATCCTGCCCCATGGGGGTCACAAGCAGAGAACATGCAGAGTAGGATCATTAAGAATTCCATGGAGGCAGGGGTGAGGATGGTGCTTTTTGCCTCTAATACCTGTAATGGTTTGTGTTAACGGTCAATAATTCATTTAACCAACTTATAATTTAAACTAGAGCAAGTAACTGGATAAGAGGCTAATAACTATACGTTAATGCATTGACTAATTAACTGGAGGGCCAGTCAGCTGTGGTATGCTGCAATCCCAGTTTCAGGAGAACATTGTGATCCCAGGCAACCACATCCGCAGTGATTGCAACTCAGAGAACTTCAGCCCAAACCTACTAAAGCTGGAGCCCAAAGTACCAACATTGTGGAGATCATGGAGGGGGAGAGATCCCTGGGTGCTTTGTGACCCCTTATGTGAGAAAGTAGTACAGACCTGCTAATGATCAGGAGGGTTCGACTAGGCGAGGCCAGTAAGGAAACCCCAGGCCTAATGCTGGAGGAGTCTGCCCCTTTCCCCTTTTCCAACAGGTACAACGTTCTTTTGGTCTTGCTGGTCTAAGTCAGCAAGGTGAACGAATAAACTGACAGTGGCACCATGGGACAGAACGTTATCCAAGTGGGAAGTATTGTGGAGAATTGTGTTCAGTTTTGGTCTCCTTACCTGAGAAAGGACATGTTGGCACTGGAGGGAGTGCAGAGGAGATTCACTAGGTTGATCCCAGAGTTGAGGGGATTAGATTATGACGAGAGGTTGAGTAGACTGGGACTGTACTCGTTGGAATTTAGAAGGATGCGGGGGGATCTTATTGAAACATATAACATTATGAAGGGAATCGATAGGATAGATGTGGGCAGGTTGTTTCCACTGGCGGGTGAAAGCAGAACTAGGGGGCATAGCCTCAAAATAAGGGGAAGTAGATTTAGGACGGAGTTTAGGAGGAACTTCTTCACCCAAAGGGTTGTGAATCTCTGGAATTCCTTGCCCAGTGAAGCAGTTGAGGCTCCTTCTTTAAACGTTTTTAAGAAAAAGATAGATACCTTTCGAAAGAATAAAGGGATTCGGTGATATGGTGTACGGGCCGGAGAGTGGAGCTGAGTCCACAAAGATCAGCCATGATCTCATTAAATGGCGGAGCAGGCTCGAGGGGCCAGATGGCCGACTCCTGCTCCTAGTTCTTATGTTCTTATGAAGTGAACTGGAATTTGTTTATGAAATTAATTTACGGGATACGGGCGGTCGCTGGTCAGGCCAGCATTTATTGCCCATCCCTAGTTGCCCTTGAGAAGGTGGTGGTGAGCGGCCTTCTTGAACCACTGCATTCCTTGAGGTGTAGGTACACCCACTGTGCTGTCAGGGAGGGACTTCCAGCTAGTAATGTGGTAGCAATCGGGACAATATTCTCGGAGGGGAGGAACTGTTCTCTGTAGCTACAATCGGGAGTTTCGGAGATTGTGCTGCCTGCCCAGTATCAAGGTTAAGGACACCCCCTTATGGCAGAGGAAGGGGAGGAGCCAGTTGTTGCGTTCCGTGTTAGAACCAATGGCATTGGTGGAGCAAGTAATGATGAGTTGAGGGAGGTTCTCAATATATTCCTTTCACGGGATGTGGGAGTTGCTGGGTAGGTCAGCAATCACTAATTGCCCTTGAAAAACCCTTGGTGAGAAACCTTATTAAACTGCTCCAGTGCATGTGATGTGGATAACAGCATCAGCGCTGCTCGGGAGGGAGTTTCAGGAATTTGTCCAGGCAAAGTGAAGGAACATTAAATCATTCAAAGTCAGGAAGGTTTGTGGGTAGCAGGGGACCTTGCAGATATAATACCATAATAATAAGCTTTATTAGTGCCACGAGTAGGCTTACATTAACACTGCAGTGAAGTTACTGTGAAAAGCCCCTCGTCGCCACATTCCGGCGCCTGTTCGGGTACACAGAGGGAGAATTCCGAATGTCCAATTCACCTAACAGCACGTCTTTCGGGATTTGTGGGAGGAAACCGGAGCAAACCCACGCAGACACAGGGAGAGCGTGCAGACTCCTCACAGGCAGTGACCCAAGCCGGGGACCCTGGCTCTGTGAGGCAACAGTGCTAACCACTGTACTACCGTGCTGCCCTTGGTGCTTGAGCAGATCGAGTCCAAATTAATAAGAACAGCATCCTGGCAAATTGTGCAACCAGGAAAGTGATCGTAATATAATACACAGTGAGGTTGAGAGTGATAAACCCAAGCCCAAACGTCTACATTCCCATTCTGAACACATCATTTGTCCCTGTTACTGCAACTATTAACTCTCCCCTTGTCGTTTCAACTGAGATCTTCTGTCAGCTGGTCTCTCCTCCCCCCCCCTCCCCCCCACCCCCCCCTCCTCCCATTCTCCCCCCCCTCCTCCCACTCTTCCCCCCCTCCCCCCCTCCCCTCCACCCCCCCTCCTCCCACTCTCCCCCCCTCCTCCCACTCTTCCTCCCCCCCCACCCTCCCCCCCTCCCCCCATCACACACTTTCCCTTTTGTTCTTCCCTTTCACTTGCTCAAAGGCGACCATATTTAATAATAATAATATTAATTGCTTATTGTCACAAATAGGCTTCAATGAAGTTACTGTGAAAAGCCCCTAGTCACCACATTCCGGCACCTGTTCGGGGAGACTGGAACGGGTCCAATCTTCCTCCAGATCTGAAGAAAAGGCCTTGACCAGAA
This sequence comes from Scyliorhinus torazame, assembly GCF_047496885.1. Taxonomy (NCBI): domain Eukaryota; kingdom Metazoa; phylum Chordata; class Chondrichthyes; order Carcharhiniformes; family Scyliorhinidae; genus Scyliorhinus; species Scyliorhinus torazame. The sequence goes on along the minus strand of NC_092709.1, from coordinate 355,826,876 downwards.
ACCTGCATGGATGCTGCCAGGCAAATTCTGTATTTCCAACAGTTTTACTCCAAAATTATAGTATTGAACATGGATGAAAAAAAGAGACCTATTATCAAAGCTTTCCATCTTGCACTCATCAGGACAATGATACAAGATCAACCAACCAGAAAGTGTTCGGATACCAGGGGCGGGATTCTCCGACCCCCCCGCCGGGTCAGAGAATCGCCGGGGGCTGGCGTGAATCCTGCCCCCGCTGGTTGCCGAATTCTCCGGCACCGGATATTCGGCGGGGGCGAGAATCGCGCAGCGCCGGTTGGCGGGACCCCCCCCCGGCGATTCTCCGGCCCGCGCTGGACCAAAGTCCCGCCGCTGTCAACCGACGCCAGCCAGTGTGGATTGAACCATCTTTGGGACGGCGGCGCGGGCAGGCTCCGGGGTCCTGGGGGGGGCGCGGGGCGATCTGGCCCCGGGGGGTGCCCCCACGGTGGCCTGGCCCGCGATCGGGGCCTACCGATCCGCAGGCGGGCCTGTGCCGTGGGGGCACTCTTTTCCTTCCGCCTTCGTCATGGTCTCCACCATGGCGGAGGCGGAAGAGACCCCCTCCACTGTGCATGCGCGGGGATGCCGTGAGTGGCCGCTGACGCTCCCGCGCATGCGCTGCCCGGCAATGTCAGTCTCGCGCCAGCTGGCGGGGCACCAAAGGCCTTTCCCACCAGCTGGCGGGGCAGAAATCAGTCCGGCGCGGGCCTAGCCCCTCAAGGTGAGGGCTCGGCCGCTCAAGATGCGGAGACTTCCGCACCTTTGGGGCGGCGCGATGCCGGACTGATTCGCGCCGTTTTTGGCGCCGGTCGGCGGACATCGCGCCCCAGATATCAGACGGGTTTCTCTGGCCTCCCAGGTGTGTGTCACAGCAATGGGAGGCAGCACGCTGTTCGCTGGCGGCAGGATTGGCTGCTCCCGCCTCTATCAATGGGAATTGCAATTGAAGCCACCCCACACCGCGGGGAATATCCTACCACCAGCGAACATCTGTATTTATGGGTGTTATGGACAATTAGATTAAATTGTTTAATTTGTGCGCTGAGGAAAGTGAAACCTTTGTTTAGTTTCATTTGAGAAGATCTCTTTAATGGAGTCTCTCGGCCCTTTCTGTGTGTATGCATTTTTAATGAGGCTTTATGACCCTTGAAGCGAAGAGGGCGAGTAGATGAGGGAAGTTAAAATAAACACAAAGTAGAAAAAGAACTGCTGTTGTCTGGCAACGGGATCAGAGAAAGGAGCCACACAGAGACAGGGACATACGAATTAGGAGCAGGAGAAGGCCACTCAGCCCCTCGAGCCTGCTCCCCCATTCAATAAGACCATGGCTGATCTGATTGTGACCTCAACCCCAAATTCCTGGTGACCCCCGGTAACCTTTCACCCCCCTTGTTAATCAAGAGTCGATCCAGCTCTGCAGTAAAACTATTCAAAGATTCTGCTTCTGCTGCCTTTTGTTGAAGTGTTCCAGAGACTCCTGACCCTCTGAGAGAGACAGATTCTCCACATCTCTGTCTTAAATGAACAACCCCTTATTTTTAAACAGTGACCCCTGGTTCTAGATTCTCCCACCAGAGGAAACATCCTCTCCACATCCACCCTGTCAATACCCATCAGGGTCTGAAAAGTTTTAATCAAGCTGCCTCTTATTCTTCTAAACTCCAGTGGATACAAACCTAACCACTCCAACCTTTCCTCATGCTTCTTAATTGTTTCCAACGCATTTCTTTGGATAAGGAGAGCAGCACTGTACACAATACTCCAGATGTGCAATGTCCTGCACAACTAAAATATAACCTCCCTACTTCCCCTCACAATAAGGGATTACATTCCCTTAACTTGCTGTACTTGTATGCTAGCCTTTTGTGATTCATGCACTCAGACACCCAGATCCCTCTGCATTTCAGAGCTCTGCAGTCTCTCACCGTTTAAATAATAGCTTATTTTTTATTCTTCCTGCCAAAATGGACAATTTCACATTTGCCCACATTATACTCCATCTACCAGATTTGTGCCCACCCACGTAACATACTCTATGACTCTATCTACGTCCCTTTCTAGCCTCCTTATGTCCTCTTCATAACTTGCGTTCCTACCTATCTTTATGCCATTAGCAAATTTAGCAATCATACCTTCATCCACTACATTAATATAAATAACTGGATAAAAGCAAATTACTGTGGATATTGGAATCTGAAACGAAAGGGAAAATGCTGGAAAATCCCAGCAAGTCTGGATTACAACATTAATATAAATTGTAAGAAGTACAGACCCCAGCACTAATCCCTGCGGCACCCCACTCGTCACATCCTGCTATCCAGAAAAAAAACATTTCTGCCACGGGAGAGATAATAATAATAATCTCTTATTGTCACAAGTGGGCTTCAATGAAGTTACTGTGAAAAGCCCCTAGTCGCCACATTCCGGCGCCTGTTCGGGGAGGCCGGTACGGGAATTGAACCCGCGCTGCTGGCCTTGTTCTGCATTACAAGCCAGCTATTTAGCCCAAGAAAAGCAGTTTTAGTTTCATTTGGTGGATATACCATTGAGCAAAGTCAGAAAGGTCCAAGGCTCTCTCTCTAGTTGAAAATTATACCAGACTGCTGGAGAACTTAGTTTAAGGAACTTGCCTGTATTGCTCGAAAGTCATCGTGAATTTGGAGTGAGTTTTCTGGATCTCAAGGGAGACACCAATTGTGGAAGGACTTCTAGTGAATGTCCAGAGACACCTCTTTACAACTGGACGAGCTCTACCCTTGGTGTGGGAGTAGTGCTACCCCTTCACTAGAGTCTTGGGTAAGGGTATTGCTGGGATAAACGGGATGGTGTGTGTGCGCGAATGTTTTCTTTCTTGATGTCCATAAGATCATAAGACATAGGAGCAGAATTAGGCCACTCGGCCCATCGAGTCTGCTCCGCCGTTCAATCAGGTCTGTAACTGTGTTGAAAAAAAGAAGATCGATCAAAGTCCGGTTCCATTCTGGGACCTGACTTATCCAATGATAACATCAGCTTAGTTAATAACAGAATGAAACAAATGCATGAGAGGAGATTGCTGATTGGTTGGCAAGGGTAGCAAGGTAGCACAGTGATTAGCACAGTTGCTCACAGCTCCAGGGTCCCAGGTTCGATTCCTGGCTTGGGTCACTGTCTGTGCGGAGTCTGCACGTTCTCCCCGTGTGTGCGTGGGTTTCCTCCGGGTGCTCCGGTTTCCTCCCACAGTCCAAAGATGTGCAGGTTAGGTGGATTGGCCGTGATAAATTGCCCTTAGTGTCCAAAAAGGTTAGGTGGCGTTACTGGGTTATGGGATAGGGTGGAGGCATGGGCTTAAGTAGGGTGCTCTTTCCAAGGGCTGGTGCAGACTCGATGGGCCGAATGGCCTCGTTCTGCATTGTAAATTGTATTCTATGACTCTGATAGAGGTAATGCAATGGTGAATGCAGCAGAGAACAGTTAACTGCTAAACTTTTGTTTCAAATTCAAATCAGACAGGTTGAGCCTGGTCAAGGCGTTGCCATGGGAATGAACCACAGAATGGTTCCCCAAGATTTTGGGGGACTGCCACACCATGGTTCATCCCCGCACCCCCCCGCCCCCCCCCCCCCACCCCCCCGGGCAGTATTTGGACAATCAGAGTTGATTTTCCTGGATTTAATTCTTGGCAGTTAACTGATCTCTGCTGCATTCACCATGACAACGCCTCAACCATTTTGGAGTCTCCTTGCCAACCAACCAGCATTCTCTTCTTGGGCATTATAAATTGTTGTTCCCATTACTGTTGATTTATCTTGTCTAGTTATCTTGATGAGTGCAAGACTTTGATACTATGTCTCCTTTCAGTAATACTCAAGTTCTGTCATACCATGACGATAGTATTAAACTTAATACCAATCACATAGGTTTCAGGAACAAGTTGGCCATGGTGGATTGGAAGATTGAACTAAAAGGTAGTTTAACAAAAAATTTAGAGTACCCAATTATTTTTTCCCAATTCCCCGGGTTCGATCCCGGCTCTGGGTCACTGTCCGTGTGGAGTTTGCACATTCTCCCCGTGTTTGCGTGGGTTTCGCCCCCACAACCCCAAAGATGTGCAGGGTCGGTGGATTGGCCGCGCTAAATTGCCCCTTCATTGGAAAAAATTAATTGGGTAGTCTAAAAAATTTTTTTTAAAAAGAGGCTTCAAATATTGCTAGAATGCGTCAGCCTGAGGATTGGGAGATTTTTAGATACTAGCAAAGGATGGACAGAAGGTTGATAAATGAAGAGAGTAAACTAGCCAGAAGAACGAAAACAGACTGTGTCTGCACGTACTCTCCAAACGAGCGCCATGGCTTTGTGAAATTCCGCTGCCTTTCCCCGTACCCCTGCACATTGCTTCGACACAAGTAACCTTTGAATGCCCTCCTGGATGCCTCGATTGAACTAAAGCGAAGGTTAAGTTCCTTAAGGGCCGAGATATTAATTAACCAGTTGGGTTTTTAATAACAATCCAACAGTATCGTGGTCACTTTGACTGATATCTATTTATTATATAGCCAGATTCCTTTTAACACGAATTAAGATTTGAAAACTGCTGTGACAGGGATGAACTCATGTTTAACTGCATTATTAATGCAGGCCTCTGGATTAGTCGTTTAGTAATACAACCGCTATGTCTCTGAACCTTAGTTTTATATATCCATTAGATGGATTAGTCGTTTAGTAATACAACCGCTATGTCTCTGAACCTTAGTTTTATATATCCATTAGATGTCATTAAACTAACTCACCAGACTGGTGATGCTAAGGCAAAGGCAACAAAATGCTCTCTGTTTTCATCCCTCGGTGGCCTCCTAGCAACATTGACCCCACCCCCCTCTCTGACCTCGCTTGAGATTGGGTTCAACCAGCTTCAGGGTAAAAGGCAAGACTGTTGGTATTGGATCTTTTCCATTTGTGGTAGTCACCACTGTTGTATTGTATATACCGCATACGAGAGGTATTACGGTAAGGCCCCTGTACTACAGGTACGGGGGTAGATCCCTGCCTGCTGGCTCCGCCCAGTAGGCGGAGTATAAATGTGTGTGCTCCCCGAGCTGCAGCCTCGATTACACTCTACTCTTGTCTCGTCGTAATTGATAGTGCATCAATTTATTACGCAGAGATTTTACAACGATGGACCTCCGCATCAAGCCTGATCGCCTGCAGCTGCACCCTCAAGCAGACCACGCCACGTCGGCCTTCGCACATTGGCTAGCTTGCTTTGAAGCCTAATCAGATCTGCGACAGAACCACCGTCAGAGGCACAGAAGCTCCAGATCCTGTGTACGCGGCTGAACTCCAATATCTTTACCCTCATCCGGGACGCGCCGACCTCCGCTGAGGCCATGGCACTACTGAAAGAGAACTACTCCCAGCAGACCAACAAGCTCCACGCCAGGCACCTCCTGTCCACGCGGCATCAACTCCCCGGTGAGTCTGTGGAAGAATTCCGGCGTGCCCTGCACACCCTGGCGAGGGACTGCGGTTGCCAGGCCGTTTCAGCCGTTGAACATTCCGAACTCCTAATCAGGGACGCTTTCGTTACGGGCATTGGGTCAGCCTACATCCGCCAGCGCCTCTTAGAAGGGGCTACCCTCGACCTCGCGGCGACCAATAAACTAGCGCTCTCGCTCACAGTCGCCTCACGCAATGTACAGGTGTATGCCCCCGACCGCACGGCCCACCCCTCCTGGGCATCGTGGATCCCGCCAGCAAACACCCCATAGTGGACCCATCAGCGACCTCCCCCAGCCAACCCCAGGCCTCCGCCGCGTGGCTGCCAACCAACCCCGGGGGATACGAGTGCTACTTCTGCGGACAGCGGTGCCCGGCGCGGAGCGCGCTCTGCAAGGTCTGCGGGAAGAAAGGACATTTCGCTGCTGTGTGCCAGGCCCGCTCGATCGCCGCTATTGTCCCTGCACCCCCCATGTGCGACCCGTGGGCGCCGCCATCTTGCCTGCCTCAGGACACGTGCGACCCGTGGCCACCGCCATCTTGCCTGCCTCAGGACACGTGCGACCCGTGGCCACCGCCATCTTGCCTGCCTCAGGACACGTGCGACCCGTGGCCACCGCCATCTTGCCTGCCTCAGGACACGTGTGGCTCGTGGGCGTCGCCATCTTGCCCGCCTCAGGACACGTGTGGCACGTGGGCGCCGCCATCTTGCCTGCCCCAGAACACGTGCGGCCCGTGGGCGCCGCCACCTTGCCTGCCTCAGAACACGTGTGGACCGTGGGCGCCGCCATCTTGCCTGCCTCAGAACACGTGCGGCCCGTGGGCGCCGCCATCTTGCCTGCCTCAGAACACGTGTGGAACGTGGGCGCCGCCATCTTGCCTGCCTCAGAACACGTGTGGACCGTGGGAGCCGCCATCTTGCCTGCCTCAGAACACGTGCGGCCCGTGGGCGCCGCCACCTTGCCTGCCTCAGAACACGTGTGGACCGTGGGCGCCGCCATCTTCCCTGCCTCAGAACACGTGCGACCCGTGGGCGCCGCCATCTTGCCTGCCTCAGAACACGTGTGGACCGTGGGCGCCGCCACCTTGCCTGCCCAGGACACGTGTGGCCCGCGGGCGCCGCCATCTTGCCTGCCTCAGAACACGTGTGGCCCGTGGGCGCCGCCACCTTGCCTGCCTCAGGACACGTGCGGCCCGTGGGCGCCGCCATCTTGCCTGCCTCAGAACACGTGCGGCCCGTGGGCGCCGCCACCTTGCCTGCCTCAGAACACGTGCGGCCCGTGGGCGCCGCCACCTTGCCTGCCTCAGAACACGTGTGGACCGTGGGCGCCGCCATCTTGCCTGCCTCAGAACACGTGCGGCCCGTGGGCGCCGCCATCTTGCCTGCCTCAGAACACGTGTGGACCGTGGGCGCCGCCATCTTGCCTGCCTCAGAACACGTGAGGCCCGTGGGCGCCGCCACCTTGCCTGCCTCAGAACACGTGTGGACCGTGGGCGTCGCCATCTTGCCTGCCTCAGAACACGTGCGGCCCATGGGCGCCGCCATCTTGCCTGCCTCAGAACACGTGTGGACCGTGGGCGCCGCCATCTTGCCTGCCTCAGAACACGTTCGGCCCCTGGGCGCCGCCATCTTGCCTGCCTCAGAACACGTGTGGACCGTGGGCGCCGCCATCTTGCCTGCCTCAGAACACGTGCGGCCCGTGGGCGCCGCCACCTTGCCTGCCTCAGAACACGTGTGGCCCGTGGGCGCCGCCACCTTGCCTGCCTCAGGACACGTGTGGCCCGTGGGCGCCGCCATCTTGCCTGCCCCAGAACACGTGTGGCCCGTGGGCGCCGCCACCTTGCCTGCCTCAGAACACGTGTGGCCCGTGGGCGCCACCATCTTGCCTGCCTCAGAACACGTGCGGCCCGTGGGCGCCGCCACCTTGCCTGCCCCAGGACACGTGTGGCCCATGGGCACCGCCACCTTGCCTGCCTCAGAACACGTGCGGCCCGTGGGCGCCGCCACCTTGCCTGCCTCAGAACACGTGCGGTCCGTGGGCGCCGCCACCTTGCCTGCCTCAGAACACGTGCGGCCCGTGGGCGCCGCCACCTTGCCTGCCCCAGGACACGTGTGGCCCGTGGGCGCCGCCACCTTGCCTGCCCCAGGACACGTGTGGCCCGTGGGCGCCGCCACCTTGCCTGCCTCAGGACACGTGTGGCCCGTGGGCGCCGCCACCTTGCCTGCCTCACAACACGTGCGGCCCGTGGGCGCCGCCACCTTGCCAGCCTCAGGACATGTGTGGCCCGTGGGCGCCGCCACCTTGCCTGCCTCAGGACACGTGTGGCCCGTGGGCGCCGCCACCTTGCCTGCCTCAGAACACGTGTGGACCGTGGGCGTCGCCATCTTGCCTGCCTCACAACACGTGTGGCCCGTGGGCGCCACCACCTTCCCTGCCTCAGAACACGTGTGACCCGTGGGCGCCGCCATCTTGCCTGCCTCAGAACACGTGTGGACCGTGGGCGCCGCCACCTTGCCTGCCTCAGAACACGTGTGGCCCGTGGGCGCCGCCACCTTGCCTGCCTCAGAACACGTGTGGCCCGTGGGCGCCGCCACCTTGCCTGCCTCAGAACACGTGTGGCCCGTGGGCGCCGCCACCTTGCCTGCCTCAGAACACGTGCGGCCCGTGGGCGCCGCCACCTTGCCTGCCTCAGAACACGTGCAGCCCGTGGGCGCCGCCACCTTGCCTGCCCCAGAACACCTGCGGCCCGTGGGCGCCGCCACCTTGCCTGCCCCAGGACACGTGTGGCCCGTGGGCGCCGCCACCTTGCCTGCCTCAGAACACGTGCGGCCCGTGGGCGCTTCCACCTTGCCTGCCTCAGAACACGTGCGGCCCGTGGGCGCCGCCACCTTGCCTGCCCCAGGACACGTGTGGCCCGTGGGCGCCGCCACCTTGCCTGCCTCAGAACACGTGTGGTCTGTGGGCGCCGCCACCTTGCCTGCCTCAGAACACATGCGGCCCGTGGGCGCCGCCACCTTGCCTGCCCCAGGACACGTGTGGCCCGTGGGCGCCGCCACCTTGCCTGCCTCAGAACGCGTGCGGCCCGTGGGCGCCGCCACCTTGCCTGCCCCAGAACACGTGCAGTCTGTGGGCGCCGCCACCTTGCCTGCCTCAGAACGCGTGCGGCCCGTGGGCGCCGCCATCTTGCCTGCCTCAGGACACGTGCGGCCGGGGGGCGCCGCCACCTTGCCTGCCTCAGAACACGTGTGGCCCGTGGGCGCCGCCACCTTGCCTGCCTCAGAACACGTGTGGCCCGTGGGCGCCGCCACCTTGCCTGCCTCAGAACGCGTGCGGCCCGTGAGCGCCGCCACCTTGCCTGCCTCAGAACACGTGCGGCCCGTGGGCGCCGCCACCTTGCCTGCCTCAGAACACGTGTGGACCGTGGGCGCCGCCATCTTGCCTGCCTCAGAACACGTGCGGCCCGTGGGCGCCGCCATCTTGCCTGCCTCAGAACACGTGTGGACCGTGGGCGCCGCCATCTTGCCTGCCTCAGAACACGTGTGGCCCGTGGGCGCCGCCACCTTGCCTGCCTCAGAACACGTGTGGACCGTGGGCGTCGCCATCTTGCCTGCCTCAGAACACGTGCGGCCCATGGGCGCCGCCATCTTGCCTGCCTCAGAACACGTGTGGACCGTGGGCGCCGCCATCTTGCCTGCCTCAGAACACGTGCGGCCCGTGGGCGCCGCCATCTTGCCTGCCTCAGAACACGTGCGGCCCGTGGGCGCCGCCATCTTGCCTGCCTCAGAACACGTGTGGACCGTGGGCGCCGCCATCTTGCCTGCCTCAGAACACGTGCGGCCCGTGGGCGCCGCCACCTTGCCTGCCTCAGAACACGTGTGGACCGTGGGTGCCGCCATCTTGCCTGCCTCAGAACACGTGCGACCCGTGGGCGCCGCCATCTTGCCTGCCTCAGAACACGTGTGACCGTGGGCGCCGCCATCTTGCCTGCCCCAGGACACGTGCGGCCCGTGGGCGCCGCCATCTTGCCTGCCTCAGAACACGTGCGGCCCGTGGGCGCCGCCATCTTGCCTGCCCCAGGACATGTGTGCCCCGTGGGCGCCGCCATCATCCCTGCCCCAGGACACGTGCGGCCCGTGGGCGCCGCCATCTTGCCTGCCTCAGAACACGTGCGGCCCGTGGGCGCCGCCATCATGCCTGCCCCAGGACACGTGTGGCCCGTGGGCGCCGCCACCTTGCCTGCCCCAGGACACGTGTGGCCCGTGGGCGCCGCCACCTTGCCTGCCTCAGAACACGTGCGGCCCCTGGGCGCCGCCATCTTGCCTGCCTCAGAACACGTGCGGCCCCAGGGCGCCGCCATCTTGCCTGCCTCAGAACACGTGTGGCCCGTGGGCGCCGCCACCTTGCCTGCCATAGAACACGTGCGGCCCGTGGGCGCCGCCACCTTGCCTGCCCCAGGACACGTGTGGCCCGTGGGCGCCGCCATCTTGCCTGCCCCAGGACACGTGTGGCCCGCGGGCGCCGCCACCTTGCCTGCCATAGAACATGTGCGGCCCGTGGGCGCCGCCACCTTGCCTGCCCCAGGACACGTGTGGCCCGTGGGCGCCGCCATCTTGCCTGCCCAGGACACGTGCGGCACGTGGGCGCCGCCATCTTGCCTGCCTCAGAACACGTGTGGCCCGTGGGCGCCACCATCTTGCCTGCCTCAGGACACGTGCGGCCCGTGGGCACCGCCACCTTGCCTGCCTCAGAACACGTGCGGCCCGTGGGCGCCGCCACCTTGCCTGCCTCAGGACACGTGCGGTCCGTGGGCGCCGCCACCTTGCCTGCCCCAGGACACGTGCGGTCCGTGGCCGCCGCCACCTTGCCTGCCCCAGGACACGTGTGGCCCGTGGGCGCCGCCACCTTGCCTGCCTCAGGACACGTGTGGCCCGTGGGCGCCGCCACCTTGCCTGCCCCAGGACACGTGTGGCCCGTGGGCGCCGCCACCTTGCCTGCCCCAGGACACGTGTGGCCCGTGGGCGCCGCCACCTTGCCTGCCCCAGGACACGTGTGGCCCGTGGGCGCCGCCATCTTGCCTGCCTCAGAACACGTGCGGCCCGCGGGCGCCGCCACCTTGCCTGCCTCAGAACACGTGTGGCCCGTGGGCGCCGCCACCTTGCCTGCCTCAGGACACGTGTGGCCCGTGGGCGCCGCCATCTTGCCTGCCTCAGAACACGTGTGGCCCGTGGGCGCCGCCACCTTGCCTGCCTCACAACACGTGCGGCCCGTGGGCGCCGCCACCTTGCCTGCCTCAGAACACGTGTGGCCCGTGGGCGCCGCCATCTTGCCTGCCTCAGGACCCCAGCTCATCGGGCTGCTCATCGCCTGCCACCGCCGCCGACCAGCCGCATCTCGCCTCCATCGCGATCGACCAGTCCCGACCGCGTCGACGACAGTGAAGTTCGACGGGCACAAGATATCCTACCTTCTGGACTCCGGGAGCACTGAGAGCTTCATCCACCCCGATACGGTAAGGCGCTGCTCCCTCACGGTACACCCCATTAACCAGAAATTCTCCCTGGCCTCCGGATCCCATTCCGTGGTGATCCGGGGGTACTGCACCGCCACCCTCACCATCCAGGGTGTAGAGTTCAGCGGCTTCTGCCTCTACGTCCTCCCCGACCTCTGCGCTGCCTTGCTACTCGGCCTGGACTTCCAGTGCAACCTCCAGAGCCTAACCCTGAAATTTGGCGGGACCGTACCACCCCTTACTGTCTGCGGTCTCACGACCCTGAAGGTCAACCCACCTTTTCTGTTTGCAAACCTCACCCCGGATTGCAAACCCGTCGCCACCAGGAGCAGATGGTACAGCGCCCAGGACAGGACCTTCATCAGGTCCGAGGTCCAGCGTTGCTTCAGGAGGGAGTCATCGAGGCCAGAAACAGCCCCTGGAGAGCCCAAGTGGTAGTTGTGAAAACTAGGGAGAAAAACAGGATGGTCGTTGACTACAGTCGGACCATCAATCGGTACACGCAGCTCGACGCGTACCCCCTCCCACGCATATCTGATATGGTCAATCAGATTGCGCAGTACTGGGTCTCCTCGACAGTGGACCTAAAATCTGCCTACCACCAGCTCCCCATTCGTAAGGCGGACCGACAGTACACGGCATTCGAAGCAGACGGCCGCCTTTACTATTTCCTTAGGGTTCCCTTTGGCGTCACTAACGGGGTCTCGGTCTTCCAGCGGGAGATGGACCGAATGGTTGATCGGTACGGACTGCGGGCCATCTTCCCGTACCTGGATAACGTCACCATCTGCGGCCACGACCAGCAGGACCACGACGCTAACCGTTCCAAATTCCTCCACACCGCCACACTCTTCAACCTAACCTACAACAAGGAGAAGTGTGTGTTCAGCACGAACCGATTAGCCATCCTCGGCTATGTGGTTCAGACCGGAGTTCTAAGGCCCGACACCGATCGCATGAAACACCCCCTTCCCCACTGCCCCAAGGCCCTCAAATGATACCTGGGCTTCTTCTCGTACTAAGCCCAGTGGGTCCCTAACTATGCGGACAAGGCCCGCCCACTCATTCACTCCACAGTTTCCCCCCTGACGGCCAAGGCTCACCAGGCCTTCAACCGTATCAAGGCCGACATCGCCAAGGCCGCGATGCACGCGGTCGACGAGACGCTCCCCTTCCAAGTTGAGAGCGATGCATCAGACGCGCTCTAGCCGCCACCCTCAACCAGGCTGGCAGACCCGTGGCATTCTTTTCCCGCACCCTCCATGACTCCGAAATTTGGCACACCTCCGTCGAAAAGGAGGCCCAGGCTATCGTTGAAGCTATGCGGCATTGAAGGCATTACCTGGCCGGCACAAGATTCACTCTCCTCACTGACCAACGGTCAGTTGCCTTCATGTTCAACCACACACAGCGGGGTAAGATCAAAAATGAATGAAAATCTGCGACTAACGACACTCCCCATGAACGTCTCCTTGCCTGCCCCAGGAAGTCCACCTCCGGGGTTTTGCTCCCAACGTGGCTGGCAGCTCTAGGACCTGTCCCCCTCCGCAAGCACGTGCGGCTACACAAGGCGGACGCATTGATTGAGAGGGTACAGCTACTTCACGCGCGAACCCACAGTACGCCTACGTAGCGTATCCCGACGGCCGCCAAGACACAGTCTCCCTCAGGGACCTGGCACCAGCTGGGTCCCCCCCCCCCTTTCTGCCCCGGCGCCACCCTCCCTCCCCCCAGCGCACCCCACTACAGCCCCCGCTCCAGGACGATCCGTCCTCCCCTTGGTCCCACCCGGGATTGAAGACGAGGTCGACACGCTCTCGGAGTCACCGACGACCAAACCGACACCGAAATCGCCACCAGAACTGCAGCGCTCGCAGCGACGGGTCAAGGCGCCCGGTCGTCTGAATTTGTAAACGTTTCCTTAAAATGTTAACCATGATGTGGAGATGCCAGCGTTGGACTGGGGTGAGCACAGTACGAAGTCTTACAACACCAGGTTAAAGTCCAACAGGTTTGTTTCGATGTCACTAGCTTTCGGAGCGCTGCTCCTTCCTCAGGTGAATGAAGAGGTCTGTTCCAGAAACACATATATAGACAAATTCAAAGATGCCAAACAATGCTTGGAATGCGACCATTAGCAGGTGATTAAATCTTTACAGATCCAGAGATGGGGTAACCCCAGGTTAAAGAGGTGTGAATTGTATCAAGCCAGGACAGTTGGTAGGATTTCGCAGGCCAGATGGTGGGGGATGAATGTAATGCGACATGAATCCCAGGTCCCGGTTGAGGCCGCACTCATGTGTGCGGAACTTGGCTATAAGTTTCTGCTCGGCGATTCTGCGTTGTCGCGAGTCCTGAAGGCCGCCTTGGAGAACGCTTACCCGGAGATCAGAAGCTGAATGCCCTTGACTGCTGAAGTGTTCCCCGACTGGAAGGGAACATTCCTGCCTGGTGATTGTTGCGCGATGTCCGTTCATTCGTTGTCGCAGCGTCTGCATGGTCTCGCCAATGTACCACGCTTCGGGACATCCTTTCCTGCAGTGTATGAGGTAGACAGCGTTGGCCGAGTCGCACGAGTACGTACCGCGTACCTGGTGGGTGGTGTTCTCACGTGTAATACTGGTATCCATGTCGATGATCTGGCACGTCTTGCAGAGATTGCCATGACAGGGTTGTGTGGTGTCGTGGTCACTGTTCTGAAGACTGGGTAGTTTGCTGCAAACAATGGTTCGTTTGAGGTTGCGCGGTTGTTTGAAGGCAAGTAGTGGGGGTGTGGGGATGACCTTGGCAAGATGTTCATCGTCATCAATGACGTGTTGAAGGCTGTGAAGAAGATGACGTAGTTTCTCCGCTCCGGGGAAGTACTGGACGACGAAGGGTATTCTGTCGGTTGTGTTCCATGTTTGTCTTCTGAGGAGGTCGGTGCGGTTTTTCGCTGTGGCGCGTTGGAACTGTCGATCGATGAGTCGAGTGCCATATCCCGTTCGTACGAGGGCATCTTTCAACGTCTGTAGATGTCTGTTACGCTCCTCCTCGTCTGAGCAGATCCTGTGTATACGGAGCGCTTGTCCATAGGGGATGGCTTCTTTAATGTGTTTAGGGTGGAAGCTGGAGAAGTGGAGCATCATGAGGTTATCCGTGGGTTTGCGGTAAAGCGAAGTGCTGAGGTGACCGTCCTTGATGGAGACGAGTGTGTCCAAGAATGCAACTGATTTTGGAGAGTAGTCCATGGTGAGTCTGATGGTTGGATGGAACTTATTAATGTCATCGTGTAGTCGTTTCAGTGATTCTTCGCCGTGGGTCCAAAGGAAAAAAATGTCATCGATGTATCTGGTGTATAATGTCGGTTGAAGGTCCTTTGCGGTGAGTAGGTCCTGTTCAAACTTGTGCATGAAGATGTTGGCGTATTGAGGTGCGAATTTGGTCCCCATGGCTGTTCCGTGCGTCTGGATGAAGAACTTGTTGTCGAAGGTGAAGACGTTGTGATCCAGAATGAAGCGGATGAGTTGCAGAATTGCGTCTGGAGATTGGCAGTTGTCGGTGTTGAGTACTGAGGCTGTTGCAGCAATGCCGTCGTCATGGGGGATGCTGGTGTAGAGTGCCGAGACGTCCATTGTGACGAGGAATGTTCCTGGTTCAACTGCTCCATGGGTGCTGAGTTTCTGTAGGAAGTCCGTCGTGTCACGACAGAAGCTGGGTGTACCTTGTACGATGGGTTTCAAGATGCCCTCGATGTAGCCAGAGAGAGTCGCACACAGGGTCCCATTGCCTGAAACGATAGGGCGGCCTGGTGTGTTGGCCTTATGTATTTTTGGGAGGCAGTAGAGATCTCCAATGCGGGGAGTACGTGGGATGAGAGCACGTAGGGTGCTCTGAATATCTGGATCCAAGGTCTTGATCAGTCTGTTAAGTTGGCGGATGTGTTCCTTGGTCGGATCTGCGGGTAACTGTCTGTAGTGTAACAGACATCTGGAGCGTAACAGACATCTACAGACGTTGAAAGATGCCCTCGTACGAACGGGATATGGCACTCGACTCATCGATCGACAGTTCCAACGCGCCACAGCGAAAAACCGCACCGACCTCCTCAGAAGACAAACATGGGACACAACCGACAGAATACCCTTCGTCGTCCAGTACTTCGCCGGAGCGGAGAAACTACGTCATCTTCTTCACAGCCTTCAACACGTCATTGATGACGATGAACATCTTGCCAAGGTCATCCCCACACCCCCACTACTTGCCTTCAAACAACCACGCAACCTCAAACGAACCATTGTTTGCAGCAAACTACCCAGTCTTCAGAACAGTGACCACGACACCACACAACCCTGCCATGGCAATCTCTGCAAGACATGCCAGATCATCGACATGGATACCACCATTACACGTGAGAACACCACCCACCAGGTACGCGGTACGTACTCGTGCGACTCGGCCAACGTTGTCTACCTCATACGCTGCAGGAAAGGATGTCCCGAAGCGTGGTACATTGGCGAGACCATGCAGACGCTGCAACAACGAATGAACGGACATCGCGCAACAATCACCAGGCAGGAATGTTCCCTTCCAGTCGGGGAACACTTCAGCAGTCAAGGGCATTCAGCCTCTGATCTCCGGGTAAGCGTTCTCCAAGGCGGCCTTCAGGACGCGCAACAACGCAGAATCGCCGAGCAGAAACTTATAGCCAAGTTCCGCACACATGAGTGCTGCCTCAACCGGGACCTGGGATTCATGTCGCATTACATTCATCCCCCACCATCTGGCCTGCGAAATCCTACCAACTGTCCTGGCTTGATACAATTCACACCTCTTTAACCTGGGGTTACCCCATCTCTGGATCTGTAAAGATTTAATCCCCTGCTAATGCTCGCATTCCAAGCATTGTTTGGCATCTTTGAATTTGTCTATATATGTGTTTCTGGAACATACCTCTTCATTCACCTGAGGAAGGAGCAGCGCTCCGAAAGCTAGTGACATCGAAACAAACCTGTTGGACTTTAACCTGGTGTTAAAATGTTAAACACCTGACTGTAAATAGTTTTCCACCACCCCCGCTGGACTCTTTTTTAACAGGGGATGAATGTGGTAGTCAGCACTGTTGTATTGTATGTACCGCATACGAGGGGTATTACGGTAAGGCCCCTGTACTATAGGTACGAGGGTAGATCCCTGCCTGCTGGCTCCGCCCAGTAGGCGGAGTATAAATGTGTGTGCTCTCTGAGCTGCAGCCATTTCGGCAGCAGCTGTAGGAGGCCACACATCTCTGTGTAATAAAGCCTCGATTACTCTCTACTCTCGTCTCGTCGTAATTGATAGTGCATCAGCATTGTTCAAAATTGACTAAATTAACCCTCACCAAGTTGTGTTACAAATGGTCAGTGGCGATGTACTGTCCTCCCTGAGCTGCAGGCAAAGAGTGAATCTATTGTCTGGGTTAACTTGGAGGCAGGAGCGAGTTTAGAAAGAATGGCTTGGGTAGCATGCTAATTGAGGCAGAATGTTTTACTCAAAATTTGGATCACTCAGCAGCTACTATATAAATATGTCAGTACCTACCATAGCTCATCTGGAATGGGCTCACCAACTGTGAAAGGAATCAGATAAATATTAACACATCTTAACAATATCACATCCCCCCCCGCCGAGCTCCCTATTAATAGGATATACTAGCCTTTCCATGGAGCTCGCGACAGAATTACGGCATTAATCTGCTGGAACAGACTAGCAGCTACAGAGACAGTGCCCAAAATATGTTCGATCACAGATCATAGAATTTACAGTGCAGAAGGAGGCCATTCGGCCCATCGAGTCTGCACCAGCTCTTGGAAAGAGCACCCTACTTAAGTCCCACACCTCCACCCTATCCCCGTAACCCAGCAACCCCATCTAACCTAAGGGCAATTTGTCATGGCCAATCCACCTAACCTGCACATCTTTGGACTGTGGGAGGAAACCGGAGCACCCGGAGGAAACCCACGCACACACGGGGAACCTTGGTTTCTTGGACCCGGAATCCTGTTTATTTTACGGGCCCAGACAACTTGCTGGTACTGACGTTGAGATCAGTCAGTTCAAAAAAGACTTGCATTTATGTCGCGTTTTCACAACTACTTGCCGTCTCAAAGCACTTTATAGCCAATTAAATACTTTTTGAAAAGTAGTAACCGTTGTTAAGTGCAGGAAACACAGCAGATATTTCTCGCCCAGCCAACTCCCACACGCAGTAATGTGATATTGACCAGGAAAAATATCGGCCAGGACACCAGGGGTGACACCAAAATAAAAGTCAAATACTGCTGATGCTGGAGACCTGACACAAAAACAGAAACTGCTGGGAAAACTCAGCAGGTCTGGCAGCATCTGTGGAGAGGGAAACAGAGTTAACGTTATTTAACTCTGTTTCCCTCTCTACAGATGCTGCCTGACCTGCTGAGCTTTCCCAGCAGTTTCTGATTTTACACCAGGGATAACTTCCCTGGCTCGCCCAGTGCCAGGGGATTTTTCAGATCCACCTGAGCAGGGAGGTAGGCCTCAATTTAACAGCTCACCCAAATGGGACAGCGCCCCGGAAGTGCAGCACTCCCTCGGTACTGCAGTGTGAACCTTAATTTTTGTGCTTGAACCCAGAACCTTGGACGGGATTCTCCGACCCCCCCCCCCCGCCGGGTCGGAGAATCGCCGGGGGCTGGCGTGAATCCCGCCCCCGTCCGTTGCCGAGTTCTCCGGCACCGGATATTCGGCGGGGGCGGGAATCGCGCCGGTTGGCGCCCCTCCCCCCCCCGGCGATTCTCCGGCCCGTGATGGGCCGAAGTCCCGCCGCTGTCAACCCACGCCAGCTGGCGTGGATTGAACCATCTTTGGGACGGCGGCGCGGGCGGGCTCCGGGGTCCTGGGGGGGGGCGCGGGGCGATCTGGCCCCGGGGGGTGCCCCCACGGTGGCCCAGCCCGCAATCGGGGCCCACCGATCCGCGGGCGGGCCTGTGTCGTGGGGGCACTCTTTTCCTTCCGCCTTCGCCACGGTCTCCACCATGGCGGAGGCGGAAGAGACTCCCTCCACTGCGCATGCGCGGGGATGCCGTGAGCGGCCGCTGACGCTCCCGCGCATGCGCCGCCCAGCAAAGTCAGTTTTGCGCCAGCTGGCGGGGCACCAAAGGCCTTTCCCGCCAGCTGGCGGGGTGAAAATCAGTCCGGCGCGGGCCTAGCCCCTCAAGGTGAGGGCTCGGCTGCTCAAGAGACTTCCGCACCTTTGGGGCGGCGCGATGCCGGACTGATTGGCAACGTTTTTGGCGCCGGTCGGCGGACATCGCGCCGATATCGGAGAAGCCCGCCCCGTATGACTCAAAGGGGAGTGTGTTACTTGTGCTGAAATATCTATGCTGACCTGAGGTATTACTGTCTTTTCAATGAGACACAAACCCGAGACCCTGTCTGCTCTTCCAAGTGCGCCTGAAAGACCCATTGGCACTTTTTAAAATTGCAAAATGAAATAAAGGTAATAATTTTGAAGGGGGTTCAGGAACAGAGGGACCTCCATATATGCGGACAAATTGCTGAAGGTGGCAAGATAGATCGGAAATAACAGTTAATAAGGTGTAAAGCAACCTGAGCTTTCTAAATCGAGAAATACAAAACGGGGTTAAGTTGAACCTTTTTATAAAGCACTGTTTCAGCCTCATTGAGTTCAGTTCCCCGCACCACACTTCCAGAAGGACGTGAATTGGAAAGAATGCTGGAAAGGTTTACGAGGTGTGAAAGACTCCTGTCACGAGGAGAAACTAGCAAAGCCGTGGCTGCTGCCTTGAGAGAACGTACGGAGGAGCTAAAAGTCATGAGGGACCTGCCCGAGGTGGATTGGGAGGAACTGTTCCCATTGGCGGCTGCATTGAGGAGCAGAGGTCCCAGAGTTAGGGTGATGGACGGAAGAAGCAAAGGGAGCGTGGCAACCAGTGTTTGGGACCTCGAATGCGCTCCATGAGGTGAAAAGAGATTGGAACTCCATGGCTTTCGAAAGGAATTGGCCGGTTAGCTGAAGCAGGGCTGTGGGGAAAAGGTGGGAGAGTGGGACGAGCTGAGCGGCTCTGTCTGAGGGACGCCAATCGCGTGACTGACCACAAAGGAGATTCACGTCGGCCAAATGGGCTGCATGACCTCCTTCGTGCTGTCAGCATTTTATGTTTCTGAGGCCAGGGAGTTATCCCTAGTGTCCAGGCCAACATGTCACAGGCAGCTGGGATCGAGGATGACTTGTTTCTGCTCCGACAAGTCCAGTGCTCAGTTTGCAGACTCCATGCGGGCCAGGTGGTGCTTGGCGGGTAGGTAGACGGGTTGTTTGGAGGTTTGTGCGCGGTCTCTGACACCTCGTCTCTCTCTCTCTCTGTTTTCCTGACAAGGCCTCTCGATAACCCTGACGTCTTCCTGAATGAACCCTCGTTTTGCTCAGCAATGGCTCCCACCGGCGACATTGCCATCCGTGCTGAGACCACTAACGTTTAGCGATTTGAATTCCCACTGACCCACTTAAAGGAATTGCGCGACAGGATTTCAGGCTTTAAGGCTTTTACTGCAACAAACAAACTAAAGATTACTTGGTGAGGAACTAATACTCGGTAGAACAGGTATTCCTTATTAGTTTCAGAAATCCCCAGGCCGTATTTACATGTTACTCTGCGCTCTTTGCAGACTCTGGGTTTTACAGGAACCAGTCAAAAGGCAGGATTTGCTTGTCGTGGTTCCCACACAGTGAGCTCCCCACCTACCTCGGCGTCGGGGTGAGGCCCTGGGAATTCTGTTTTATTCATTCGTGACATGTGGGAGTCACTGGCTAGGCCAGTATTTATTGCCCATCCCTAGTTGCCCTTCGGAAGGTGGCGGTGAGCTGCCTTCTTGAGCCGCTGCAGTCCCTGTGGTGTAGGTACACCCACTGTGCTGTTAGGGAGGGAGTTTCAGGATGTTGCCCCAGCGACAGTGAAGGAACGGCAATATATTTCCAAGTCAGGGTGGTGAGTGACTTGGAGGGGAACCTCCAGGTGGTGACATTAATTAGTAGCAGGACAGGAAACCCGTCCACAGGCATGACAGGATGTGGTGGAGCCCGCCATCACTCTCCCTCCAGATTAAATGTCCTCCTCTACCCCCCCCCCCCCCACCCCAACCCCCAGCACCAAATTCGACACAGGCATAAGATCCCATGCCCCGTCTCTTTCTCTGGAACTCAGTCACTCTCCCAAAGTCAGTGAGTCAGTAACTCTGCACAAAACCAAGCCAGCTCCTCCTGCCTTAGTGTTCAGTTCTGAATATTGGCGCCAAGGTTTCAATATGACTTTACGCGAGTCTCCATCCACTCCCCATGGCAACAGATCCCATCTCTAAAGAGGGGACGGTCTCGTGCTCCATTTTCCCTTGAATTTAGAGAGTTTCAAACAGAACGGGCGAGACCTTCTGGCTGCTCCCGCCGGCAGGATCCTCTGTTCCCACCCAGGGCACACCCTCGACACGGGCTTTCCGGTGACCGGCGATGGCAATCTCATCGACAGTGGTGGGGCCAGAAGATCCCGCTGCCGAGAAACACGAGTAGGCCAGAGAATCTCGCCCAACGTATTAGAAAACCTCACACTTCTAACAGCAAGGATATTTGTCCACTTCTGGGATGCTTTGAGACCACCCCAAAAGTGTTTCCGTTGTTCTCCTACGTGTGTTAATCTACGTGTCGATTGGTCAAACCAGGTCGGTCAAGGTAGTCTTGAGGAAAAGTTTATAGAATGTATCTGCGATAGTTTCCTAGAACAGTATGTAATGGAACCTACGTGGGAACAAGCGGTCCTAGATCTGGTCCTGTGTAATGAGACAGGAATAATTAATGGTCTCATAGTTAGGGATCCTCTCGGAAGGAGCGATCACAATATGATGGATTTTAAAATACAGATGGAGGGTGAGAAGGGAAAGTCCAATGTCAGTATCTTGTGCTTAAACAAAGAAGGCTACAATGGGATGAGGGAGGAGTTGGCAAGGGAAGATTGGGAGCAAAGACTTTATGGTGGGACAATTGAGGAACAGTGGAGGACTTTTGAAGTGATTTTTCACAGGTGAGGACCTAAAAACGATCATTCTCGCTAAGGAGGTAGTGTTGGGCAAGCTAATGGGTCTATGGTAGACAAGTCTCCTGGCCCTGATGGAATGCATCCCAGAGTACTAAAAGAGTGGGGGGAAATAGCAAATGCGCTCGTGGTAATTTACCAAAATTCGCTGGACTCGGAGGTGGTTCCAGCAGATTGGAAAACAGCAAATGTGGACATCACTGTTTAAAAAAGGAGGTTGACAAAAGGCAGTTAACTATAGGTTGGTTAGATTAACTTCTGTAGTGGGGAAATTGCTTGAATTTATCATCAAGAAGAAAATAGCGAAACATCTGGATAGAAATTGTCCCATTGGGTAGACACAGCATGGGTTCATGAAAGGCTAATTTATTGGAATTCTTTGAGGACATTGTGAGCAGACTGGACAACAGCGTACCGGTATATATAGAGATGCACACAGAACCACTGGTGACTTACCGAGAATGATGCTTTATTGATTAAAATGTGGAAAGGTGACTTCCGGTCGCGGCGATGACCAGCTAAGCCGCACGTTTCGGCGGCTCCAGCTGAGACGGACCTTCGGGCTCTTTTAAGAGCCCCAACGGGTAATATTTTTGCGATGAAACCCGGTGTGGGGTGAAGCAACAGGGAGTCCCCCCCCCCCCCCCCCCCCCCTGTGGGAAAGAAAGAGATCGGCGGCGACGGCCAGATCACGGAGGATCCTCGAGGGCAGCGGCAGAGGAAAGAAAGGAACAAGGTGGCGTCGGAGGGAGCCCAGGCGACATGGGGACCCGACCAGGGTGAATTTTTAAGACGGTGTGTGGAGCTGCTTAAAAAGGAGGTGCTGGCCCCGATGCTACAGGCAATCGAGGGGCTTAAAGAGACACAAAAGGCCCAGGAGATAGAGCTCCGTGTGATGGAGCAGAAGGTAACGGACAACGAGGACGAGATCCTGGGCCTAGTGGTCAAAATGGAGACGCACGAGGCGCTCCATAAGAAGTGCACCGAAAGGACTGAAGTCCTGGAAAACAGATCACGGAGAAAGAACCTCCGGATCCTGGGTCTCCCCGAGGGAGTGGAAGGAGCGGACGGCGGGGCTTACGCGAGCACGATGCTACGCTCGCTAATGGGAGCTGAGGCCCCCTCGGGCCCCTTGGAAGTGGAAGGGGCCCATCGGGTCCCTGCGAGGAGACCAAAGGCTGGAGAACCACCTAGGGCGATGGTCGTGCGATTTCATCGCTTCAACGACAGAGAGGTGGTTCTGAGATGGGCCAAGAAGGTACGAAGTAGCAGATGGGAGAATGCGGTGATACGAGTGTACCAGGATTGGAGTGCGGAGGTGGCGAGAAGGAGGGCGAGTTTCAATCGAGCCAAGGAGGTGCTGCATAAGAAGAAAGTGAAGTTTTGGGATGTTGCAGCCGGCGCGATTGTGGGTCACGCACCAGGATAGACATTACTATTTTGAAACGTCGGAAGAAGCATGGACCTTCATTCAAAAAGAGAAACTGGACCAGAACTGAGGGACTGATGTTGGAGGGGAAACGACAATGCTGATGTATAGAGGTGTAAATTGGGGAGGGGGGGACACTAAGAAATGTGGGCGCCGGTGGGGGGGACAAAGAGACACAGGCGGGGGATGGGAATGGGGCTGTAGGGGGAGCTGCGCCATGGGGGGGCGGGATGGTTCTAGAAAGCACGGGGTTCCTTTTTCTTTTCCCAGGCCAGAGAGATGATGGCGGGAAGATAGGCACAAGGAGGATGGGAGTTCCTCACACGGGGGGTCAAGGAGAGAGCGGGAGAAGCCGGGGTCAGTTGAAGTCAGCTGACTTTCGGAAGCAATATGGGGGGAGTAACCATGCTAGATGGGGATCTAGTGGGGGGGAGGGGGGAGGGAGGGAGGGCGAGGGGGACAACTGGGTTGCTGCTGCTGAGATCGAAAGTGAGCTGGTAAGAGAAAAGGTGGCCGAGGCGGGAATACGCCGCCTGGGGGATGGGTGGGTGCGCGGGACCGGGACGTGGGACTGGCCCAGTGAGGGTGATGGCTAGTCGACAGGGGAGGGGGGCGGGCAGCCCCCCAGTCCGGCTGATCATGTGGAACGTGAGAGGCGTAAATGGACCGATTAAGAGGGCCCGAGTGTTCGCGCACTTAAAAGAACTGAAGGCAGACGTGGCCATGCTTCAAGAGATGCATCTGAAGGTGGCAGATCAGGTTAGGTTAAGGAAAGGATGGGTGGGACAGGTGTTCCACTCAGGGCTGGACGCAAAGAATAGAGGGGTGGCCATACTGGTGGGGAAACGGGTGTCGTTCGAAGTTAGGAACATTGTAGCAGACAGCGGGGGCAGATATGTGATAGTGAGTGGCAGACTGCAGGGAATGGAGGTCGTGCTGGTCAACGTATATGCCCCGAACTGGGATGATGCGGGATTTATGAAGCGGATGCTGGGACGTATCCCGGACCTGGAGGTAGGAAATTTGATAATGGGGGGGACTTCAACACCGTGCTGGACCCAGGGTTAGACAGATCTAGATCCAGGACGGAAGAAGGCCGGCAGCGGCCAAGGTGCTCAGGGGGTTTATGGACCAAATGGGGGGAGTGGATCCGTGGAGATTTGCTAGGCCGCTGGCCAAAGAGTTCTCCTTTTTCTCCCATGTCCATAAGGTATACTCCCGGATAGATTTCTTCGTTTTGGGAAGGTCACTGATTTCGAGGGTGGAAGGAACGGAGTACTCGGCCAGAGCTGTTTCAGACCATGCCCCACATTGGGTGGATCTGGAACTAGGAGAGGAGAGGGAACAGCGTCCACTCTGGCGACTGGATGTGGGATTATTGGCGGATGAGGGAGTCTGCGGAAGGGTGCGGGATGTATTGAAAGGTACCTGGAGGCCAATGATGATGGGGAGGTCCGAGTGGGGGTAGTATGGGAAGCGCTGAAGGTGGTGGTCAGGGAGAGTTGATCTCCATCAGGGCTCACAAGGGGAAAACAGAGGCCAAAGAGAGGGAAAGATTACTGGGGGAGATTTTGAGTGTGGCTAAAAAATATGTGGAGGCCCCGAACGAAGGACTATATAAGAAGAGGCGACGACTCCAGACGGAGTTCGACCTGCTGACTACAGGGAGGGAAGAGGCACAGTGGAGGAAGGCACAGGGGATGAGATATGAATATGGGGAAAAGGCGAGTCGCCTGTTGGCCTACCAGCTTCGTAAGAGGACAGCGGCGAGGGAAATAGGGGGAGTTAGGGATGAAACGGGAACCATGCTGCGGAGAGCAGGGAAGGTAAATGAGGTGTTCAAGACCTTTTATCAGAGGTTATATAGGTCCCAACCCCCGGAGGGAAAAGAGGGGATGCAGCAGTTTCTGGACCAACTCAGGTTCCCGAGGGTGGAGGAGCAGGAGGTGGCAGGCCTGGGGGCACCAATTGGGGTGAACAAGGTGACCAAAGGGCTGGGGAACATGCAGGCAGGGAAGGCCCCGGGACCTGACGGGTTCTCGGTGGAATTTTACAGGAAATACATGGACTTGTTAAAGGCCCCGCTGCTGGTAAGAACCTTTAACGAGGCCAGAGAAGGGGGGACCCTACCCCCAACAATGTCGGAGGCGACGATATCACTAATCCTGAAGCGAGATAAAGACCCGCTGCAATGCGGGTCATGTAGGCCTATCTCGCTCCTGAATGTGGACGCCAAGTTGTTGGCAAAAGTGCTGACAACGAGGATGGAGGATTGTGTCCCGGGGGTGGTGCACGAAGATCAGACAGGGTTCGTAAAGGGGAGACAATTGAATGTCAACGTGCGACGGCTATTGGGGGTGATAATGATGCCCCCAGCAGAGGGGGAGGCAGAGATAGTGGCGGCAATGGATGCAGAGAAGGCATTTGATAGGGTAGAGTGGGAGTATCTATGGGAGGTGCTGAGGAGGTTCGGGTTCGGGGACGGGTTTGTCAGCTGGGTTAAACTCCTCTATGGGGCCCCAATGGCAAGTGTAGTCACAGGTCGGCAAAGATTGGAGTATTTTCGACTACATTGGGGAACAAGACAGGGGTGCCCTCTGTCCCCATTACTGTTCGCGCTGGCAATTGAACCACTGGCCATAGCGCTGAGAGACACCAGGAAATGGAGAGGGGTGGTTAGAGGGGGAGAGTAACACCGAGTGTCACTCTACTCAGATGACCTACTGCTGTATGTGACGGATCCAGTGGGGGGGATGACAGAGGTTATGCAGATATTGAGGGAGTTTGGAGATTTCTCAGGATATAGGCTTAACATGGGAAAGAGTGAGCTTTTCGTAATGCACCCTGGGGACCAGAGTAGAGGGATAGATGGCCTACCGCTAAGGAGAGTGGAAAGAAACTTCCGATACCTGGGGATTCAGATAGCCAGGAGCTGGGGAACCTTACACAGACTCAATCTGACTCGGCTGGTGGAACAAATGGAAGAGGATTTCAAAAGGTGGGATATGCAGCCGCTGTCACTGGCGGGCAGAGTGCAGGCGATTAAGATGATGGTCCTCCCGAGGTTCTTATTTGTGTTTCAATGTCTCCCTATATTGATCACTAAGGCCTTTTTCAGGAAAATAGATAGGAGCATCATGAGCTTCGTGTGGGCCCCGAGGGTAAGGAGGGGGTTCCTGCAACGTAGCAGGGACAGAGGGGGACTGGCGTTGCCGAATTTGGGCGACTATTACTGGGCCGCCAATGTGGCGATGATCGAGGGAGAGGGGGCGGAGTGGAAAAGGCTGGAGATGGCGTCCTGTAAAGGAGCGAGCTTAAAAGCGCTGGTGACGGCGCCACTACCGCTCTCCCCGAAAAGGTTTACCACGAACCCAGTGGTGGCGGCAACACTAAGTATCTGGGGGCAATGGAGGCGACAGAGGGGTGTGTTGGGAACCTCGGTGTGGTCCCCAATCAGGAACAACCATAGGTTTGCCCCAGGGAGGTTGGACGGAGGGTTCCAGAGCTGGCACCGGGCAGGAATTAGGAGAGTGGGAGACTTATTTATAGATGGGACGTTTGCGAGCTTGGGAGCGCTAGAGGAAAAGTATGAGCTGCCTCCGGGGAACATCTTTAGGTATATGCAGCTGAGGGCGTTTACGAGACAGCAGGTGAGGGAATTTCCGCTGCTCCCGACACAGGGGATCCAGGATAGAGTGCTTTCGGGGGGGTGGGTCGGGGAGGGCAAAGTGTCCGAAATATACCGGGAGATGAGAGAAGAGGGGGAGGAACTAATAGAAGAGCTGAAAGGAAAATGGGAAGAAGAGCTCGGGGAGGAGATTGAGGAGGGTTTGTGGGCTGATGCCCTAAGTAGGGTAAATTCCTCTTCCTCGTGTGCCAGGCTTAGCCTGATCCAATTTAAGGTGCTACATAGAGCACATATAACGGGAGCGAGGTTGAGCAGGTTCTTCGGAGTGGAGGACAGGTGCGGGAGGTGCGGGGGAAGCCCGGCGAACCACACACATATGTTTTGGTCGTGTCCGGCACTGGAGGGAAGTGACGGGAGTGATCTCGAAGGTGGTGAAGGTCCGGGTCAGGCCAAGCTGGGGGGTTAGCTATATTTGGGGTAGCGGATGAGCCGGGAGTGCAGGAGGCGAAAGAGGCCGATATTGTGGCCTTTGCATCCCTGATAGCCCGGAGAAGGATTTCACTCATGTGGAAGGAAGCGAAACCCCCCGGCATGGAGGCCTGGATAAATGATATGGCGGGGTTCATAAAACTGGAGCGGATGAAGTTTGCGCTGAGAGGATCGGCTCAGGGGTTCACCAGGCGGTGGCAACCGTTCCTCGACTATCCAGCGGAACGTTAGGGGGAAAATAGATAGCCAGCAGCAGCAGCCCGGGGGGGGGGGGGGGGGGGGGGGGAGGGGGCGGGGGGTAAATTGTTTGTGTTCTAGATGGGGTGAAGGGGCAGGGGGGAGCACTATTTCGTGTTATTTTGTTAGTTCACTATTTTATTTAAACAATGTTATCTATCAGTTATCATGTTACCGTTTTTGTTGATTTGTAAGGGGGAAAAATTGTGTTTGAAAACTTTAATAAAATATATATATTTTTTTAAATGTGGAAAGATAACAAACAGAATACTATACAGACTAACTTACTATCTGAGTTTCGTGAACTCTCACAGAACTATCCTTAGTGCGACTGTCCTGTTGTACACCTTACTACCAACTGCCGAGAGTCTGATGTCACATGACAGCTGTCTGACGCCACCAGCTGGTTGGAGGTCGCACTACTAACTATATGCAATATTATTCACAGGCATATCACCACAGATGCCGCACAAAAGGCTGCTGCATAAGATAAAGGCGCATGGCGTTACAAGTAATGTATTAGCATGGGTGGAGGGCTGGTTAACTGGCAGGGAGCAAAGAGTGGGGATAAATGAATGTTTTTCTGGTTGCCGATCAGTGGCTAAAGTAAAATATTGGGGTTTCTGTCCAGTAGGGGCTGGTTTAGCACAGTGGGATAAACGGCTGTCTTGTAATGCAGAACAAGGCCAGCAGCGCGGGGTTCAATTCCCGTACCGGCCTCCCCGAACAGGCGCCGGAATGTGGCAACTCGGGGCTTTTCACAGTAACTTAATTGAAGCCTACTTGTGGCAATGAGCGATTATTATTATTAATAATGGGGTGTCTCAGGGATCAATTTTGGGACTGCAATTGTTTACAATTTACATAGATGACCTGGATTGGGGACGAAGTGAAATGTGTCAAAGTTTGTGTATGGCACAAAGATGAGTGGTAGAGCCAGGTTTGCAGAGGACACTGAAAGTCTGCAGAGGGATAGAGACAGTTTAAGTGAGTGGGAAAGGGCCTGGCAGATGGAGTACAATGTTGGTAAATGTGAGGTCATCTATTTTGGTCGGAATAACAGCAAAATGGACTATTATTTAAATGGCAGAAAATGGCAGCATGCTGCTGTGCAGAGGGACCTGGGTGTCCTTGTGCATGAATCGCAAAAAGTTGGTTTGCAGGTGCAGCGGGTAATTAAGAAGGCAAATGGGATTTTGTCCTTCATTGCTCGAGGGATGGAGTTTAAAAGCAGGGAGGTTATGTTGCAGCTGTATAGGGTGCTGGTGGGGCCACACCAGGAGTACTGTGTACAGTTTTGGTCGCCTTACTTAAGGAAGGATGTACTGGCACTGGAGTGGGTGCAGAGGAGATTCACTAGGTTGATTGCGGAGTTGAGAGGATTAGCTTATGAGGAGAGACTAAGTAGACTGGAACTATACTCATTTGAATTTTGAAGAATGAGAAGGGATCTTATAGAAACATATAGAATTATGAAGGGAACAGTTAAGATAGAAGCAGGCAGGTTGCTTCCACTGGGGGGTGAAACTAGAACTAGGGGACATAGCCTTAAAATAAGGGGGAGCAGATTTAGGACTGAGATTGACTGCTGCAATCATGTTTTAAAAGATTCTTAGGTTGAAAGAGAACAAAGCTTTTAGGAGCCAGAGGTGCAATTAGCCATAGTACAAGGTTTGGGCTAATGCAATTTTGTTTTGACTAAGGGGATTCCCTGGGGAGTTAATTAATTTTCAGTTTGGTGAGATGATGTCATTGTTGGGTGGAGCTAAGGCATCAGGCTTTTTGAGAAATAATTTTCAGTTCCGTTCTGTCCTGGACGAGGTCAGGTTTTGCTCTCCGCAGATCAGTTAAAGAGAGATTAACAGTTTTCAAAGCAGTGCAGACTTGTCTGAGGACAAGGGGAGCTGAAAGAAGCCAATTGAAACAGCTTTTGAAGATACAGCCAGAATTTGTGACAGAAGTCAGATGTTTTCCTCAAAGCAGTGTCAAGAGATCTCTCTTTCGCAAAGAATATCTCTGTAAAGCAAGTATTCCTCTGTGCCGTTGGCATTTAAGGTGGATTGGGAGCTGAGATGGTTTACTTTTTTGTTTGTTTAAGTGTGAACACAGATAGCAGTTGAGGGTATTGTATTCACTGTATTAAGTAGTATTGTTTTAGCGGTAATTGTAATTAATTTTTGGATGTGATGTTAAAGATATTTAATACTGAGTTAGTAATAAAGTTTGTTTTAATATACCATATCCCTATTTCTTCCTGCAATCACTCCTGGAGCAAGATATCCTTTCCCCACAGTCTTACACAATTAAAATAAAATATTGGGGTTTCTGCCCAGAACACCAGTCACCCATGGGGTCTGGTTTGGGATCGTATTCGGGTGCATTGTGGCAGCACCTACCATCTCTGTGGTGCCACTGCTGAGTAATGCAAGCTGCTGGTCTCTGATTGGCCAACAGCTCTTGACATGTGAGATGTCTACCCTATTTCCCTTGATCCCGGGGAAGGTCCATCACTGTCAGTTAAATGCTGTTGATCTAAAAGCAGGGAGTTCGTCCCAGTGCTCTGGCCAATATTTGTCCTTCAATCAACGTCACAAAAATTGATTGTCATCGCATTTCTATTTGCTTCAAGCAAATTGGCTGCCAAGTGTCCTGTTTGGGCTACAGTGGTGTTTGTGACTGTTGCCCTTTGCTGGTTGGTTTTCTGGCTCGATGAGGTTTCTCTTGCTCCAGAAGTGACTTTGAGATGGTCAGCATTTAGATTTTTCTTAAAACTATCTGTTTGGAATTAATTGCATCCAAGACGTCCTGATAAGTACATTGTTCTCGAGACAGTCTGGTGTGTGCCTTGCTCCCTTGGCGTCTGTTGGTCATCTGACCCTGATGTCATGCATACATCATCAACATTGATCTAATTAGCATAAATGTTAACCCTTTACTTTACATCTCCCATTCTCCCTTAATATAATCTCAAAACTGTTACATTATTTTGTTAAGCTAGTTACACTAGCAAAGTAAGCAAAGCCGCCATAATCCCAGATGACCACAGGCTGCTTTTCCCTTTGAGCGGGAGAGCTGACTATTGGTGGTTTAACTTGATGGTCACCACACCTCAGGCGAGGGGCAAGGTTGTAAAGGTTGTAAATTCATGAATAACTTCAGCCGGTACAGGAATTGAACCCACGCTGCTGGCCTCGCTCTGTGTCACACACTAGCTGTCCATCCAAGTGACCGCCTGTTAACCTGATGGACGGTTTACATTTTCCATCCAACACAACCCTGCCCCCCCCCCACCAAGTCACCTTCTGTCAACTGCCAGCAGTGTTCTCAGCTCTCATTAGGATGTGTGTGTTCTGCTATTGTGTATGTGTTCCTCTATTGTGTATGTGTTCCTCTATTGTGTATGTGTTCCTCTATTGGGCATGTGTTCCTTTATTGGGTATGTGTTCCTCTATTGTGTATGTGTTCCTCTATTGGGTATGTGTTTCTCTATTGGGTATGTGTTCCGATATCATGTATGTGTTCTGCTATATCTTGTGTATATGTTCCACTATTGTGTATGTGTTCCGCTATTGTGTATGTGTTCCGCTATTGTGTATGTGCTCCTCTATTGTGTATGTGTTCTGCTATTGTGTATGTGTTCCGCTAGTGTGTATGTGTTCTGCTATTGTGTATGTGTTCCTCTATTGTGTATGTGTTCTGTGTTTGTGTATGTGTTCTGCTATTGTGTGTGTGTTCTGCTATTGTGTGTGTGTTCTGCTATTGTGTATGTGTTCCGCTATTGTGTATGTGTTCCGCTATTGTGGATGTGCTCCTCTATTGTGCTGTGTTCTGCTATTGTGTATGTGTTCCTCTATTGTGTATGTGGTCTGCTATTGTGTATGTGTTCCTCTATTGTGTATTTGTTCCGCGATTGTGTATGTGTTCCGCTATTGTGTATGTGCTCCCCTATTGTGCATGTGTTCTGCTATTGTGTATGTGTTCCTCTATTGTGTATGTGGTCTGCTATTGTGTATGTGTTCCTCTATTGTGTATTTGTTCCGCGATTGTGTATGTGATCTGCTATTGTGTATGTGTTCCTCTATTGGGTATGTGTTCTGCTTTGTATATCTGTTCCTCTATTGTGTATGTGTTCCGCTATTGTGTATGTGTTCCTCTATTGTGTATGTGTTCTGCTATTGTATATCTGTTCCTCTATTGTGTATGTGTTCCGCTATTGTGTATGTATTCCGCTATTGTGTATGTGTTCGGCTATTGTGCATGTGTTCCTCTATTGTGTATGTGTTCCGCTATTGTGCATGTGTTCCGCTATTGTGTATGTGTTCCGCTATTGTGTGTGTGTTCTGCTATTGTGTATATGTTCTGCTATTGTGTATGTGTTCCGCTATTGTGTATGTGTTCCGCTATTGTGTCTGTGTTCCTCTATTGTGTATGTGTTCCGCTATTATGTATATGTTCCACTATTGTGTATGTGTTCCGCTATTGTGTGTGTGTTCCGCTATTGTTTGTGTGTTTCTCTATAGTGTATGTGTTCCGCTATTGTGTATGTGTTCCGCTATTGTGAAAGTGAAAGTGAAAATCGCTTATTGTCACAAGTAGGCTTCAAATGAAGTTACTGTGAAAAGCCCCTAGTCACCACATTCTGGCGCCTGTTCGGGGAGGCTGATACGTGTGTGTGTTCCGCTATTGTTTGTGTGTTCCTCTATTGTGTATGTGTTCCACTATTTATTGTGTATGTGTTCCACTATTGTATATGTGCTCCTCTATTGTGTATGTGTTCTGCTATTGTATATCTGTTCCTCTATTGTGTATGTGTTCCGCTATTGTGTATGTGTTCCTCTATTGTGTATGTGTTCTGCTATTGTATATCTGTTCCTCTATTGTGTATGTGTTCCGCTATTGTGTGTGTGTTCTGCTATCTTGTATGTGTTCCACTATTGTGTATGTGTTCCGCTATTGTGTATGTGTTCTGCTATTGTGCATGTGTTCCTCGATTGTTTATGTGTTCCGCTATTGTGTATGTGTTCCGCTATTGTGTGTGTGTTCTGCTATTGTGTTTGTGTTCTGCTATTGTGTATGTGTTCTGCTATTGCGTATATGTTCCGCTATTGTGTGTGTGTTCCTCTATTGTGTATGTGTTCTGCTATTGCGTGTGAGTTCTGCTATTGTGTATGTGTTCCTCTATTCTGTATGTGATCCGCTATTATGTATGTGTTCCATTATTGTGTATGTGTTCCGCTATTGTGTGTGTGTGCTCCGCTATTGCGTATGTGTTCCGCTATTGTGTGTGTGTTCTGCTATCTTGTATGTGTTCCACTATTGTGTGTGTGTTCCGCTATTGATATGTGTTCTGCTATTGTGCATGTGTTCCTCGATTGTTTATGTGTTCCGCTATTGTGTTTGTGTTCCGCTATTGTGTATGCGTTCTGCTATTGTGTGTGTGTTCTGCTATTGTGTTTGTGTTCTGCTATTCTGTATGTGTTCTGCTATTGCGTATGTGTTCCGCTATTGTGTATGTGTTCCGCTATTGTGTATGTGTTCCGCTATTGTGTGTGTGTTCCGCTATTGTCTGTGTGTTCCTCTATTGTGTGTGTGTTCCTCTATTGTGTATGTGTTCCGCTATTGTGTGTATGTTCCTCTATTGTGTATGTGTTCCTCTATTGTGTGTGTGTTCCTCTATTGTGTATGTGTTTCTCTATAGTGTGTGTGTTCCGCTATTGTGTATGTGTTCCGCTATTGTTTATGTGTTCCGCTTTTGTGTTTGTGTTCCTCTATTGTGTGTGTGTTTCTTTATAGTGTGTGTGTTCCGCTATTGTGTATGTGTTCTGCTATTGTGTATGTGTTTCTCTATTGTGTGTGTGTTCCTCTATTGTGTATGTGTTCTGCTATTGTGTATGTGTTTCTCTATTGTGTGTGTGTTCCTCTATTGTTTATGTGTTCCGCTTTTGTGTGTGTGTTCCGCTATTGTGTGTGTGTTCCTCTATTGTGTATGTGTTCTGCTATTGTGTATGTGTTTCTCTATTGTGTGTGTGTTCCTCTATTGTTTATGTGTTCCGCTATTGTGTGTGTGTTCCGCTATTGTGTGTGTGTTCCGCTATTGTGTGTGTGTTCCTCTATTGTGTGTGTGTTCCGCTATTGTGTATGTGTTTCTCTATTGTGGGTGTGTTCCTCTATTGTTTATGTGTTCTGCTATTGTGTATGTGTTTCTCTATTGTGTATGTGTTCCTCTATTGTTTATGTGTTCCGCTTTTGTGTATGTGTTTCTCTATTGTGTATGTGTTCCGCTATTGTGTATGTGTTTCTCTATTGTGGGTGTGTTCCTCTATTGTGTATGTGTTCCGCTATTGTGTATGTGTTTCTCTATTGTGGGTGTGTTCCTCTATTGTTTATGTGTTCTGCTATTGTGTATGTGTTTCTCTATTGTGTATGTGTTCCTCTATTGTTTATGTGTTCCGCTTTTGTGTGTGTGTTCCTCTATTGTGTGTGTGTTCTGCTATTGTGTATGTGTTTCTCTATTGTGGGTGTGTTCCTCTATTTTGTATGTGTTCTGCTGTTGCCTCAGTGGAAGGTAAACACATTGGTGGAACTTCTCATGACAGCTGCCGATTGGGCTGTGACTCTTACAATGATCTAAATGTAAAAGCAGTGAAGATCAATCAATAAAAACTGATTTAAGAGTGAAATCTTCAGGACTTGAACAATCTCAACCCCTTGACAATGAAGTCACAAACCAGCATCCTCTCTGTAATCTTCTGTATTGCCCTCTGGGGAAGGTGAAAGCTCAATGTTTAGGAAATGAAGCACTTTCAGCTTCTATGAAGAATAGCTGAATAGCTGCTGTGGCGATTTGGATTGGATTGGGTTTGTTTATTGTCACGTGTACCGAGGTACAGTGAAAAGTATTGTTCTGCGAGCAGCTCAAACAGACCATTTAGTATGAAACAGATCATTGAGCACATGAAAAGAAAAGAAAAGAAAAAGAAAACACATAATAGGGCAACACAAGGTCCACAATGTAAATACATAGACACCAGCATCGGGTGAAGCATTGAGGAGTGTAGTATTAATCAGGTCAGTCCATAAGAGGGTCATTTAGGAGTCTGGTAACAGTGGGGAAGAAGCTGTTTTTGAGTCTGTTCGTGCGTGTTCTCAGACTTTTATATCTCCTGCCCGAGGGAAGAAGTTGGAAGAGTGAGTAAGCCGGGTGGGAGGGATCTTTGATTATGCTGCCCGCTTTCCCCAGGCAGCGGGAGGTGTAGATGGAGTCAATGGATGGGAGGCAGGTTCGTGTGATGGACTGGGCGGTGTTCACGACTCTCTGAAGTTTCTTGCGGTCCTGGGCCGAGCAGTTGCCATACCAGGCTGTGATGCAGCCCGATAGGATGCTTTCTATGGTGCATCTGTAAAAGTTGGTAAGAGTCAATGTGGACATGCCGAATTTCCTTAGTTTCCTGAGGAAGTATAGGCGCTGTTGTGCTTTCTTGGTGGTAGCGTCGACGTGGGTGGACCAGGACAGATTTTTGGATATGTGTACCCCTAGGAATATGAAGCTGTTAACCATCTCCACCTCATGAGACATGAACGAATTTGGTAGACAAAAAGAAGAACAAAGAACATCCTAACGGAGCTGCAGGATACGGGGTATGGAAGTCTTTGGACTGTGGGAGGAAACCGGAGCACCCGGAGGAAACCCACGCAGACGTGGGGAGAACGTGCAGACTCCGCACAGACAGTGACCCAAGCTGGAAATCGAACCTGGGACCCTGGAGCTGTGAAGCAACAGTGCTAACCACTAAGCTACCGTGCTGCCCTGGGTGTTATTAATATAACAAGGGGTCCTTGAATGCTTATCTGTTGCTGCAGCAACTAGTTTCATTCTGTGGGAATTCTATCGCAAGCAGCAGCCCGTGATAATCCTTCAGGTTTCTTTCAAATTTATCTGATTTTTAACCCTTTAATCTCCCGTTCAGCTCCCCCCTTTTGGCCTTTGGCTTACCTAAACAGGCCAATTTTATGTTGGAATTTCCTCTCCCCTGACGTCTTCCTTCTGAACAGCAGGCGCGACAGACAACAGTTCAGTTCCATAATATAGAAGTCGATAAACGTCTGCCACATCCGGGCAAACCCTAACATCGATCCCCTCAGGGCGAACTTAGACTTCTCGAGCCGGAGAAATCCAGCCTTGTGACTGACCCACACCCCCGACTTCGGGGGCTCCGAGTCCCTCCATGCCAATAAAATCCGTCTCCAGGCTACCAGGGAGGCAAAGGTCAAAACATCAGCCTCTCTCACCCCCTGGACCCCCGGGTCTTCAGATCGCCACCTCCGGATTCCTGCCAGAAGCGTCAGACATATGGACATGATTCGCGGGGCCCTCCTGCACATCGCCCATACCTGTCCGCCACCCCTTCGAAGAGCCCACTCATCCACGCCACAGTCATGTGCGCCGGTGGTCATCACATATTGGTGCCCACACTGACCCACACAGTCCCAGGTGCTGCCGCCACTGTCCCCACACCCTCAGGGCTGTCACTACTACCGGACTTGTGGAGTACCGAGCCGGCGAGAACGGCAGAGGTGCCATTAAAACAGTGCCCCCAAACACGTGTCTCTACATGAGGCTGCCTCCATCCGCTCCCATACCGACCCCTCCCCGTCTGTCCACGTCCTGACCATCGCTATGTTTGCCGCCGAGTAATAATTTATAAAGTTGGGGAGAGCCAGCCCCCACCCCCGACCCCCGTACCCACCCGCACCCCACTCCACCGGCACCTTCCTTACCCGCGGGGTTTCACCCACCCACACAAACCCTGAAATCACCACATTCACCTTCTTGAAAAACGCCCAGGGATAAAAATTGGAAGGCTCTGGAAGACAAACAAAAACCTCGGGAAAACCGTCATCTTCACCATCTGCACCCTCCCCGCCAATGAGAACGGGAGTGCATCCCCCCTTCTAAAGTCCCCCTTCACCTGCTCCACTAACCAAGCCAGATTCAGCTTGTGTAGCTGCTCGCTCCCATTCCCGCGCCACCGGAATGCCCAAATACCGAAAACTCCCTCCCACCACCGTGAACGGCATCCCCCCCCCCCCCCCCAATCTCCTCTCCTGCCCCCTCGCCTGGATCGGAAAGACCTTGCTTTTGCCCATATTCAGTTTATACCCCGAAAACCGGCCAGATTCCCCGAGGATCCCAATAATCCTTCCAATCCCCCCCAGTGGGTCCGAAATGTACAAAAGCAGATTGTCCGCGTAAAGCGAGACGTTGTGCACCCCCCCCCCCCCCACCCCGTACTATCCTCTGTCCTTCAACACCCTCAGCGCCATTGCCAGTGACTCTATAGCCAAGGCAAACAGTGAGGAGAGTGGACATCCCTGCCTCGTCCCCCGGTGCAGCCTAAAGTTGTCCAAGCTCACCTGTTTCGTCCGCACACTCGCCACCGGTGCCCAATACAGCAACGGACCCAGTCCACAAAACCCTGCCCAAACCCAAAGTGCCCCAGGACCTCCCACAAATAGTCCCACTCCACCCGATCGAAGTCCTTCACCGCATCCATGGCGACCACCACCTCCCTCGGCGGGCATCATTATGACATTTAGCAACCTTCTGATATTCACCGCCAGATGCCTCCCTTTCACAAACGCCATCTGGCCCTCCCCTATCACACCTGCACTCAATTCAGTCCTCAATTCTCGAGGCCAAGATCCTGGCCAATAACACCTCTTCCAGCAGCCCAATCGGGGTCTCCAGACCCTCCACCAGCTCCTCTCCCACCCTCAGGAACTCCAACCCCTCTAAAGACCACCTCACCCCCTCCACCCCGGTTGGGGGTTCTGACTCATAGAGCCTACTCCCTAAACTCCCCGTTCACCCCCACTGGGTCCAAGAATGTGTTCCTCTCTTTGTCCTTCACTTTCCCCATCTCTCTCGCTGCCTCCTGCTCCCTCAACTGGTGCGCCAGCATCCTGCTCATCTTCTCTTTTTTTTAAATTTATTTTATTACAATAATGTATTAAAACAGGTTACAGCGAATAAACCCCCCGGGAAACAAATGTAAAAACTTCCCCCGCATATCTCCACTGAACCTACCCCCCTCACCTTGAATTTGTGCCCCCTTGTAATTGTCATTTGCGCCCTGGGAAAAAGCCTCCAACTGTTCGCCCTGTCTATATCCCTCAGAATTTTATAAACTTCGATCAGTTCGCCCCTCAGCCTCCGTCTCTCTCGGGAGAACAATCCCAGTTTATTCAATCAACTACCAGCATTAAGTGCAGTGTATCCCACCTTTTAAGATCCTTCCTAGCCTTCTCCACCAGCTTCGTTAAGTTCCACTTATGGAGCCCCGTCCATTCCCTCGCTACCTGAATCCCCAAATACCTAAAACTATTCCTCACTACCTTAGTGGCATCCCCCCTTAATTAGCCCGCTGTGCCAGCTCATTCACCAGGAATACCTCACTTTTTCCTACATTCAGCTTGTACCCTGAGAATGCTCCAAACCTCCCCAACACGCCCATAATCCTTCCCATACTCTCCAGCGGATCCGAAACATGCAACAAGAGGTTATCGGCATAGAGCGACACCCGATGTTCCCTCTGTCCCCTCATAATCCCCCGCCACTCTGCCGATCCCCTGAGAGCCATCGCCAACGGCTCTATGGCCAGCGCAGACAGCAACGGTGACAGCGGGCACCCCTACTTCGTACCCGTGTAAGTCAAAGCTTCGTGAGCTCATATCATTTGTCCTCGCCCTTTGTGCCACATTCAGCAACCGTACCCATGCCACAAATCTCGGCCCAAACCCAAATCTTCCCAAAACCTCGAACAAGTGCTGTCATTCCATCCAATCAAATGCCTGCTCCGCGCCACGGACACCACCACCTCCGGTACCAGAGCCCCCGACCCCCCACTCACAATCACACATCTCCCACCTAGATCCCTCCGCTCCTTCGCGCTCACAAATCCCATTTCTTTGCTCATTAAAATAGCCACAACCCTCGATTTCGAATCAAACCCAGAGTGAAAAACCTGCCGGACCCACCCCTTCTTTAACCTAACCTGGTCCTTCACACGGAGGTGTGTCCCCTGCAGAAAGACCACCCCCGCTTACAAGCTCCTGAGGTGCATGGACACCCGCGACCTTCTAACCGGCCCATTCAGTCCCCGGACATTCCACGTTACCAGCCTTACCGGCTTTCACCTCCAATCCCCTCTACCCTCCGTCATCTTCCCCACTTAACCCCCGCCCCCTTAATTCCACCCTGTACCTAGCCCACCCCAGATGGCCCCCTTCTTCGCCCCTGACCATGTGAACTCACCCCCTGCCACGTCGCAACAACCCCCCCCCCTTCCCCCGCCCCCCCTGCCCCCGCCCCATAACCGGCCGATGCGAGTCCAGATCAGGTATCCTCCCCAACACCTGCCTGATAAACCCTACAACGTTCCAGTTCGGAGCATAAATATTCACCGGCATCCGTTCCAATTTCCCTCTCACCATAACATACCTCCCCGCCGAGTCCGCCACTATACCCCCCACTTCGAATGCCACCCGCTTATTGATCAAAATCGCCTCCCCCCTCGTTAGTGAATCGAACCCCGGATGAAATACCTGTCCTCCTCACCCTTTCCTCAGCCTAGTCTCAGGTGTGTCTCCTGCATCATTGCCACACCCGCCTTCAAGTTATTCAAATGCGTCAACACGCGGGCCCTCTTGACTGGCCCATTCAACCCTCGCACGTTCCACCTGATCAGCTTGCCGGGGGCCCCCCCCCACCACCCCCTCGCCGATCAACCATAGCCCCTCCCGGACCAGCCTCCAGCCCGCGTCCCGCACATCCTCAGGGCCGCCCTCGGGCAGCCATCGTCATCGACCCTCCCCATGTCACCTTTTACAAAGCCTGTCAGCAGTTCCCCCCCTCCCCCCACCACAAAATAACAACCCCAACCCCCATCAACACACTAACCACCTGCTCACTCCCCACTGCGCTTCCGTGAACTAGCCCGCCCAGCTAGCCGAGTAACCCCCGCCCATGGTGCCTGCCATCCAACCACCCCCCTCCACCCACCGATTCCCCCCTCCCCCGGGGGCTCAGCCACCCTCCCATGTGGAAACTATTTTTCCTTTCTTAAAATAAATTTAAAGTACCCAATTATTGTTTTTTTTCCAATTAGGGGGCAATTTGGCGTGGCCAATCCACCTACCCTGTTTGGGTTGCGGGGGTGAAACCCGCGCAAACACATGGAGAATGTGCAAACTCCACACAGACAGTGACCCAGGGCCCGGATCCGACCCCCCCCCCCCCCGAGTTCCCGGCCTGTATAGGTCACCCACAGGCGTGCCGGGTACATCATTCCAAATTTCACCCGCCTTGACCTTATTAAAGCTCGCTCTCCTCTTGGCCAGCTCCGCACCCAGGTCCTGACACACGCGAAGTTCATTGCCCTCCCAGGGGCAGCGCCTCGTCTGCCTGGCACCTGGCACGCCTCAAAATCCGCTCTTTATCCAGAAATCGGTGCAGACGCACCACCATCGCCCTCGGCGGCTCGTTCACCTGTGGCTTCCGGTCCACTTCCAAGGGTCAATCAAATGCCCCCTCGCCCAGCAGCTTCACAAACACCCGCGCAACATACGCTCCGGCATCCGCTCCCTCACCGCCCTGCGGCAAGCCCACGATCCTTAAACTCTGCCTGCACGATCAATTCTCCAGGTCCTCCTGCAGCCACCTCTGTTGAACTCCCATCAACCCCATCTCCGCTGCCCTCGAGGTAAGCTGTTCCTCATGTGCCCACCGTGTCCTCCACCTTCTGGGTTGCCTGGCTCTGGGCCTTGAGCCTCGTCTCCAGGCCTTGATCGAGTCCACCCACCCTGGCCAGGTCCTCCAAGTTCTCCTTCCTCTGCTGGGCGAACTTCTCGTTCAAGAAGCCCTCCACCTGCTCCGTTGGCCACTGATTGGGTATGAGTGGTCCCTGGCCCTCCGCCATCTTCACCAGTGTCGCAGGCACCACACGAACTTTCACCGCCTGTTCCTTTCTTTTTCGACCACTTCTGGTCCACGAATCCATGCACCGGTGGGACACTCTCTCCTCCACCCCTCCTGCACCTTTGCCAATCACACAATCCACCTGTCAGCCGGTGAAAAGATCCGAAATGTCTACCACGAGCGGGAGCCACCAAAGTACAACCACTCACACCATGGCCGCCACCGGAAGTGCTAAAACTTGGGAATTTGAAGCAGGGTGGGAATTTGGTGCAGGGCGGGAAGAGGTACTTTTTGCTTTTTCTCCTTGCTTTATAACTTTTAAATCTTCAGAGAGCTGTCTTGCCTGCTGCAGCGGAGGCTACAAGGGAGAGAGTTGATTGGTAAGTAATGGGTAAGGTCGGTAAGTCTTCACAATCTTTGTACTGGTAGTTTGAAAATGTGGTTTATAATCTGTAAGGGCTACTGCTCTCAGATCGAGGTAATAAGGAGAGATATAAAAAAAGTTATAAAGGAAAAATTACAATTTAAAACCTAATTAAATAAAATAGAGATTGAGGGTCAAGTGATGTACTCTTCCTGCATGATGTGGGAGCAAGCGGACCCCATTGTGGTTCCCAGTGAGCACTAGTAAGTGTTGTAGTAAGTGTTGGTTGCTTGAAGAGCTCCGGCTCAGAGTTGATGAGCTGGATTCCGAGCTTTGGACACTGTGACACATCCGGAAGGGGGAGAGGTACCTGGGCACTGTGTTCCAGGAGGCAGTCACACCCCTTTGATTAAATATCTTAAATTCAGCCAGTGGTCAGGGACAGGAGGGCGTGGCTGCATGTGAGGTAGGTAGAGGGATCCGGAGGTAGGGTTGCCGGAACCTCAGCCCTTGTCCTTGTCCAACAGGTTTGAGATTCTTGCTCCCCGTGTGGACGGGAATGAGGACTGCAGGGAGGATGGGCAAACTGACCACAGCACCGTGGTACAGGGAGCCGTTCAAGTGGGGGAGGGAAAAGAAATGTAGTCGGAATTGAGGATAGTAGAGTTAGGGGCCTTGACACTGTTGCCTGTGACCAGGTTCGAGAATCCCGGAGGTTGTGTTGCCAGCCTGGTACCAGGGTTCAGGATATATCATCTGGGCTGCAAAGGAACTTGGAATGGGAGGGTAAAGATCCAGTTGGTGTGGTCCACGTAGGTACCAACAACGTAGGTACAACAGGAACAGAGGTTCTGCCAAGGGGGTATGAACAGTTGGAGCTAAATTAAAAAGCAGAACCAAAAAGGTAATAATCTCTGGATTACTACCTGAGCCACGAGCTAATTGGCACAGGGTCAGTAAGATTAAGGGGGTAAATGCATGGCTCAAAGTTTGGTGTGGGAGGAATGGGTTTGAATTCATGGGTCATTGGCAGCAGTACTGGGGAAGGAGGGAGCTGTTCTGCTGGGACGGTCTTCACCTGAATCAAGCTGGGACCAGAGTCCTGGCGAATCGCAAAACTAAGGCTGTAGATAGGGTGTTCAACTAAATAGTGGGGGGGAGGGAGGATTCAGTTGTATGGAGAATTAGAAAATCAAGGTTAAAGGAGAAGGTAGAAGGGCAGGTTAGTGATGAGGACTTTAAACGAGTTAAAGGGGCCGAGTGCTCAGGAGAGGTTGGTAAAGTTTCGAGAACACATAATAGAGCAGAGAGTATAGAAGGTGGCAGGAATCTAACTTCAGGTACAGTAAAAAAGAGGACAAATATGAGAAGGGGTCGGGCAATGCAGGATTGAGGGTGTTGTACCTAAATGCGCGCAGTATACGGAACAAGGTAACTGAGCTTGTTGCGCACATTGAAATTGGCCGGTACGATGTTGTGGGCATCACAGAGATTTGATCAGGGCTAGGATCTAAATATCTGAGGATATGTGTCCTATCGAAAAGTCAGCGAGATAGGCAGAGGGGGCGGGGTTGCATTGTTAATAAGGAATGAAATTAAATCACTAGCAAAAAGTAATATAGGACCAGAAGGCTTGGATCTCAGTGGGTAGAGTTGAGGAATCGCAAAGGAAAAAAGACCCTGATGGGAGTTATGTACAGGCCGCCCCGCAGTAGTCAGGATGGGGGGCAGAGGGCAGCACAGTGGCGCAGTGGGTTAGCCCTGTTGCCGCACGGCGGCGAGGTCCCAGGTTCGATCCCGGCTCTGGGTCACTGTCCGTGTGGAGACCCCTTCTCCCTGTGTCTGCGTGGGTTTCGCCCCCGCAACCCAAAGATGTGCAGGGTAGGTGGATTGGCTACGCTAAATTGCCCCTTAATTGGAAAAAGTGAATTGGGTAGTCTAAATTAATTTTAAAAAGGATGGGGGGCAGAAAATAAATCAGGAGATAGAAAAGGCAGATAAGAAAGAACAAAGAACAATACAGCACTGGAACAGGCCCCTCAGCCCTCCACGGCTGTACCGGTCACATATCCTATCGAGACCAACCGCCTGTCTCCTCCTATACCCGGTCTGTTCATGTGCCTATCCAGATAAGTCTTAAAGGTCGCTAACGTATCTGCCTCAACCTCCTCACTTGGCAGCGCATTCCAGGCAACCACCACCCTTTATGTAAAAACTTCCCCCGCACATCTCCACTGAACCTACCCCCCTCACCTTGAATTTGTGCCCCCTTGTAATTGTCATTTGCGCCCTGGGAAAAAGCCTCCAACTGTTCGCCCTGTCTATATCCCTCAGAATTTCATAAACTTCTATCAGGTCGCCCCTCAGCCTCCGTCTCTCTCGGGAGAACAATCCCAGTTTATTCAATCTCTCGTCATAGCTCATACCCTCCATACCAGGCAACATCCTGGTAAACCTTTTCTGTACTCTCTCCAAAGCCTCCACGTCCTTCTGGCAGTGCGGTGACCAGAATTGGACACAGTATTCCAAATGTGGCCGAACCAACGTTCTGTATAATTGTCACATAATATTCGAGCTTTTATATTCGATACCCCGTCCTATGAAGGCAAGCATGCCATCTGCTTTCTTTACCACCATTTCCACCTGTGCTGCCACTTTTAAGGATCTGTGGACCTGCGCACCCAGATCTCTCTGTGTCTCTCTGCTCCTGATGGTTCTGCCATTTATTTTATAGCTCCCATCTGAATTGGATCGACCAAAATGCATCACCTCGCATTTGTCTGGGTTAAATTCCATCTGCCATTTCTCTGCCCAATTTTGCAGCCTATCTATATCCTGTTGTATTCTCTGACAATCTTCATCACTATCCGCAACTCCTGCAATCTTAGTATCATCCACAAACTTGCTAATCAGACCCGCTACGTTTCCTTCCAAGCCATTTATATATATTACAAAGAGCAGAGGTCCCAGAACTGATCCCTGCGGAACACCACTAGTTACAGACCTCCATTTGGAAAAACACCCTTCCACTGCTACCCTCTGTCTTCTATGGCCCAGCCAGTTCTGGATCCATCCAGCTAGTTCACCCCTGACCCCATGTGACCTAATCTCTAGCACCAGCCTGCCATGAGGGACCTTGTCAAATGCTTTACTAAAGTCCGTGTAGACAACATCCACAGCCCTTCCCTCATCAATCATTTTTGTCACCTCCTCAAAAAACTCAATTAAATTAGTGAGACATGACCTCCCTCGTACAAAACCATCCTGCCTGTCGCTAATAAGACCATTCACTTCCAAATGCGCATAGATCCTATCTCTGAGAACCTTTTCCAACAATTTCACTATCACTGACGTCAAGCTCACTGGCTTATAATTACCCGGATTATCCTTGCAATCTTTCTTAAATAACGGTGCAACATTGGCTATCCTCCAATCCTCTGGGATCTCACCTGTGGCCAATGAGGACACAAAGGTTTCTGTCAGAGGCCCAGTGATTTCATCTCTTGTCTCCCTCAGTAATCTGGGAGATGCCATCTGGCCCTGGGGATTTGTCTATCTTAATGCTTTTTAACACACCTAATACTTCCTCCCTCGTAATAACAACCTGATCTAAAGTGTTTACACATCCCTCTGAAACACCACCAATCAACGTGTCCCTCTCCTTTGTGAATACCAATGCAAAATGCTCATAAAGGACCTTTCTCTGGTTCAACACATTATTTCCCTCCGTTGTCCTTGAGTGGACCAACTCTTTCTCTAGCTACCCTCTTGTTCCTAATATACGTATAAAATGCCTTGAGCTTCTCCTTAATCCTGTCTGCCAAGGACATTTTGTGACCCCTTTTTGTCCTCCTAACTCCCTGCTTGAGCTCTTTTCGACTTTCCTTGTATTCCTCAAGTGCTTCATCTGTTTTTAGTTGCCTGTACC
This sequence comes from Scyliorhinus torazame, assembly GCF_047496885.1. Taxonomy (NCBI): domain Eukaryota; kingdom Metazoa; phylum Chordata; class Chondrichthyes; order Carcharhiniformes; family Scyliorhinidae; genus Scyliorhinus; species Scyliorhinus torazame. The sequence goes on along the minus strand of NC_092709.1, from coordinate 355,782,721 downwards.
TCACATATGCATCTTTTTTCTTTTTGACAAGAATCTCAATTTCCCTGGTTATCCATGGTTCCCGAATCCTGCCTTTCCTGGCCTTCCTTTTTAACGGCACATGCCTGTCCTGCATTCCCATCAACTGCTCCTTAAACGACTCCCACATGCCAAATGTGGATTTACCCTCGAACAGCCTATCCCGAACAACAGCCTCCAAATCCTGCCTAATCTGGTTGTAGTTAGCCTTCCCCCAATTTAGCACCTTAACCCGAGGACAACACTTGTCCTTTTCCATGAGTATCCGAAAGCTTATGGAATTGTGGTCACTGCTCGCCACATGTTCTCCCACTGCAACTTTGATAACCTGGCCGGCTCGTTCTCTAGTACTAGGTCCAATATCCCCCCCCCCCCCCCTCTAGTCGGACTATCCACATATTGTTCCAAAAAACCTTCTTGGACACACTTAACAAATTCCTCAGCATCCAGACCCCTAGCCCTAAGGGATTTCCAGTCAATATGAGGAAAATTAAAGTCTCCCATTACAACAACCCTATTATTTCTGCATCTATCCAGAATCTGCTTACATATTTGTTCTTCAACCTCCTGTGGGCTGTTGGGAGGGCTGTAGTACACCCCCATCATAGTGACTAAGGGCAGCACGGTAGCAATGTGGATAGCACAATTGCTTCACAGCTCCAGGGTCCCAGGTTCGATTCCGGCTTGGGTCACTGTCTGTGTGGAGTCTGCACATCCTCCCCGTGTGTGCGTGGGTTTCCTCCGGGTGCTCCGGTTTCCTCCCACAGTCCAAAGATGTGCAGGTTAGGTGGATTGGCCATGATAAATTGCCCTTAGTGTCCAAAATTGCCCTTAGTGTTGGGTGGGGTTATTGGGTTATGGGGATAGGGTGGAGGTGTGGACCTTGGGTAGGGTGCTCTTTCCAAGAGCCGGTGTAGACTCGATGGGCCGAATGGCCTCCTTCTGCATTGTAAATTCTATGATAATCTATGATAATCTATGACTGCCCCCTTCCTGTTTCTGAGTTCTACCAACAGTGCCTCGTTACTTGATTCTTCCATGGTGTCCTCCCTCTGTACAGCTGTAATATGTTCTCTAACCAGTTTTGCAACTGCCCCACCTCTGTCACCTTCCTCCCTGTCTCACCTAAAACACCTCTATCCTGGAATATTTAGCTGCCAGCCCTGTCCCTTTTTTAACCAAGTCTCCATTACAGCAACTACATCCGTCCATGAATCAAGGCTTAGGTTCATCTTTCTTACCTGTTATACTCCGTGCATTGAAGCAGATACACTCCAGACCTCCAGGCCCACTGAGCTCAACCTCCCCCAGCCTACCCTTCCTCTGAGCCAGCCTGACCCTGGTACCATGCTCATCCCCAGTCTCTACACTTGCTGGCTTACTGTCCTGATTCCCACCCCCCTGCCAATATTACAATAATCATGGGGGACTTCAATGTGCAGGTGGACTGAGAAAATCAGGTGGGTCGTGGATCCCAAGGAAAGGAATTTGTGGAATGTCTAAGAGATGGTTTTTTGGAGCAGCTTGTGACAGAGCCTACTAGGGAACAGGCAATTCTGGATTTGGGGATGTGTAATGATGCAGACCTGATTAGGGAATTTAAGGTAAAGGAACCCTTTGGAGATGTTATGTTCTGTGTTATGGCCATAGTACAGATGCACACAAAACACCTAGCTCTTTGACTAGTAAGATGATTTATTAACAAGATTAACGGTGCGGTTGCGGCTATGCCTAGGTAGGTCGCACGTTCGGCAGCTCCCGCCAAGAACGGACTTTTGGGCTCTTTTGAGGAGCCCCAGCGGCACCTGTACGACGGTTCCCAGTGTGGGAAGGTGATAGTAAGGTTCCCCCAGCACTGTATGGAGTGGACCAGGAGTGGAGCGATCAAAAAAGTGGTTTTGGAGCAGGGCAGAGAGTGGGGTAGGAAAAGCAAGACGCCGGCGGGTGGAGATCAAGCAGCGTGGGCGCAGTGGTCGCGGGAGCAGCAAGAGTTCCTTAAAAACTGCTTTGCAGAGCTGAGAGCAGAAATGCTGGCGCCAATGAAGGCGTCGATCGAAACGCTGGTGGAGACCCAGAAGGCCCAAGGGGCGGCGATTCAAGAGGTGTGGCAGAAGGCCTCTGGGAACGAGGACGAGATTTTGGGCCTGGCGGTGAAGGTGGAGGCGCACGAGGCGCTGCACAAGAAGTGGCAGGAGACGTTTGAGGACCTGGACAACAGGTCGAGGAGGAAGAACCTTCGGATTCTGGGTCTCCCTGAAGGAGTGGAGGGGTCCGCGCTGGGGCATATGTAGCTACAATGCTCAACATGCTGATGGGCGCGGGAGCGTTCCCGAGGCCCCTGGAGCTGGATGGGGCTCATTGAGTCCTGGCAAGGAGGCCTAAAGCCAATGAGCCGCCAAGGGCTGTAGTGGTGAGATTCCACCGCTTTATGGACAGAGAGTGTGTCCTGAGATGGGCGAAGAAAGAACGGAGCAGCAGGTGGGAGAATACGGAGATCTGTGTCTACCAGGACTGGAGTGCGGAGGTGGCCAAGAAGAGGCCTGGTTTTAATCGGGCCAAGGCGGTTCTCCATCGGAAGGGGGTGAAGTTCGGGATGCTGCAGCCAGCGCGATTGTGGGTCACGTTTCAGGACCGTCACCACTATTGTGAGACGCCAGATGAGGCATGGAACTTTATCCAGACTGAAAAGCTGGACTCGAACTGAGGGTTTGTTGTAGGGGGGTGTTTACTGTATTTTGGGGGTGTTCTTCTTCTGGTTTCAGGTTGGGAAGAGGGTAAAGGGGAAGGGCACGTGGCTGGCCTAAAAAAGGGGATGGCTTGTCGACGGGGGCGGGGGGGAGGGGGGGGGGTGTAGCCCCCTGATCCGGCTGATAACTTGGAATGTGAGGGGCCTGAACGGGCCGGTCAGGAGGGCCCGGGTGTTCGCGCACTTAAAGGGACTGAAGGCAGACGTGGTCATGCTCCAGGAGACACATCTGAAGGTGGCAGATCAGGTTCGGCTGAGAAAGGGATGGGTAGGGCAGGTCTTTCATTCAGGGCTGGATGCAAAGAATCGAGGGGTTGCAATACTGGTGGGGAAGCGGGTGTCGTTCGAGGCACTGAATATTGTAGTGGATAATGGAGGTCGATATGTGATGGTGAGCGGTAGGTTGCAGGGGACGCGGGTGGTACTGGTGAATTTTTATATCCCGAATTGGGACGATGCCGGATTTATGAAACGTATGTTGGGGCGGATCCCGGATCTAGAGGCAGGGAGCTTGATAATGAGGGGGGGACTTCAACACGGTGCTGGACCCAGCACTGGACCGTTCTAGGTCCAGGACGGGTAAGAGGCCGGCTGCGGCCAGGGTGCTCAGGGGGTTTATGGACCAGGTGGGGGGAGTGGATCCATGGAGGTTTGCCAGGCCGGTGGCCAGAGAATTTTCTTTTTTCTCCCACATCCATAAAGCCTATTCCCGGATAGATTTCTTTATAATGAGTAGGGCACTGATCCCGAAAGTGGAGGGAACGGAATATTCGGCCATAACTATCTCGGACCACGCCCCGCATTGGTGGAGCTGGAGTTGGGGAGGAGAGGGACCAGCGCCCGCTGTGGCGCCTCGATGTGGGACTGTTGGCAGATGAGGAGGTGTGCGGGCGGATCCGGGGGTGTATTCAAAGATACATGGAGGCCAACGACAATGGGGAGGTGCAGGCGGGGGTAGTCTGGGAGGCTCTGAAGGTGGTGGTTAGGGGAGAGCTAATTTCCATTAGGGCCCATAGAAAGAAGAGAGAGAGGAGGGAGAGGGAGAGATCGGTGGGGGAGATATGAAGGGTGGACAGGAGCTATGCAGATGAGATCGGTGGGGGAGATATGAAGGGTGGACAGGAGCTATGCAGATGAGATCGGTGGGGGAGATATGAAGGGTGGACAGGAGCTATGCAGATGAGATCGGTGGGGGAGATATGAAGGGTGGACAGGAGCTATGCAGATGCCCCCGAGGAGGGGCTGCTTCGGGAGCGACAAACCTCCAAATGAAATTTGATCTATTGACCACGGGAAAAGCAGAGGCGCAGTGGAGGAAAATGCAGGGGGCAGTATATGAGTATGGGGAGAAGGCGAGCCGGATGCTGGCACATCAGCTTCGTAAGAGGGAGGCAGCGAGGGAGATTGGTGGAATTAGAGATAGAGGGAGGAGTGCGGTGAGAATAAACGAGGTATTTAGGGACTTCGATGGGGATCTGTACAGGTCTGAGCCACCAGAGGTGGGGGGAGGGGATGCGGTGATTCTTGGACCAACTGAAGTTCTCGAGGGTGGAGGAGGAGCAGGTGGCTGGTTTTGGGGCGCCGATTGGGCTGGAGGAGCTGGTTAAAGGATTGGGGAGCATGCAGGCGGGGAAGGCCCCGGGACCGGACGGGTTCCCGGTTGAATTTTACAGAAAGTATGTGGACCTGCTGGGCCCGTTGCTGGTGAGAACTTTTAATGAGGCGAGGGAGGAGGGGACCCTGCCCCCGACAATGTCCCGGGTGCTGATCACGTTGATTTTGAAGCGGGATAAGGATCCTTTGCAATGTGGATCGTTGATGCGACCATCAACTCACTCGAAGACACGTGGAGAAGTAAATCGTGGTTTTAATCAGCTTAGAACTGAGCCTGCCTGCGACCGGTACAACACTGAAGGCGGCCCCGCAGGTCAGCAGCTCTTATACTTCCTGTAAAGGGGGTGGAGCCATGGGCGGAGCCCGTACATGCCCCGACATATCCCCTGTGGGTGAAGCCACACAATGGCCCATAGGTAGAGCCCACAGGGTTAATAACATAACACAGTGCACTGGTGAATTATCAGTAATTATACATTCACCACAATCGTATAGGCCGGTTTTGTTCCTCAATGTTGACGCAAAGTTGTTGCCGAAGGTTCTGGCTACGAGGATTGAGGACTGTGTCCCGGGGGTGATCCACGAGGACCAGACGGGGTTTGTGAAGGGCAGGCAGTTAAACACGAATGTGCGGAGGCTCTTAAATGTGATCATGATGCCCTCGGTGGAGGGGGAAGCGGAGGTAGTGGCGGCTATGGATGCGGAGAAGGCCTTTGATCGGGTGGAGTGGGAGTATCTCTGGAAAGTGCTTGGGAGGTTTGGGTTCGGGGAAGGGTTCATAAGATGGGTCAGGCTGCTGTATAGGGCCCCAGTGGCGAGTGTGGCTACGAACCGGCGGAGGTCGGAGTACTTTGGGCTGTGCCGCGCGACGAGGCAGGGGTGCCCCTTATCGCCCTTGTTGTTCGCACTGCCAATTGAGCCGCTGGCCATGGCACTGAGGGAGTCCAGGAACTGGAGGGGATTGGTCCGGGGGGGGAAGGAACACCGGGTGTAGTTATATGCTGATGACCTGTTGATATTTGTCGCAGACCCAGTGGAGAGGATGGCGGAGGTTATGCGGATCCTTAGGGAGTTTGGGGGCTTCTCGGGCTATCAGCACAATGTGGGGAAGAGTGAGCTCTTTGTAGTGCATGCGGGGGACCAGGGAAGGGGGATAGACGAGCTACCGCTGAAGAGGGCGGAGAGGAGCTTCCGATACCTGGGGATCCAGGTAGCTAGGAGCTGGGGAGCCCTGCACAAGCTCAATTTGACACGGTTGGTGGAACAGATGGAGGAAGACTTCAAGAGATGGGATATGCTGCCACTCCCCCTGGCGGGTAGGGTGCAGTCGGTCAAGATGACGATTCCTGTTTGTGTTCCAGTGCCTGCCCAGCCTAATCCCCAAGGCTTTTTGTAAACGGGTAAGCAGGAGTATTATGGGATTCGTATGGATGAATAAGACCCCGAGGGTGAAGAGGGTGTTTTTGGAGCGTAGCAGGGACAGGGGGTGGGGGGGGGGGGGGGGGGGGGGGGCTGCCGCTGCCGAATCTATGTGGCTATTATTGGGCAGCTAATGTGGCAATGATCCGTAAGTGGGTAATGGAGGGAGAGGGGGCGGCGTGGAAGAGGCTAGAGGTGGCGTCTTGTGGGTACGAATCTGGGGGCGCTGGTGACGGCACCGTTGCCGTTTCCGCCAACAAGGTACACGACGAGTCCGGTGGTGGCGGCGACTCTGAAGACCTGGCGGCAGTGGAGGCGACATAGGGACGAGGTGGGAGCCTCGGTCTGGTCCCCGATACGAGAGAACCACAGGTTCGCTCCGGGTAGGATGGATGGGGGGTTTCTGAGCTGGCATCGGGCAGGGATTAAAAGAATGGGGGGCCTATTCATCGATGGGAGGTTTGCGAGCCTCGGGGCGCTGGAGGAGAAGTTTGGGTTACCTCCCGGGAATGCTTTTAGGTACATGCAAGTGAGGGCGTTTGTGAGACGGCAGGTGAGGGAATTTCCGCTGCTCCCAGACGAAGGATTCAGGACAGGGTGATTTCGGGTGTATGGGTTGGAGAAGGCAAGGTCTCGGCGATTTATCAGGAGCTGCAGGAGACGGAGGGGGCCTCGGTGGAGGAGTTAAAGGGTAAGTGGAAGGAGGAGCTGGGGGAGGGGCTGGATGAAGATCTGTGGGCTGATGCCCTGAGTAGGGTTAATTCTTTCTCCACTTGCGCCAGGCTCAGCCTAATACAGTTCAAAGTTGTCCATAGGGCGCATATGACAGGGGCGAGGATGAGTAGGTTTTTTGGGGTGGAGGACAGATGTGGGAGGTGCTCGGGGAGCCCGGCAAATCACGGCCATATGGTCTGGTCGTGCCCGGCGCTGGATGGGTTTTGGAGGGGTTTTGCGAGGACTATGTTCAAGGCGGTGAACACCCGGGTCAAGCCGAGCTGGGGATTAGCATTATTTGGGGTATCGGACGAGCCGGGAGTGCAGGAGGCGAAAGAGGCCGTGGTTCTGGTCTTTTCGTCCCTGCTAGCCCGGCGGAGGATTCTACTAATGTGGAGGGATGCAAAAGCCCCCAAGCGTGGAAGCTTGGATCAATGACATGGCAGGGTTCATCAAGCTGGAGAGGATAAAGTTTGCCTTGCGAGGGTCTGTGCAGGGGTTCCTCAGGCGGTGGAAACCGTTCCTAGACTTTCTCGCGGAACGTTAGGTGGAGCCCGGGGGGGGGGGGGGGGCGTTTGGATTTTCAGTTTTGTTTAGGTTAGAGTGGGCCGTTCTCCTTACTGGCGTGTTTATTTGTTAAATGGGGGTTGTTGTATTTTGTTGGAAATCTCATGTATAATTTTTGCTTGTTTTGTGCTTTATTCTATTTTTTCTGGTTGGAGTGTTTTGTTGAAAATCACTGAAAATTTGAATAAATATTTTTTTTTTTTTAAAGATTAACATGTGGAAAGATAACTAACGAATTGTGATACAGGTTGAATGAATTCAGTGAATTCTCCTGGAGCTAATTCTATGTGTGACTAGCCTCATGTACGTCTTACTGCCAACTGGTGGGTACCTCAAGTCACATGATAGATCTCTATTGCCACCAGCTGATTGGAGGTGGCATCGCTAACTATACACAGAACTGTGCACAGGCATATCACCACAGGGAGCAGTGACCACAATATGGTAAAACTTACCCTGCAGTTTGAGAGGGAGAAGCTAGAATCAGATGTAATGGTGTTACGATTGAATAAAGGTAACTACAATGACATGAGGGAGGAGATGGCCAGATTTGATTGGAGGGGAGCCTAGCAGGGAAGACAGTGGAACAGCAAAGGCAAGGGTTTTTGGGAGTTATTCGGGAGGCACAACACAAATTCATCCCAAAGAGCAGGAAACATGCTAAGGGGAGGAACGAGGCATCCATGGCTGACGAGGGAAGTCAAGGTCAGCATAAAAGCAAAAGAAAAGGCATACAAAGTGGCGAGAATTAGTGGAAAGCCAGAGGATTGGGAAGCATTTAAAAGCGAGCAGAGGACAACTAAAAAAGCAATAAGGGGGGAAAAGATGAAGTATGAGTGCAAGCTAGCTAGTAATATAAAGGAAGATAGGAAGAGTTTTTTAATATACAAAAGGTAAGAGAGAGGCAAGAATAGACATTGGCCCACTGGAAAATGAGGCTGGAGAGGTAATAATAGGAAACAAAGAAATGGCAGACAAACTAAATAGTTACTTTGCATCAGTCTTCATGGTGGAAGGCACCAGTGGGATGCCAGAGCTCCAGGAGAACCAGGGGGCAGAGGTGAGTGCAGTGACCATCACTAAGGAGAAGGTTCTGGGGAAACTGAAAGGTCTGAAGGTGGATAAGTCACCTGGACCGGATGGACTACAACCCAGGGTCCTAAAAGAGATAACTGAGGAGATTGTGGAGGCATTAGTGGTGATCTTTCGGGAATCACTGGAGGCAGGAAGGGCCCCAGAGGACTGGAAAGTGGCTAATGTAACACCGCTGTTTAAGAAGGGAGAGAGGCAGAAAACAGGAAATTATAGGCCGGGTAGCCTGACTTCGGTCATTGGTAAGATTTTAGAGTCAGATGAGATTGCGAGGTACTTGGAAGTGCATGGCAAAATAGGACTGAGTCAGCACGGCTTCATCAAAGGGAGGTCGTGTCTGACAAATCTGTCAGAGTCTTTGAGGACATGACAAATAAGTTAGACAAAGGAGAACCAGTGGACTTGATCTAATTAGATTTCCAGAAGGCCTTTGACAAGGTGCCGCACAGGAGACTGTTAAATAAGTTAAGAGCCCATGGTGTTAAGGGTAAGATCCTGGCATGGATAGAGGATTGGCTGACTGGCAGGAGCCAGAGAGTGGGGATAAAGGGGTCTTTTTCAGGATGACAGACGGTGACTAGTGGTGTGCCTCAGGGGTCTGTGCTGGGACCACAACTTTTCACAATATACATTAACGATCTGCAGTATTAATGTGGTTAGGCCAGTTCAGTTTCTGACCAATGGTAACACCCAAGGGCAGCACGGTGGCGCAGTGGTTAGCACTGGGACCACAGCGCTGAGGACCCGGGTTCGAATCCCAGCCCTGGGTCACTGTCCGTGCGGAGTTTGAACATTCCCCCCCCCCCCCCGTGTCTGCGGGGGTCTCACCCCCACAACCCAAAGATGTGCTGGTTAGGCGGATTGGTCATGCTAAATTGCCCCTTAATTGGAAAAAAACAATTGGGTAGTCTAAATTTATTTTTATTTAAATGGTAACCCCCAGGATGTTGATTGTGGGGGACTCAGCGATGGGGGTAATGCCATTGAATGTCAAGGGGCGGTGGTTAGATCCTCTCTTGTAGGAGATGGTCATTGCCTGGCACTTGTGTGGCGTGAATGTAACTTGCCCCTTGTCAGCCCGAGCCTGGATATTGTCCAGGTCTTGCTGCATTTGGACAGGGACTGCTTCATTATCTGAGGAGTCGCGAATGGGGCTGAACATTATGCCAAAACACGGAGTATCTTTAAGATAGAGATGGATAGGTTCTTGCTTAATAAGGGGATCAGGGGTTATGGGGAGAAGGCAGGAGAATGGGGATGAGAAAAATATCAGCCATGATTGAATGGCGGAGCAGACTCGATGGGCCGAATGGCCTAATTCTGCTCCTATGTCTCAAGGTCTTATGGGAGTATAGGTACCATAGCTCAGGCATACACTAACTTATGTATGACTTGAAGTAGAGACTAATCCATGCTTGGCGATATTATAATTAATTTGTACATGCCTTAATTATGATTGGTAATTATATTAATTTAAGAGGCATCTTGGCGAATACATGAATAGGATGGGAATAGAGGGAAGTGCTGAAGGTTTTAGTTTAAACAGGCATCATGATTGGTTCAGCCTTGGAGGGCCGAAGGGCCTGTTCCTGTGCTGCACAGTTCTTTGTTCATGTGAAATGCATTGCGTAATCCTAATTATTAGTTGTGAATGGTCATAGATAATTTCTAAACAAATGTATTCTTGTGATTGGTGTATGTTTATTACTTGGGAAATACACAAAGATATAATTATTGTGTTTTCTGTGATCAGGGAGCTGGCCCGCCACCTAGTGGCTACTTGCCTCCCCTGCGATAGCTGGAATAAAGTTTGTGAATTGAAATTCCAAGTGTTGTCTGGTTAGTTGGGGAGTGAGGGATACTGTCGGTGTGAAGCTCCCGCAGCATCTGTGGTGGGGAAATTGCTGGAGTCTATAATCAGGGTAACTGGACAGCTCAAAATTTTGATCGATCAGGGAGAGCCAGCATAGATTCACGAAGGGAAGGTCAGGCCTGACTAATCTTACTGAATTTTCTGAAGAGCGGACTAAGGTAGTGGGCAGGGGAATGTCTATGGATGTTATTTATATGGACTAACAAAAGGCATTTGGTAAACTCCCATATAACAGACTGTTGAGGTGGAATCATGGATAAATACTCTAATAATAATCTTTATTGTCACAAGTAGGCTTACAGTAACACTGCAATGAAGTTACTGGACTTGTGGGAGGAAACCGGAGCACCCGGAGGAAGCCCAAGCCCATGGGGAGAACGTGCAGACTCCACACAGACAGTGACCCAGCGGGGAATCGAACCTGGGACCCTGGGGCTGTGAAGCAACTGTGCTAACCACTGTGCCGCCCACATTGGCAGGGGGTGACTAGTGAACCACAGGGATCTGTGTTAGGGCCTCCGTTATTCACATGATTCATTAATGACTTGGGTGATGACATAGAAAGCCATACATCCAAATTTGCTGATGATACAAAGTTAGGTGGCATTGTAGGCAGTCCAGGTGACAGCATAAAATTGCCAGGAGGTATTGACAGACTAGGTAAATGGGCAAAAGGAAATTACTGCAGGTGCTGGAATCTGAAACGAAAGAGGAAATGCTGGAAAATCTCAGCGGGTCTGGCAGCATCTGTAGGGAGAGAAAAGAGCGAACGTTTCGAGTCCAATGACTCTTTGTCAAAGCTAACAGACAGAGAAAGTGGGAAATATTTATTCTGTGGAGTGAGAATGAAAGATGAGTCAAAGTCACAGAAACCCAGGGAAACGGGGTGCGAATTGCCACAGAAACCAAGGGGAAAGAGAGCTAATGGCAGTCCCCAGATAGGTCAAAAGGTGTGAGAGGTCAAACAGCAGGGTAACTAACATCAGAGGCTAAACTGTGACAGATGGAGATGTAGGGGGAGGGGAAGGGGGAAGCAAAGGGGAGAAGGGGTAAGGACAGGGGGGGGTTAAATATATATAAAGAAAGACAAGAGAGAAAGAAATGGTAAAAAAACAGTTGAAATGAAATGGGATGAAAACAAAGGGGTCGAGGTGGGGTAGAGCCGATCATCTGAAGTTGTTGAATTCGACGTTGAGACCGGAAGGCTGTAGTGTGCTTAACCGGAAGATGAGATGTTGTTGCTCCAGTTTGCGTTGAGCTTCACTGGAACATTGCAGCAGGCCAAGAACAGACATGTGGGCCTGGGAGCAGGGTCTTTTGTTAAAATGGCAAGCAACAGGAAGGTCAGGGTCCTGAATGCGCACAGACCGAAGATGCTCAGCAAAGCAATCACCCAGTCTGCGTTTGGTCTCTCCGATATAGAGACCACATTGGGAGCAGCGAATGCAGTAGACCAAATTGGAAGAGATGCAAGTGAAACGCTGCTTAACCTGGAATGAGTGTTTTGGGCCTGGGATGTTAAGCATGGAAGAGGTAAAGGGGCAGGTGTTACACCTTCTGCGATTGCATGGGAAGGTGCCATGGGTGATGGGAGAGGTACTGGGTATGGTGGAGAAGTGGACTAGATTATCTCGGAGGGAATGGTCTCTGCAGAATGCTGACAGAGTGAGTGATGGGAAGATGTGTTTGGTGGTGGCATCACGCTGGAGTTGGCGAAAATGGCGGAGGATTATGCTTTGCATACGGAGGCTGGTGGGATGAAATGTGAGGACGAGGGGGACTCTATCCTTGTTCTGGGAGGGAGGGGAGGGGGCGAGGATAGTGGCGCGGGAGAGGACCGCACACTGTTGAGGGTCCTGTCAACAAAAATCACAGTTGAGGAAGAAGGAACACATTTTCACTGCACCATTTTGGAAAGTGGCATCTCTGCAACAAATGCGACGGAGGCGAAGGAGTTGAGAGAAAGGGACGGAGTCCTTGTAGGGTGCGAATAGCTGTAGTCCAGATAGCTGTGGGAGTCAGTGGGCTTGTAGTGGATATTAATGGATAGTCTATTGCCGGAAATGGAGCCAGAAAGATCAAGGAAGGGAAGGGAAGTGTCTGAAATGGACCAGGTGAAAGTGATGGAGGGCTGGAAACTGGAAGCGAAGTTGATGAATTTTTCCAGGTCCGGGCGAGAGCATGAAGCAGCACCAAAATAGTCATCAATGTATTGGTAAAGGAGTTGTGGAAGGGGGCCCGGATAGGCCTGGAACAAGGAATGTTCCACATACCTCATAAAAAGGCAAGCGTAGCTAGGACCCATGCGGGTACCCATTGCTACACCTTTGATTTGGAGAAAGTGGGATGAGTTAAAGGAGAAGTTGTTGAGGGATAGAACGAGTTCAGCCAGGCAGAGGAGAGTGGTGGTGTTTGGGAATTGTCCGGGCCTCTTTTCGAGAAAGAAGCGAAGAGCTCTCAGGCCTTCCTGGTGTGGGATGGAGGTGTAGCGGGATTGCACATCCATGGTGAATAGAATGAAATTAGGGCCCGCGGACTGGGAGCTGTAAATATGACGCACCAGAGGAATCCCGGGTGTAGGTGGGGAGGGAATGGACCAGAGGAGTGAGGGTGGAGTCAAGATAAGAGGAAATAAGTTCGGTGGGGCAGGAGCATGCTGACACAATGGGCCTGCCGGACAGTCCTTTGTGTGGATTTTGGGAAGTCGGTAAAAGCGGGCTGTCTGGGGTTGGGAGACTGAGGTTGGAAGCCGTAGGGGGAAGGCATCCGGAGGAAATGAGGTCACTAACGCTGTTGGAGATAATGGCCTGATGTTCAGTGGTCTGGTCATGGTCCAGGGGGAGGTAAGAGGAAGTATCTGCGAGGTAGACGTCAGTGCGTCAGACGACAACAGCACCCACTTTGTCGGCAGGTTTGACGACCAAGTCGGGGTTAGGCCTGACCGAGTGAAGAGCAGAAAGTTCGGGAGGAGAGAGGTTGGAATGGATGAAAGGGGCAGAAAAATTAAGACGGCCAATGTCCCGTCGACAGTTCTCAATGAAAAGATCAAGGGCAGGTAATTGTCCCGGACTACTGCGTGTCCTTGATAAGTATGTACCTGTCACGCAGGGAGGAAGTGGTCGAGCGAGGGAACCGTGGTTTACTAAAGCAGTTGAAACACTTGTCAAGAGGAAGAAGGAGGCTTATGTAAAGATGAGACATGAAGGTTCAGTTAGGGCGCTCGAGAGTTACAAGTTAGCTAGGAAGGACCTAAAGTGGGAGCTAAGAAGAGCCAGGAGGGGACATGAGAAGTCTTTGGCAGGTAGGATCAAGGATAACCCTAAAGCTTTCTATAGATATGTCAGGAATAAACGAATGACTAGAGTAAGAGTAGGGCCAGTCAAGGACATAGTGGGAAGTTGTGCTTGGAGTCCGAGGGGATAGGAGAGGTGCTAAATGAATATTTTTCGTCAGTATTCACACAGGAAAAAGACAATGTTGTCGAGGAGAATACTGAGATTCAGGCTACTAGACTAGAAGGGCTTGAGGTTCATAAGGAGGAGCTGTTAGCAATTCTGGAAAGTGTGAAAATAGATAGGTCTCCTGGGCCGGATGGGATTTATCCTAGGATTCTCTGGGAAGCTAGGAAGGAGATTGCTGAGCCTTTTGCTTTGATCTTTAAGTCAACTTTGTCTACAGGAATAGTGCCAGAAGACTGGAGGATAGCAAATGTTGTCCCCTTGTTCAAGAAGGGGAGTAGAGACAACTCCGGTAACTATAGACCAGTGAGCCTTACTTCTGTTGTGGGCAAAATCTTGGAAAGGTTTATAAGATATAGGATGTATAATCATCTGGAAAGGAATAATTTGATTAGAGATAGTCAACATGGTTTTGTGAAGGGTAGGTTGTGCCTCACAAACCTTATTGAGTTCTTTGAGAAGGTGACCAAACAGGTGGATGAGGGTAAAGCAGTTGATGTGGTGTATATAGATTTCAGTAAAGCGTTTGATAAGGTTCCCCACGGTAGGCTACTGCAGAATATACGGAGGCATGGGATTCAGGGTGATTTAGCAGTTTGGATCAGAAATTGGCTAGCTGGAAGAAAAGAAGGGTGGTGGTTGATGGGAAATGTTCAGACTGGAGTCCAGCTACTAGTGGTGTACCACAAGGATCTGTTTTGGGGCCACTGCTGTTTGTCATGGTTATGAATGACCTGGAGGAGGGCGTAGAAGGATGGGTGAGTAAATTTGCAGATGACACTAAAGTCGGTGGAGTTGTGGACAGTGCGGAAGGATGTTACAAGTTACAGAGGGACATAGATAAGCTGCAGCGCTGGGCTGAGAGGTGGCAAATGGAGTTTAATGCAGAAACGTGTGAGGTGATTCATTTTGGAAGGAATAACAGGAAGACAGAGTACTGGGCTAATGGTCAGATTCTTGACAGTGTGGATGAGCAGAGAGATCTCGGTGTCCATGTACATAGATCCCTGAAAGTTGCCACCCAGGTTGAGAGTGTTGTTAAGAAGGCGTATGGTGTGTTAGCTTTTATTGGTAGAGGGATTGGGTTTCGGAGCCATGAGGTCATGTTGCAGCTGTACAAAACTCTGGTGCGGCCGCATTTGGAGCATTGCGTGCAATTCTGGTCGCCGCATTATAGGAAGGATGTGGAAGCATTGGAAAGGGTGCAGAGGAGATTTACCAGAATGTTGCCTGGTATGGAGGGAAGATCTTATGAGGAAAGGCTGAGGGACTTGAGGCTGTTTTCATTGGAGAGAAGAAGGTTAAGAGGTGACTTAATTGAGGCATACAAGATGACCAGAGGATTGGATGGGGTGGATAGTGAGAGCCTTTTTCCTCGGATGGTGATGTCTAGCACGAGGGGACATAGCTTTAAATTGAGGGGAGATAGATATAAGACAGATGTCAGAGGTAGGTTCTTTACTCAGAGAGTAGTAAGGGCGTGGAATGCTCTGCCTGCAACAGTAGTGGACTCGCCAACACTAAGGACATTCAAATGGTCATTGGTTAGACATATGGGCGATAAGGGAATAGTGTAGATGGGCTTTAGAGTGGTTTCACAGGTCGGTGCAACATCGAGGGCCGAAGGGCCTGTACTGCGCTGTAATGTTCTATGTTATATGGTCTCATTAAATGGTAAGACAGGCTTGAGGGGCTGAATGGCCTACTCCTGTTTCAATGTTCTCATTCTCTTCCTCCAGGTGCTCCGGTTTCCTCCCACAGTCGAAAGATGTGCAAGTTAGGTGGATTGGTCACGCTAAATTGCCCCATAGTGTCCAAAGGTTAGGTGGGGCTGCTGGGTTACGGGGATAGGGTGGAGGTGTGGGCTCAGGTAGGGTGCTCTTTCAGGGGCCGGTGCAGACTCGATGGGCCGAATGCCCTCCTTCTGCACTGTAAATTCAAGGATTAATCCGACCCTCAGCCATTTCTCTATCCAAACAGAACATTTATACAATACAATGATCTTTATTTTTTTGCAATACTTCTCCAATGTTTCATCTCATCAAATTCCTTCAGGAAATCCAAATAAACAACATCGGGAAGTTTCCTCTTATTTACTCACACCGGGCCCCACAAAAATAAACAATGGAAAAAAATGAACAAAATTGGCCATTTACAATCTTTCCCCTCGGTGGGCCAAATGACATCCATTCTGTGCCTTAATGACTATGACCCTAAATCCAAATTGACTGTTTCGAAGCAGAACGTGCCTTTTTAAGCTCTCTTTTGTAAGACAGGCTTTTGAATGTCACCCACAACAGAGACTGGCTGTGCCAGGATTTCCTGGCTGTCCCCATTCACGAATAAGAGTGCCACAGTTGAATTGTGCAATGAATAATCCTCACATCAGCGTGTACTTTAATATCCTGGGATGGATACCATCTTGGCCAGGAGCTTTCTTTCACATTATCTTTCAAAAACTCAAAGCTAAACTGTATTAGAAAGTTAACGAGACTAAAGATCACCGGACTCCGATCGGAGGCAGCCCGAATTATGCCAGATCAGACTGGGGGAGAGACTGCCGCAGCTCGGTGTGACTGCTCGCTCCCTGTCGATGGAGAGACTGCCGCAGCTCGGTGTGACTGCTCCCTCCCTGTCGATGGAGAGACTGCCCCAGCTCGGTGTGACTGCTCCCTCCCTGTCGATGCTGCCCCAGCTCGGTGTGACTGCTCCCTCCCTGTCGATGCTGCCCCAGCTCGGTGTGACTGCTCGCTCCCTGTCGATGCTGCTCCAGCTCGGTGTGACTGCTCCCTCCCTGTCGATGCTGCCCCAGCTCGGTGTGACTGCTCGCTCCCTGTCGATGCTGCCCCAGCTCGGTGTGACTGCTCGCTCCCTGTCGATGCTGCCCCAGCTCAGTGTGACTGCTCCCTCCCTGTCGATGGAGAGACTGCCCCAGCTCGGTGTGACTGCTCCCTCCCTGTCGATGCTGCCCCAGCTCAGTGTGACTCCTCCCTCCCTGTCGATGCTGCCCCAGCTCGGTGTGACTGCTCGCTCCCTGTCGATGCTGCCCCAGCTCAGTGTGACTGCTCCCTCCCTGTCGATGGAGAGACTGCCCCAGCTCGGTGTGACTGCTCCCTCCCTGTCGATGCTGCCCCAGCTCAGTGTGACTCCTCCCTCCCTGTCGATGCTGTCCCAGCTCGGTGTGACTGCTCCCTCCCTGTCGATGCTGCCCCAGCTCGGTGTGACTGCTCGCTCCCTGTCGATGGAGAGACTGCCTCAGCTCAGTGTGACTGCTCCCTCCCTGTCGATGCTGCCCCAGCTCGGTGTGACTGCTCCCTCCCTGTCGATGCTGCCCCAGCTCGGTGTGACTGCTCCCTCCCTGTCGATGCTGCCCCAGCTCGGTGTGACTGCTCCCTCCCTGTCGATGCTGCCCCAGCTCGGTGTGACTGCTCCCTCCCTGTCGATGCTGCCCCAGCTCAGTGTGACTGCTCCCTCCCTGTCGATGCTGCCCCAGCTCGGTGTGACTGCTCCCTCCCTGTCGATGCTGCCCCAGCTCGGTGTGACTGCTCCCTCCCTGTCGATGCTGCCCCAGCTCGGTGTGACTGCTCCCTCCCTGTCGATGCTGCCCCAGCTCGGTGTGACTGCTCCCTCCCTGTCGATGCTGCCCCAGCTCGGTGTGACTGCTCCCTCCCTGTCGATGCTGCCCCAGCTCGGTGTGACTGCTCGCTCCCTGTCGATGCTGCCCCAGCTCGGTGTGACTGCTCCCTCCCTGTCGATGCTGCCCCAGCTCGGTGTGACTGCTCCCTCCCTGTCGATGCTGCCCCAGCTCGGTGTGACTGCTCCCTCCCTGTCGATGCTGCCCCAGCTCGGTGTGACTGCTCCCTCCCTGTCGATGCTGCCCCAGCTCGGTGTGACTGCTCGCTCCCTGTCGATGCTGCCCCAGCTCGGTGTGACTGCTCCCTCCCTGTCGATGCTGCCCCAGCTCGGTGTGACTGCTCGCTCCCTGTCGATGCTGTCCCAGCTCGGTGTGACTGCTCGCTCCCTGTCGATGGAGAGACTGCCCCAGCTCGGTGTGACTGCTCCCTCCCTGTCGATGCTGCCCCAGCTCAGTGTGACTGCTCCCTCCCTGTCGATGCTGCCCCAGCTCGGTGTGACTGCTCCCTCCCTGTCGATGCTGCCCCAGCTCAGTGTGACTGCTCCCTCCCTGTCGATGCTGCCCCAGCTCAGTGTGACTGCTCCCTCCCTGTCGATGCTGCCCCAGCTCGGTGTGACTGCTCCCTCCCTGTCGATGCTGCCCCAGCTCGGTGTGAATGCTCGCTCCCTGTCGATGCTGCCCCAGCTCGGTGTGACTGCTCCCTCCCTGTCGATGCTGCCCCAGCTCAGTGTGACTGCTCCCTCCCAGTCGATGGAGACACTGCCCCAGCTCGGTGTGACTGCTCCCTCCCTGTCGATGCTGCCCCAGCTCGGTGTGACTGCTCCCTCCCTGTCGATGGAGAGACTGCCCCAGCTCGGTGTGACTGCTCCCTCCCTGTCGATGCTGCCCCAGCTCGGTGTGACTGCTCCCTCCCTGTCGATGCTGCCCCAGCTCGGTGTGACTGCTCGCTCCCTGTCGATGGAGAGATTGCCCCAGCTCGGTGTGACTGCTCCCTCCCTGTCGATGCTGCCCCAGCTCGGTGTGACTGCTCCCTCCCTGTCGATGGAGAGACTGCCCCAGCTCGGTGTGACTGCTCGCTCCCTGTCGATGCTGCCCCAGCTCGGTGTGACTGCTCCCTCCCTGTCGATGCTGCCCCAGCTCGGTGTGACTGCTCCCTCCCTGTCGATGCTGCCCCAGCTCGGTGTGACTGCTCCCTCCCTGTCGATGCTGCCCCAGCTCGGTGTGACTGCTCCCTCCCTGTCGATGCTGCCCCAGCTCGGTGTGACTGCTCGCTCCCTGTCGATGGAGAGACTGCCCCAGCTCAGTGTGACTGCTCCCTCCCTGTCGATGCTGCCCCAGCTCGGTGTGACTGCTCCCTCCCTGTCGATGCTGCCCCAGCTCGGTGTGACTGCTCCCTCCCTGTCGATGCTGCCCCAGCTCGGTGTGACTGCTCCCTCCCTGTCGATGCTGCCCCAGCTCGGTGTGACTGCTCGCTCCCTGTCGATGCTGCCCCAGCTCAGTGTGACTGCTCCCTCCCTGTCGATGCTGCCCCAGCTCGGTATGACTGCTCCCTCCCTGTCGATGCTGCCCCAGCTCGGTGTGACTGCTCGCTCCCTGTCGATGGAGAGACTGCCCCAGATCAGTGTGACTGCTCCCTCCCTGTCGATGCTGCCCCAGCTCGGTGTGACTGCTCCCTCCCTGTCGATGCTGCCCCAGCTCGGTGTGACTGCTCCCTCCCTGTCGATGCTGCCCCAGCTCGGTGTGACTGCTCGCTCCCTGTCGATGCTGCCCCAGCTCAGTGTGACTGCTCCCTCCCTGTCGATGCTGCCCCAGCTCGGTATGACTGCTCCCTCCCTGTCGATGCTGCCCCAGCTCGGTGTGACTGCTCCCTCCCTGTCGATGCTGCCCCAGCTCGGTGTGACTGCTCGCTCCCTGTCGATGCTGCCCCAGCTCGGTGTGACTGCTCCCTCCCTGTCGATGCTGCCCCAGCTCGGTGTGACTGCTCCCTCCCTGTCGATGCTGCCCCAGCTCGGTGTGAATGCTCCCTCCCTGTCGATGCTGCCCCAGCTCGGTGTGACTGCTCCCTCCCTGTCGATGGAGAGACTGCCCCAGCTCGGTGTGACTGCTCCCTCCCTGTCGATGCTGCCCCAGCTCGGTGTGACTGCTCGCTCCCTGTCGATGCTGCCCCAGCTCGGTGTGACTGCTCCCTCCCTGTCGATGCTGCCCCAGCTCGGTGTGACTGCTCCCTCCCTGTCGATGGAGAGACTGCCCCAGCTCAGTGTGACTGCTCCCTCCCTGTCGATGCTGCCCCAGCTCAGTGTGACTGCTCGCTCCCTGTCGATGCTGCCCCAGCTCCGTGTGACTGCTCCCTCCCTGTCGATGGAGAGACTGCCCCAGCTCAGTGTGACTGCTCCCTCCCTGTCGATGCTGCCCCAGCTCAGTGTGACTGCTCGCTCCCTGTCGATGCTGCCCCAGCTCAGTGTGACTGCTCCCTCCCTGTCGATGCTGCCCCAGCTCAGTGTGACTGCTCCCTCCCTGTCGATGCTGCCCCAGCTCAGTGTGACTGCTCCCTCCCTGTCGATGCTGCCCCAGCTCGGTGTCACTGCTTCCTCCCTGTCGATGCTGCCCCAGCTCGGTGTGACTGCTCCCTCCCTGTCGATGCTGCCCCAGCTCGGTGTGACTGCTCCCTCCCTGTCGATGGAGAGACTGCCCCAGCTCGGTGTGACTGCTCGCTCCCTGTCGATGCTGCCCCAGCTCAGTGTGACTGCTCCCTCCCTGTCGATGCTGCCCCAGCTCGGTGTGACTGCTCGCTCCCTGTCGATGGAGAGACTGCCCCAGCACGGTGTGACTGCTCGCTCCCTGTCGATGCTGCCCCAGCTCAGTGTGACTGCTCCCTCCCTGTCGATGCTGCCCCAGCTCAGTGTGACTGCTCCCTCCCTGTCGATGCTGCCCCAGCTCAGTGTGACTGCTCCCTCCCTGTCGATGCTGCCCCAGCTCGGTGTGACTGCTCCCTCCCTGTCGATGCTGCCCCAGCTCGGTGTGACTGCTCCCTCCCTGTCGATGCTGCCCCAGCTCGGTGTGACTGCTCGCTTCCTGTCGATGCAGCCCCAGCTCGGTGTGACTGCTCCCTCCCTGTCGATGCTGCCCCAGCTCAGTGTGACTGCTCCCTCCCTGTCGATGGAGAGACTGCCCCAGCTCGGTGTGACTGCTCCCTCCCTGTCGATGCTGCCCCAGCTCAGTGTGACTGCTCCCTCCCTGTCGATGCTGCCCCAGCTCGGTGTGACTGCTCGCTCCCTGTCGATGCTGCCCCAGCTCAGTGTGACTGCTCCCTCCCTGTCGATGCTGCCCCAGCTCGGTGTGACTGCTCGCTCCCTGTCGATGGAGAGACTGCCCCAGCTCGGTGTGACTGCTGCCTCCCTGTCGATGCTGCCCCAGCTCAGTGTGACTGCTCCCTCCCTGTCGATGCTGCCCCAGCTCGGTGTGACTGCTCCCTCCCTGTCGATGCTGCCCCAGCTCGGTGTGACTCCTCCCTCCCTGTCGATGGAGAGAGTGCCCCAGCTCGGTGTAACTGCTCGCTCCCTGTCGATGCTGCCCCAGCTCAGTGTGACTCCTCCCTCCCTGTCGATGCTGCCCCAGCTCAGTGTGACTGCTCCCTCCCTGTCGATGCTGCCCCAGCTCGGTGTGACTGCTCCCTCCCTGTCGATGGAGAGACTGCCCCAGCTCGGTGTGACTGCTCCCTCCCTGTCGATGCTGCCCCAGTTCGGTGTGACTGCTCGCTCATTGTCGATGCTGCCCCAGCTCGGTGTGACTGCTCCCTCCCTGTCGATGCTGCCCCAGCTCGGTGTGACTGCTCCCTCCCTGTCGATGCTGCCCCAGTTCGGTGTGACTGCTCGCTCCCTGTCGATGCTGCCCCAGCTCAGTGTGACTGCTCGCTCCCTGTCGATGCTGCCCCAGCTCGGTGTGACTGCTCGCTCCCTGTCGATGCTGCCCCAGCTCGGTGTGACTGCTCCCTCCCTGTCGATGCTGCCCCAGCTCGGTGTGACTGCTCGCTCCCTGTCGATGGAGAGACTGCCCCAGCTCGGTGTGACTGCTCCCTCCCTGTCGATGCTGCCCCAGCTCGGTGTGACTGCTCCCTCCCTGTCGATGCTGCCCCAGCTCAGTGTGACTGCTCCCTCCCTGTCGATGCTGCCCCAGCTCGGTGTGACTGCTCGCTCCCTGTCGATGGTACCCCAGCTCGGTGTGACTGCTCCCTCCCTGTCGATGCTGCCCCAGCTCGGTGTGACTGCTCCCTCCCTGTCGATGCTGCCCCAGCTCGGTGTGACTGCTCCCTCCCTGTCGATGCTGCCCAGCTCGGTGTGACTGCTCCCTCCCTGTCGATGCTGCCCCAGCTCAGTGTGACTGCTCCCTCCCTGTCGATGCTGCCCCAGCTCGGTGTGACTGCTCGCTCCCTGTCGATGCTGCCCCAGCTCGGTGTGACTGCTCCCTCCCTGTCGATGCTGCCCCAGCTCGGTGTGACTGCTCCCTCCCTGTCGATGGAGAGACTGCCCCAGCTCGGTGTGACTGCTCCCTCACTGTCGATGCTGCCCCAGCTCAGTGTGACTGCTCCCTCCCTGTCGATGCTGCCCCAGCTCGGTGTGACTGCTCCCTCCCTGTCGATGCTGCCCCAGCTTGGTGTGTCTGCTCGCTCCCTGTCGATGCTGCCCCAGCTCGGTGTGACTGCTCCCTCCCTGTCGATGGAGAGAGTGCCCCAGCTCGGTGTGACTGCTCCCTCCCTGTCGATGCTGCCCCAGCTCGGTGTGACTGCTCGCTCCCTGTCGATGCTGCCCCAGGTCGCTGTGACTGCTCGCTCCCTGTCGATGCTGCCCCAGCTCGGTGTGACTGCTCCCTCCCTGTCGATGGAGAGACTGCCCCAGCTCAGTGTGACTGCTCCCTCCCTGTCGATGCTGCCCCAGCTCGGTGTGACTGCTCCCTCCCTGTCGATGGAGAGACTGCCCCAGCTCGGTGTGACTGCTCCCTCCCTGTCGATGCTGCCCCAGCTCGGTGTGACTGCTCCCTCCCTGTCGATGGAGAGATTGCCCCAGCTCGGTGTGACTGCTCCCTCCCTGTCGATGCTGCCCCAGCTCGGTGTGACTGCTCCCTCCCTGTCGATGCTGCCCCAGCTCAGTGTGACTGCTCGCTCCCTGTCGAGGCTGCCCCAGCTCGGTGTGACTGCTCCCTCCCTGTCGATGCTGCCCCAGCTCGATGTGACTGCTCCCTCCCTGTCGATGCCGCCCCAGCTCGGTGTGACTGCTCCCTCCCTGTCGATGCTGCCCCAGCTCGGTGTGACTGCTCCCTCCCTGTCGATGCTGTCCCTGCTCGGTGTGACTGCTCCCTCCCTGTCGATGGAGAGATTGCCCCAGCTCGGTGTGACTGCTCGCTCCCTGTCGATGCTGCCCCAGCTCGGTGTGACTGCTCGCTCCCTGTCGATGCTGCCCCAGCTCGGTGTGACTGCTCCCTTCCTGTGGATGCTGCCCCAGCTCCGTGTGACTGCTCGCTCCCTGTCGATGCTGCCCCAGCTCGGTGTGACTGCTCCCTCCCTGTCGATGCTGCCCCAGCTCGGTGTGACTGCTCCCTCCCTGTCGATGCTGCCCCAGCTCGGTGTGACTGCTCCCTCCCTGTCGATGCTGCCCCAGCTCGGTGTGACTGCTCGCTCCCTGTCGATGCTGCCCCAGCTCAGTGTGACTGCTCCCTCCCTGTCGATGCTGCCCCAGCTCGGTGTGACTGCTCCCTCCCTGTCGATGCTGCCCCAGCTCGGTGTGACTTCTCCCTCCCTGTCGATGCTGCCCCAGCTCGGTGTGACTGCTCCCTCCCTGTCGATGCTGCCCCAGTTCGGTGTGACTGCTCGCTCCCTGTCGATGCGGCCCCAGCTCAGTGTGACTGCTCGCTCCCTGTCGATGCTGCCCCAGCTCGGTGTGACTGCTCCCTCCCTGTCGATGCTGCCCCAGCTCAGTGTGACTGCTCGCTCCCTGTCGATGCTGCCCCAGTTCGGTGTGACTGCTCCCTCCCTGTCGATGGAGAGACTGCCCCAGCTCGGTGTGACTGCTCCCTCCCTGTCGATGCTGCCCCAGCTCGGTGTGACTGCTCCCTCCCTGTCGATGGAGAGACTGCCACAGCTCGGTGTGACTGCTCCCTCCCTGTCGATGCTGCCCCAGCTCAGTGTGACTCCTCCCTCCCTGTCGATGCTGCCCCAGCTCAGTGTGACTGCTCCCTCCCTGTCGATGCTGCCCCAGCTCGGTGTGACTGCTCGCTCCCTGTCGATGCTGCCCCAGCTCGGTGTGACTGCTCCCTCCCTGTCGATGCTGCCCCAGCTCAGTGTGACTGCTCCCTCCCTGTCGATGCTGCCCCAGCTCGGTGTGACTGCTCCCTCCGTGTCGATGCTGCCCCAGCTCGGTGTGACTGCTCGCTCCCTGTCGATGCTGCCCCAGCTCGGTGTGACTGCTCCCTCCCTGTCGATGGAGAGACTGCCCCAGCTCGGTGTGACTGCTCCCGCCCTGTCGATGCTGCCCCAGCTCAGTGTGACTCCTCCCTCCCTGTCGATGCTGCCCCAGCTCAGTGTGACTGCTCCCTCCCTGTCGATGCTGCCCCAGCTCGGTGTGACTGCTCCCTCCCTGTCGATGCTGCCCCAGCTCGGTGTGACTGCTCCCTCCCTGTCGATGCTGCCCCAGCTCAGTGTGACTGCTCCCTCCCTGTCGATGCTGCCCCAGCTCGGTGTGACTGCTCCCTCCGTGTCGATGCTGCCCCAGCTCGGTGTGACTGCTCGCTCCCTGTCGATGCTGCCCCAGCTCGGTGTGACTGCTCCCTCCCTGTCGATGGAGAGACTGCCCCAGCTCGGTGTGACTGCTCCCTCCCTGTCGATGCTGCCCCAGCTCAGTGTGACTGCTCGCTCCCTGTCGATGCTGCCCCAGCTCAGTGTGACTGCTCCCTCCCTGTCGATGCTGCCCCAGCTCAGTGTGACTGCTCGCTCCCTGTCGATGCTGCCCCAGCTCAGTGTGACTGCTCCCTCCCTGTCGATGCTGCCCCAGCTCAGTGTGACTGCTCCCTCCCTGTCGATGCTGCCCCAGCTCAGTGTGACTGCTCCCTCCCTGTCGATGCTGCCCCAGCTCGGTGTGACTGCTCGCTCCCTGTCGATGCTGCCCCAGCTCAGTGTGACTGCTCGCTCCCTGTCGATGGAGAGACTGCCCCAGCTCGGTGTGACTGCTCGCTCCCTGTCGATGCTGCCCCAGCTCGGTGTGACTGCTCGCTCCCTGTCGATGGAGAGATTGCCCCAGCTCGGTGTGACTGCTCCCTCCCTGTCGATGCTGCCCCAGCTCGGTGTGACTGCTCCCTCCCTGTCGATGCTGCCTCAGCTCGGTGTGACTGCTCCCTCCCTGTCGATGCTGCCCCAGCTCGGTGTGACTGCTCCCTTCCTGTCGATGCTGCCCCAGCTCGGTGTGACTGCTCGCTCCCTGTCGATGGAGAGATTGCCCCAGCTCGGTGTGACTGCTCCCTCCCTGTCGATGCTGCCCCAGCTCAGTGTGACTGCTCCCTCCCTGTCGATGCTGCCCCAGCTCGGTGTGACTGCTCGCTCCCTGTCGATGGAGAGATTGCGCAAGATCGGTGTGACTGCTCCCTCCCTGTCGATGCTGCCCCAGCTCGGTGTGACTGCTCCCTCCCTGTCGATGCTGCCCCAGCTCAGTGTGACTGCTCCCTCCCTGTCGATGGAGAGACTGCCCCAGCTCAGTGTGACTGCTCCCTCCCTGTCGATGCTGCCCCAGCTCGGTGTGACTGCTCCCTCCCTGTCGATGCTGCCCCAGCTCGGTGTGACTGCTCCCTCCCTGTCGATGGAGAGACTGCCCCAGCTCGGTGTGACTGCTCGCTCCCTGTCGATGCTGCCGCAGCTCGGTGTGACTGCTCCCTCCCTGTCGATGCTGCCGCAGCTCGGTGTGGCTGCTCCCTCCCTGTCGATGCTGCCCCAGTTCGGTGTGACTGCTCGCTCCCTGTCGATGCTGCCCCAGCTCGGTGTGACTGCTCCCTCCCTGTCGATGCTGCCCCAGCTCGGTGTGACTGCTCCCTCCCTGTCGATGCTGCCCCAGTTCGGTGTGACTGCTCCCACCCTGTCGATGCTGCCCCAGCTCAGTGTGACTCCTCCCTCCCTGTCGATGCTGCCCCAGCTCGGTGTGACTGCTCCCTCCCTGTCGATGCTGCCCCAGCTCGGTGTGACTGCTCCCTCCCTGTCGATGCTGCCCCAGCTCGGTGTGACTGCTCCCTCCCTGTCGATGGAGAGACTGCCCCAGCTCGGTGTGACTGCTCCCTCCCTGTCGATGCTGCCCCAGCTCAGTGTGACTGCTCCCTCCCTGTCGATGCTGCACCAGCTCAGTGTGACTGCTCCCTCCCTGTCGATGGAGAGACTGCCCCAGCTCGGTGTGACTGCTCGCTCCCTGTCGATGCTGCCCCAGCTCGGTGTGACTGCTCCCTCCCTGTCGATGCTGCCCCAGCTCAGTGTGACTGCTCCCTCCCTGTCGATGCTGCCCCAGCTCGGTGTGACTGCTCCCTCCCTGTCGATGCTGCCCCAGCTCGGTGTGACTGCTCCCTCCCTGTCGATGCTGCCCCAGCTCAGTGTGACTGCTCGCTCCCTGTCGATGCTGCCCCAGCTCAGTGTGACTGCTCCCTCCCTGTCGATACTGCCCCAGCTCGGTGTGACTGCTCCCTCCCTGTCGATGCTGCCCCAGCTCGGTGTGACTGCTCCCTCCCTGTCGATGCTGCCCCAGCTCGGTGTGACTGCTCGCTCCCTGTCGATGCTGCCCCAGCTCGGTGTGACTGCTCCCTCCCTGTCGATGCTGCCCCAGCTCGGTGTGACTGCTCCCTCCCTGTCGATGGAGAGACTGCCCCAGCTCGGTGTGACTGCTCCCTCCCTGTCGATGCTGCCCCAGCTCGGTGTGACTGCTCCCTCCCTGTCGATGCTGCCCCAGCTCGGTGTGACTGCTCCCTCCCTGTCGATGCTGCCCCAGCTCAGTGTGACTGCTCCCTCCCTGTCGATGGAGAGACTGCCCCAGCTCAGTGTGACTGCTCCCTCCCTGTCGATGGAGAGACTGCCCCAGCTCGGTGTGACTGCTCCCTCCCTGTCGATGCTGCCCCAGCTCGGTGTGACTGCTCCCTCCCTGTCGATGGAGAGACTGCCCCAGCTCAGTGTGACTGCTCCCTCCCTGTCGATGCTGCCCCAGCTCGGTGTGACTGCTCCCTCCCTGTCGATGCTGCCCCAGCTCAGTGTGACTGCTCGCTCCCTGTCGATGCTGCCCCAGCTCAGTGTGACTGCTCCCTCCCTGTCGATGCTGCCCCAGCTCGGTGTGACTGCTCCCTCCCTGTCGATGCTGCCCCAGCTCGGTGTGACTGCTCCCTCCCTGTCGATGCTGCCCCAGCTCAGTGTGACTGCTCGCTCCCTGTCGATGCTGCCCCAGCTCGGTGTGACTGCTCCCTCCCTGTCGATGGAGAGACTGCCCCAGATCAGTGTGACTGCTCCCTCCCTGTCGATGCTGCCCCAGCTCGGTGTGACTGCTCCCTCCCTGTCGATGGAGAGATTGCCCCAGCTCGATGTGACTGCTCCCTCCCTGTCGATGCTGCCCCAGCTCGGTGTGACTGCTCCCTCCCTGTCGATGCTGCCCCAGCTCGGTGTGACTGCTCCCTCCCTGTCGATGCTGCCCCAGCTCGGTGTGACTGCTCCCTCCCTGTCGATGCTGCCCCAGCTCGGTGTGACTGCTCCCTCCCTGTCGATGGAGAGACTGCCCCAGCTCGGTGTGACTGCTCCCTCCATGTCGATGCTGCCCCAGCTCGGTGTGACTGCTCCCTCCCTGTCGATGCTGCCCCAGCTCGGTGTGACTGCTCCCTCCCTGTCGATGCTGCCCCAGCTCGGTGTGACTGCTCCCTCCCTGTCGATGCTGCCCCAGCTCGGTGTGACTGCTCCCTCCCTGTCGATGCTGCCCCAGCTCGGTGTGACTGCTCCCTCCCTGTCGATGGAGAGATTGCCCCAGCTCGATGTGACTGCTCGCTCCCTGTCGATGCTGCCCCAGCTCAGTGTGACTGCTCCCTCCCTGTCGATGCTGTCCCAGCTCGGTGTGACTGCTCCTTCCCTGTCGATGCTGCCCCAGCTCGGTGTGACTGCTCGCTCCCTGTCGATGGAGAGACTGCCCCAGCTCGGTGTGACTGCTCCCTCCCTGTCGATGCTGCCCCAGCTCAGTGTGACTGCTCCCTCCCTGTCGATGCTGCCCCAGCTCAGTGTGACTGCTCCCTCCCTGTCGATGCTGCCCCAGTTCGGTGTGACTGCTCCCTCCCTGTCGATGCTGCCCCAGCTCGGTGTGACTGCTCCCTCCCTGTCGATGCTGCCCCAGCTCGGTGTGACTGCTCCCTCCCTGTCGATGCTGCCCCAGCTCGGTGTGACTGCCCCTCCCTGTCGATGGAGAGACTGCCCCAGCTCGGTGTGACTGCTCCCTCCCTGTCGATGCTGCCCCAGCTCAGTGTGACTGCTCGCTCCCTGTCGATGCTGCCCCAGCTCGGTGTGACTGCTCGCTCCCTGTCGATGGAGAGACTGCCCCAGCTCGGTGTGACTGCTCCCTCCCTGTCGATGCTGCCCCAGCTCGGTGTGACTGCTCCCTCCCTGTCGATGCTGCCCCAGCTCGGTGTGACTGCTCCCTCCCTGTCGATGCTGCCCCAGCTCAGTGTGACTCCTCCCTCCCTGTCGATGCTGCCCCAGCTCAGTGTGACTGCTCCCTCCCTGTCGATGCTGCCCCAGCTCAGTGTGACTGCTCCCTCCCTGTCGATGCTGCCCCAGCTCAGTGTGACTCCTCCCTCCCTGTCGATGCTGCCCCAGCTCAGTGTGACTGCTCCCTCCCTGTCGATGCTGCCCCAGCTCGGTGTGACTGCTCCCTCCCTGTCGATGCTGCCCCAGCTCGGTGTGACTGCTCCCTCCCTGTCGATGCTGCCCCAGCTCAGTGTGACTGCTCCCTCCCTGTCGATGCTGCCCCAGCTCAGTGTGACTCCTCCCTCCCTGTCGATGCTGCCCCAGCTCGGTGTGACTGCTCCCTCCCTGTCGATGCTGCCCCAGCTCGGTGTGACTGCTCCCTCCCTGTCGATGCTGCCCCAGCTCGGTGTGACTGCTCCCTCCCTGTCGATGCTGCCCCAGCTCGGTATGACTGCTCCCTCCCTGTCGATGGAGAGACTGCCCCAGCTCGGTGTGACTGCTCCCTCCCTGTCGATGCTGCCCCAGCTCAGTGTGACTGCTCGCTCCCTGTCGATGCTGCCCCAGCTCGGTGTGACTGCTCCCTCCCTGTCGATGCTGCCCCAGCTCGGTGTGACTGCTCCCTCCCTGTCGATGGAGAGACTGCCCCAGCTCAGTGTGACTGCTCCCTCCCTGTCGATGCTGCCCCAGCTCGGTGTGACTGCTCCCTCCCTGTCGATGCTGCCCCAGCTCAGTGTGACTGCTCCCTCCCTGTCGATGCTGCCCCAGCTCGGTGTGACTGCTCCCTCCCTGTCAATGCTGCCCCAGCTCAGTGTGACTGCTCCCTCCCTGTCGATGCTGCCCCAGCTCGGTGTGACTGCTCGCTCCCTGTCGATGGAGAGACTGCCCCAGCTCGGTGTGACTGCTCCCTCCCTGTCGATGCTGCCCCAGCTCGGTGTGACTGCTCCCTCCCTGTCGATGCTGCCCCAGCTCGGTGTGACTGCTCCCTCCCTGTCGATGGAGAGACTGCCCCAGCTCAGTGTGACTGCTCCCTCCCTGTCGATGCTGCCCCAGCTCGGTGTGACTGCTCCCTCCCTGTCGATGCTGCCCCAGCTCGGTGTGACTGCTCTCTCCCTGTCGATGGAGAGACTGCCCCAGCTCAGTGTGACTGCTCCCTCCCTGTCGATGCTGCCCCAGCTCAGTGTGACTGCTCCCTCCCTGTCGATGCTGCCCCAGCTCGGTGTGACTGCTCCCTCCCTGTCGATGCTGCCCCAGCTCAGTGTGACTGCTCCCTCCCTGTCGATGGAGAGACTGCCCCAGCTCGGTGTGACTGCTCGCTCCCTGTCGATGCTGCCCCAGCTCGGTGTGACTGCTCCCTCCCTGTCGATGCTGCCCCAGCTCGGTATTACTGCTCCCTCTCTGTCGATGGTGCCCCAGCTCAGTGTGACTGCTCCCTCCCTGTCGATGCTGCCCCAGCTTGGTGTGACTGCTCCCTCCCTGTCGATGCTGCCCCAGCTCGGTGTGACTGCTCGCTCCCTGTCGATGGTGCCCCAGCTCAGTGTGACTGCTCGCTCCCTGTCGATGCTGCCCCAGCTCGGTGTGACTGCTCCCTCCCTGTCGATGCTGCCCCAGCTCAGTGTGACTGCTCGCTCCCTGTCGATGGAGAGACTGCCCCAGCTCGGTGTGACTGCTCCCTCCCTGTCGATGCTGCCCCAGCTCGGTGTGACTGCTCCCTCCCTGTCGATGCTGCCCCAGCTCAGTGTGACTGCTCGCTCCCTGTCGATGGAGAGACTGCCCCAGCTCGGTGTGACTGCTCCCTCCCTGTCGATGCTGCCCCAGCTCGGTGTGACTGCTCGCTCCCTGTCGATGCTGCCTCAGCTCGGTGTGACTGCTCGCTCCCTGTCGATGCTGCCCCAGCTCGGTGTGACTGCTCGCTCCCTGTCGATGCTGCCCCAGCTCGGTGTGACTCCTCCCTCCCTGTCGATGCTGCCGCAGCTCGGTGTGACTGCTCGCTCCCTGTCGATGGAGAGATTGCCCCAGCTCGGTGTGACTGCTCGCTCCCTGTCGATGCTGCCCCAGCTCGGTGTGACCGCTCGCTCCCTGTCGATGGAGAGATTGCCCCAGCTCGGTGTGACTGCTCCCTCCCTGTCGATGCTGCCCCAGCTCGGTGTGACTGCTCCCTTCCTGTCGATGCTGCCCCAGCTCGGTGTGAATGCTCCCTCCCTGTCGATGCTGCCCCAGCTCGGTGTGACTGCTCGCTCCCTGTCGATGCTGCCCCAGCTCGGTGTGACTGCTCCCTCCCTGTCGATGGTGCCCCAGCTCGGTATGACTGCTCCCTCCCTGTCGATGGTGCCCCAGCTCAGTGTGACTGCTCCCTCCCTGTCGATGCTGCCCCAGCTCGGTGTGACTGCTCCCTCCCTGTCGATGCTGCCCCAGCTCGGTGTGACTGCTCCCTCCCTGTCGATGGTGCCCCAGCTCAGTGTGACTGCTCCCTCCCTGTCGATGCTGCCCCAGCTCGGTGTGACTGCTCGCTCCCTGTCGATGCTGCCCCAGCTCGGTGTGACTGCTCCCTCCCTGTCGCTGCTGCCCCAGCTCGGTGTGACTGCTCCCTCCCTGTCGATGCTGCCCCAGCTCAGTGTGACTGCTCGCTCCCTGTCGATGCTGCCCCAGCTCGGTGTGACTGCTCCCTCCCTGTCGATGCTGCCCCAGCTCGGTGTGACTGCTCCCTCCCTGTCGATGCTGCCCCAGCTCGGTGTGACTGCTCGCTCCCTGTCGATGCTGCCTCAGCTCGGTGTGACTGCTCGCTCCCTGTCGATGCTGCCCCAGCTCGGTGTGACTGCTCGCTCCCTGTCGATGGAGAGATTGCCCCAGCTCGGTGTGACTGCTCGCTCCCTGTCGATGCTGCCCCAGCTCGGTGTGACTGCTCGCTCCCTGTCGATGGAGAGATTGCCCCAGCTCGGTGTGACTGCTCCCTTCCTGTCGATGCTGCCCCAGCTCGGTGTGACTGCTCCCTCCCTGTCGATGCTGCCCCAGCTCGGTGTGACTGCTCGCTCCCTGTCGATGCTGCCCCAGCTCGGTGTGACTGCTCCCTCCCTGTCGATGGAGAGACTGCCCCAGCTCGGTGTGACTGCTCCCTCCCTGTCGAAGCTGCCCCAGCTCAGTGTGACTGCTCCCTCCCTGTCGATGCTGCCCCAGCTCGGTGTGACTGCTCCCTCCCTGTCGATGGAGAGACTGCCCCAGCTCGGTGTGACTGCTCCCTCCCTGTCGATGCTGCCCCAGCTCAGTGTGACTGCTCCCTCCCTGTCGATGCTGCCCCAGCTCGGTGTGACTGCTCCCTCCCTGTCGATGCTGCCCCAGCTCAGTGTGACTGCTCCCTCCCTGTCGATGCTGCCCCAGCTCGGTGTGACTGCTCCCTCCCTGTCGATGCTGCCCCAGCTCGGTGTGACTGCTCCCTCCCTGTCGATGCTGCCCCAGCTCGGTGTGACTGCTCGCTCCCTGTCGATGCTGCCCCAGCTCGGTGTGACTGCTCCCTCCCTGTCGATGCTGCCCCAGCTCAGTGTGACTGCTCCCTCCCTGTCGATGCTGCCCCAGCTCGGTGTGACTGCTCCCTCCCTGTCGATGGAGAGACTGCCCCAGCTCGGTGTGACTGCTCCCTCCCTGTCGATGCTGCCCCAGCTCGGTGTGACTGCTCCCTCCCTGTCGATGCTGCCCCAGCTCGGTGTGACTGCTCCCTCCCTGTCGATGGAGAGACTGCCCCAGCTCGGTGTGACTGCTCGCTCCCTGTCGATGCTGCCCCAGCTCGGTGTGACTGCTCCCTCCCTGTCGATGCTGCCCCAGCTCAGTGTGACTGCTCCCTCCCTGTCGATGCTGCCCCAGCTCGGTGTGACTGCTCCCTCCCTGTCGATGCTGCCCCAGCTCGGTGTGACTGCTCCCTCCCTGTCGATGCTGCCCCAGCTCAGTGTGACTGCTCGCTCCCTGTCGATGCTGCCCCAGCTCAGTGTGACTGCTCCCTCCCTGTCGATGCTGCCCCAGCTCGGTGTGACTGCTCCCTCCCTGTCGATGCTGCCCCAGCTCGGTGTGACTGCTCCCTCCCTGTCGATGCTGCCCCAGCTCGGTGTGACTGCTCGCTCCCTGTCGATGCTGCCCCAGCTCGGTGTGACTGCTCCCTCCCTGTCGATGCTGCCCCAGCTCGGTGTGACTGCTCCCTCCCTGTCGATGGAGAGACTGCCCCAGCTCGGTGTGACTGCTCCCTCCATGTCGATGCTGCCCCAGCTCGGTGTGACTGCTCCCTCCCTGTCGATGCTGCCCCAGCTCGGTGTGACTGCTCCCTCCCTGTCGATGCTGCCCCAGCTCAGTGTGACTGCTCCCTCCCTGTCGATGGAGAGACTGCCCCAGCTCAGTGTGACTGCTCCCTCCCTGTCGATGGAGAGACTGCCCCAGCTCGGTGTGACTGCTCCCTCCCTGTCGATGCTGCCCCAGCTCGGTGTGACTGCTCCCTCCCTGTCGATGGAGAGACTGCCCCAGCTCAGTGTGACTGCTCCCTCCCTGTCGATGCTGCCCCAGCTCGGTGTGACTGCTCCCTCCCTGTCGATGCTGCCCCAGCTCAGTGTGACTGCTCGCTCCCTGTCGATGCTGCCCCAGCTCAGTGTGACTGCTCCCTCCCTGTCGATGCTGCCCCAGCTCGGTGTGACTGCTCCCTCCCTGTCGATGCTGCCCCAGCTCGGTGTGACTGCTCCCTCCCTGTCGATGCTGCCCCAGCTCAGTGTGACTGCTCGCTCCCTGTCGATGCTGCCCCAGCTCGGTGTGACTGCTCCCTCCCTGTCGATGGAGAGACTGCCCCAGATCAGTGTGACTGCTCCCTCCCTGTCGATGCTGCCCCAGCTCGGTGTGACTGCTCCCTCCCTGTCGATGGAGAGATTGCCCCAGCTCGATGTGACTGCTCCCTCCCTGTCGATGCTGCCCCAGCTCGGTGTGACTGCTCCCTCCCTGTCGATGCTGCCCCAGCTCGGTGTGACTGCTCCCTCCCTGTCGATGCTGCCCCAGCTCGGTGTGACTGCTCCCTCCCTGTCGATGCTGCCCCAGCTCGGTGTGACTGCTCCCTCCCTGTCGA
Source organism: Scyliorhinus torazame (assembly GCF_047496885.1). Classification (NCBI taxonomy): domain Eukaryota; kingdom Metazoa; phylum Chordata; class Chondrichthyes; order Carcharhiniformes; family Scyliorhinidae; genus Scyliorhinus; species Scyliorhinus torazame. The sequence continues at coordinate 355,749,771 of NC_092709.1, read as the reverse complement.
TGGAGAGACTGCCCCAGCTCGGTGTGACTGCTCCCTCCATGTCGATGCTGCCCCAGCTCGGTGTGACTGCTCCCTCCCTGTCGATGCTGCCCCAGCTCGGTGTGACTGCTCCCTCCCTGTCGATGCTGCCCCAGCTCGGTGTGACTGCTCCCTCCCTGTCGATGCTGCCCCAGCTCGGTGTGACTGCTCCCTCCCTGTCGATGCTGCCCCAGCTCGGTGTGACTGCTCCCTCCCTGTCGATGGAGAGATTGCCCCAGCTCGATGTGACTGCTCGCTCCCTGTCGATGCTGCCCCAGCTCAGTGTGACTGCTCCCTCCCTGTCGATGCTGTCCCAGCTCGGTGTGACTGCTCCTTCCCTGTCGATGCTGCCCCAGCTCGGTGTGACTGCTCGCTCCCTGTCGATGGAGAGACTGCCCCAGCTCGGTGTGACTGCTCCCTCCCTGTCGATGCTGCCCCAGCTCAGTGTGACTGCTCCCTCCCTGTCGATGCTGCCCCAGCTCAGTGTGACTGCTCCCTCCCTGTCGATGCTGCCCCAGTTCGGTGTGACTGCTCCCTCCCTGTCGATGCTGCCCCAGCTCGGTGTGACTGCTCCCTCCCTGTCGATGCTGCCCCAGCTCGGTGTGACTGCTCCCTCCCTGTCGATGCTGCCCCAGCTCGGTGTGACTGCCCCTCCCTGTCGATGGAGAGACTGCCCCAGCTCGGTGTGACTGCTCCCTCCCTGTCGATGCTGCCCCAGCTCAGTGTGACTGCTCGCTCCCTGTCGATGCTGCCCCAGCTCGGTGTGACTGCTCGCTCCCTGTCGATGGAGAGACTGCCCCAGCTCGGTGTGACTGCTCCCTCCCTGTCGATGCTGCCCCAGCTCGGTGTGACTGCTCCCTCCCTGTCGATGCTGCCCCAGCTCGGTGTGACTGCTCCCTCCCTGTCGATGCTGCCCCAGCTCAGTGTGACTCCTCCCTCCCTGTCGATGCTGCCCCAGCTCAGTGTGACTGCTCCCTCCCTGTCGATGCTGCCCCAGCTCAGTGTGACTGCTCCCTCCCTGTCGATGCTGCCCCAGCTCAGTGTGACTCCTCCCTCCCTGTCGATGCTGCCCCAGCTCAGTGTGACTGCTCCCTCCCTGTCGATGCTGCCCCAGCTCGGTGTGACTGCTCCCTCCCTGTCGATGCTGCCCCAGCTCGGTGTGACTGCTCCCTCCCTGTCGATGCTGCCCCAGCTCAGTGTGACTGCTCCCTCCCTGTCGATGCTGCCCCAGCTCAGTGTGACTCCTCCCTCCCTGTCGATGCTGCCCCAGCTCGGTGTGACTGCTCCCTCCCTGTCGATGCTGACCCAGCTCGGTGTGACTGCTCCCTCCCTGTCGATGCTGCCCCAGCTCGGTGTGACTGCTCCCTCCCTGTCGATGCTGCCCCAGCTCGGTATGACTGCTCCCTCCCTGTCGATGGAGAGACTGCCCCAGCTCGGTGTGACTGCTCCCTCCCTGTCGATGCTGCCCCAGCTCAGTGTGACTGCTCGCTCCCTGTCGATGCTGCCCCAGCTCGGTGTGACTGCTCCCTCCCTGTCGATGCTGCCCCAGCTCGGTGTGACTGCTCCCTCCCTGTCGATGGAGAGACTGCCCCAGCTCAGTGTGACTGCTCCCTCCCTGTCGATGCTGCCCCAGCTCGGTGTGACTGCTCCCTCCCTGTCGATGCTGCCCCAGCTCAGTGTGACTGCTCCCTCCCTGTCGATGCTGCCCCAGCTCGGTGTGACTGCTCCCTCCCTGTCAATGCTGCCCCAGCTCAGTGTGACTGCTCCCTCCCTGTCGATGCTGCCCCAGCTCGGTGTGACTGCTCGCTCCCTGTCGATGGAGAGACTGCCCCAGCTCGGTGTGACTGCTCCCTCCCTGTCGATGCTGCCCCAGCTCGGTGTGACTGCTCCCTCCCTGTCGATGCTGCCCCAGCTCGGTGTGACTGCTCCCTCCCTGTCGATGGAGAGACTGCCCCAGCTCAGTGTGACTGCTCCCTCCCTGTCGATGCTGCCCCAGCTCGGTGTGACTGCTCCCTCCCTGTCGATGCTGCCCCAGCTCGGTGTGACTGCTCTCTCCCTGTCGATGGAGAGACTGCCCCAGCTCAGTGTGACTGCTCCCTCCCTGTCGATGCTGCCCCAGCTCAGTGTGACTGCTCCCTCCCTGTCGATGCTGCCCCAGCTCGGTGTGACTGCTCCCTCCCTGTCGATGCTGCCCCAGCTCAGTGTGACTGCTCCCTCCCTGTCGATGGAGAGACTGCCCCAGCTCGGTGTGACTGCTCGCTCCCTGTCGATGCTGCCCCAGCTCGGTGTGACTGCTCCCTCCCTGTCGATGCTGCCCCAGCTCGGTATTACTGCTCCCTCTCTGTCGATGGTGCCCCAGCTCAGTGTGACTGCTCCCTCCCTGTCGATGCTGCCCCAGCTTGGTGTGACTGCTCCCTCCCTGTCGATGCTGCCCCAGCTCGGTGTGACTGCTCGCTCCCTGTCGATGGTGCCCCAGCTCAGTGTGACTGCTCGCTCCCTGTCGATGCTGCCCCAGCTCGGTGTGACTGCTCCCTCCCTGTCGATGCTGCCCCAGCTCAGTGTGACTGCTCGCTCCCTGTCGATGGAGAGACTGCCCCAGCTCGGTGTGACTGCTCCCTCCCTGTCGATGCTGCCCCAGCTCGGTGTGACTGCTCCCTCCCTGTCGATGCTGCCCCAGCTCAGTGTGACTGCTCGCTCCCTGTCGATGGAGAGACTGCCCCAGCTCGGTGTGACTGCTCCCTCCCTGTCGATGCTGCCCCAGCTCGGTGTGACTGCTCGCTCCCTGTCGATGCTGCCTCAGCTCGGTGTGACTGCTCGCTCCCTGTCGATGCTGCCCCAGCTCGGTGTGACTGCTCGCTCCCTGTCGATGCTGCCCCAGCTCGGTGTGACTCCTCCCTCCCTGTCGATGCTGCCGCAGCTCGGTGTGACTGCTCGCTCCCTGTCGATGGAGAGATTGCCCCAGCTCGGTGTGACTGCTCGCTCCCTGTCGATGCTGCCCCAGCTCGGTGTGACCGCTCGCTCCCTGTCGATGGAGAGATTGCCCCAGCTCGGTGTGACTGCTCCCTCCCTGTCGATGCTGCCCCAGCTCGGTGTGACTGCTCCCTTCCTGTCGATGCTGCCCCAGCTCGGTGTGAATGCTCCCTCCCTGTCGATGCTGCCCCAGCTCGGTGTGACTGCTCGCTCCCTGTCGATGCTGCCCCAGCTCGGTGTGACTGCTCCCTCCCTGTCGATGGTGCCCCAGCTCGGTATGACTGCTCCCTCCCTGTCGATGGTGCCCCAGCTCAGTGTGACTGCTCCCTCCCTGTCGATGCTGCCCAAGCTCGGTGTGACTGCTCCCTCCCTGTCGATGCTGCCCCAGCTCGGTGTGACTGCTCCCTCCCTGTCGATGGTGCCCCAGCTCAGTGTGACTGCTCCCTCCCTGTCGATGCTGCCCCAGCTCGGTGTGACTGCTCGCTCCCTGTCGATGCTGCCCCAGCTCGGTGTGACTGCTCCCTCCCTGTCGCTGCTGCCCCAGCTCGGTGTGACTGCTCCCTCCCTGTCGATGCTGCCCCAGCTCAGTGTGACTGCTCGCTCCCTGTCGATGCTGCCCCAGCTCGGTGTGACTGCTCCCTCCCTGTCGATGCTGCCCCAGCTCGGTGTGACTGCTCCCTCCCTGTCGATGCTGCCCCAGCTCGGTGTGACTGCTCGCTCCCTGTCGATGCTGCCTCAGCTCGGTGTGACTGCTCGCTCCCTGTCGATGCTGCCCCAGCTCGGTGTGACTGCTCGCTCCCTGTCGATGGAGAGATTGCCCCAGCTCGGTGTGACTGCTCGCTCCCTGTCGATGCTGCCCCAGCTCGGTGTGACTGCTCGCTCCCTGTCGATGGAGAGATTGCCCCAGCTCGGTGTGACTGCTCCCTTCCTGTCGATGCTGCCCCAGCTCGGTGTGACTGCTCCCTCCCTGTCGATGCTGCCCCAGCTCGGTGTGACTGCTCGCTCCCTGTCGATGCTGCCCCAGCTCGGTGTGACTGCTCCCTCCCTGTCGATGGAGAGACTGCCCCAGCTCGGTGTGACTGCTCCCTCCCTGTCGAAGCTGCCCCAGCTCAGTGTGACTGCTCCCTCCCTGTCGATGCTGCCCCAGCTCGGTGTGACTGCTCCCTCCCTGTCGATGGAGAGACTGCCCCAGCTCGGTGTGACTGCTCCCTCCCTGTCGATGCTGCCCCAGCTCAGTGTGACTGCTCCCTCCCTGTCGATGCTGCCCCAGCTCGGTGTGACTGCTCCCTCCCTGTCGATGCTGCCCCAGCTCAGTGTGACTGCTCCCTCCCTGTCGATGCTGCCCCAGCTCGGTGTGACTGCTCCCTCCCTGTCGATGCTGCCCCAGCTCGGTGTGACTGCTCCCTCCCTGTCGATGCTGCCCCAGCTCGGTGTGACTGCTCGCTCCCTGTCGATGCTGCCCCAGCTCGGTGTGACTGCTCCCTCCCTGTCGATGCTGCCCCAGCTCAGTGTGACTGCTCCCTCCCTGTCGATGCTGCCCCAGCTCGGTGTGACTGCTCCCTCCCTGTCGATGGAGAGACTGCCCCAGCTCGGTGTGACTGCTCCCTCCCTGTCGATGCTGCCCCAGCTCGGTGTGACTGCTCCCTCCCTGTCGATGCTGCCCCAGCTCGGTGTGACTGCTCGCTCCCTGTCGATGCTGCCCCAGCTCGGTGTGACTGCTCCCTCCCTGTCGATGCTGCCCCAGCTCGGTGTGACTGCTCGCTCCCTGTCGATGCTGCCCCAGCTCGGTGTGACTGCTCCCTCCCTGTCGAAGCTGCCCCAGCTCAGTGTGACTGCTCCCTCCCTGTCGATGCTGCCCCAGCTCGGTGTGACTGCTCCCTCTCTGTCGATGGAGAGACTGCCCCAGCTCGGTGTGACTGCTCCCTCCCTGTCGATGCTGCCCCAGCTCGGTGTGACTGCTCCCTCCCTGTCGATGCTGCCCCAGCTCAGTGTGACTGCTCCCTCCCTGTCGATGCTGCCCCAGCTCGGTGTGACTGCTCCCTCCCTGTCGATGCTGCGCCCGCTCGGTGTGACTGCTCCCTCCCTGTCGATGCTGCCCCAGCTCAGTGTGACTGCTCGCTCCCTGTCGATGCTGCCCCAGCTCGGTGTGACTGCTCCCTCCCTGTCGATGCTGCCCCAGCTCGGTGCGACTGCTCCCTCCCTGTCGATGCTGCCCCAGCTCAGTGTGACTGCTACCTCCCTGTCGATGGAGAGATTGCCCCAGCTCGGTGTGACTGCTCCCTCCCTGTCGATGCTGCCCCAGCTCGGTGTGACTGCTCCCTCCCTGTCGATGGAGAGACTGCCCCAGCTCGGTGTGACTGCACCCTCCCTGTCGATGCTGCCCCAGCTCGGTGTGACTGCTCCCTCCCTGTCGATGCTGCCCCAGCTCAGTGTGACTGCTCCCTCCCTGTCGATGGAGAGACTGCCCCAGCTCAGTGTGACTGCTCCCTCCCTGTCGATGCTGCCCCAGCTCGGTGTGACTGCTCCCTCCCTGTCGATGCTGCCCCAGCTCAGTGTGACTGCTCGCTCCCTGTCGATGCTGCCCCAGCTCAGTGTGACTGCTCCCTCCCTGTCGATGCTGCCCCAGCTCGGTGTGACTGCTCCCTCCCTGTCGATGCTGCCCCAGCTCGGTGTGACTGCTCCCTCCCTGTCGATGCTGCCCCAGCTCGGTGTGACTGCTCCCTCCCTGTCGATGCTGCCCCAGCTCGGTGTGACTGCTCGCTCCCTGTCGATGGAGAGACTGCCCCAGCTCAGTGTGACTGCTCGCTCCCTGTCGATGCTGCCCCAGCTCGGTGTGACTGCTCCCTCCCTGTCGATGCTGCCCCAGCTCGGTGTGACTGCTCCCTCCCTGTCGATGGAGAGATTGCCCCAGCTCGATGTGACTGCTCCCTCCCTGTCGATGCTGCCCCAGCTCGGTGTGACTGCTCCCTCCCTGTCGATGCTGCCCCAGCTCGGTGTGACTGCTCCCTCCCTGTCGATGCTGCCCCAGCTCGGTGTGACTGCTCCCTCCCTGTCGATGCTGCCCCAGCTCGGTGTGACTGCTCCCTCCCTGTCGATGCTGCCCCAGCTCGGTGTGACTGCTCCCTCCCTGTCGATGCTGCCCCAGCTCAGTGTGACTGCTCGCTCCCTGTCGATGCTGCCCCAGCTCGGTGTGACTGCTCCCTCCCTGTCGATGCTGCCCCAGCTCGGTGTGACTGCTCCCTCCCTGTCGATGGAGAGACTGCCCCAGCTCGGTGTGACTGCTCCCTCCCAGTCGATGCTGCCCCAGCTCGGTGTGACTGCTCCCTCCCTGTCGATGCTGCCCCAGTTCGGTGTGACTGCTCCCTCCCTGTCGACGCTGCCCCAGCTCAGTGTGACTGCTCCCTCCCTGTCGATGGAGAGACTGCCCCAGCTCGGTGTGACTGCTCGCTCCCTGTCGATGCTTCCCCAGCTCGGTGTGACTGCTCGCTCCCTGTCGATGGAGAGACTGCCCCAGCTCGGTGTGACTGCTCGCTCCCTGTCGATGCTGCCCCAGCTCGGTGTGACTGCTCGCTCCCTGTCGATGGAGAGACTGCCCCAGCTCGGTGTGACTGCTCCCTCCCTGTCGATGCTGCCCCAGCTCAGTGTGACTACTCCCTCCCTGTCGATGCTGCCCCAGCTCAGTGTGACTGCTCCCTCCCTGTCGATGCTGCCCCAGCTCGGTGTGACTGCTCCCTCCCTGTCGATGCTGCCCCAGCTCGGTGTGACTGCTCCCTCCCTGTCGATGCTGCCCCAGCTCAGTGTGACTGCTCCCTCCCTGTCGATGGAGAGACTGCCCCAGCTCGGTGTGACTGCTCCCTCCCTGTCGATGCTGCCCCAGCTCAGTGTGACTCCTCCCTCCCTGTCGATGCTGCCCCAGCTCAGTGTGACTGCTCCCTCCCTGTCGATGCTGCCCCAGCTCAGTGTGACTGCTCCCTCCCTATCGATGCTGCCCCAGCTCGGAGTGACTGCTCCCTCCCTGTCGATGGAGAGATTGCCCCAGCTCGGTGTGACTGCTCCCTCCCTGTCGATGCTGCCCCAGCTCAGTGTGACTGCTCCCTCCCTGTCGATGCTGCCCCAGCTCAGTGTGACTGCTCCCTCCCTGTCGATGCTGCCCCAGCTCGGTGTGACTGCTCCCTCCCTGTCGATGCTGCCCCAGCTCGGTGTGACTGCTCGCTCCCTGTCGATGGAGAGACTGCCCCAGCTCAGTGTGACTGCTCCCTCCCTGTCGATGCTGCCCCAGCTCAGTGTGACTCCTCCCTCCCTGTCGATGCTGCCCCAGCTCGGTGTGACTGCTCCCTCCCTGTCGATGCTGCCCCAGCTCAGTGTGACTGCTCGCTCCCTGTCGATGCTGCCCCAGCTCGGTGTGACTGCTCCCTCCCTGTCGATGCTGCCCCAGCTCAGTGTGACTGCTCCCTCCCTGTCGATGCTGCCCCAGCTCGGTGTGACTGCTCCCTCCCTGTCGATGCTGCCCCAGATCGGTGTGACTGCTCCCTCCCTGTCGATGCTGCCCCAGCTCGGTGTGACTGCTCCCTCCCTGTCGATGCTGCCCCAGCTCGGTGTGACTGCTCGCTCCCTGTCGATGCTGCCCCAGCTCGGTGTGACTGCTCCCTCCCTGTCGATGCTGCCCCAGCTCGGTGTGACTGCTCCCTCCCTGTCGATGGAGAGACTGCCCCATCTCGGTGTGACTGCTCCCTCCCTGTCGATGCTGCCCCAGCTCGGTGTGACTGCTCCCTCCCTGTCGATGCTGCCCCAGCTCGGTGTGACTGCTCCCTCCCTGTCGATGGAGAGACTGCCCCAGCTCGGTGTGACTGCTCCCTCCCTGTCGATGCTGCCCCAGCTCAATGTGACTGCTCCCTCCCTGTCGATGCTGCCCCAGCTCGGTGTGACTGCTCGCTCCCTGTCGATGCTGCCCCAGCTCAGTGTGACTGCTCCCTCCCTGTCGATGCTGCCCCAGCTCGGTGTGACTGCTCCCTCCCTGTCGATGCTGCCCCAGCTCAGTGTGACTGCTCCCTCCCTGTCGATGCTGCCCCAGCTCGGTGTGACTGCTCCCTCCCTGTCGATGCTGCCCCAGCTCAGTGTGACTGCTCCCTCCCTGTCGATGCTGCCCCAGCTCGGTGAGACTGCTCCCTCCCTGTCGATGGAGAGATTGCCCCAGCTCAGTGTGACTGCTCCCTCCCTGTCGATGCTGCCCCAGCTCGGTGTGACTGCTCCCTCCCTGTCGATGCTGCCCCAGCTCGGTGTGACTGCTCCCTCCCTGTCGATGCTGCCCCAGCTCGGTGTGACTGCTCCCTCCCTGTCGATGGTGCCCCAGCTCAGTGTGACTGCTCCCTCCCTGTCGATGCTGCCCCAGCTCGGTGTGACTGCTCCCTCCCTGTCGATGGTGCCCCAGCTCAGTGTGACTGCTCGCTCCCTGTCGATGCTGCCCCAGCTCGGTGTGACTGCTCCCTCCCTGTCGATGCTGCCCCAGCTCAGTGTGACTGCTCGCTCCCTGTCGATGGAGAGACTGCCCCAGCTCGGTGTGACTGCTCCCTCCCTGTCGATGCTGCCCCAGCTCGGTGTGACTGCTCCCTCCCTGTCGATGCTGCCCCAGCTCAGTGTGACTGCTCGCTCCCTGTCGATGGAGAGACTGCCCCAGCTCGATGTGACTGCTCCCTCCCTGTCGATGCTGCCCCAGCTCGGTGTGACTGCTCCCTCCCTGTCGATGCTGCCCCAGCTCGGTGTGACTGCTCCCTCCCTGTCGATGGAGAGATTGCCCCAGCTCGGTGTGACTGCTCGCTCCCTGTCGATGCTGCCCCAGCTCGGTGTGACTGCTCCCTCCCTGTCGATGCTGCCCCAGCTCAGTGTGACTGCTCGCTCCCTGTCGATGCTGCCGCAGCTCGGTGTGACTGCTCGCTCCCTGTCGATGGAGAGATTGCCCCAGCTCGGTGTGACTGCTCCCTTCCTGTCGATGCTGCCCCAGCTCGGTGTGACTGCTCCCTCCCTGTCGATGCTGCCCCAGCTCGGTGTGACTGCTCGCTCCCTGTCGATGCTGCCCCAGCTCGGTGTGACTGCTCGCTCCCTGTCGATGCTGCCCCAGCTCGGTGTGACTGCTCCCTCCCTGTCGATGCTGCCCCAGCTCGGTATGACTGCTCCCGCCCTGTCGATGCTGCCCCAGCTCGGTGTGACTGCTCCCTCCCTGTCGATGGAGAGATTGCCCCAGCTCGATGTGACTGCTCCCTCCCTGTCGATGCTGCCCCAGCTCGGTGTGACTGCTCCCTCCCTGTCGATGCTGCCCCAGCTCGGTGTGACTGCTCCCTCCCTGTCGATGCTGCCCCAGCTCGGTGTGACTGCTCGCTCCCTGTCGATGCTGCCCCAGCTCGGTGTGACTGCTCCCTCCCTGTCGATGCTGCCCCAGCTCGGTGTGACTGCTCGCTCCCTGTCGATGCTGCCCCAGCTCGGTGTGACTGCTCCCTCCCTGTCGAAGCTGCCCCAGCTCAGTGTGACTGCTCCCTCCCTGTCGATGCTGCCCCAGCTCGGTGTGACTGCTCCCTCTCTGTCGATGGAGAGACTGCCCCAGCTCGGTGTGACTGCTCCCTCCCTGTCGATGCTGCCCCAGCTCGGTGTGACTGCTCCCTCCCTGTCGATGCTGCCCCAGCTCAGTGTGACTGCTCCCTCCCTGTCGATGCTGCCCCAGCTCGGTGTGACTGCTCCCTCCCTGTCGATGCTGCGCCCGCTCGGTGTGACTGCTCCCTCCCTGTCGATGCTGCCCCAGCTCAGTGTGACTGCTCGCTCCCTGTCGATGCTGCCCCAGCTCGGTGTGACTGCTCCCTCCCTGTCGATGCTGCCCCAGCTCGGTGTGACTGCTCCCTCCCTGTCGATGGAGAGACTGCCCCAGCTCGGTGTGACTGCACCCTCCCTGTCGATGCTGCCCCAGCTCGGTGTGACTGCTCCCTCCCTGTCGATGCTGCCCCAGCTCAGTGTGACTGCTCCCTCCCTGTCGATGGAGAGACTGCCCCAGCTCAGTGTGACTGCTCCCTCCCTGTCGATGCTGCCCCAGCTCGGTGTGACTGCTCCCTCCCTGTCGATGCTGCCCCAGCTCAGTGTGACTGCTCGCTCCCTGTCGATGCTGCCCCAGCTCAGTGTGACTGCTCCCTCCCTGTCGATGCTGCCCCAGCTCGGTGTGACTGCTCCCTCCCTGTCGATGCTGCCCCAGCTCGGTGTGACTGCTCCCTCCCTGTCGATGCTGCCCCAGCTCGGTGTGACTGCTCCCTCCCTGTCGATGCTGCCCCAGCTCGGTGTGACTGCTCGCTCCCTGTCGATGGAGAGACTGCCCCAGCTCAGTGTGACTGCTCGCTCCCTGTCGATGCTGCCCCAGCTCGGTGTGACTGCTCCCTCCCTGTCGATGCTGCCCCAGCTCGGTGTGACTGCTCCCTCCCTGTCGATGGAGAGATTGCCCCAGCTCGATGTGACTGCTCCCTCCCTGTCGATGCTGCCCCAGCTCGGTGTGACTGCTCCCTCCCTGTCGATGCTGCCCCAGCTCGGTGTGACTGCTCCCTCCCTGTCGATGCTGCCCCAGCTCGGTGTGACTGCTCCCTCCCTGTCGATGCTGCCCCAGCTCGGTGTGACTGCTCCCTCCCTGTCGATGCTGCCCCAGCTCGGTGTGACTGCTCCCTCCCTGTCGATGCTGCCCCAGCTCAGTGTGACTGCTCGCTCCCTGTCGATGCTGCCCCAGCTCGGTGTGACTGCTCCCTCCCTGTCGATGCTGCCCCAGCTCGGTGTGACTGCTCCCTCCCTGTCGATGGAGAGACTGCCCCAGCTCGGTGTGACTGCTCCCTCCCAGTCGATGCTGCCCCAGCTCGGTGTGACTGCTCCCTCCCTGTCGATGCTGCCCCAGTTCGGTGTGACTGCTCCCTCCCTGTCGACGCTGCCCCAGCTCAGTGTGACTGCTCCCTCCCTGTCGATGGAGAGACTGCCCCAGCTCGGTGTGACTGCTCGCTCCCTGTCGATGCTGCCCCAGCTCGGTGTGACTGCTCGCTCCCTGTCGATGGAGAGACTGCCCCAGCTCGGTGTGACTGCTCGCTCCCTGTCGATGCTGCCCCAGCTCGGTGTGACTGCTCGCTCCCTGTCGATGGAGAGACTGCCCCAGCTCGGTGTGACTGCTCCCTCCCTGTCGATGCTGCCCCAGCTCAGTGTGACTGCTCCCTCCCTGTCGATGCTGCCCCAGCTCAGTGTGACTGCTCCCTCCCTGTCGATGCTGCCCCAGCTCGGTGTGACTGCTCCCTCCCTGTCGATGCTGCCCCAGCTCGGTGTGACTGCTCCCTCCCTGTCGATGCTGCCCCAGCTCAGTGTGACTGCTCCCTCCCTGTCGATGGAGAGACTGCCCCAGCTCGGTGTGACTGCTCCCTCCCTGTCGATGCTGCCCCAGCTCAGTGTGACTCCTCCCTCCCTGTCGATGCTGCCCCAGCTCAGTGTGACTGCTCCCTCCCTGTCGATGCTGCCCCAGCTCAGTGTGACTGCTCCCTCCCTATCGATGCTGCCCCAGCTCGGAGTGACTGCTCCCTCCCTGTCGATGGAGAGATTGCCCCAGCTCGGTGTGACTGCTCCCTCCCTGTCGATGCTGCCCCAGCTCAGTGTGACTGCTCCCTCCCTGTCGATGCTGCCCCAGCTCAGTGTGACTGCTCCCTCCCTGTCGATGCTGCCCCAGCTCGGTGTGACTGCTCCCTCCCTGTCGATGCTGCCCCAGCTCGGTGTGACTGCTCGCTCCCTGTCGATGGAGAGACTGCCCCAGCTCAGTGTGACTGCTCCCTCCCTGTCGATGCTGCCCCAGCTCAGTGTGACTCCTCCCTCCCTGTCGATGCTGCCCCAGCTCGGTGTGACTGCTCCCTCCCTGTCGATGCTGCCCCAGCTCAGTGTGACTGCTCGCTCCCTGTCGATGCTGCCCCAGCTCGGTGTGACTGCTCCCTCCCTGTCGATGCTGCCCCAGCTCAGTGTGACTGCTCCCTCCCTGTCGATGCTGCCCCAGCTCGGTGTGACTGCTCCCTCCCTGTCGATGCTGCCCCAGATCGGTGTGACTGCTCCCTCCCTGTCGATGCTGCCCCAGCTCGGTGTGACTGCTCCCTCCCTGTCGATGCTGCCCCAGCTCGGTGTGACTGCTCGCTCCCTGTCGATGCTGCCCCAGCTCGGTGTGACTGCTCCCTCCCTGTCGATGCTGCCCCAGCTCGGTGTGACTGCTCCCTCCCTGTCGATGGAGAGACTGCCCCATCTCGGTGTGACTGCTCCCTCCCTGTCGATGCTGCCCCAGCTCGGTGTGACTGCTCCCTCCCTGTCGATGCTGCCCCAGCTCGGTGTGACTGCTCCCTCCCTGTCGATGGAGAGACTGCCCCAGCTCGGTGTGACTGCTCCCTCCCTGTCGATGCTGCCCCAGCTCAATGTGACTGCTCCCTCCCTGTCGATGCTGCCCCAGCTCCGTGTGACTGCTCGCTCCCTGTCGATGCTGCCCCAGCTCAGTGTGACTGCTCCCTCCCTGTCGATGCTGCCCCAGCTCGGTGTGACTGCTCCCTCCCTGTCGATGCTGCCCCAGCTCAGTGTGACTGCTCCCTCCCTGTCGATGCTGCCCCAGCTCGGTGTGACTGCTCCCTCCCTGTCGATGCTGCCCCAGCTCAGTGTGACTGCTCCCTCCCTGTCGATGCTGCCCCAGCTCGGTGAGACTGCTCCCTCCCTGTCGATGGAGAGATTGCCCCAGCTCAGTGTGACTGCTCCCTCCCTGTCGATGCTGCCCCAGCTCGGTGTGACTGCTCCCTCCCTGTCGATGCTGCCCCAGCTCGGTGTGACTGCTCCCTCCCTGTCGATGCTGCCCCAGCTCGGTGTGACTGCTCCCTCCCTGTCGATGGTGCCCCAGCTCAGTGTGACTGCTCCCTCCCTGTCGATGCTGCCCCAGCTCGGTGTGACTGCTCCCTCCCTGTCGATGGTGCCCCAGCTCAGTGTGACTGCTCGCTCCCTGTCGATGCTGCCCCAGCTCGGTGTGACTGCTCCCTCCCTGTCGATGCTGCCCCAGCTCAGTGTGACTGCTCGCTCCCTGTCGATGGAGAGACTGCCCCAGCTCGGTGTGACTGCTCCCTCCCTGTCGATGCTGCCCCAGCTCGGTGTGACTGCTCCCTCCCTGTCGATGCTGCCCCAGCTCAGTGTGACTGCTCGCTCCCTGTCGATGGAGAGACTGCCCCAGCTCGATGTGACTGCTCCCTCCCTGTCGATGCTGCCCCAGCTCGGTGTGACTGCTCCCTCCCTGTCGATGCTGCCCCAGCTCGGTGTGACTGCTCCCTCCCTGTCGATGGAGAGATTGCCCCAGCTCGGTGTGACTGCTCGCTCCCTGTCGATGCTGCCCCAGCTCGGTGTGACTGCTCCCTCCCTGTCGATGCTGCCCCAGCTCAGTGTGACTGCTCGCTCCCTGTCGATGCTGCCCCAGCTCAGTGTGACTGCTCGCTCCCTGTCGATGGAGAGACTGCCCCAGCTCGGTGTGACTGCTCCCTCCCTGTCGATGCTGCCCCAGCTCGGTGTGACTGCTCCCTCCCTGTCGATGCTGCCCCAGCTCGGTGTGACTGCTCCCTCCCTGTCGATGCTGCCCCAGCTCGGTGTGACTGCTCCCTCCCTGTCGATGCTGCCCCAGCTCAGTGTGACTGCTCGCTCCCTGTCGATGGAGAGACTGCCCCAGCTCGATGTGACTGCTCCCTCCCTGTCGATGCTGCCCCAGCTCGGTGTGACTGCTCCCTCCCTGTCGATGCTGCCCCAGCTCGGTGTGACTGCTCCCTCCCTGTCGATGGAGAGATTGCCCCAGCTCGGTGTGACTGCTCGCTCCCTGTCGATGCTGCCCCAGCTCGGTGTGACTGCTCCCTCCCTGTCGATGCTGCCCCAGCTCAGTGTGACTGCTCGCTCCCTGTCGATGCTGCCGCAGCTCGGTGTGACTGCTCGCTCCCTGTCGATGGAGAGATTGCCCCAGCTCGGTGTGACTGCTCCCTTCCTGTCGATGCTGCCCCAGCTCGGTGTGACTGCTCCCTCCCTGTCGATGCTGCCCCAGCTCGGTGTGACTGCTCGCTCCCTGTCGATGCTGCCCCAGCTCGGTGTGACTGCTCCCTCCCTGTCGATGCTGCCCCAGCTCGGTGTGACTGCTCGCTCCCTGTCGATGCTGCCCCAGCTCGGTGTGACTGCTCGCTCCCTGTCGATGCTGCCCCAGCTCGGTGTGACTGCTCCCTCCCTGTCGATGCTGCCCCAGCTCGGTGTGACTGCTCCCTCCCTGTCGATGGAGAGATTGCCCCAGCTCGATGTGACTGCTCCCTCCCTGTCGATGCTGCCCCAGCTCGGTGTGACTGCTCCCTCCCTGTCGATGCTGCCCCAGCTCGGTGTGACTGCTCCCTCCCTGTCGATGCTGCCCCAGCTCGGTGTGACTGCTCGCTCCCTGTCGATGCTGCCCCAGCTCGGTGTGACTGCTCCCTCCCTGTCGATGCTGCCCCAGCTCGGTGTGACTGCTCGCTCCCTGTCGATGCTGCCCCAGCTCGGTGTGACTGCTCCCTCCCTGTCGAAGCTGCCCCAGCTCAGTGTGACTGCTCCCTCCCTGTCGATGCTGCCCCAGCTCGGTGTGACTGCTCCCTCTCTGTCGATGGAGAGACTGCCCCAGCTCGGTGTGACTGCTCCCTCCCTGTCGATGCTGCCCCAGCTCGGTGTGACTGCTCCCTCCCTGTCGATGCTGCCCCAGCTCAGTGTGACTGCTCCCTCCCTGTCGATGCTGCCCCAGCTCGGTGTGACTGCTCCCTCCCTGTCGATGCTGCGCCCGCTCGGTGTGACTGCTCCCTCCCTGTCGATGCTGCCCCAGCTCAGTGTGACTGCTCGCTCCCTGTCGATGCTGCCCCAGCTCGGTGTGACTGCTCCCTCCCTGTCGATGCTGCCCCAGCTCGGTGTGACTGCTCCCTCCCTGTCGATGGAGAGACTGCCCCAGCTCGGTGTGACTGCACCCTCCCTGTCGATGCTGCCCCAGCTCGGTGTGACTGCTCCCTCCCTGTCGATGCTGCCCCAGCTCAGTGTGACTGCTCCCTCCCTGTCGATGGAGAGACTGCCCCAGCTCAGTGTGACTGCTCCCTCCCTGTCGATGCTGCCCCAGCTCGGTGTGACTGCTCCCTCCCTGTCGATGCTGCCCCAGCTCAGTGTGACTGCTCGCTCCCTGTCGATGCTGCCCCAGCTCAGTGTGACTGCTCCCTCCCTGTCGATGCTGCCCCAGCTCGGTGTGACTGCTCCCTCCCTGTCGATGCTGCCCCAGCTCGGTGTGACTGCTCCCTCCCTGTCGATGCTGCCCCAGCTCGGTGTGACTGCTCCCTCCCTGTCGATGCTGCCCCAGCTCGGTGTGACTGCTCGCTCCCTGTCGATGGAGAGACTGCCCCAGCTCAGTGTGACTGCTCGCTCCCTGTCGATGCTGCCCCAGCTCGGTGTGACTGCTCCCTCCCTGTCGATGCTGCCCCAGCTCGGTGTGACTGCTCCCTCCCTGTCGATGGAGAGATTGCCCCAGCTCGATGTGACTGCTCCCTCCCTGTCGATGCTGCCCCAGCTCGGTGTGACTGCTCCCTCCCTGTCGATGCTGCCCCAGCTCGGTGTGACTGCTCCCTCCCTGTCGATGCTGCCCCAGCTCGGTGTGACTGCTCCCTCCCTGTCGATGCTGCCCCAGCTCGGTGTGACTGCTCCCTCCCTGTCGATGCTGCCCCAGCTCGGTGTGACTGCTCCCTCCCTGTCGATGCTGCCCCAGCTCAGTGTGACTGCTCGCTCCCTGTCGATGCTGCCCCAGCTCGGTGTGACTGCTCCCTCCCTGTCGATGCTGCCCCAGCTCGGTGTGACTGCTCCCTCCCTGTCGATGGAGAGACTGCCCCAGCTCGGTGTGACTGCTCCCTCCCAGTCGATGCTGCCCCAGCTCGGTGTGACTGCTCCCTCCCTGTCGATGCTGCCCCAGTTCGGTGTGACTGCTCCCTCCCTGTCGACGCTGCCCCAGCTCAGTGTGACTGCTCCCTCCCTGTCGATGGAGAGACTGCCCCAGCTCGGTGTGACTGCTCGCTCCCTGTCGATGCTGCCCCAGCTCGGTGTGACTGCTCGCTCCCTGTCGATGGAGAGACTGCCCCAGCTCGGTGTGACTGCTCGCTCCCTGTCGATGCTGCCCCAGCTCGGTGTGACTGCTCGCTCCCTGTCGATGGAGAGACTGCCCCAGCTCGGTGTGACTGCTCCCTCCCTGTCGATGCTGCCCCAGCTCAGTGTGACTGCTCCCTCCCTGTCGATGCTGCCCCAGCTCAGTGTGACTGCTCCCTCCCTGTCGATGCTGCCCCAGCTCGGTGTGACTGCTCCCTCCCTGTCGATGCTGCCCCAGCTCGGTGTGACTGCTCCCTCCCTGTCGATGCTGCCCCAGCTCAGTGTGACTGCTCCCTCCCTGTCGATGGAGAGACTGCCCCAGCTCGGTGTGACTGCTCCCTCCCTGTCGATGCTGCCCCAGCTCAGTGTGACTCCTCCCTCCCTGTCGATGCTGCCCCAGCTCAGTGTGACTGCTCCCTCCCTGTCGATGCTGCCCCAGCTCAGTGTGACTGCTCCCTCCCTATCGATGCTGCCCCAGCTCGGAGTGACTGCTCCCTCCCTGTCGATGGAGAGATTGCCCCAGCTCGGTGTGACTGCTCCCTCCCTGTCGATGCTGCCCCAGCTCAGTGTGACTGCTCCCTCCCTGTCGATGCTGCCCCAGCTCAGTGTGACTGCTCCCTCCCTGTCGATGCTGCCCCAGCTCGGTGTGACTGCTCCCTCCCTGTCGATGCTGCCCCAGCTCGGTGTGACTGCTCGCTCCCTGTCGATGGAGAGACTGCCCCAGCTCAGTGTGACTGCTCCCTCCCTGTCGATGCTGCCCCAGCTCAGTGTGACTCCTCCCTCCCTGTCGATGCTGCCCCAGCTCGGTGTGACTGCTCCCTCCCTGTCGATGCTGCCCCAGCTCAGTGTGACTGCTCGCTCCCTGTCGATGCTGCCCCAGCTCGGTGTGACTGCTCCCTCCCTGTCGATGCTGCCCCAGCTCAGTGTGACTGCTCCCTCCCTGTCGATGCTGCCCCAGCTCGGTGTGACTGCTCCCTCCCTGTCGATGCTGCCCCAGATCGGTGTGACTGCTCCCTCCCTGTCGATGCTGCCCCAGCTCGGTGTGACTGCTCCCTCCCTGTCGATGCTGCCCCAGCTCGGTGTGACTGCTCGCTCCCTGTCGATGCTGCCCCAGCTCGGTGTGACTGCTCCCTCCCTGTCGATGCTGCCCCAGCTCGGTGTGACTGCTCCCTCCCTGTCGATGGAGAGACTGCCCCATCTCGGTGTGACTGCTCCCTCCCTGTCGATGCTGCCCCAGCTCGGTGTGACTGCTCCCTCCCTGTCGATGCTGCCCCAGCTCGGTGTGACTGCTCCCTCCCTGTCGATGGAGAGACTGCCCCAGCTCGGTGTGACTGCTCCCTCCCTGTCGATGCTGCCCCAGCTCAATGTGACTGCTCCCTCCCTGTCGATGCTGCCCCAGCTCCGTGTGACTGCTCGCTCCCTGTCGATGCTGCCCCAGCTCAGTGTGACTGCTCCCTCCCTGTCGATGCTGCCCCAGCTCGGTGTGACTGCTCCCTCCCTGTCGATGCTGCCCCAGCTCAGTGTGACTGCTCCCTCCCTGTCGATGCTGCCCCAGCTCGGTGTGACTGCTCCCTCCCTGTCGATGCTGCCCCAGCTCAGTGTGACTGCTCCCTCCCTGTCGATGCTGCCCCAGCTCGGTGAGACTGCTCCCTCCCTGTCGATGGAGAGATTGCCCCAGCTCAGTGTGACTGCTCCCTCCCTGTCGATGCTGCCCCAGCTCGGTGTGACTGCTCCCTCCCTGTCGATGCTGCCCCAGCTCGGTGTGACTGCTCCCTCCCTGTCGATGCTGCCCCAGCTCGGTGTGACTGCTCCCTCCCTGTCGATGGTGCCCCAGCTCAGTGTGACTGCTCCCTCCCTGTCGATGCTGCCCCAGCTCGGTGTGACTGCTCCCTCCCTGTCGATGGTGCCCCAGCTCAGTGTGACTGCTCGCTCCCTGTCGATGCTGCCCCAGCTCGGTGTGACTGCTCCCTCCCTGTCGATGCTGCCCCAGCTCAGTGTGACTGCTCGCTCCCTGTCGATGGAGAGACTGCCCCAGCTCGGTGTGACTGCTCCCTCCCTGTCGATGCTGCCCCAGCTCGGTGTGACTGCTCCCTCCCTGTCGATGCTGCCCCAGCTCAGTGTGACTGCTCGCTCCCTGTCGATGGAGAGACTGCCCCAGCTCGATGTGACTGCTCCCTCCCTGTCGATGCTGCCCCAGCTCGGTGTGACTGCTCCCTCCCTGTCGATGCTGCCCCAGCTCGGTGTGACTGCTCCCTCCCTGTCGATGGAGAGATTGCCCCAGCTCGGTGTGACTGCTCGCTCCCTGTCGATGCTGCCCCAGCTCGGTGTGACTGCTCCCTCCCTGTCGATGCTGCCCCAGCTCAGTGTGACTGCTCGCTCCCTGTCGATGCTGCCGCAGCTCGGTGTGACTGCTCGCTCCCTGTCGATGGAGAGATTGCCCCAGCTCGGTGTGACTGCTCCCTTCCTGTCGATGCTGCCCCAGCTCGGTGTGACTGCTCCCTCCCTGTCGATGCTGCCCCAGCTCGGTGTGACTGCTCGCTCCCTGTCGATGCTGCCCCAGCTCGGTGTGACTGCTCGCTCCCTGTCGATGCTGCCCCAGCTCGGTGTGACTGCTCCCTCCCTGTCGATGCTGCCCCAGCTCGGTATGACTGCTCCCGCCCTGTCGATGCTGCCCCAGCTCGTTGTGACTGCTCCCTCCCTGTCGATGGAGAGATTGCCCCAGCTCGATGTGACTGCTCCCTCCCTGTCGATGCTGCCCCAGCTCGGTGTGACTGCTCCCTCCCTGTCGATGCTGCCCCAGCTCGGTGTGACTGCTCCCTCCCTGTCGATGCTGCCCCAGCTCGGTGTGACTGCTCGCTCCCTGTCGATGCTGCCCCAGCTCAGTGTGACTGCTCGCTCCCTGTCGATGCTGCCCCAGCTCGGTGTGACTGCTCCCTCCCTGTCGATGCTGCCCCAGCTCGGTGTGACTGCTCCCTCCCTGTCGATGCTGCCCCAGCTCAGTGTGACTGCTCGCTCCCTGTCGATGCTGCCCCAGCTCGGTGTGACTGCTCGCTCCCTGTCGATGCTGCCCCAGCTCAGTGTGACTGCTCCCTCCCTATCGATGCTGTCCCAGCTCGGTGTGACTGCTCCCTCCCTGTCGATGGAGAGACTGCCCCAGCTCGGTGTGACTGCTCCCTCCCTGTCGATGCTGCCCCAGCTCGGTGTGACTGCTCCCTCCCTGTCGATGCTGCCCCAGCTCGGTATGACTGCTCCCTCCCTGTCGATGCTGCCCCAGCTCGATGTGACTGCTCCCTCCCTGTCGATGCTGCCCCAGCTCGGTGTGACTGCTCCCTCCCTGTCGATGCTGCCCCAGCTCGGTGTGACTGCTCCCTCCCTGTCGATGCTGCCCCAGCTCAGTGTGACTGCTCCCTCCCTGTCGATGCTGCCCCAGCTCGGTGTGACTGCTCCCTCCCTGTCGATGGAGAGACTGCCCCAGCTCGGTGTGACTGCTCCCTCCCTGTCGATGCTGCCCCAGCTCAGTGTGACTGCTCGCTCCCTGTCGATGCTGCCCCAGCTCGGTGTGACTGCTCCCTCCCTGTCGATGCTGCCCCAGCTCGGTGTGACTGCTCCCTCCCTGTCGATGGAGAGACTGCCCCAGCTCGGTGTGACTGCTCCCTCCCTGTCGATGCTGCCCCAGCTCGGTGTGACTGCTCCCTCCCTGTCGATGCTGCCCCAGCTCGGTGTGACTGCTCCCTCCCTGTCGATGCTGCCCCAGCTCGGTGTGACTGCTCCCTCCCTGTCGATGCTGCCCCAGCTCGGTGTGACTGCTCGCTCCCTGTCGATGCTGCCCCAGCTCAGTGTGACTGCTCCCTCCCTGTCGATGGAGAGACTGCCCCAGCTCGGTGTGACTGCTCCCTCCCTGTCGATGCTGCCCCAGCTCAGTGTGACTGCTCCCTCCCTGTCGATGCTGCCCCAGCTCGGTGTGACTGCTCCGTCCCTGTCGATGCTGCCCCAGCTCGGTGTGACTGCTCCCTCCCTGTCGATGGAGAGAGTGCCCCAGCTCGGTGTGACTGCTCGCTCCCTGTCGATGGAGAGAGTGCCCCAGCTCGGTGTGACTGCTCCCTCCCTGTCGATGGAGAGAGTGCCCCAGCTCGGTGTGACTGCTCGCTCCCTGTCGATGCTGCCCCAGCTCGGTGTGACTGCTCCCTCCCTGTCGATGCTGCCCCAGCTCGGTGTGACTGCTCCCTCCCTGTCGATGGAGAGATTGCCCCAGCTCGGTGTGACTGCTCCCTCCCTGTCGATGGAGAGATTGCCCCAGCTCGATATAACTGCTCCCTCCCTGTCGATGCTGCCCCAGCTCGGTGTGACTGCTCGCTCCCTGTCGATGCTGCCCCAGCTCGGTGTGACTGCTCCCTCCCTGTCGATGCTGCCCCAGCTCGGTGTGACTGCTCGCTCCCTGTCGATGCTGCCCCAGCTCGGTGTGACTGCTCGCTCCCTGTCGATGCTGCCCCAGCTCGGTGTGACTGCTCCCTCCCTGTCGAAGCTGCCCCAGCTCAGTGTGACTGCTCCCTCCCTGTCGATGCTGCCCCAGCTCGGTGTGACTGCTCCCTCCCTGTCGATGGAGAGACTGCCCCAGCTCGGTGTGACTGCTCCCTCCCTGTCGATGCTGCCCCAGCTCGGTGTGACTGCTCCCTCCCTGTCGATGCTGCCCCAGCTCGGTGTGACTGCTCGCTCCCTGTCGATGCTGCCCCAGCTCGGTGTGACTGCTCCCTCCCTGTCGAAGCTGCCCCAGCTCAGTGTGACTGCTCCCTCCCTGTCGATGCTGCCCCAGCTCGGTGTGACTGCTCCCTCCCTGTCGATGGAGAGACTGCCCCAGCTCGGTGTGACTGCTCCCTCCCTGTCGATGCTGCCCCAGCTCGGTGTGACTGCTCCCTCCCTGTCGATGCTGCCCCAGCTCGGTGTGACTGCTCCCTCCCTGTCGATGCTGCCCCAGCTCGGTGTGACTGCTCCCTCCCTGTCGATGCTGCCCCAGCTCGGTGTGACTGCTCCCTCCCTGTCGATGCTGCCCCAGCTCAGTGTGACTGCTCGCTCCCTGTCGATGCTGCCCCAGCTCGGTGTGACTGCTCCCTCCCTGTCGATGCTGCCCCAGCTCGGTGTGACTGCTCCCTCCCTGTCGATGCTGCCCCAGCTCAGTGTGACTGCTCCCTCCCTGTCGATGGAGAGATTGCCCCAGCTCGGTGTGACTGCTCCCTCCCTGTCGATGCTGCCCCAGCTCGGTGTGACTGCTCCCTCCCTGTCGATGGAGAGACTGCCCCAGCTCGGTGTGACTGCTCCCTCCCTGTCGATGCTGCCCCAGCTCGGTGTGACTGCTCCCTCCCTGTCGATGCTGCCCCAGCTCAGTGTGACTGCTCCCTCCCTGTCGATGGAGAGACTGCCCCAGCTCAGTGTGACTGCTCCCTCCCTGTCGATGCTGCCCCAGCTCGGTGTGACTGCTCCCTCCCTGTCGATGCTGCCCCAGCTCAGTGTGACTGCTCGCTCCCTGTCGATGCTGCCCCAGCTCAGTGTGACTGCTCCCTCCCTGTCGATGCTGCCCCAGCTCGGTGTGACTGCTCCCTCCCTGTCGATGCTGCCCCAGCTCGGTGTGACTGCTCCCTCCCTGTCGATGCTGCCCCAGCTCGGTGTGACTGCTCCCTCCCTGTCGATGCTGCCCCAGCTCGGTGTGACTGCTCGCTCCCTGTCGATGGAGAGACTGCCCCAGCTCAGTGTGACTGCTCGCTCCCTGTCGATGCTGCCCCAGCTCGGTGTGACTGCTCCCTCCCTGTCGATGCTGCCCCAGCTCGGTGTGACTGCTCCCTCCCTGTCGATGGAGAGATTGCCCCAGCTCGATGTGACTGCTCCCTCCCTGTCGATGCTGCCCCAGCTCGGTGTGACTGCTCGCTCCCTGTCGATGCTGCCCCAGCTCGGTGTGACTGCTCCCTCCCTGTCGATGCTGCCCCAGCTCGGTGTGACTGCTCCCTCCCTGTCGATGCTGCCCCAGCTCGGTGTGACTGCTCCCTCCCTGTCGATGCTGCCCCAGCTCAGTGTGACTGCTCGCTCCCTGTCGATGCTGCCCCAGCTCGGTGTGACTGCTCCCTCCCTGTCGATGCTGCCCCAGCTCGGTGTGACTGCTCCCTCCCTGTCGATGGAGAGACTGCCCCAGCTCGGTGTGACTGCTCCCTCCCTGTCGATGCTGCCCCAGCTCGGTGTGACTGCTCCCTCCCTGTCGATGCTGCCCCAGTTCGGTGTGACTGCTCCCTCCCTGTCGATGCTGCCCCAGCTCGGTGTGACTGCTCGCTCCCTGTCGATGCTGCCCCAGTTCGGTGTGACTGCTCCCTCCCTGTCGATGGAGAGACTGCCCCAGCTCGGTGTGACTGCTCCCTCCCTGTCGATGCTGTCGCAGCTCGGTGTGACTGCTCGCTCCCTGTCGATGCTGCCCCAGCTCGGTGTGACTGCTCGCTCCCTGTCGATGGAGAGACTGCCCCAGCTCGGTGTGACTGCTCCCTCCCTGTCGATGGAGAGACTGCCCCAGCTCGGTGTGACTGCTCGCTCCCTGTCGATGCTGCCCCAGCTCGGTGTGACTGCTCGCTCCCTGTCAATGGAGAGACTGCCCCAGCTCAGTGTGACTGCTCCCTCCCTGTCGATGCTGCCCCAGCTCGGTGTGACTGCTCCCTCCCTGTCGATGCTGCCCCAGCTCAGTGTGACTGCTCGCTCCCTGTCGATGCTGCCCCAGCTCGGTGTGACTGCTCCCTCCCTGTCGATGCTGCCCCAACTCAGTGTGACTGCTCCCTCCCTGTCGATGCTGCCCCAGCTCAGTGTGACTGCTCCCTCCCTGTCGATGCTGCCCCAGCTCGGTGTGACTGCTCCCTCCCTGTCGATGCTGCCCCAGCTCGGTGTGACTGCTCCCTCCCTGTCGATGCTGCCCCAGCTCAGTGTGACTGCTCCCTCCCTGTCGATGGAGAGACTGCCCCAGCTCGGTGTGACTGCTCCCTCCCTGTCGATGCTGCCCCAGCTCAGTGTGACTCCTCCCTCCCTGTCGATGCTGCCCCAGCTCAGTGTGACTGCTCCCTCCCTGTCGATGCTGCCCCAGCTCAGTGTGACTGCTCCCTCCCTATCGATGCTGCCCCAGCTCGGAGTGACTGCTCCCTCCCTGTCGATGGAGAGATTGCCCCAGCTCGGTGTGACTGCTCCCTCCCTGTCGATGCTGCCCCAGCTCAGTGTGACTGCTCCCTCCCTGTCGATGCTGCCCCAGCTCAGTGTGACTGCTCCCTCCCTCTCGATGCTGCCCCAGCTCGGTGTGACTGCTCCCTCCCTGTCGATGCTGCCCCAGCTCGGTGTGACTGCTCCCTCCCTGTCGATGCTGCCCCAGCTCGGTGTGACTGCTCCCTCCCTGTCGATGCTGCCCCAGCTCGGTGTGACTGCTCCCTCCCTGTCGATGCTGCCCCAGCTCGGTGTGACTGCTCCCTCCCTGTCGATGGAGAGACTGCCCCAGCTCGGTGTGACTGCTCCCTCCCTGTCGATGGAGAGACTGCCCCAGCTCGGTGTGACTGCTCCCTCCCTGTCGATGCTGCCCCAGCTCAATGTGACTGCTCCCTCCCTGTCGATGCTGCCCCAGCTCAGTGTGACTGCTCGCTCCCTGTCGATGCTGCCCCAGCTCGGTGTGACTGCTCCCTCCCTGTCGATGCTGCCCCAGCTCGGTGTGACTGCTCGCTCCCTGTCGATGCTGCCCCAGCTCAGTGTGACTGCTCCCTCCCTGTCGATGCTGCCCCAGCTCGTTGTGACTGCTCCCTCCCTGTCGATGCTGCCCCAGCTCAGTGTGACTGCTCCCTCCCTGTCGATGCTGCCCCAGCTCGGTGTGACTGCTCCCTCCCTGTCGATGCTGCCCCAGCTCAGAGTGACTGCTCCCTCCCTGTCGATGCTGCCCCAGCTCGGTGAGACTGCTCCCTCCCTGTCGATGGAGAGATTGCCCCAGCTCAGTGTGACTGCTCCCTCCCTGTCGATGCTGCCCCAGCTCGGTGTGACTGCTCCCTCCCTGTCGATGCTGCCCCAGCTCGGTGTGACTGCTCCCTCCCTGTCGATGCTGCCCCAGCTCGGTGTGACTGCTCCCTCCCTGTCGATGGTGCCCCAGCTCAGTGTGACTGCTCCCTCCCTGTCGATGCTGCCCCAGCTCGGTGTGACTGCTCCCTCCCTGTCGATGGTGCCCCAGCTCAGTGTGACTGCTCGCTCCCTGTCGATGCTGCCCCAGCTCGGTGTGACTGCTCCCTCCCTGTCGATGCTGCCCCAGCTCAGTGTGACTACTCGCTCCCTGTCGATGGAGAGACTGCCCCAGCTCGGTGTGACTGCTCCCTCCCTGTCGATGCTGCCCCAGCTCGGTGTGACTGCTCCCTCCCTGTCGATGCTGCCCCAGCTCAGTGTGACTGCTCGCTCCCTGTCGATGGAGAGACTGCCCCAGCTCGGTGTGACTGCTCCCTCCCTGTCGATGCTGCCCCAGCTCGGTGTGACTGCTCCCTCCCTGTCGATGGAGAGATTGCCCCAGCTCGGTGTGACTGCTCGCTCCCTGTCGATGCTGCCCCAGCTCAGTGTGACTGCTCCCTCCCTGTCGATGCTGCCCCAGCTCGGTGTGACTGCTCGCTCCCTGTCGATGGAGAGATTGCCCCAGCTCGGTGTGACTGCTCCCTTCCTGTCGATGCTGCCCCAGCTCGGTGTGACTGCTCCCTCCCTGTCGATGCTGCCCCAGCTCGGTGTGACTGCTCGCTCCCTGTCGATGCTGCCCCAGCTCGGTGTGACTGCTCCCTCCCTGTCGATGCTGCCCCAGCTCGGTATGACTGCTCCCTCCCTGTCGATGCTGCCCCAGCTCGTTGTGACTGCTCCCTCCCTGTTGATGGAGAGATTGCCCCAGCTCGATGTGACTGCTCCCTCCCTGTCGATGCTGCCCCAGCTCGGTGTGACTGCTCCCTCCCTGTCGATGCTGCCCCAGCTCGGTGTGACTGCTCCCTCCCTGTCGATGCTGCCCCAGCTCGGTGTGACTGCTCGCTCCCTGTCGATGCTGCCCCAGCTCAGTGTGACTGCTCGCTCCCTGTCGATGCTGCCCCAGCTCGGTGTGACTGCTCCCTCCCTGTCGATGCTGCCCCAGCTCGGTGTGACTGCTCCCTCCCTGTCGATGCTGCCCCAGCTCAGTGTGACTGCTCGCTCCCTGTCGATGCTGCCCCAGCTCGGTGTGACTGCTCGCTCCCTGTCGATGCTGCCCCAGCTCAGTGTGACTGCTCCCTCCCTATCGATGCTGTCCCAGCTCGGTGTGACTGCTCCCTCCCTGTCGATGGAGAGACTGCCCCAGCTCGGTGTGACTGCTCCCTCCCTGTCGATGCTGCCCCAGCTCGGTGTGACTGCTCCCTCCCTGTCGATGCTGCCCCAGCTCGGTATGACTGCTCCCTCCCTGTCGATGCTGCCCCAGCTCGGTGTGACTGCTCCCTCCCTGTCGATGCTGCCCCAGCTCGGTGTGACTGCTCCATCCCTGTCGATGGAGAGACTGCCCCAGCTCGGTGTGACTGCTCCCTCCCTGTCGATGCTGCCCCAGCTCGGTGTGACTGCTCCCTCCCTGTCGATGCTGCCCCAGCTCGGTGTGACTGCTCCCTCCCTGTCGATGCTGCCCCAGCTCGGTGTGACTGCCCCCTCCCTGTCGATGCTGCCCCAGCTCGGTGTGACTGCTCCCTCCCTGTCGATGCTGCCCCAGCTCAGTGTGACTCCTCCCTCCCTGTCGATGCTGCCCCAGCTCAGTGTGACTCCTCCCTCCCTGTCGATGCTGCCCCAGCTCGGTGTGACTGCTCGCACCCTGTCGATGCTGCCCCAGCTCAGTGTTACTCCTCCCTCCCTGTCGATGCTGCCCCAGCTCGGTGTGACTGCTCGCTCCCTGTCGATGGAGAGACTGCCCCAGCTCGGTGTGACTGCTCGCTCCCTGTCGATGCTGCCCCAGCTCGGTGTGACTGCTCCCTCCCTGTCGATGCTGCCCCAGCTCGGTGTGACTGCTCCCTCCCTGTCGATGCTGCCCCAGCTCAGTGTCACTCCTCCCTCCCTGTCGATGCTGTCCCAGCTCAGTGTGACTGCTCCCTCCCTGTCGATGCTGCCCCAGCTCGGTGTGACTGCTCGCTCCCTGTCGATGCTGCCCCAGCTCGGTGTGACTGCTCGCTCCCTGTCGATGGAGAGACTGCCCCAGCTCAGTGTGACTGCTCCCTCCCTGTCGATGCTGCCCCAGCTCGGTGTGACTGCTCCCTCCCTGTCGATGCTGCCCCAGTTCGGTGTGACTGCTCCCTCCCTGTCGATGCTGCCCCAGCTCGGTGTGACTGCTCCCTCCCTGTCGATGGAGAGACTGCCCCAGCTCGGTGTGACTGCTCCCTCCCTGTCGATGCTGCCCCAGCTCAGTGTGACTGCTCCCTCCCTGTCGATGCTGCCCCAGCTCAGTGTGACTCCTCCCTCCCTGTCGATGCTGCCCCAGCTCAGTGTGACTCCTCCCTCCCTGTCGATGCTGCCCCAGCTCGGTGTGACTGCTCGCTCCTTGTCGATGCTGCCCCAGCTCAGTGTGACTGCTCCCTCCCTGTCGATGCTGCCCCAGCTCAATGTGACTGCTCCCTCCCTGTCGATGCTGCCCCAGCTCGGTGTGACTGCTCCCTCCCTGTCGATGCTGCCCCAGCTCGGTGTGACTGCTCCCTCCCTGTCGATGCTGCCCCAGCTCGGTGTGACTGCTCCCTCCCTGTCGATGCTGCCCCAGCTCAGTGTGACTGCTCGCTCCCTGTTGATGCTGCCCCAGCTCGGTGTGACTGCTCACTCCCTGTCGATGGAGAGACTGCCCCAGCTCGGTGTGACTGCTCCCTCCCTGTCGATGCTGCCCCAGCTCGGTGTGACTGCTCGCTCCCTGTCGATGCTGCCCCAGCTCGGTGTGACTGCTCGCTCCCTGTCGATGCTGCCCCAGCTCGGTGTGACTGCTCACTCCCTGTCGATGGAGAGACTGCCCCAGCTCGGTGTGACTGCTCCCTCCCTGTCGATGCTGCCCCAGCTCGGTGTGACTGCTCCCTCCCTGTCGATGCTGCCCCAGCTCAGTGTGACTGCTCGCTCCCTGTCGATGGAGAGACTGCCCCAGCTCGGTGTGACTGCTCCCTCCCTGTCGATGCTGCCCCAGCTCAGTGTGACTGCTCGCTCCCTGTCGATGCTGCCCCAGCTCGGTGTGACTGCTCCCTCCCTGTCGATGCTGCCCCAGCTCAGTGTGACTGCTCCCTCCCTGTCGATGCTGCCCCAGCTCGGTGTGACTGCTCCCTCCCTGTCGATGCTGCCCCAGCTCGGTGTGACTGCTCCCTCCCTGTCGATGCTGCCCCAGCTCAGTGTGACTGCTCGCTCCCTGTCGATGCTGCCCCAGCTCGGTGTGACTGCTCCCTCCCTGTCGATGCTGCCCCAGCTCAGTGTGACTGCTCCCTCCCTGTCGATGCTGCCCCAGCTCGGTGTGACTGCTCCCTCCCTGTCGATGCTGCCCCAGCTCGGTGTGACTGCTCCCTCCCTGTCGATGCTGCCCCAGCTCGGTGTGACTGCTCCCTCCCTGTCGATGCTGCCCCAGCTCAGTGTGACTGCTCCCTCCCTGTCGATGCTGCCCCAGCTCGGTGTGACTGCTCCCTCCCTGTCGATGCTGCCCCAGCTCAGTGTGACTGCTCCCTCCCTGTCGATGCTGCCCCAGCTCAGTGTGACTGCTCCCTCCCTGTCGATGGAGAGACTGCCCCAGCTCGGTGTGACTGCTCCCTCCCTGTCGATGCTGCCCCAGCTCGGTGTGACTGCTCGCTCCCTGTCGATGCTGCCCCAGCTCGGTGTGACTGCTCCCTCCCTGTCCATGCTGCCCCAGCTCGGTGTGACTGCTCCCTCCCTGTCGATGCTGCCCCAGCTCGGTGTGACTGCTCCCTCCCTGTCGATGCTGCCCCAGCTCGGTGTGACTGCTCGCTCCCTGTCGATGCTGCCCCAGCTCGGTATGAATGCTCCCTCCCTGTCGATGCTGCCCCAGCTCGGTGTGACTGCTCCCTCCCTGTCGATGCTGCCCCAGCTCGGTGTGACTGCTCGCTCCCTGTCGATGCTGCCCCAGCTCAGTGTGACTGCTCCCTCCCTGTCGATGGAGAGACTGCCCCAGCTCGGTGTGACTGCTCCCTCCCTGTCGATGCTGCCCCAGCTCGGTGTGACTGCTCCCTCCCTGTCGATGGAGAGACTGCCCCAGCTCGGTGTGACTGCTCCCTCCCTGTCGATGCTGCCCCAGCTCAGTGTGACTGCTCGCTCCCTGTCGATGCTGCCCCAGCTCGGTGTGACTGCTCGCTCCCTGTCGATGCTGCCCCAGCTCGGTGTGACTGCTCCCTCCCTGTCGATGCTGCCCCAGCTCAGTGTGACTGCTCGCTCCCTGTCGATGCTGCCCCAGCTCGGTGTGACTGCTCCCTCCCTGTCGATGCTGCCCCAGCTCAGTGTGACTGCTCGCTCCCTGTCGATGCTGCCCCAGCTCGGTGTGACTGCTCCCTCCCTGTCGATGCTGCCCCAGCTCGGTGTGACTGCTCCCTCCCTGTCGATGCTGCCCCAGCTCGGTGTGACTGCTCGCTCCCTGTCGATGCTGCCCCAGCTCGGTGTGACTGCTCCCTCCCTGTCGATGCTGCCCCTGCTCGGTGTGACTGCTCCCTCCCTGTCGATGGAGAGACTGCCCCAGCTCGGTGTGACTGCTCCCTCCCTGTCGATGCTGCCCCAGCTCGGTGTGACTGCTCCCTCCCTGTCGATGCTGCCCCAGCTCGGTTTGACTGCTCCCTCCCTGTCGATGCTGCCCCAGCTCGGTGTGACTGCTCCCTCCCTGTCGATGGAGAGACTGCCCCAGCTCGGTGTGACTGCTCCCTCCCTGTCGATGGAGAGACTGCCCCAGCTCAGTGTGACTGCTCGCTCCCTGTCGATGCTTCCCCAGCTCGGTGTGACTGCTCCCTCCCTGTCGATGGAGAGACTGCCCCAGCTCGGTGTGACTGCTCCCTCCCTGTCGATGCTGCCCCAGCTCGGTGTGACTGCTCCCTCCCTGTCGATGCTGCCCCAGCTCAGTGTGACTGCTCCCTCCCTGTCGATGCTGCCTCAGCTCAGTGTGACTGCTCCCTCCCTGTCGATGCTGCCCCAGCTCGGTGTGACTGCTCCCTCCCTGTCGATGCTGCCCCAGCTCAGTGTGACTGCTCCCTCCCTGTCGATGCTGCCCCAGCTCGGTGTGACTGCTCCATCCCTGTCGATGCTGCCCCAGCTCGGTGTGACTGCTCCCTCCCTGTCGATGGAGAGATTGCCCCAGCTCGATGTGACTGCTCCCTCCCTGTCGATGCTGCCCCAGCTCGGTGTGACTGCTCCCTCCTTATCGATGCTGCCCCAGCTCGGTGTGACTGCTCGCTCCCTGTCGATGCTGCCCCAGCTCAGTGTGACTGCTCCCTCCCTGTCGATGCTGCCCCAGCTCGGTGTGACTGCTCGCTCCCTGTCGATGCTGCCGCAGCTCGGTGTGACTGCTCCCTCCCTGTCGATGCTGCCCCAGCTCGGTGTGACTGCTCGCTCCCTGTCGATGCTGCCCCAGCTCGGTGTGACTGCTCCCTCCCTGTCGATGGAGAGACTGCCCCAGCTCAGTGTGACTGCTCCCTCCCTGTCGATGCTGCCCCAGCTCGGTGTGACTGCTCCCTCCCTGTCGATGCTGCCCCAGCTCGGTATGACTGCTCCCTCCCTGTCGATGCTGCCCCAGCTCGATATGACTGCTCCCTCCCTGTCGATGCTGTATCAGCTCGGTGTGACTGCTCCCTCCCTGTCGATGCTGCCCCAGCTCGGTGTGACTGCTCCCTCCCTGTCGATGGAGAGACTGCCCCAGCTCGGTGTGACTGCTCCCTCCCTGTCGATGCTGCCCCAGCTCGGTGTGACTGCTCCCTCCCTGTCGATGCTGCCCCAGCTCGGTGTGACTGCTCCCTCCCTGTCGATGGAGAGACTGCCCCAGCTCGATGTGACTGCTCCCTCCCTGTCGATGCTGCCCCAGCTCGGTGTGACTGCTCCCTCCCTGTCGATGCTGCCCCAGCTCGGTGTGACTGCTCCCTCCCTGTCGATGGAGAGACTGCCGCAGCTCGGTGTGACTGCTCGCTCCCTGTCGATGCTGCCCCAGCTCGGTGTGACTGCTCCCTCCCTGTCGATGCTGCCCCAGCTCGGTGTGACTGCTCCCTCCCTGTCGATGCTGCCCCAGCTCGGTGTGACTGCTCCCTCCCTGTCGATGCTGCCCCAGCTCGGTGTGACTGCTCCCTCCCTGTCGATGCTGCCCCAGCTCGGTGTGACTGCTCCCTCCCTGTCGATGGAGAGACTGCCCCAACTCGGTGTGACTGCTCCCTCCCTGTCGATGCTTCCCCAGCTCGGTGTGACTGCTCCCTCCCTGTCGATGGAGAGACTGCCCCAGCTCGGTGTGACTGCTCCATCCCTGTCGATGCTGCCCCAGCTCGGTGTGACTGCTCCCTCCCTGCCGATGCTGCCCCAGCTCAGTGTGACTGCTCCCTCCCTGTCGATGCTGCCTCAGCTCAGTGTGACTGCTCCCTCCCTGTCGATGCTGCCCCAGCTCGGTGTGACTGCTCCCTCCCTGTCGATGCTGTCCCAGCTCAGTGTGACTGCTCCCTCCCTGTCGATGCTGCCCCAGCTCGGTGTGACTGCTCCATCCCTGTCGATGCTGCCCCAGCTCGGTGTGACTGCTCCCTCCCTGTCGATGGAGAGATTGCCCCAGCTCGATGTGACTGCTCCCTCCCTGTCGATGCTGCCCCAGCTCGGTGTGACTGCTCCCTCCTTATCGATGCTGCCCCAGCTCGGTGTGACTGCTCGCTCCCTGTCGATGCTGCCCCAGCTCAGTGTGACTGCTCCCTCCCTGTCGATGCTGCCCCAGCTCGGTGTGACTGCTCGCTCCCTGTCGATGCTGCCGCAGCTCGGTGTGACTGCTCCCTCCCTGTCGATGCTGCCCCAGCTCGGTGTGACTGCTCGCTCCCTGTCGATGCTGCCCCAGCTCGGTGTGACTGCTCCCTCCCTGTCGATGGAGAGACTGCCCCAGCTCAGTGTGACTGCTCCCTCCCTGTCGATGCTGCCCCAGCTCGGTGTGACTGCTCCCTCCCTGTCGATGCTGCCCCAGCTCGGTATGACTGCTCCCTCCCTGTCGATGCTGCCCCAGCTCGATATGACTGCTCCCTCCCTGTCGATGCTGCATCAGCTCGGTGTGACTGCTCCCTCCCTGTCGATGCTGCCCCAGCTCGGTGTGACTGCTCCCTCCCTGTCGATGGAGAGACTGCCCCAGCTCGGTGTGACTGCTCCCTCCCTGTCGATGCTGCCCCAGCTCGGTGTGACTGCTCCCTCCCTGTCGATGCTGCCCCAGCTCGGTGTGACTGCTCCCTCCCTGTCGATGGAGAGACTGCCCCAGCTCGATGTGACTGCTCCCTCCCTGTCGATGCTGCCCCAGCTCGGTGTGACTGCTCCCTCCCTGTCGATGCTGCCCCAGCTCGGTGTGACTGCTCCCTCCCTGTCGATGGAGAGACTGCCGCAGCTCGGTGTGACTGCTCGCTCCCTGTCGATGCTGCCCCAGCTCGGTGTGACTGCTCCCTCCCTGTCGATGCTGCCCCAGCTCGGTGTGACTGCTCCCTCCCTGTCGATGCTGCCCCAGCTCGGTGTGACTGCTCCCTCCCTGTCGATGCTGCCCCAGCTCGGTGTGACTGCTCCCTCCCTGTCGATGCTGCCCCAGCTCGGTGTGACTGCTCCCTCCCTGTCGATGGAGAGACTGCCCCAACTCGGTGTGACTGCTCCCTCCCTGTCGATGCTGCCCCAGCTCGGTGTGACTGCTCCCTCCCTGTCGATGCTGCCCCAGCTCGGTGTGACTGCTCCCTCCCTGTCGATGGAGAGACTGCCGCAGCTCGGTGTGACTGCTCGCTCCCTGTCGATGCTGCCCCAGCTCGGTGTGACTGCTCCCTCCCTGTCGATGCTGCCCCACCTCGGTGTGACTGCTCCCTCCCTGTCGATGCTGCCCCAGCTCGGTGTGACTGCTCCCTCCCTGTCGATGCTGCCCCAGCTCGGTGTGACTGCTCCCTCCCTGTCGATGCTGCCCCAGCTCGGTGTGACTGCTCGCTCCCTGTCGATGCTGCCCCAGCTCGGTGTGACTGCTCGCTCCCTGTCGATGCTGCCCCAGCTCAGTGTGACTGCTCCCTCCCTGTCGATGGAGAGACTGCCCCAGCTCGGTGAGACTGCTCCCTCCCTGTCGATGCTGCCCCAGCTCAGTGTGACTGCTCCCTCCCTGTCGATGCTGCCCCAGCTCAGTGTGACTGCTCCCTCCCTGTCGATGGAGAGAGTGCCCCAGCTCGGTGTGACTGCTCGCTCCCTGTCGATGGAGAGAGTGCCCCAACTCGGTGTGACTGCTCCCTCCCTGTCGATGGAGAGAGTGCCCCAGCTCGGTGTGACTGCTCGCTCCCTGTCGATGCTGCCCCAGCTCGGTGTGACTGCTCCCTCCCTGTCGATGCTGCCCCAGCTCGGTGTGACTGCTCGCTCCCTGTCGATGCTGCCCCAGCTCGGTGTGACTGCTCCCTCCCTGTCGATGCTGTCCCAGCTCAGTGTGACTGCTCCCTCCCTGTCGATGGTGCCGCAGCTCAGTGTGACTGCTCGCTCCCTGTCGATGCTGCCCCAGCTCAGTGTGACTCCTCCCTCCCTGTCGATGCTGCCCCAGCTCAGTGTGACTGCTCCCTCCCTGTCGATGGTGCCGCAGCTCAGTGTGACTGCTCGCTCCCTGTCGATGCTGCCCCAGCTCGGTGTGACTGCTCCCTCCCTGTCGATGGAGAGACTGCCCCAGCTCGGTGTGACTGCTCCCTCCCTGTCGATGCTGCCCCAGCTCGGTGTGACTGCTCCCTCACTGTCGATGCTGCCCCAGCTCGGTGTGACTGCTCGCTCCCTGTCGATGCTGCCCCAGCTCGGTGTGACTGCTCGCTCCCTGTCAATGGAGAGACTGCCCCAGCTCAGTGTGAGTGCTCCCTCCCTGTCGATGCTGCCCCAGCTCGGTGTGACTGCTCCCTCCCTGTCGATGCTGCCCCAGCTCAGTGTGACTCCTCCCTCCCTGTCGATGCTGCCCCAGGTCGGTGTGACTGCTCCCTCCCTGTCGATGCTGCCCCAGCTCGGTGTGACTGCTCCCTCCCTGTCGATGGTGCCCCAGCTCGGTGTGACTGCTCCCTCCCTGTCGATGCTGCCCCAGCTCGGTGTGACTGCTCCCTCCCTGTCGATGGTGCCCCTGCTCGGTGTGACTGCTCCCTCCCTGTCGATGCTGCCCCAGCTCGGTGTGACTGCTCCCTCCCTGTCGATGGTGGCCCAGCTCAGTGTGACTGCTCGCTCCCTGTCGATGCTGCCCCAGCTCGGTGTGACTGCTCCCTCCCTGTCGATGCTGCCCCAGCTCGGTGTGACTGCTCCCTCCCTGTCGATGCTGCCCCAGCTCGGTGTGACTGCTCCCTCCCTGTCGATGCTGCCCCAGCTCGGTGTGACTGCTCCCTCCCTGTCGATGGAGAGATTGCCCCAGCTCGGTGTGACTGCTCGCTCCCTGTCGATGCTGCCCCAGCTCGGTGTGACTGCTCGCTCCCTGTCGATGGAGAGATTGCCCCAGCTCGGTGTGACTGCTCCCTTCCTGTCGATGCTGCCCCAGCTCGGTGTGACTGCTCGCTCCCTGTCGATGCTGCCCCAGCTCGGTGTGACTGCTCCCTCCCTGTCGATGCTGCCCCAGCTCGGTGTGACTGCTCCCTCCCTGTCGATGCTGCCCCAGCTCGGTGTGACTGCTCCCTCTCTGTCGATGCTGCCCCAGCTCGGTGTGACTGCTCCCTCCCTGTCGATGCTGCCCCAGCTCGGTGTGACTGCTCCCTCCCTGTCGATGGAGAGACTGCCTCAGCTCGGTGTGACTGCTCCCTCCCTGTCGATGCTGCCCCAGCTCGGTGTGACTGCTCGCTCCCTGTCGATGGAGAGACTGCCCCAGCTCGGTGTGACTGCTCCCTCCCTGTCGATGCTGCCCCAGCTCAGTGTGACTGCTCGCTCCCTGTCGATGCTGCCCCAGCTCGGTGTGACTGCTCCCTCCCTGTCGATGCTGCCCCAGCTCAGTGTGACTGCTCCCTCCCTGTCGATGCTGCCCCAGCTCGGTGTGACTGCTCCCTCCCTGTCGATGGAGAGACTGCCCCAGCTCGGTGTGACTGCTCCCTCCCTGTCGATGCTGCCCCAGCTCAGTGTGACTCCTCCCTCCCTGTCAATGCTGCCCCAGCTCGGTGTGACTGCTCCCTCCCTGTCGATGCTGCCCCAGCTCGGTGTGACTGCTCCCTCCCTGTCGATGCTGCCCCAGCTCGGTGTGACTGCTCCCTCCCTGTCGATGCTGCCCCAGCTCGGTGTGACTGCTCGCTCCCTGTCGATGCTGCCCCAGCTCGGTGTGACTGCTCCCTCCCTGTCGATGCTGCCCCAGCTCGGTGTGACTGCTCCCTACCTGTCGATGCTGCCCCAGCTCGGTGTGACTGCTCCCTCCCTGTCGATGCTGCCCCAGCTCGGTGTGACTGCTCGCTCCCTGTCGATGCTGCCCCAGCTCGGTGTGACTGCTCCCTCCCTGTCCATGCTGCCCCAGCTCGGTGTGACTGCTCCCTCCCTGTCGATGCTGCCCCAGCTCGGTGTGACTGCTCGCTCCCTGTCGATGCTGCCCCAGCTCGGTATGACTGCTCCCTCCCTGTCGATGCTGCCCCAGCTCGGTGTGACTGCTCCCTCCCTGTCGATGCTGCCCCAGCTCGGTGTGACTGCTCGCTCCCTGTCGATGCTGCCCCAGCTCAGTGTGACTGCTCCCTCCCTGTCGATGGAGAGACTGCCCCAGCTCGGTGTGACTGCTCCCTCCCTGTCGATGCTGCCCCAGCTCAGTGTGACTGCTCCCTCCCTGTCGATGCTGCCCCAGCTCGGTGTGACTGCTCCCTCCCTGTCGATGCTGCCCCAGCTCAGTGTGACTGCTCGCTCCCTGTCGATGCTGCCCCAGCTCGGTGTGACTGCTCCCTCCCTGTCGATGCTGCCCCAGCTCAGTGTGACTGCTCGCTCCCTGTCGATGCTGCCCCAGCTCGGTGTGACTGCTCCCTCCCTGTCGATGCTGCCCCAGCTCGGTGTGACTGCTCCCTCCCTGTCGATGCTGCCCCAGCTCGGTGTGACTGCTCGCTCCCTGTCGATGCTGTCCCAGCTCGGTGTGACTGCTCGCTCCCTGTCGATGGAGAGACTGCCCCAGCTCGGTGTGACTGCTCCCTCCCTGTCGATGCTGCCCCAGCTCGGTGTGACTGCTCCCTCCCTGTCGATGCTGCCCCAGCTCGGTGTGACTGCTCCCTCCCTGTCGATGCTGCCCCAGCTCGGTGTGACTGCTCCCTCCCTGTCGATGCTGCCCCAGCTCGGTGTGACTGCTCCCTCCCTGTCGATGGAGAGACTGCCTCAGCTCGGTGTGACTGCTCCCTCCCTGTCGATGCTGCCCCAGCTCAGTGTGACTGCTCGCTCCCTGTCGATGCTGCCCCAGCTCGGTGTGACTGCTCCCTCCCTGTCGATGCTGCCCCAGCTCAGTGTGACTGCTCGCTCCCTGTCGATGCTGCCCCAGCTCGGTGTGACTGCTCCCTCCCTGTCGATGGAGAGACTGCCCCAGCTCGGTCTGACTGCTCCCTCCCTGTCGATGCTGCCCCAGCTCAGTGTGACTCCTCCCTCCCTGTCAATGCTGCCCCAGCTCGGTGTGACTGCTCCCTCCCTGTCGATGCTGCCCCAGCTCGGTGTGACTGCTCCCTCCCTGTCGATGCTGCCCCAGCTCGGTGTGACTGCTCCCTCCCTGTCGATGCTGCCCCAGCTCGGTGTGACTGCTCGCTCCCTGTCGATGCTGCCCCAGCTCGGTGTGACTGCTCCCTCCCTGTCGATGCTGCCCCAGCTCGGTGTGACTGCTCCCTACCTGTCGATGCTGCCCCAGCTCGGTGTGACTGCTCCCTCCCTGTCGATGCTGCCCCAGCTCGGTGTGACTGCTCGCTCCCTGTCGATGCTGCCCCAGCTCGGTGTGACTGCTCCCTCCCTGTCCATGCTGCCCCAGCTCGGTGTGACTGCTCCCTCCCTGTCGATGCTGCCCCAGCTCGGTGTGACTGCTCGCTCCCTGTCGATGCTGCCCCAGCTCGGTATGACTGCTCCCTCCCTGTCGATGCTGCCCCAGCTCGGTGTGACTGCTCCCTCCCTGTCGATGCTGCCCCAGCTCGGTGTGACTGCTCGCTCCCTGTCGATGCTGCCCCAGCTCAGTGTGACTGCTCCCTCCCTGTCGATGGAGAGACTGCCCCAGCTCGGTGTGACTGCTCCCTCCCTGTCGATGCTGCCCCAGCTCAGTGTGACTGCTCCCTCCCTGTCGATGCTGCCCCAGCTCGGTGTGACTGCTCCCTCCCTGTCGATGCTGCCCCAGCTCAGTGTGACTGCTCGCTCCCTGTCGATGCTGCCCCAGCTCGGTGTGACTGCTCCCTCCCTGTCGATGCTGCCCCAGCTCAGTGTGACTGCTCGCTCCCTGTCGATGCTGCCCCAGCTCGGTGTGACTGCTCCCTCCCTGTCGATGCTGCCCCAGCTCGGTGTGACTGCTCCCTCCCTGTCGATGCTGCCCCAGCTCGGTGTGACTGCTCGCTCCCTGTCGATGCTGTCCCAGCTCGGTGTGACTGCTCGCTCCCTGTCGATGGAGAGACTGCCCCAGCTCGGTGTGACTGCTCCCTCCCTGTCGATGCTGCCCCAGCTCGGTGTGACTGCTCCCTCCCTGTCGATGCTGCCCCAGCTCAGTGTGACTGCTCCCTCCCTGTCGATGCTGCCCCAGCTCGGTGTGACTGCTCCCTCCCTGTCGATGCTGCCCCAGCTCGGTGTGACTGCTCCCTCCCTGTCGATGCTGCCCCAGCTCGGTGTGACTGCTCCCTCCCTGTCGATGCTGCCCCAGCTCGGTGTGACTGCTCCCTCCCTGTCGATGCTGCCCCAGCTCGGTGTGACTGCTCCCTCCCTGTCGATGGAGAGACTGCCTCAGCTCGGTGTGACTGCTCCCTCCCTGTCGATGCTGCCCCAGCTCAGTGTGACTGCTCGCTCCCTGTCGATGCTGCCCCAGCTCGGTGTGACTGCTCCCTCCCTGTCGATGCTGCCCCAGCTCAGTGTGACTGCTCCCTCCCAGTCGATGCTGCCCCAGCTCGGTGTGACTGCTCCCTCCCTGTCGATGGAGAGACTGCCCCAGCTCGGTGTGACTGCTCCCTCCCTGTCGATGCTGCCCCAGCTCAGTGTGCCTCCTCCCTCCCTGTCAATGCTGCCCCAGCTCGGTGTGACTGCTCCCTCCCTGTCGATGCTGCCCCAGCTCGGTGTGACTGCTCCCTCCCTGTCGATGCTGCCCCAGCTCGGTGTGACTGCTCCCTCCCTGTCGATGCTGCCCCAGCTCGGTGTGACTGCTCGCTCCCTGTCGATGCTGCCCCAGCTCGGTGTGACTGCTCCCTCCCTGTCGATGCTGCCCCAGCTCGGTGTGACTGCTCCCTACCTGTCGATGCTGCCCCAGCTCGGTGTGGCTGCTCCCTCCCTGTCGATGCTGCCCCAGCTCGGTGTGACTGCTCGCTCCCTGTCGATGCTGCCCCAGCTCGGTGTGACTGCTCCCTCCCTGTCCATGCTGCCCCAGCTCGGTGTGACTGCTCCCTCCCTGTCGATGCTGCCCCAGCTCGGTGTGACTGCTCCCTCCCTGTCGATGCTGCCCCAGCTCGGTGTGACTGCTCGCTCCCTGTCGATGCTGCCCCAGCTCGGTATGACTGCTCCCTCCCTGTCGATGCTGCCCCAGCTCGGTGTGACTGCTCCCTCCCTGTCGATGCTGCCCCAGCTCGGTGTGACTGCTCGCTCCCTGTCGATGCTGCCCCAGCTCAGTGTGACTGCTCCCTCCCTGTCGATGGAGAGACTGCCCCAGCTCGGTGTGACTGCTCCCTCCCTGTCGATGCTGCCCCAGCTCAGTGTGACTGCTCCCTCCCTGTCGATGCTGCCCCAGCTCGGTGTGACTGCTCCCTCCCTGTCGATGCTGCCCCAGCTCAGTGTGACTGCTCGCTCCCTGTCGAT
Organism: Scyliorhinus torazame; assembly: GCF_047496885.1. Taxonomy (NCBI): domain Eukaryota; kingdom Metazoa; phylum Chordata; class Chondrichthyes; order Carcharhiniformes; family Scyliorhinidae; genus Scyliorhinus; species Scyliorhinus torazame. The sequence continues at coordinate 355,711,464 of NC_092709.1, read as the reverse complement.
GGTGCCCCAGCTCAGTGTGACTGCTCCCTCCCTGTCGATGCTGCCCCAGCTCAGTGTGACTGCTCGCTCCCTGTCGATGCTGCCCCAGCTCGGTGTGACTGCTCCCTCCCTGTCGATGCTGCCCCAGCTCGGTGTGACTGCTCCCTCCCTGTCGATGCTGCCCCAGCTCGGTGTGACTGCTCGCTCCCTGTCGATGCTGTCCCAGCTCGGTGTGACTGCTCGCTCCCTGTCGATGGAGAGACTGCCCCAGCTCGGTGTGACTGCTCCCTCCCTGTCGATGCTGCCCCAGCTCGGTGTGACTGCTCCCTCCCTGTCGATGCTGCCCCAGCTCGGTGTGACTGCTCCCTCCCTGTCGATGCTGCCCCAGCTCGGTGTGACTGCTCCCTCCCTGTCGATGCTGCCCCAGCTCGGTGTGACTGCTCCCTCCCTGTCGATGCTGCCCCAGCTCGGTGTGACTGCTCCCTCCCTGTCGATGGAGAGACTGCCCCAGCTCGGTGTGACTGCTCCCTCCCTGTCGATGGAGAGACTTCCCCAGCTCAGTGTGACTGCTCCCTCCCTGTCGATGCTGCCCCAGCTCGGTGTGACTGCTCCCTCCCTGTCGATGCTGCCCCAGCTCGGTGTGACTGCTCGCTCCCTGTCGATGGAGAGACTGCCCCAGCTCGGTGTGACTGCTCCCTCCCTGTCGATGCTGCCCCAGCTCGGTGTGACTGCTCCCTCCCTGTCGATGCTGCCCCAGCTCAGTGTGACTGCTCCCTCCCTGTCGATGCTGCCCCAGCTCAGTGTGACTGCTCCCTCCCTGTCGATGCTGCCCCAGCACGTTGTGACTGCTCCCTCCCTGTCGATGCTGCCCCATCTCAGTGTGACTGCTCCCTCCCTGTCGATGCTGCCCCAGCTCGGTGTGACTGCTCCATCCCTGTCGATGCTGCCCCAGCTCGGTGTGACTGCTCCCTCCCTGTCGATGGAGAGATTGCCCCAGCTCGATGTGACTGCTCCCTCCCTGTCGATGCTGCCCCAGCTCGGTGTGACTGCTCCCTCCCTGTCGATGCTGCCCCAGCTCGGTGTGACTGCTCCCTCCCTATCGATGCTGCCCCAGCTCGGTGTGACTGCTCGCTCCCTGTCGATGCTGCCCCAGCTCACTGTGACTGCTCCCTCCCTGTCGATGCTGCCCCAGCTCGGTGTGACTGCTCGCTCCCTGTCGATGCTGCCGCAGCTCGGTGTGACTGCTCCCTCCCTGTCGATGCTGCCCCAGCTCGGTGTGACTGCTCGCTCCCTGTCGATGCTGCCCCAGCTCGGTGTGACTGCTCCCTCCCTGTCGATGGAGAGACTGCCCCAGCTCAGTGTGACTGCTCCCTCCCTGTCGATGCTGCCCCAGCTCGGTGTGACTGCTCCCTCCCTGTCGATGCTGCCCCAGCTCGGTATGACTGCTCCCTCCCTGTCGATGCTGCCCCAGCTCGATATGACTGCTCCCTCCCTGTCGATGCTGCCCCAGCTCGGTGTGACTGCTCCCTCCCTGTCGATGCTGCCCCAGCTCGGTGTGACTGCTCCCTCCCTGTCGATGGAGAGACTGCCCCAGCTCGGTGTGACTGCTCCCTCCCTGTCGATGCTGCCCCAGCTCGGTGTGACTGCTCCCTCCCTGTCGATGCTGCCCCAGGTCGGTGTGACTGCTCCCTCCCTGTCGATGGAGAGACTGCCCCAGCTCGGTGTGACTGCTCCCTCCCTGTCGATGCTGCCCCAGCTCGGTGTGACTGCTCCCTCCCTGTCGATGCTGCCCCAGCTCGGTGTGACTGCTCCCTCCCTGTCGATGCTGCCCCAGCTCGGTGTGACTGCTCCCTCCCTGTCGATGGAGAGACTGCCGCAGCTCGGTGTGACTGCTCGCTCCCTGTCGATGCTGCCCCAGCTCGGTGTGACTGCTCCCTCCCTGTCGATGCTGCCCCAGCTCGGTGTGACTGCTCCCTCCCTGTCGATGCTGCCCCAGCTCGGTGTGACTGCTCCCTCCCTGTCGATGCTGCCCCAGCTCGGTGTGACTGCTCCCTCCCTGTCGATGCTGCCCCAGCTCGGTGTGACTGCTCGCTCCCTGTCGATGCTGCCCCAGCTCGGTGTGACTGCTCGCTCCCTGTCGATGCTGCCCCAGCTCAGTGTGACTGCTCCCTCCCTGTCGATGGAGAGACTGCCCCAGCTCGGTGTGACTGCTCCCTCCCTGTCGATGCTGCCCCAGCTCAGTGTGACTGCTCCCTCCCTGTCGATGCTGCCCCAGCTCAGTGTGACTGCTCCCTCCCTGTCGATGGAGAGAGTGCCCCAGCTCGGTGTGACTGCTCGCTCCCTGTCGATGGAGAGAGTGCCCCAGCTCGGTGTGACTGCTCCCTCCCTGTCGATGGAGAGAGTGCCCCAGCTCGGTGTGACTGCTCCCTCCCTGTCGATGCTGCCCCAGCTCGGTGTGACTGCTCGCTCCCTGTCGATGCTGCCCCAGCTCGGTGTGACTGCTCCCTCCCTGTCGATGCTGTCCCAGCTCAGTGTGACTGCTCCCTCCCTGTCGATGGTGCCGCAGCTCAGTGTGACTGCTCGCTCCCTGTCGATGCTGCCCCAGCTCAGTGTGACTCCTCCCTCCCTGTCGATGCTGTCCCAGCTCAGTGTGACTGCTCCCTCCCTGTCGATGCTGCCCCAGCTCAGTGTGACTGCTCCCTCCCTGTCGATGCTGCCCCAGCTCGGTGTGACTGCTCCCTCCCTGTCGATGGAGAGACTGCCCCAGCTCGGTGTGACTGCTCCCTCCCTGTCGATGCTGCCCCAGCTCGGTGTGACTGCTCCCTCACTGTCGATGCTGCCCCAGCTCGGTGTGACTGCTCGCTCCCTGTCGATGCTGCCCCAGCTCGGTATGACTGCTCCCTCCCTGTCGATGCTGCCCCAGCTCAGTGTGACTCCTCCCTCCCTGTCGATGCTGCCCCAGGTCGGTGTGACTGCTCCCTCCCTGTCGATGCTGCCCCAGCTCAGTGTGACTGCTCCCTCCCTGTCGATGCTGCCCCAGCTCGGTGTGACTGCTCCCTCCCTGTCGATGCTGCCCCAGCTCAGTGTGACTCCTCCCTCCCTGTCGATGCTGCCCCAGGTCGGTGTGACTGCTCCCTCCCTGTCGATGCTGCCCCAGCTCGGTGTGACTGCTCCCTCCCTGTCGATGCTGCCCCAGCTCGGTGTGACTGCTCCCTCCCTGTCGATGGTGCCCCAGCTCAGTGTGACTGCTCCCTCCCTGTCGATGCTGCCCCAGCTCGGTGTGACTGCTCCCTCCCTGTCGATGCTGCCCCAGCTCGGTGTGACTGCTCCCTCCCTGTCGATGGTGCCCCAGCTCAGTGTGACTGCTCGCTCCCTGTCGATGCTGCCCCAGCTCGGTGTGACTGCTCCCTCCCTGTCGATGCTGCCCCAGCTCAGTGTGACTGCTCGCTCCCTGTCGATGGAGGGACTGCCCCAGCTCGGTGTGACTGCTCCCTCCCTGTCGATGCTGCCCCAGCTCGGTGTGACTGCTCCCTCCCTGTCGATGCTGCCCCAGCTCAGTGTGACTGCTCGCTCCCTGTCGATGGAGAGACTGCCCCAGCTCGGTGTGACTGCTCCCTCCCTGTCGATGCTGCCCCAGCTCGGTGTGACTGCTCCCTCCCTGTCGATGCTGCCCCAGCTCGGTGTGACTGCTCCCTCCCTGTCGATGGAGAGATTGCCCCAGCTCGGTGTGACTGCTCGCTCCCTGTCGATGCTGCCCCAGCTCGGTGTGACTGCTCGCTCCCTGTCGATGGAGAGATTGCCCCAGCTCGGTGTGACTGCTCCCTTCCTGTCGATGCTGCCCCAGCTCGATGTGACTGCTCGCTCCCTGTCGATGCTGCCCCAGCTCGGTGTGACTGCTCCCTCCCTGTCGATGCTGCCCCAGCTCGGTATGACTGCTCCCTCCCTGTCGATGCTGCCCCAGCTCGGTGTGACTGCTCCCTCCCTGTCGATGCTGCCCCAGCTCAGTGTGACTGCTCGCTCCCTGTCGATGCTGCCCCAGCTCGGTGTGACTGCTCCCTCCCTGTCGATGCTGCCCCAGCTCAGTGTGACAGCTCGCTCCCTGTCGATGGAGAGATTGCCCCAGCTCGGCGTGACTGCTCCCTCCCTGTCGATGCTGCCCCAGCTCAGTGTGACTGCTCGCTCCCTGTCGATGCTGCCCCAGCTCGGTGTGACTGCTCCCTCCCTGTCGATGCTGGCCCAGCTCGGTGTGACTGCTCCCTCCCTGTCGATGCTGCCCCAGCTCAGTGTGACTGCTCCCTCCCTGTCGATGCTGCCCCAGCTCGGTGTGACTGCTCGCTCCCTGTCGATGCTGCCCCAGCTCGGTGTGACTGCTCGCTCCCTGTCGATGCTGCCCCAGCTCAGTGTGACTGCTCCCTCCCTATCGATGCTGTCCCAGCTCGGTGTGACTGCTCCCTCCCTGTCGATGGAGAGACTGCCCCAGCTCGGTGTGACTGCTCCCTCCCTGTCGATGCTGCCCCAGCTCGGTGTGACTGCTCCCTCCCTGTCGATGCTGCCCCAGCTCGGTATGACTGCTCCCTCCCTGTCGATGCTGCCCCAGCTCGATGTGACTGCTCCCTCCCTGTCGATGCTGCCCCAGCTCGGTGTGACTGCTCCCTCCCTGTCGATGCTGCCCCAGCTCGGTGTGACTGCTCGCTCCCTGTCGATGCTGCCCCAGCTCGATGTGACTGCTCCCTCCCTGTCGATGCTGCCCCAGCTCGGTGTGACTGCTCCCTCCCTGTCGATGCTGCCCCAGCTCGGTGTGACTGCTCCCTCCCTGTCGATGCTGCCCCAGCTCGGTGTGACTGCTCCCTCCCTGTCGATGCTGCCCCAGCTCGGTGTGACTGCTCCCTCCCTGTCGATGGAGAGACTGCCACAGCTCGGTGTGACTGCTCCCTCCCTGTCGATGAAGAGACTGCCCCAGCTCGGTGTGACTGCTCCCTCCCTGTCGATGCTGCCCCAGCTCGGTGTGACTGCTCCCTCCCTGTCGATGCTGCCCCAGCTCGGTGTGACTGCTCCCTCCCTGTCGATGCTGCCCCAGCTCGGTGTGACTGCTCCCTCCCTGTCGATGCTGCCCCAGCTCGGTGTGACTGCTCCCTCCCTGTCGATGCTGCCCCAGCTCGGTGTGACTGCTCCCTCCCTGTCGATGCTGCCCCAGCTCGGTGTGACTGCTCGCTCCCTGTCGATGCTGCCCCAGCTCGGTGTGACTGCTCCCTCCCTGTCGATGCTGCCCCAGATCGGTGTGACTGCTCCCTCCCTGTCGATGCTGCCCCAGCTCGGTGTGACTGCTCCCTCCCTGTCGATGCTGCCCCAGCTCAGTGTGACTGCTCCCTCCCTGTCGATGCTGCCCCAGCTCGGTGTGACTGCTCCGTCCCTGTCGATGCTGCCCCAGCTCGGTGTGACTGCTCCCTCCCTGTCGATGGAGAGAGTGCCCCAGCTCGGTGTGACTGCTCGCTCCCTGTCGATGGAGAGAGTGCCCCAGCTCGGTGTGACTGCTCCCTCCCTGTCGATGGAGAGTGTGCCCCAGCTCGGTGTGACTGCTCGCTCCCTGTCGATGCTGCCCCAGCTCGGTGTGACTGCTCCCTCCCTGTCGATGCTGCCCCAGCTCGGTGTGACTGCTCCCTCCCTGTCGATGGAGAGATTGCCCCAGCTCGGTGTGACTGCTCCCTCCCTGTCGATGGAGAGATTGCCCCAGCTCGATATGACTGCTCCCTCCCTGTCGATGGAGAGATTGCCCCAGCTCGATATGACTGCTCCCTCCCTGTCGATGGAGAGATTGCCCCAGCTCGATATGACTGCTCCCTCCCTGTCGATGCTGTCCCAGCTCGGTGTGACTGCTCGCTCCCTGTCGATGCTGCCCCAGCTCGGTGTGACTGCTCGCTCCCTGTCGATGCTGCCCCAGCTCGGTGTGACTGCTCACTCCCTGTCGATGGAGAGACTGCCCCAGCTCGGTGTGACTGCTCCCTCCCTGTCGATGCTGCCCCAGCTCGGTGTGACTGCTCCCTCCCTGTCGATGCTGCCCCAGCTCGGTGTGACTGCTCCCTCCCTGTCGATGGAGAGACTGCCCCAGCTCGGTGTGACTGCTCCCTCCCTGTCGATGCTGCCCCAGCTCGGTGTGACTGCTCCCTCCCTGTCGATGCTGCCCCAGCTCAGTGTGACTCCTCCCTCCCTGTCGATGCTGTCCCAGCTCGGTGTGACTGCTCGCTCCCTGTCGATGCTGCCCCAGCTCGGTGTGACTGCTCCCTCCCTGTCGATGGAGAGACTGCCCCAGCTCGGTGTGACTGCTCCCTCCCTGTCGATGGAGAGACTGCCCCAGCTCGGTGTGACTGCTCCCTCCCTGTCGATGCTGCCCCAGCTCGGTGTGACTGCTCCCTCCCTGTCGATGGAGAGACTGCCCCAGCTCGGTGTGACTGCTCCCTCCCTGTCGATGCTGCCCCAGCTCGGTGTGACTGCTCGCTCCCTGTCGATGGAGAGACTGCCCCAGCTCGGTGTGACTGCTCCCTCCCTGTCGATGCTGCCCCAGCTCGGTGTGACTGCTCCCTCCCTGTCGATGCTGCCCCAGCTCGGTGTGACTGCTCACTCCCTGTCGATGCTGCCCCAGCTCAGTGTGACTGCTACCTCCCTGTCGATGCTGCCCCAGCTCAGTGTGACTGCTCACTCCCTGTCGATGCTGCCCCAGCTCAGTGTGACTGCTCGCTCCCTGTCGATGCTGCCCCAGCTCGGTGTGACTGCTCCCTCCCTGTCGATGGAGTGATTGCCCCAGCTCGGTGTGACTGCTCCCTCCCTGTCGATGCTGCCCCAGCTCGGTGTGACTGCTCCCTCCCTGTCGATGGAGAGACTGCCCCAGCTCGGTGTGACTGCTCCCTCCCTGCCGATGCTGCCCCAGCTCGGTGTGACTGCTCCCTCCCTGTCGATGGAGAGATTGCCCCAGCTCGGTGTGACTGCTCCCTCCCTGTCGATGCTGCCCCAGCTCAGTGTGACTGCTCCCTCCCTGTCGATGCTGCCCCAGCTCGGTGTGACTGCTCCCTCCCTGCCGATGCTGCCCCAGCTCGGTGTGACTGCTCCCTCCCTGTCGATGGAGAGACTGCCCCAGCTCGGTGTGACTCCTCCCTCCCTGTCGATGCTGCCCCAGCTCGGTGTGACTGCTCGCACCCTGTCGATGCTGCCCCAGCTCAGTGTGACTCCTCCCTCCCTGTCGATGCTGCCCCAGCTCGGTGTGACTGCTCGCTCCCTGTCGATGCTGCCCCAGCTCGGTGTGACTGCTCCCTCCCTGTCGATGCTGCCCCAGCTCGGTGTGACTGCTCCCTCCCTGTCGATGGAGAGACTGCCCCAGCTCAGTGTGACTCCTCCCTCCCTGTCGATGCTGCCCCAGCTCGGTGTGACTGCTCGCTCCCTGTCGATGCTGCCCCAGCTCGGTGTGACTGCTCCCTCCCTGTCGATGCTGCCCCAGCTCAGTGTGACTCCTCCCTCCCTGTCGATGCTGTCCCAGCTCGGTGTGACTGCTCGCTCCCTGTCGATGGAGAGACTGCCCCAGCTCGGTGTGACTGCTCCCTCCCTGTCGATGCTGCCCCAGCTCGGTGTGACTGCTCCCTCCCTGTCGATGCTGCCCCAGCTCAGTGTGACTGCTCGCTCCCTGTCGATGCTGCCCCAGCTCAGTGTGACTGCTCCCTCCCTGTCGATGCTGCCCCAGCTCAGTGTGACTGCTCCCTCCCTGTCGATGCTGCCCCAGCTCGGTGTGACTGCTCGCTCCCTGTCGATGCTGCCCCAGCTCGGTGTGACTGCTCCCTCCCTGTCGATGCTGCCCCAGCTCGGTGTGACTGCTCCCTCCCTGTCGATGGAGAGACTGCCCCAGCTCGGTGTGACTGCTCCCTCCCTGTCGATGCTGCCCCAGCTCAGTGTGACTGCTCCCTCCCTGTCGATGCTGCCCCAGCTCGGTGTGACTGCTCCCTCCCTGTCGATGCTGCCCCAGCTCGGTGTGACTGCTCCCTCCCTGTCGATGCTGCCCCAGCTCGGTGTGACTGCTCCCTCCCTGTCGATGCTGCCCCAGCTCGGTGTGACTGCTCCCTCCCTGCCGATGGAGAGACTGCCCCAGCTCGGTGTGACTGCTCCCTCCCTGTCGATGGAGAGATTGCCCCAGCTCGGTGTGACTGCTCCCTCCCTGTCGATGCTGCCCCAGCTCAGTGTGACTGCTCCCTCCCTGTCGATGCTGCCCCAGCTCAGTGTGACTCCTCCCTCCCTGTCGATGCTGCCCCAGCTCGGTGTGACTGCTCGCTCCTTGTCGATGCTGCCCCAGCTCAGTGTGACTGCTCCCTCCCTGTCGATGCTGCCCCAGCTCAGTGTGACTGCTCCCTCCCTGTCGATGCTGCCCCAGCTCAGTGTGACTGCTCCCTCCCTGTCGATGCTGCCCCAGCTCGGTGTGACTGCTCCCTCCCTGTCGATGCTGCCCCAGCTCAGTGTGACTGCTCGCTCCCTGTCGATGCTGCCCCAGCTCGGTGTGACTGCTCGCTCCCTGTCGATGGAGAGAGTGCCCCAGCTCGGTGTGACTGCTCCCTCCCTGTCGATGCTGCCCCAGCTCGGTGTGACTGCTCGCTCCCTGTCGATGCTGCCCCAGCTCGGTGTGACTGCTCTCTCCCTGTCGATGCTGCCCCAGCTCGGTGTGACTGCTCCCTCCCTGTCGATGCTGCCCCAGCTCGGTGTGACTGCTCCCTCCCTGTCGATGCTGCCCCAGCTCAGTGTGACTGCTCGCTCCCTGTCGATGGAGAGACTGCCCCAGCTCGGTGTGACTGCTCCCTCCCTGTCGATGCTGCCCCAGCTCAGTGTGACTGCTCGCTCCCTGTCGATGCTGCCCCAGCTCGGTGTGACTGCTCCCTCCCTGTCGATGCTGCCCCAGCTCAGTGTGACTGCTCCCTCCCTGTCGATGCTGCCCCAGCTCGGTGTGACTGCTCCCTCCCTGTCGATGCTGCCCCAGCTCGGTGTGACTGCTCCCTCCCTGTCGATGCTGCCCCAGCTCGGTGTGACTGCTCCCTCCCTGTCGATGCTGCCCCAGCTCGGTGTGACTGCTCCCTCCCTGTCGATGCTGCCCCAGCTCAGTGTGACTGCTCGCTCCCTGTCGATGCTGCCCCAGCTCAGTGTGACTGCTCCCTCCCTGTCGATGCTGCCCCAGCTCAGTGTGACTGCTCCCTCCCTGTCGATGCTGCCCCAGCTCGGTGTGACTGCTCCCTCCCTGTCGATGGAGAGACTGCCCCAGCTCGGTGTGACTGCTCCCTCCCTGTCGATGGAGAGACTGCCCCAGCTCAGTGTGACTCCTCCCTCCCTGTCGATGCTGCCCCAGCTCGGTGTGACTGCTCGCTCCCTGTCGATGCTGCCCCAGCTCGGTGTGACTGCTCCCTCCCTGTCGATGCTGCCCCAGCTCAGTGTGACTCCTCCCTCCCTGTCGATGCTGTCCCAGCTCGGTGTGACTGCTCGCTCCCTGTCGATGGAGAGACTGCCCCAGCTCGGTGTGACTGCTCCCTCCCTGTCGATGCTGCCCCAGCTCGGTGTGACTGCTCCCTCCCTGTCGATGCTGCCCCAGCTCAGTGTGACTGCTCGCTCCCTGTCGATGCTGCCCCAGCTCAGTGTGACTGCTCCCTCCCTGTCGATGCTGCCCCAGCTCAGTGTGACTGCTCCCTCCCTGTCGATGCTGCCCCAGCTCGGTGTGACTGCTCGCTCCCTGTCGATGCTGCCCCAGCTCGGTGTGACTGCTCCCTCCCTGTCGATGCTGCCCCAGCTCGGTGTGACTGCTCCCTCCCTGTCGATGGAGAGACTGCCCCAGCTCGGTGTGACTGCTCCCTCCCTGTCGATGCTGCCCCAGCTCAGTGTGACTGCTCCCTCCCTGTCGATGCTGCCCCAGCTCGGTGTGACTGCTCCCTCCCTGTCGATGCTGCCCCAGCTCGGTGTGACTGCTCCCTCCCTGTCGATGCTGCCCCAGCTCGGTGTGACTGCTCCCTCCCTGTCGATGCTGCCCCAGCTCGGTGTGACTGCTCCCTCCCTGCCGATGGAGAGACTGCCCCAGCTCGGTGTGACTGCTCCCTCCCTGTCGATGGAGAGATTGCCCCAGCTCGGTGTGACTGCTCCCTCCCTGTCGATGCTGCCCCAGCTCAGTGTGACTGCTCCCTCCCTGTCGATGCTGCCCCAGCTCAGTGTGACTCCTCCCTCCCTGTCGATGCTGCCCCAGCTCGGTGTGACTGCTCGCTCCTTGTCGATGCTGCCCCAGCTCAGTGTGACTGCTCCCTCCCTGTCGATGCTGCCCCAGCTCAGTGTGACTGCTCCCTCCCTGTCGATGCTGCCCCAGCTCAGTGTGACTGCTCCCTCCCTGTCGATGCTGCCCCAGCTCGGTGTGACTGCTCCCTCCCTGTCGATGCTGCCCCAGCTCAGTGTGACTGCTCGCTCCCTGTCGATGCTGCCCCAGCTCGGTGTGACTGCTCGCTCCCTGTCGATGGAGAGAGTGCCCCAGCTCGGTGTGACTGCTCCCTCCCTGTCGATGCTGCCCCAGCTCGGTGTGACTGCTCGCTCCCTGTCGATGCTGCCCCAGCTCGGTGTGACTGCTCTCTCCCTGTCGATGCTGCCCCAGCTCGGTGTGACTGCTCCCTCCCTGTCGATGCTGCCCCAGCTCGGTGTGACTGCTCCCTCCCTGTCGATGCTGCCCCAGCTCAGTGTGACTGCTCGCTCCCTGTCGATGGAGAGACTGCCCCAGCTCGGTGTGACTGCTCCCTCCCTGTCGATGCTGCCCCAGCTCAGTGTGACTGCTCGCTCCCTGTCGATGCTGCCCCAGCTCGGTGTGACTGCTCCCTCCCTGTCGATGCTGCCCCAGCTCAGTGTGACTGCTCCCTCCCTGTCGATGCTGCCCCAGCTCGGTGTGACTGCTCCCTCCCTGTCGATGCTGCCCCAGCTCGGTGTGACTGCTCCCTCCCTGTCGATGCTGCCCCAGCTCGGTGTGACTGCTCCCTCCCTGTCGATGCTGCCCCAGCTCGGTGTGACTGCTCCCTCCCTGTCGATGCTGCCCCAGCTCAGTGTGACTGCTCGCTCCCTGTCGATGCTGCCCCAGCTCAGTGTGACTGCTCCCTCCCTGTCGATGCTGCCCCAGCTCAGTGTGACTGCTCCCTCCCTGTCGATGCTGCCCCAGCTCGGTGTGACTGCTCCCTCCCTGTCGATGGAGAGACTGCCCCAGCTCGGTGTGACTGCTCCCTCCCTGTCGATGCTGCCCCAGCTCAGTGTGACTCCTCCCTCCCTGTCGATGCTGCCCCAGCTCGGTGTGACTGCTCCCTCCCTGTCGATGCTGCCCCAGCTCGGTGTGACTGCTCCCTCCCTGTCGATGCTGCCCCAGCTCGGTGTGACTGCTCCCTCCCTGTCGATGCTGCCCCAGCTCGGTGTGACTGCTCGCTCCCTGTCGATGCTGCCCCAGCTCGGTGTGACTGCTCCCTCCCTGTCGATGCAGCCCCAGCTCGGTGTGACTGCTCCATCCCTGTCGATGCTGCCCCAGCTCGGTGTGACTGCTCGCTCCCTGTCGATGCTGCCCCAGCTCGGTGTGACTGCTCCCTCCCTGTCCATGCTGCCCCAGCTCGGTGTGACTGCTCCCTCCCTGTCGATGCTGCCCCAGCTCGGTGTGACTGCTCCCTCCCTGTCGATGCTGCCCCAGCTCGGTGTGACTGCTCGCTCCCTGTCGATGCTGCCCCAGCTCAGTGTGACTGCTCCCTCCCTGTCGATGGAGAGACTGCCCCAGCTCGGTGTGACTGCTCCCTCCCTGTCGATGCTGCCCCAGCTCGGTGTGACTGCTCGCTCCCTGTCGATGCTGCCCCAGCTCGGTGTGACTGCTCCCTCCCTGTCGATGCTGCCCCAGCTCAGTGTGACTGCTCGCTCCCTGTCGATGCTGCCCCAGCTCGGTGTGACTGCTCCCTCCCTGTCGATGCTGCCCCAGCTCGGTGTGACTGCTCCCTCCCTGTCGATGCTGCCCCAGCTCGGTGTGACTGCTCCCTCCCTGTCGATGCTGCCCCAGCTCGGTGTGACTGCTCGCTCCCTGTCGATGGAGAGACTGCCCCAGCTCGGTGTGTCTGCTCCCTTCCTGTCGATGCAGCCCCAGCTCGGTGTGACTGCTCCCTCCCTGTCGATGGAGAGACTGCCCCAGCTCAGTGTGACTGCTCGCTCCCTGTCGATGCTGCTCCAGCTCGGTGTGACTGCTCGCTCCCTGTCGATGCTGCCCCAGCTCGGTGTCACTGCTCCCTCCCTGTCGATGCTGCCCCAGCTCGGTGTGACTGCTCCCTCCCTGTCGATGGAGAGACTGCCCCAGCTCAGTGTGACTGCTCCCTCCCTGTCGATGCAGCCCCAGCTCGGTGTGACTGCTCCCTCCCTGTCGATGGAGAGACTGCCCCAGCTCGGTCTGACTGCTCCCTCCCTGTCGATGCTGCCCCAGCTCGGTGTGACTGCTCCCTCCCTGTCGATGCTGCCCCAGCTCAGTGTGACTCCTCCCTCCCTGTCGATGCTGCCGCAGCTCGGTGTGACTGCTCCCTCCCTGTCGATGCTGCCCCAGCTCGGTGTGACTGCTCGCACCCTGTCGATGCTGCCCCAGCTCAGTGTGACTCCTCCCTCCCTGTCGATGCTGCCCCAGCTCGGTGTGACTGCTCCCTCCCTGTCGATGGAGAGACTGCCCCAGCTCGGTGTGACTGCTCGCTCCCTGTCGATGCTGCCCCAGCTCGGTGTAACTGCTCGCTCCCTGTCGATGCTGCCCCAGCTCGGTGTGACTGCTCCCTCCCTGTCGATGCTGCCCCAGCTCGGTGTGACTGCTCCCTCCCTGTCGATGCTGCCCCAGCTCAGTGTGACTCCTCCCTCCCTGTCGATTCTGTCCCAGCTTGGTGTGACTGCTCGCTCCCTGTCGATGGAGAGACTGCCCCAGCTCGGTGTGACTGCTCCCTCCCTGTCGATGCTGCCCCAGCTCGGTGTGACTGCTCCCTCCCTGTCGATGCTGCCCCAGCTCAGTGTGACTGCTCGCTCCCTGTCGATGCTGCCCCAGCTCAGTGTGACTGCTCCCTCCCTGTCGATGCTGCCCCAGCTCAGTGTGACTGCTCCCTCCCTGTCGATGCTGCCCCAGCTCGGTGTGACTGCTCCCTCCCTGTCGATGCTGCCCCAGCTCGGTGTGACTGCTCGCTCCCTGTCGATGCTGCCCCAGCTCGGTGTGACTGCTCCCTCCCTGTCGATGCTGCCCCAGCTCGGTGTGACTGCTCCCTCCCTGTCGATGGAGAGACTGCCCCAGCTCGGTGTGACTGCTCCCTCCCTGTCGATGCTGCCCCAGCTCAGTGTGACTGCTCCCTCCCTGTCGATGCTGCCCCAGCTCGGTGTGACTGCTCCCTCCCTGTCGATGCTGCCCCAGCTCGGTGTGACTGCTCCCTCCCTGTCGATGTTGCCCCAGCTCGGTGTGACTGCTCCCTCCCTGTCGATGCTGCCCCAGCTCGGTGTGACTGCTCCCTCCCTGTCGATGGAGAGACTGCCCCAGCTCGGTGTGACTGCTCCCTCCCTGTCGATGGAGAGATTGCCCCAGCTCGGTGTGACTGCTCCCTCCCTGTCGATGCTGCCCCAGCTCAGTGTGACTGCTCCCTCCCTGTCGATGCTGCCCCAGCTCAGTGTGACTCCTCCCTCCCTGTCGATGCTGCCCCAGCTCAGTGTGACTCCTCCCTCCCTGTCGATGCTGCCCCAGCTCGGTGTGACTGCTCGCTCCTTGTCGATGCTGCCCCAGCTCAGTGTGACTGCTCCCTCCCTGTCGATGCTGCCCCAGCTCAGTGTGACTGCTCCCTCCCTGTCGATGCTGCCCCAGCTCAGTGTGACTGCTCCCTCCCTGTCGATGCTGCCCCAGCTCGGTGTGACTGCTCCCTCCCTGTCGATGCTGCCCCAGCTCAGTGTGACTGCTCGCTCCCTGTCGATGCTGCCCCAGCTCGGTGTGACTGCTCGCTCCCTGTCGATGGAGAGAGTGCCCCAGCTCGGTGTGACTGCTCCCTCCCTGTCGATGCTGCCCCAGCTCGGTGTGACTGCTCGCTCCCTGTCGATGCTGCCCCAGCTCGGTGTGACTGCTCCCTCCCTGTCGATGCTGCCCCAGCTCGGTGTGACTGCTCCCTCCCTGTCGATGCTGCCCCAGCTCGGTGTGACTGCTCCCTCCCTGTCGATGCTGCCCCAGCTCAGTGTGACTGCTCGCTCCCTGTCGATGGAGAGACTGCCCCAGCTCGGTGTGACTGCTCCCTCCCTGTCGATGCTGCCCCAGCTCAGTGTGACTGCTCGCTCCCTGTCGATGCTGCCCCAGCTCGGTGTGACTGCTCCCTCCCTGTCGATGCTGCCCCAGCTCAGTGTGACTGCTCCCTCCCTGTCGATGCTGCCCCAGCTCGGTGTGACTGCTCCCTCCCTGTCGATGCTGCCCCAGCTCGGTGTGACTGCTCCCTCCCTGTCGATGCTGCCCCAGCTCGGTGTGACTGCTCCCTCCCTGTCGATGCTGCCCCAGCTCGGTGTGACTGCTCCCTCCCTGTCGATGCTGCCCCAGCTCAGTGTGACTGCTCGCTCCCTGTCGATGCTGCCCCAGCTCAGTGTGACTGCTCCCTCCCTGTCGATGCTGCCCCAGCTCAGTGTGACTGCTCCCTCCCTGTCGATGCTGCCCCAGCTCGGTGTGACTGCTCCCTCCCTGTCGATGGAGAGACTGCCCCAGCTCGGTGTGACTGCTCCCTCCCTGTCGATGCTGCCCCAGCTCAGTGTGACTCCTCCCTCCCTGTCGATGCTGCCCCAGCTCGGTGTGACTGCTCCCTCCCTGTCGATGCTGCCCCAGCTCGGTGTGACTGCTCCCTCCCTGTCGATGCTGCCCCAGCTCGGTGTGACTGCTCCCTCCCTGTCGATGCTGCCCCAGCTCGGTGTGACTGCTCCCTCCCTGTCGATGCTGCCCCAGCTCGGTGTGACTGCTCGCTCCCTGTCGATGCTGCCCCAGCTCGGTGTGACTGCTCCCTCCCTGTCGATGCAGCCCCAGCTCGGTGTGACTGCTCCCTCCCTGTCGATGCTGCCCCAGCTCGGTGTGACTGCTCGCTCCCTGTCGATGCTGCCCCAGCTCGGTGTGACTGCTCCCTCCCTGTCCATGCTGCCCCAGCTCGGTGTGACTGCTCCCTCCCTGTCGATGCTGCCCCAGCTCGGTGTGACTGCTCCCTCCCTGTCGATGCTGCCCCAGCTCGGTGTGACTGCTCGCTCCCTGTCGATGCTGCCCCAGCTCGGTATGACTGCTCCCTCCCTGTCGATGCTGCCCCAGCTCGGTGTGACTGCTCCCTCCCTGTCGATGCTGCCCCAGCTCGGTGTGACTGCTCGCTCCCTGTCGATGCTGCCCCAGCTCAGTGTGACTGCTCCCTCCCTGTCGATGGAGAGACTGCCCCAGCTCGGTGTGACTGCTCCCTCCCTGTCGATGCTGCCCCAGCTCGGTGTGACTGCTCGCTCCCTGTCGATGCTGCCCCAGCTCGGTGTCACTGCTCCCTCCCTGTCGATGCTGCCCCAGCTCAGTGTGACTGCTCGCTCCCTGTCGATGCTGCCCCAGCTCGGTGTGACTGCTCCCTCCCTGTCGATGCTGCCCCAGCTCGGTGTGACTGCTCCCTCCCTGTCGATGCTGCCCCAGCTCGGTGTGACTGCTCGCTCCCTGTCGATGGAGAGACTGCCCCAGCTCGGTGTGACTGCTCCCTCCCTGTCGATGCAGCCCCAGCTCGGTGTGACTGCTCCCTCCCTGTCGATGGAGAGACTGCCCCAGCTCAGTGTGACTGCTCGCTCCCTGTCGATGCTGCTCCAGCTCGGTGTGACTGCTCGCTCCCTGTCGATGCTGCCCCAGCTCGGTGTGACTGCTCCCTCCCTGTCGATGGAGAGACTGCCCCAGCTCAGTGTGACTGCTCCCTCCCTGTCGATGCTGCCCCAGCTCGGTGTGACTGCTCGCTCCCTGTCGATGCTGTCCCAGCTCGGTGTGACTGCTCCCTCCCTGTCGATGGAGAGACTGCCCCAGCTCGGTCTGACTGCTCCCTCCCTGTCGATGCTGCCCCAGCTCGGTGTGACTGCTCCCTCCCTGTCGATGCTGCCCCAGCTCAGTGTGACTGCTCCCTCCCTGTCGATGCTGCCCCAGCTCAGTGTGACTGCTACCTCCCTGTCGATGCTGCCCCAGCTCGGTGTGACTGCTCCCTCCCTGTCGATGCTGCCCCAGCTCAGTGTGACTGCTCCCTCCCTGTCGATGCTGCCCCAGCTCGGTGTGACTGCTCCATCCCTGTCGATGCTGCCCCAGCTCGGTGTGACTGCTCCCTCCATGTCGATGCTGCCCCAGCTCGGTGTGACTGCTCCCTCCCTGTCGATGGAGAGATTGCCCCAGCTCGATGTGACTGCTCCCTCCCTGTCGATGCTGCCCCAGCTCGGTGTGACTGCTCCCTCCCTGTCGATGCTGCCCCAGCTCGGTGTGACTGCTCCCTCCCTGTCGATGCTGCCCCAGCTCGGTGTGACTGCTCGCTCCCTGTCGATGCTGCCCCAGCTCAGTGTGACTGCTCCCTCCCTGTCGATGCTGCCCCAGCTCGGTGTGACTGCTCGCTCCCTGTCGATGCTGCCGCAGCTCGGTGTGACTGCTCCCTCCCTGTCGATGCTGCCCCAGCTCGGTGTGACTGCTCGCTCCCTGTCGATGCTGCCCCAGCTCGGTGTGACTGCTCCCTCCCTGTCGATGGAGAGACTGCCCCAGCTCAGTGTGACTGCTCCCTCCCTGTCGATGCTGCCCCAGCTCGGTGTGACTGCTCCCTCCCTGTCGATGCTGCCCCAGCTCGGTATGACTGCTCCCTCCCTGTCGATGCTGCCCCAGCTCGATGTGACTGCTCCCTCCCTGTCGATGCTGCCCCAGCTCGGTGTGACTGCTCCCTCCCTGTCGATGCTGCCCCAGCTCGGTGTGACTGCTCGCTCCCTGTCGATGCTGCCCTAGCTCGGTGTGACTGCTCCCTCCCTGTCGATGGAGAGACTGCCCCAGCTCAGTGTGACTGCTCCCTCCCTGTCGATGCTGCCCCAGCTCGGTGTGACTGCTCCCTCCCTGTCGATGCTGCCCCAGCTCGGTATGACTGCTCCCTCCCTGTCGATGCTGCCCCAGCTCGATGTGACTGCTCCCTCCCTGTCGATGCTGCCCCAGCTCGGTGTGACTGCTCCCTCCCTGTCGATGCTGCCCCAGCTCGGTGTGACTGCTCCCTCCCTGTCGATGCTGCCCCAGCTCGGTGTGACTGCTCCCTCCCTGTCGATGCTGCCCCAGCTCGGTGTGACTGCTCCCTCCCTGTCGATGCTGCCCCAGCTCGGTGTGACTGCTCCCTCCCTGTCGATGCTGCCCCAGCTCGGTGTGACTGCTCCCTCCCTGTCGATGCTGCCCCAGCTCGGTGTGACTGCTCGCTCCCTGTCGATGCTGCCCCAGCTCAGTGTGACTGCTCCCTCCCTGTCGATGGAGAGACTGCCCCAGCTCAGTGTGACTGCTCGCTCCCTGTCGATGCTGCCCCAGCTCGGTGTGACTGCTCCCTCCCTGTCGATGCTGCCCCAGCTCGGTGTGACTGCTCCCTCCCTGTCGATGCTGCCCCAGCTCAGTGTGACTGCTCCCTCCCTGTCGATGCTGCCCCAGCTCAGTGTGACTGCTCCCTCCCTGTCGATGGAGAGAGTGCCCCAGCTCGGTGTGACTGCTCGCTCCCTGTCGATGGAGAGAGTGCCCCAGCTCGGTGTGACTGCTCCCTCCCTGTCGATGGAGAGAGTGCCCCAGCTCGGTGTGACTGCTCCCTCCCTGTCGATGCTGCCCCAGCTCGGTGTGACTGCTCCCTCCCTGTCGATGCTGCCCCAGCTCGGTGTGACTGCTCGCTCCCTGTCGATGCTGCCCCAGCTCGGTGTGACTGCTCCCTCCCTGTCGATGCTGTCCCAGCTCGGTGTGACTGCTCGCTCCCTGTCGTTGCTGCCGCAGCTCAGTGTGACTGCTCGCTCCCTGTCGATGCTGCCCCAGCTCAGTGTGACTCCTCCCTCCCTGTCGATGCTGTCCCAGCTCAGTGTGACTGCTCCCTCCCTGTCGATGGTGCCGCAGCTCAGTGTGACTGCTCGCTCCCTGTCGATGCTGCCCCAGCTCGGTGTGACTGCTCCCTCCCTGTCGATGGAGAGACTGCCCCAGCTCGGTGTGACTGCTCCCTCCCTGTCGATGCTGCCCCAGCTCGGTGTGACTGCTCCCTCCCTGTCGATGCTGCCCCAGCTCGGTGTGACTGCTCCCTCCCTGTCGATGCTGCCCCAGCTCGGTGTGACTGCTCGCTCCCTGTCGATGCTGCCCCAGCTCGGTGTGACTGCTCCCTCCCTGTCGATGCTGCCCCAGCTCGGTGTGACTGCTCGCTCCCTGTCTTTGGAGAGACTGCCCCAGCTCGGTGTGACTGCTCCCTCCCTGTCGATGCGTCCCCAGCTCAGTGTGACTCCTCCCTCCCTGTCGATGCTGCCCCAGCTCAGTGTGACTGCTCCCTCCCTGTCGATGCTGCCCCAGCTCAGTGTGACTGCTCCCTCCCTGTCGATGCTGCCCCAGCTCGGTGTGACTGCTCCCTCCATGTCGATGGAGAGACTGCCCCAGCTCAGTGTGACTGCTCCCTCCCTGTCGATGCTGCCCCAGCTCGGTGTGACTGCTCCCTCCCTGTCGATGCTGCCCCAGCTCGGTGTGACTGCTCCCTCCCTGTCGATGCTGCCCCAGCTCAGTGTGACTGCTCCCTCCCTGTCGATGCTGCCCCAGCTCGGTGTGACTGTTCCCTCCCTGTCGATACTGCCCCAGCTCGGTGTGACTGCTCCCTCCCTGTCGATGCTGCCCCAGCTCAGTGTGACTGCTCCCTCCCTGTCGATGCTGCCCCAGCTCGGTGTGACTGCTCCCTCCCTGTCGATGCTGCCCCAGCTCAGTGTGACTCCTCCCTCCCTGTCGATGCTGCCCCAGCTCAGTGTGACTGCTCCCTCCCTGTCGATGCTGCCCCAGCTCGGTGTGACTGCTCCCTCCCTGTCGATGCTGCCCCAGCTCAGTGTGACTCCTCCCTCCGTGTCGATGCTGCCCCAGCTCAGTGTGACTCCTCCCTCCCTGTCGATGCTGCCCCAGCTCGGTGTGACTGCTCGCTCCCTGTCGATGCTGCCCCAGCTCGGTGTGACTGCTCCCTCCCTGTCGATGCTGCCCCAGCTCAGTGTGACTGCTCCCTCCCTGTCGATGGAGAGATTGCCCCAGCTCGGTGTGACTGCTCCCTCCCTGTCGATGCTGCCCCAGCTCAGTGTGACTGCTCCCTCCCTGTCGATGCTGCCCCAGCTCAGTGTGACTCCTCCCTCCCTGTCGATGCTGCCCCAGCTCAGTGTGACTCCTCCCTCCCTGTCGATGCTGCCCCAGCTCGATGTGACTGCTCCCTCCCTGTCGATGGAGAGACTGCCCCAGCTCGGTGTGACTGCTCCCTCCCTGTCGATGCTGCCCCAGCTCAGTGTGACTGCTCCCTCCCTGTCGATGGAGAGATTGCCCCAGCTCAGTGTGACTCCTCCCTCCCTGTCGATGCTGCCCCAGCTCGGTGTGACTGCTCCCTCCCTGTCGATGCTGCCCCAGCCCGGTGTGACTGCTCCCTCCCTGTCGATGCTGCCCCAGCTCGGTGTGACTGCTCCCTCCCTGTCGATGCTGCCCCAGCTCGGTGTGACTGCTCGCTCCCTGTCGATGGAGAGACTGCCCCAGCTCGGTGTGACTGCTCCCTCCCTGTCGATGCTGCCCCAGCTCGGTGTGACTGCTCGCTCCCTGTCGATGGAGAGACTGCCCCAGCTCGGTGTGACTGCTCCCTCCCTGTCGATGCTGCCCCAGCTCGGTGTGACTGCTCCCTCCCTCTCGATGCTGCCCCAGCTCGGTGTGACTGCTCGCTCCCTGTCGATGCTGCCCCAGCTCGGTGTGACTGCTCCATCCCTGTCGATGCTGCCCCAGCTCAGTGTGACTGCTCGCTCCCTGTCGATGCTGCCCCAGCTCGGTGTGACTGCTCCCTCCCTGTCGATGCTGCCCCAGCTCGGTGTGACTGCTCCCTCCCTGTCGATGGTGCCTCAGCTCGGTGTGACTGCTCCCTCCCTGTCGATGCTGCCCCAGCTCAGTGTGACTGCTCCCTCCCTGTCGATGCTGCCCCAGCTCGGTGTGACTGCTCCCTCCCTGTCGATGCTGCCCCAGCTCGGTGTGACTGCTCGCTCCCTGTCGATGCTGCCCCAGCTCGGTGTGACTGCTCCCTCCCTGTCGATGGTGCCCCAGCTCAATGTGACTGCTCGCTCCCTGTCGATGCTGCCCCAGCTCGGTGTGACTGCTCCCTCCCTGTCGATGCTGCCCCAGCTCGGTGTGACTGCTCGCTCCCTGTCGATGCAGAGACTGCCCCAGCTCGGTGTGACTGCTCCCTCCCTCTCGATGCTGCCCCAGCTCAGTGTGACTGCTCCCTCCCTGTCGATGCTGCCCCAGCTCGGTGTGACTGCTCGCTCCCTGTCGATGCTGCCCCAGCTCGGTGTGACTGCTCCCTCCCTGTCGATGGTGCCCCAGCTCAGTGTGACTGCTCGCTCCCTGTCGGTGCTGCCCCAGCTCGGTGTGACTGCTCCCTCCCTGTCGATGCTGCCCCAGCTCGGTGTGACTGCTCCCTCCCTCTCGATGCTGCCCCAGCTCAGTGTGACTGCTCCCTCCCTGTCGATGCTGCCCCAGCTCGGTGTGACTGCTCGCTCCCTGTCGATGCTGCCCCAGCTCGGTGTGACTGCTCGCTCCCTGTCGATGCTGCCCCAGCTCAGTGTGACTGCTCGCTCCCTGTCGATGCTGCCCCAGCTCAGTGTGACTGCTCCCTCCCTGTCGATGCTGCCCCAGCTCGGTGTGACTGCTCGCTCCCTGTCGATGGAGAGACTGCCCCAGCTCAGTGTGACTGCTCCCTCCCTGTCGATGCTGCCCCAGCTCGGTGTGACTGCTCCCTCCCTGTCGATGCTGCCCCAGCTCGGTGTGACTGCTCCCTCCCTGTCGATGCTGCCCCAGCTCGGTGTGACTGCTCCCTCCCTGTCGATGCTGCCCCAGCTCGGTGTGACTGCTCCCTCCCTGTCGATGCTGCCCCAGCTCGGTGTGACTGCTCCCTCCCTGTCGATGCTGCCCCAGCTCAGTGTGACTGCTCGCTCCCTGTCAATGGAGAGACTGCCCCAGCTCAGTGTGACTGCTCGCTCCCTGTCAATGGAGAGACTGCCCCAGCTCAGTGTGACTGCTCGCTCCCTGTCGATGGAGAGACTGCCCAGCTCGGTGTGACTGCTCCCTCCCTGTCGATGGAGAGACTGCCCCAGCTCGGTGTGACTGCTCCCTCCCTGTCGATTCCGCCCCAGCTCAGTGTGACTCCTCCCTCCCTGTCGATGCTGCCCCAGCTCAGTGTGACTCCTCCCTCCCTGTCGATGCTGCCCCAGCTCGGTGTGACTGCTCCCTCCCTGTCGATGCTGCCCCAGTTCGGTGTGACTGCTCCCTCCCTGTCGATGCTGCCCCAGCTCGGTGTGACTGCTCCCTCCCTGTCGATGCTGCCCCAGCTCAGTGTGACTGCTCGCTCCCTGTCGATGCTGCCCCAGCTCAGTGTGACTCCTCCCTCCCTGTCGATGCTGCCCCAGCTCAGTGTGACTGCTCGCTCCCTGTCGATGCTGCCCCAGCTCAGTGTGACTCCTCCCTCCCTGTCGATGCTGCCCCAGCTCAGTGTGACTCCTCCCTCCCTGTCGATGCTGCCCCAGCTCAGTGTGACTGCTCCCTCCCTGTCGATGCTGCCCCAGCTCGGTGTGACTGCTCCCTCCCTGTCGATGCTGCCCCAGCTCAGTGTGACTGCTCGCTCCCTGTCGATGCTGCCCCAGCTCAGTGTGACTCCTCCCTCCCTGTCGATGCTGCCCCAGCTCAGTGTGACTGCTCGCTCCCTGTCGATGCTGCCCCAGCTCGGTGTGACTCCTCCCTCCCTGTCGATGCTGCCCCAGCTCGGTGTGACTGCTCCCTCCCTGTCGATGGAGAGACTGCCCCAGCTCGGTGTGACTGCTCCCTCCCTGTCGATGCTGCCCCAGCTCGGTGTGACTGCTCCCTCCCTGTCGATGGAGAGACTGCCCCAGCTCGGTGTGACTGCTCCCTCCCTGTCGATGCTGCCCCAGCTCGGTGTGACTGCTCGCTCCCTGTCGATGGATAGATTGCCCCAGCTCGGCGTGACTGTTCCCTTCCTGTCGATGCTGCCCCAGCTCGGTGTGACTGCTCCCTCCCTGTCGATGCTGCCCCAGCTCGGTGTGACTGCTCGCTCCCTGTCGATGCTGCCCCAGCTCGGTGTGACTGCTCGCTCCCTGTCGATGCTGCCCCAGCTCGGTGTGATTGCTCCCTCCCTGTCGATGCTGCCCCAGCTCGGTGTGACTGCTCCCTCCCTGTCGATGCTGCCCCAGCTCGGTGTGACTGCTCGCTCCCTGTCGATGCTGCCCCAGCTCGGTGTGACTGCTCGCTCCCTGTCGATGCTGCCCCAGCTCGGTGTGACTGCTCCCTCCCTGTCGATGCTGCCCCAGCTCGGTGTGACTGCTCCATCCCTGTCGATGCTGCCCCAGCTCGGTGTGACTGCTCCCTCCCTGTCGATGGAGAGACTGCCCCAGCTCGGTGTGACTGCTCCCTCCCTGTCGATGCTGCCCCAGCTCGGTGTGACTGCTCCCTCCCTGTCGATGGTTTCACGATGTCTCCAGATGCCCAGCAGGTGCAGGCGAAACAGATGTTGGAAATGAAAAGGAAACGTGTTGGGCGTCACTCATATTTTTGAAATGAAAGGTAATCAAGTTTTAACTTACTTTCTGATTCATCATTGCCCATTTCTGTCGTGTTTAGCTGAATGGAATCTCTGTCCTGGGACCAAGCCGGGCCCTGTGACATTCTCACTGTTAAAGCAATAGAAATGAACAACAAATCAAAGATATATCCCCTGCAAGAGATTCCTGCTTCACCTCATCAGCTTTTTCCTGTTCGTCAACCAGAGATTTACGAGGGGAAGTGTTGGGGCTGATTTTGCACAAAGTATATCCCTTGCAAAACCTGGGGAAATACATTGGACGGGCCACGTAAGTTGCAGCTGAAGCTTCCATTGCGTATCTTGGGCGGGATTCTCCCTTCTGTGGACTAAGTGCAAACGGCCGCCGGAAAACGGGCGAGAATCACTCAGCACTTTTTCCTAAAGTCCGGGGTGATTCTCCGTTTTCAAGGGGGCTAGCTGGGCCCTGGAGCGCGTCCCGCAGATCCGACTGCCGCCGGGGCCTTGCAGATACACCCGCACAGCCGCGCGTGCGCACGGCGGCCCACCTCGCGCCGGCCCCCTCACAGCACGGCGGTGCCCTACAGGCTCCCGGTGCGGAGGAACATAGGCCCCCCCCCCCCCACCGGAATGAGCACGCCCGCCAATCGGTTGCCCCTGATCGCGGGCCTGGCCACCGTGAAGGCCCCCCCCACCCCGGAGTCGGACCCCCCCCCCCCGATCAGGATGGCCCCCCGCATCCAGAACGCCCAGGTACCGCCGGGTGGGACCAGATATGAACCACGCCGGTGGACCGTCGAGCGCGGGGAATCGCCGCGGGGGCCGGTTCCCATCGCGAGCCGGCGTGGGAGCCTATTTTGGGTAATTCTCCGCGCCGAGCGCGATGTTGGCGTGGTGGGTCAGAGAATCCTGGTACTAGTTTTTTAACAGCAATGCAAAAAGTGAGAATGGCTTTTTGTTGCCATGAGGTGTAGTAAGGCTCTAAATGTCACCGTGGATGTCCAAGTGGATGAGTTGCTGGTACGGGGCCCAAGCAAGCTGAGGCCACAGGAAGACCTTCCTTGTCATGATATTCAAACACACACATCATGATGGACACACTAACAGGCAAATCAGAGTACACAACACCACAACCAATCACAGACAAGAACACCAACCACATAAAAAGCACGAGCACGACACCTGGACGTCAGTAGGTCTGGGGAGAAGGGAACAGAAAGAGCTGATGAAACACCACAAGCAGGGAGCCCCCCACGTGCAGAGTGCAAAGACCAAGTTGTAAATAGTGAGTTTAAATAAAGAAGTGTTGTACCATATGCAACTGTGTTGGCTCATCTGTGTGTCAGAACACCCAACACCACATGGTACAGGAGTGGATCGATACCTGCCTACTAACCTGCCATTCTGGACATGGACCACACCGGCAAACCGCAGCCGATGCAAGTCACGGGGAACCTAGGCACCAACTGGAAGCTCTACAGGCAGCGATTTGACCTGTACATCCGTGCCACCGAAAAACAGAATGCCTCGGATGATTCGAAGATTGCAATGCTCCTCTTCTACGCAGGCCCCCACCCGAACGATGTCTTTAATTCACTGGTGTTCGAAGAAGGCGAAAACCAGGCCAAATATGACACGGTCATCCTCAAACTGGACCAGCACTTTCAAACTGAAGTAAACGAAACTTTTGAAAGATACATCTTTCAGCAACGCCTGCAAGGTAAGGAGGAGCTTTTTCAACCCTTTTTGACGCACCTCCGGATTCTAGCGCAGTCCTGCGGTTACGGCACCACTACAGAGTCCATGATCAGGGACCAGATTGTTTTTGGCGTTGCCTCTAGTGGCCTACGCCAGCAGCTTCTTAAAATAAAGAGCCTCACCTTAGCGTCTGCTGTGGAAGCCTGTGTCCTCCATGAAAATGCTACCTGCCGTTTTGCCCGATTTCAGGCATCCGAGTTGGCACGGAGGGGGTCCCCAGCCGTCGAATCGGCAAGCCAGGCCGCCCACGACGTTGAACGCATCCAGGCCGTCGATTTCTTCCCGCCCCACGGCCCGGACGACAGCGGCCGCTTCCCGCGCTTTTCGCGGTCTCCCGCGCAGGTGCGCGCCAAAAATAACGGCCACAACGAGGGACGCACTGCGCAGGCGCGCCCACCGCAAGATCGCACTGCGCATGCGCAGTGGCGCAACGAACGCCGTGACGTCATGACGTGCAGAAATTGTGGAGGTCTACACTTAAAAGGGCAATGTCCTGCAAAATACCGACAGTGCAACAGATGTGCCATGATAGGCCACTACGCAGCCCGCTGTCGTGCGGCTCAACCCATGGATCCGGCGCATCCTCGACAACCTCGCACACGAGTCAGGACCGTCCAGCCCACGCATCAAGACTTCCAATTAAGTGATGCAGATGACCAGGATGACTTCCGAGTTGCCGTCATTGATGTCAACAAGGTCAATGCCATCAATCCAGACGATGAGTGGTGTGCCACCCTGACGGTCAACCGATCGCGCGTCGCCTTCCGTCTGGACACCGGCGCATCCGCCAACCTGATTGCTTACTCTGCAGTCCAGGCCATGAAGGTCAAACCACCCATCACACCATCCCGGCTTAAGATGGTTGACTATAACGGGAACGTTATCCCGTCCATAGGATCTTGCCAGCTACAGGTGACTCACAAGAGGTACACGGCCACACTCCCCTTCGAAGTTGTGGGCTCATCAAAGGACTCGTTACTGGGCGCACAAGCGTGTAAGGTCCTTCACCTGGTACAGCGCATCATGTCTCTCTCTCCAGATGAGATATCCGACTTCCCGGATGCTGAGTTCCACGCGAATCTCCATTCCCTCCTCGCTCACAACCAGGAGGTTTTTGAAGGCATGGGGACATTGCCACACACGTACAAGATTCGACTCAGACCGGACGCCATCCCTGTCGTTCACGCACCTCGCAGGGTTCCTGCGCCTCTCAAAGACCGCCTCAAGGCACAACTGCAGATTCTTCAGGACCAAGGGGTCCTATCCAAGGTCACGGAGCCCACGCCATGGGTCAGCTCCATGGTCTGTGTAAAGAAGCCCTCTGGCGAGCTCCGTATATGTATAGATCCAAAAGATCTGAACAACAACATCATGCGGGAACACTATCCCATCCCGAAACGAGAAGACCTCACCAGCGAGATGGCGCGAGCCAACATATTCACTAAATTGGATGCGTCCAAAGGATTCTGGCAGATCAAACTGGACCCGGCCAGCCGAAGACTATGCACATTCAACACCCCTTTTGGCAGATTCTGCTACAACCGGATGCCATTCGGCATCATTTCGGCATCTGAAGTATTCCACCGCATTATGGAACAGATGATGGAAGGCATCGAAGGGGTACGTGTATATGTGGACGATATCATCATTTGGTCCACCACTCCGCAGGAACACATGCATCGTTTGCGACGTGTCTTCACCCGCATACGGCAAAATGGCCTGCGTCTCAACCGTGCGAAGTGTGCTTTCGGCCAGACGGAGCTGAAATTCCTCGGGGACCACATCTCAAGGTCCGGGGTCCGTCCCGATGCAGACAAGGTTAGCGCCATCACAGCCATGCCACGACCGGCTGACAAGAAGGCTGTCTTAAGATTCCTCGGCATGGTCAACTTCCTTGGGAAGTTCATTCCCAACCTGGCTTCTCATACAACAAACATGCGCCATCTCGTAAAAAAATCGACGGAATTCAACTGGCACCAGTCGCATCAGCGGGAATGGGAGGAGCTCAAGCACAAACTGGTCACGGCACCAGTGCTGGCCTTCTTTGACACGACTCGCCCTACAAAGATCTCAACAGACGCCAGCCAATCTGGTATTGGAGCGGTACTCCTCCAAAAAGACAGCACGTCATCATGGGCCCCGGTTGCGTATGCCTCACGAGCCATGACCCCTACCGAACAGCGCTACGCGCAAATCGAAAAAGAATGCCTGGGCTTGTTAACTGGACTGGACAAGTTCCACGACTATGTGTATGGCCTGCCACGATTCACGGTCGAAACTGACCACCGCCCCCTGGTCAACATCATTAACAAAGACCTGAACGACATGACTCCTCGCCTCCAGCGCATCTTACTCAAACTCAGGAGGTACGATTTTGAACTGATCTACACTCCGGGGAAGGAACTCATCGTGGCGGACACTCTTTCCCGAGCAGTGAGCACACCACCAGATGCAGAGGGGTTCGTGCGTCAAATTGAGGCACACGTGACTCTGACAGCAGCAAATATGCCAGCTGATGATCCTAGTCTGGCCCACATACGCGCAGAGACGGCGACTGACCCTCTGCTGCAGCGAGTGATGCGCCACATGACGGAAGGGTGGCTAAAAGGGCAGTGCCCCCAGTTTTATAATGTGCGAGATGATCTCACCAATATAGACGGGGTCCTTATGAAATCGCATAGGATCGTCATTCCACACAGTGTGCGCCAGATGATTCTTCGTCAACTACACGAAGGCCACTTGGGCGTCGAAAAATGCAGACGAAGGGCCCGGGAGGCGGTATATTGGCCGGGTATTAATGAAGACATAGCCAACATGGTGCTCAACTGCACAACCTGTCAGAGGTTTCAGCCAGCGCAACCTCCGGAAACACTTCTACCACACGAGATGGTGACGTCCCCCTGGGCGAAGGTGGGTGTTGACCTATTTCACGCGCTCGGCAGAGATTACATTGTTATTATAGACTACTTCTCAAACTACCCGGAAGTCATGCCTCTCCATGATCTGACGTCGTCCGCAGTCATTGGGGCCTGCAAGGAAACGTTTGCTCGCCATGGCATTCCAAGGACTGTCATGTCAGACAATGGACCTTGTTTTGCCAGCCGTGAATGGTCGTCCTTTGCCGCAGCATATGGTTTCACTCATGTGACATCCAGCCCTCTGCATCCACAATCGAACGGGAAGGCTGAAAAGGGTGTCCACATCGCAAAGCGGCTCCTGTGCAAGGCGGCTGATGCCGGATCGGACTTTAACCTTGCCTTGCTGGCCTATCGATCGGCCCCGTTATCCACGGGCCTCTCGCCAGCGCAGCTACTAATGGGTCGCTCCCTCAGGACGACGGTACCTTCCGTCCTGGCACCGACAACAGACCATGAGGCGGTTCTTCGGAACATGCAACTGCAGCGTGATCGCCAGAAAGGGCGGTACGACACACGAGCGACGGACCTGCCCCCCCTGTCCTCCGGAGACAAAGTACGCGTCCATCAACCGTATGGTGGCTGGTCAGTACCGGCCGAAGTCCTCCGACAAGTGGCTCCCCGCTCGTTCCTGGTTCGCATGCCGGATGGTTCCGTGCGTCGCCGCAATCGGCGCGCCCTTCGCCGACTTCCACGCTCACAGCCACACAACACGCCAGATCCTCAACAGGCTTCCGAGGATGACTTTGTGGAGCTGCCGCACATCACGCCCTTTCCATCGCCACCCATGGCCATGCCTGCACAGCAGCCGGTGGTTCTTGATCCACCCTTAAGGCGGTCAACCCGAATTCGTCGCAAACCCATTAGAATGGACTTATAATACAGTTCATATGCTTAATAAGTTGGACAATTTTACATGATAACCTGTTGTTGTTTATCGTTCCAGATGTCGTCTGACTGGGCAACTGATCAAAATTTTTTTTTCTTCTTCTCTCGTTCGCATTTCTGTTATGTTATGGTACAACTGGATTCATGTGACGCACTCGACATCGCCCCATGTACATAGTTCCGTCATAGACACATGCTGCACACGACACACACACACTCTTAGATGCACTCACGTCACGATCATATTTATTACCACGTAGGCACATATCTTTGTAAAAAGGGGGGATGTCATGATATTCAAACACACACATCATGATGGACACACTAACAGGCAAATCAGAGTACACAACACCACAACCAATCACAGACAAGAACACCAACCACATAAAAAGCACGAGCACGACACCTGGACGTCAGTAGGTCTGGGGAGAAGGGAACAGAAAGAGCTGATGAAACACCACAAGCAGGGAGCCCCCCACGTGCAGAGTGCAAAGACCAAGTTGTAAATAGTGAGTTTAAATAAAGAAGTGTTGTACCATATGCAACTGTGTTGGCTCATCTGTGTGTCAGAACACCCAACACCACATTCCTTACTGGATATTGTTGCTCTGTGGGGTGGAGTACTGTTTGTGCTCACAGTATTGCTGCTTCCTGATTCTCTCCGATTCAATTGGCCCATCCTTTCTCCAGCTCACTCCAAGGGCCTCACCACCTTTCTTTCAGTCTGACTCACCTCCCCCCAAGCCTCCTTTGAAACAACCATTTTGTCCAAACATTTGATCAGGTTTCCCAATGCTGCCTTCCTGGGCAGGGCATTGTTCGATTATGCCTCAATGAAATGCCTTGCTCCTTCCACAGGAACTTGGGAATTACTGTAAAAGCAAAGCCACCATAGTCTGCTTTCCCCTTTGAGGGGGAGACTGGGGGGTGATTTGCCCTGAGGGTCACCACACCGCAGGCAAGGGGCAAGGTTGAGAAGGCGGGCCCTCCATGAGTAACCGAAGCCAGTATGGGAATTGAACCTGTACTGCTGGCCTCATTCTGCATCACAAACCAACCGTCCAGCCAACTGAGCTATGCTGACGCCGATAGACTCCACAATGACTGAAGAAGGAATATTAATCCAAGTCGTTAATTGGGAATCTGACAGGATCAGCTGCAACGCTGTTTTTGCAATCTGCTCTATTTTACTTTTATTTATTCTTGGGATGTGGGCCGGAATTCTCTTTTCCCGCCGGCCTTGCACCCCAGCCCGTGAGTTTCCCGGTGGTGTGGGGCAGCTTCAAAGGGACATCCCATTGACAAGTGGCGGGAGCAGAGAACCCCACCGCCAGCGAACGTTGCGCCGGCTGGAATCACGCGGCTGGGAGGGGGGGGGGGGGGGGCGGGAAAATCCAACCCGTGGCCTTCGCTGAGCCTTCACTGCCCATCCCGAATTCCTCTTGGGAAGGTGATGGTGAGCCGCCTTCTTGAGCCGCTGCAGTCTCTGACGTGTAGGCACACCCACAGTGCTGTTAGGGAGGGAGTTTCAAGTCACTGAAACACTGTGTCCCAAAATCATCTCTGAGAGAAAGCCCGTACGTATTTGAATGAATCAATTCTTTCAGCTGCCAGCGTCTGCAGCTGTTCCAGAGGTTGACAACCCACTCACCACCCGTCTGCAAACCATTTCTCCAGGTTCAACCATTCATTTTTCTGGGTGACCTACCAACTTCGGGGGAGATTATATTTCCTGACTCCAATGTTCCGTGTTGCTCCTTATACCCCGTGCCATTTTTAAATTCACTCTCGGAATATGGGCATTGCTGCTTGTATTGCCCATTCTACAGGACTGAGGAGTTACAGATTGGCCTCCACTCAAAATAACTTTGGCCATGCGTAGATCCAGATGTTCTGGTTATGGTTTATAAAGTAATAATGGGACGGACAGTGTCCATGTGGGCAGATGTTTCAACTGGATATGTATGGGGAATCGGGGATCATTCTTCCTATTTTGTAAACGGTGCAGCTAAGTTGGAAATTAGGCGGTTCTGCTTTCCGTAGAGAAATATTGGAGCTGCGGAACATTCATTGTTCCCGGAAAAAGCTACCAGCCAACTGCTCAGAACTGGGTGAAACGTGGAACGGACAAGCTACTCAGCAAAATTATTTTAAATAAAAACAGAACATGTTGGAAATATTCAGCAGGTCGGGCAGCATCTGTGGAGAGAGTTAACGAGCGGGATCCTGCACCGCGCGCTGCCACAAATGTGAACCCGTGATCAGGCGAGAATCGGGCGTCCGGACAAGATCGAGGTTCGCCCCCCCCCCGGGGCTGAATCGGACGCCGTGCTCCGGTCCCTCGCTGGTGCCGGTAACGAGGTGTGCGCTCCTCGCCGGTGGGGCGTGCATCAGCGGGTTTGACCCATTGTGCTCCGGGCCTCCGCGGTGCTCCGCCCCACTCAGGTGGAAGTGACCAGGTGCTGCCACTCCTCAGAGCACCCATCAGAGGCGCAGGGGAAGCAGGGGAAAGTAGAGCTCACCCCAAACAAAGGACATACTGCTGGTGGGATAACACACGGCCTAGCCAATGAGGACACCCACAGTGTACCCCGGACAGCGGCCGCCGACAGGGGTTGCAACAGCCCCAGTATCCCTGTTGACAGGGACGGGTGGTGACGATAGAGGCTCCCCACATCACAGGCCAGTGCCACTCACTGATGGGGATAGGGGTGTGGAAGGAAATATATTGGGGGAAACGGGGTGGGGGTGGGATTGTGGGGGGCACATGGGGACGATGGAGCTGAAGCACAACCCAGGGTCACTATGTAGCCTCCTGGATTTGGATGGACAAGGGACTACTCTACTTGCTGACATGTCTTCTCTTTCTCCCCCACAGAGATTGAATTTCGGAGTACAGCCAGTGATGCTCTACCTACCCGGCCACAGCTGGCGTTACGGGCGCACAGAGCCTGGAGGCACAGAGAGGACCCTGCACAAGAGGAGTCTGCCCCAGAAGAGCAGGGGCCAGTCGGTGAAGCTGGAGAGCTGGTCCCTGGGCACGTTTACCCCGGTCAGTGTCTGCCCTCGGAGGAGCTGCCGGAAACCGTGTGCTGCCAAAGACTTCAGCTAACCAGGGAGACCGTGCATCATCTGTGCCAGATGGTAGGGGATTTGGAGGAGGGCACCCGCTCCCAGTGGCCGTCAAGGTGACCGTCACCCTGAACCTTTTTGCCTCGGGGTCTTCCCAGGGGCCGACCTATCTGGGATCTCTCAGACAGCCGCGCACGTGTTCCTCCTCACTGAGGTGGATCCCTGTTTGCACGGGCAGAGGACTAGATAAACTTCAGTCTGGGCCAGGCCCACCAGGATGCCCGGGCACCAGGATTTGCCGCAATCACTGGCATGCCCCAGGTCTAGGGGTGATAGACGGAATAACTGTCCTCCTCCGAGCACCAGCTCATTAGGGGATGTCCTGCAGGTGTGTAGTTGGTGAATGACCGGCAGCTGCCAAGCACAGCTGCGCCCAATACCCGGTCACGGTGCACATGGCAAACGTCCTGCTGCACTCGGCAGTTCCCGGCACCTTCGAGGCTTTACTTCGGGTGAGGGGTTGGCTCTTGGGTGACAAGGGTTACCCGTTGGGGGTTCATGGCTAATGACGCCTGTCCGGAGGCCCCAGACGGATATGCAGACCCGTTATAATGATGGCCATGCAGCAACCAGGAGCATCATTGAATGGTCTTCAAAATGAGCTTCCGGTGCCTGGACTGCTCTGGTGGGGGGGCTCTGATATAGCCCCAGGAGGGTCTCGAACATCCTGCTGGCCTGCTACATCCTGCACAACAACAACCAGTGGAGGAGGACATGCTGGAGGAGGAGGAAGAACGTCAGGCCTCATCTGACGAGGAGGATGAGGAGTATGGCCAGGAATAACACGTGACAAACCCATCACCGCCTGATTGTCCAACTAGGGGGCCCGGCCACCTGCAGCCCCTCCCACAGCTCCATCCCCTCCCACAGCTCCATCCCCCCCCCCACAGCTCCATCCCCTCCCTCAGCTCCATCCCCCCCCCACAGCTCCATCCCCTCCCACAGCTCCATCCCCTCCCACAGCCCCATCCCCTCCCACAGCCCCATCCCCCCCACTGCTCCATCCCCCCCCCACAGCCCCATCCCCCCCACAGCTCCATCCCCTCCCACAGCCCCATCCCCTCCCACAGCCACATCCCCTCCCACAGCCACATCCCCTCCCACAGCCCCATCCCCTCCCACAGCTCCATCCCCTCCCACAGCCCCATCCCCTCCCACAGCCCCATCCCCTCCCACAGCCACATCCCCTCCCACAGCCACATCCCCTCCCACAGCCCCATCCCCTCCCACAGCCACATCCCCTCCCACAGCTCCATCCCCTCCCTCAGCTCCATCCCCTCCCACAGCCCCATCCCCTCCCACAGCTCCATCCCCTCCCACAGCCCCCTCCCCTCCCACAGCTCCATCCCCCCCCCCCCACAGCCCCATCCCCTCCCACAGCTCCATCCCCTCCCACAGCCCCATCCCCTCCCACAGCTCCATCCCCTCCCACAGCTCCATCCCCTCCCACAGCCCCATCCCCTCCCACAGCCCCATCCCCTCCCACACCCCCTCCCACAGCCCCATCCCCTCCCACAGCCACATCCCCTCTCACAGCCCCATCCCCCCTCCCCCCCCCCCACAGCCCCATCTCCTCTGTAAGGTTTTCGGGCAATTCGGCCCTTTTTGGACTGCCCAGGAATAAAACCCAGAGACTGTAAACTGGACACTTTTCAGCCAAAGGAACGTAACCAAATTTCCCAGCAGGCTTGGCCCGCTGAGCTGAGTAGGGGCATAGGTATTTACAAACCGCCCCCCCCCCCCCAGGAGCTACAAGGAAGAAGGAGCCAGACAACTAGATAAGATTAAAACACAGACAAAGGGGCACGGTAATACAAAGGGGCCTGCCTGCAAGCAGGACAATGGGATGGTCATAGCCCCATGCAGATGTAAATGACTTGGCCTCCACCAGAGCAGAATCCAATCAACACCCCATCAACATAGCAAGGTGAGAATAGCAGCCATCTCCGGAGCAGATGGAAGACTTTGAAAATCTTCACAAGGGAGCTCAACCTTGTTATCTCAAAAAGCAGACTGGAGGCGGACCTAGGGGAGGTACTCCCATCTTGACAGGTCTGACCGGCTCAAAGGGGGCGGGACCAGCGGGAACTTTAAACCTTACCAATTCAATGCAAAAGGGGCTGGCCGAACACAGGAAAAAGCCAGGTAAAACAATATAAAAGGGGCTGTGTTTCGATTGAGGGTCGGTTGGCTTGACCTCTCCACCTTCGACATGACCTCCTGCAGCCTGTGACCGTAAGTACCCTGCAGCAGCTTGCAAAACTCCCTCGACTTTGATAGTGGTTGAGGCTTTGGGGCAGGGGGCTTGATTTGTGTTTTGTGCCATTGCTAAAATTGTGTAACAATAACATTTTACGTTGTGTCCGTTATAGTACTTCCTGAATAGACTTAGTTTGTGTTAGAGCTTAAGATTTTATTATAATTTCGTCTGTTTGATGATTTTGACCTGGGTTTTGCAATAAACCTCGATTTGCTGATAATTGGAGTCGTTTAAATTCTTCAATCTCTCACCAGCGATCTCTGTCCAAGTCATTGTTAAGATATTCCTCACCTTAATCCCGGGGTCGAGAATCTAGGGTCATCTTGAATGATTCACTCAGGACAGGCTGCTGGTTAGGTAATAAACAGCAGTGTCCTATTCTCTCTCTTGGGAAAGCTACTCCAGCGAAGTAGGAACCGGGTGGGTGTTGCACCACCGGCAAGAGAGAGAATCACCTGGGCATTGGTGGGGGTCTGGATATCTGTGTGATATAAGACTCAGGCTTCCGGTTAGGGATAAACGGCAGGCTTGATTCAGTGCTCTCTCCCGCGGAGGTGTCCCAGTGCGGCATCCCCTGGCCTCTGAAGTCTCTCTCCAGCTGGCACTGAAACTTCAGAGACCAGGGGATGCCGCACTGGGACACCTCCGCGGGAGAGAGCACTGAATCAAGCCTGCCGTTTATCCCTAACCGGAAGCCTGAGGCTTATATCACACAGATATCCAGACCCCCACCAATGCCCAGGTGATTCTCTCTCTTGCCGGTGGTCCAACACCCACCCGGTTCCTACTTCACTGGAGTAGCTTTCCCAAGAGAGAGGACACTGCTGTTTATTACCTAACCAGCAGCCTGTCCTGAGTGAATCGTTCAAGATGACCCTAGATTCTCGAACCCGGGATTAAGGTGAGGAATATCTTAACAATGACTTGGACAGAGATCGCTGGTGAGAGATTGAAGAATTTAAACGACTCCAATTATCAGCAAATCGAGGTTTATTGCAAAACCCAGGTCAAAATCATCAAACAGACAAAATTATAATAAAATCTTAAGCTCTAACACAAACTAAGTCTATTCAGGAAGTACTATAATGGACACAACGTAAAATGTTATTGTTACACAATTTTAGCAATGGTACAAAACACAAATCAAGTCCCCTGCCCCAAAGCCTCAACCACTATCAAGGTCAAGGGAGTTTCGCAAGCTGCTGCAGGGTACTTACGGTCACAGGCTGCAGAGGTCAAGTCAAAGGTGGAGAGGTCGAGCCAAGAGACCCTCAATCGAAACACAGCCCCTTTTATATTGTTTTACCTGGCTTTTTCCTGTGTTCGGCCAGCCCCTTTTGCATTGAATCCATAAGGTTTAAAGTTCCCGCTGGTCCTGCCCCCTTTGAGCCTGTCAGACCTGTCAAGATAGGAGTACCTCCCCTAGGTCCGCCTCCAGTCTGCTTTTTGAGATAACGAGGTTAAGCTCTCTTGTGAAGATTTTCAAAGTCTTCCATCTGCTCCGGAGATCGCTGCTATTCTCACCTCGCTATGTTGATGGGGTGTTGATTGGATTCTGCTCTGGTGGATGCCAAGTCATTTACATCTGCATGGGGCTATGACCATCCCATTGTCCTGCTTGCAGGCAGGCCCCTTTGTATTACCGTGCCCCTTTGTCTGTGTTTTAATCTTATCTAGTTGTCTGGCTCCTTCTTCCTTGTAACTTCCGGGGGGGGGGGGGGGGCGGGTTTGTGAATACCTATGCCCCTACTCGGCTCAGCGGGCCAGGCCTGCTGGGAAATTTGGTTCCGTTCCTTTGGCTGAAAAGTGTCCAGTTTACAGTCTCTGGGTTTTATTCCTGGGCAGTCCAAAAAGGGCCGAATTGCCCGAAAATCTTACACCTCCAACAGCCCCATCCCCCGCCCCCCCCACAGCCCCATCCCCTCCCACAGCTCCATCCCCTCCCACAGCTCCATCCCCTCCCACAGCTCCATCCCCTCCCACAGCTCCATCCCCTCCCACACCCCATCCCCTCCCACAGCCCCATCCCCTGCCCACTGCTCCATCCCCCCCCCACAGCCCCATCCCCCCCCACAGCCCCATCCCCTCCCACAGCTCCATCCCCTCCCACAGCTCAATCCCCTCCCATAGCTCAATCCCCTCCCACAGCTCAATCCCCTCCCATAGCTCAATCCCCTCCCACAGCCCCATCCCCCGCCCACTGCTCCATCCCCCCCCACAGCCCCATCCCCCCCCACAGCTCCATCCCCTCCCACACCCCATCCCCTCCCACAGCCCCATCCCCCGCCCACTGCTCCACCCCCCCCCCACAGCCCCATCCCCCCCCCCCACAGCTCCATCTCCTCCCACAGCTCCATCCCCTCCCACAGCTTCATCACCTCCCACAGCCCCATCCCCCCCCACAGCCCCATCCCCCCGCCCTCACAGCCCCATCCCCTCCCACAGCTCCATCCCCTCCTACAGGTCCACACCCTCCCACAGCTCCATCCACCCCCACACCTCATCCCCCCCCCACAGCCCCATCCCCAACACAGCCCCATCCCCTCCCACAGCTCCATCCCTCCCACAGGTCCATCCCCCACACACAGCCCCATCCCCTCCCACAGCCCCATCCCCTCCCACAGCCCCATCCCCCCCCACAGCTCCATCCCCTCCCACAGCCCCACGCCCCACGCCCCCGCCAAGCTCCATCCCCTCCCACAGCCCCATCACCTCCCACAGCCCCAGCCCCTCCCACAGCCCTATCCCCCACACACAGCTCCATCCCCTCCCACAGGTCCATCCCCTCCCACAGGTCCATCCCCTCCCACACCCACATCCCCTCCCACAGCCCCATCCCCTCCCACAGCCCCATCCCCTCCCAAAGCTCCATCCCCTCCCACAGCCCCATCCCCTCCCACAGCTCCATCCCCTCCCACAGCCCCATCCCCTCCCACAGACCAATCCCCTCCCACAGACCCATCCCCCCCAAATCTCCATCGCCTCCCACAGCTCCATCCCCTCCCACAGCCCCATCCCCTCCCACAGCCCCATCCCCTCCCACAGCCACATCCCCTCCCACAGCCCCATCCCCTCCCACAGCCCCATCCCCCCCCCACAGCTCCATCCCCTCCCACAGCCCCATACACTCCCCACAGCTTCATCCCCTCCCACAGCCCAACCCCCCCACAGCTCCATCCCCTCCCACAGCCCCATACACTCCCCACAGCTTCATCCCCTCCCACAGCCCAACCCCCCCACAGCTCCATCCCCTCCCACAGCCACATCCCCTCCCCCAGCCACACCCCCTCCCAAAGCTCCATCCCCTCCCACAGCCACATCCTCTCCCACAGCCACATCCCCTCCCAAAGCTCCGTCCCCTCCCACAGCCACATCCCCTCCCACAGCCACATCCCCTCCCACAGCCCCATCCCCTCCCACAACCACATCCCCTCCCACAGCCCCATCCCCTCCCGCAGCCACATCCCCTCCCACAGCTCCACCCCCCCCCACAGCCCCATCCCCCCCCACAGCCCCATCCCCCCCCCACAGCTCCATCCCCTCCCACAGCCCCTTCCCCTCCCACAGCCCCATCCCCCCCACAGCCCCATCCCCCCCCACAGCCCCATCCCCCCCCCACAGCTCCATCCCCTCCCACAGCCCCATCCCCTCCCACAGCCCCATCCCCCCCCACAGCCCCATCCCCTCCCACAGCCCCATCCCCCACCCACAGCTGAATCCCCTCCCACAGCCCCACCCCCTCCCACAGCCCCATCCCCCACACACAGCTCCATCCCCTCCCACAGCCCCATCCCCTCCCACAGCCCCATCCCCTCCCAAAGCTCCATCCCCTCCCACAGCACCATCCCCCCCCACAGCCACATCCCCTCCCACAGCCACATCCCCTCCCAAAGCTCCATCACCTCCCACAGCCCCATCCCCTCCCACAGCCACATCCCCTCCCACAGCCACATCCCCTCCCAAAGCTCCATCCCCTCCCACAGCTCCACCCCCCCCCACAGCCCCATCCCCTCCCACAGCCCCATCCCCTCCCACAGCCCCATCCCCTCCCACAGCCACATCCCCCCCCACAGCTCCATCCCCTCCCAAAGCTCCATCCCCTCCCACAGCCACATCCCCTCCCACAGCCACATCCCCTCCCAAAGCTCCATCCCCTCCCACAGCCCCATCCCCTCCCACAGCCACATCCCCTCCCACAGCCAAATCCCCTCCCACAGCTCCATCCCCTCCCACAGCCACATCCCCTCCCACAGCCCCATCCCCCCCACAGCTCCATCCCCTCCCACAGCCACATCCCCTCACACAGCCCCATCCCCTCCCAAAGCTCCATCCCCTCCCACAGCCACATCCCCTCACACAGCTCCATCCCCTGCCAAAGCTCCATCCCCTCCCACAGCCACATCCCCCCCCCCCACAGCCCCATCCCCTCCCACAGCTCCATCCCCTCCCACAGCTCCATCCCCTCCCACAGCCCCATCCCCTGCCACAGCCCCATCCCCTCCCACAGCCACATCCCCTCCCACAGCCCCATCCCCTCCCACAGCCCCATCCCCTCCCACAGCCACATCCCCTCCCACAGCCACATCCCCTCCCACAGCCACATCCCCTCCCAAAGCTCCATCCCCTCCCACAGCTCCATCCCCTCCCACAGCCCCATCCCCTCCCAAATCTCCATCCCCTCCCACAGCACCATCCCCTCCCGCAGCTCCATCCCCTCCCACAGCCCTATCCCCTCCCACAGCCCTATCCCCCCCCACAGCCCCATCCCCTCCCACAGCCCCATCCCTCCCACAACCCCATCCCCCCCACAGCTCCATCCCCTCCCACAGCCCCATCCCCTCCCATAGCCCCATCCCCTCCCACAGGTCCATCCCCTCCCACAGCCCCATCCCCTCCCACAGCCCCATCCCCTCCCACAGCCCCATCCCCTCCCAAAGCTCCATCCCCTCCCACAGTCCCATCCCCTCCCACAGCCACATCCCCTCCCACAGCCACATCCCCTCCCACAGTCCCATCCCCTCCCACAGCCACATCCCCTCCCACAGCCCCATCCCCCCCACAGCTCCATCCCCTCCCACAGCCACATCCCCTCACACAGCCCCATCCCCTCCCAAAGCTCCATCCCCTGCCAAAGCTCCATCCCCTCCCTCAGCCCCATCCCCTCCCACAGCCCCATCCCCTCCCACAGCCCCATCCCCTCCCAAAGCTCCATCCCCTCCCACAGCCCCATCCCCTCCCACAGCTCCACCCCCCCCCCCCACAGCTCCATCCCCTCCCACAGGTCCATCCCCTCCCACCCCCACATCCCCTCCCACAGCCCCATCCCCTCTCAAAGCTCCATCCCCCCCCACAGCTCCATCCCCTCCCACAGCCCCATCCCCCCCACAGCCCCATCTCCCCCCACAGCCCCATCCCCCCCCACAGCTCCATCCCCTCCCACAGCCCCATCCCCCCCACAGCTCCATCCCCTCCCACAGCCCCACCCCCCCCCCCCACAGCCCAATCTCCCCCACAACCCCATCCCCTCCCAAAGCCCCATCCCCCCCACAGCTCCATCCCCTCCCACAGCCACATCCCCTCCCACAGCCCCATCCCCCACACACAGCTCCATCCCCTCCCATAGCCCCATCCCCTCCCACAGCCCCATCCCCTCCCACAGCCCCATCCCCTCCCAAAGCTCCATCCCCTCCCACAGCTACATCCCCCCACAGGTCCATCCCCTCCCACAGCCCCATCCCCTCCCACAGCCACATCCCCTCCCAAAGCTCCATCCCCTGCCAAAGCTCCATCCCCTCCCATAGCCCCATCCCCTCCCACAGCCCCATCCCCTCCCACAGCCCCATCCCCTCCCACAGCTCCATCCCCTCCCACAGCTCCATCCCCTCCCACAGCCCCATCCCCTCCCAGAGCCACATCCCCCCCCACAGCCCCATCCCCTCCCACAGCTCCATCCCCTCCCACAGCCCCATCCCCTCCCACAGCTCCATCCCCTCCCACAGCCCCATCCCCTCCCGCAGCTCCATCCCCTCCCACAGCCTCATCCCCTCCCACAGCCCCATACACTCCCCACAGCCCCATCCCCTCCCACAGCCCCATACACTCCCCACAGCCACATCCCCTCCCACAGCCCCATCCCCTCCCACAGTCCCATCCCCTCCCACAGCCACATCCCCTCCCACAGCCCCATCCCCCCCACAGCTCCATCCCCTCCCACAGTCCCATCCCCTCCCACAGCCACATCCCCTCCCACAGCCCCATCCCCCCCACAGCTCCATCCCCTCCCACAGCCCCATCCCCTCCCACAGCTCCATCCCCTCCCACAGCTCCATCCCCTCCCACAGCCCCATCCCCTCCCGCAGCTCCATCCCCTCCCACAGCCCCATCCCCCCCACAGCCCCATCCCCCCCACAGCTCCATCCCCTCCCACAGCTCCATCCTCTCCGACAGCCACATCCCCTCCCACAGCCCCATCCCCCCCACAGCCCCATCCCCTCCCACAGCCCCATCCCCTCCCACAGCCACATCCCCCCCACAGCCCTACCCCCCCCCCCCCCGCAGCTCCATCCCCTCCCACAGACACATCGGCTCCCACAGCCACATCCCCTCCCACAGCCCCATCCCCTCCCACAGCCCCATCCCCCCCCCACAGCCACATCCCCTCCCACAGCTCCATTCCCTCCCCCAGCCCCATCCCCTCCCACAGCCACATCCCCTCCCACAGCCCCATCCCCTCCCACAGCCCCACCCCCCCACAGCTCCATCCCCTCCCAAAGCCCCATCCCCTCCCACAGCCCCATCCCCTCCCACAGCCCCACCCCCCACAGCTCCATCCCCTCCCAAAGCCCCATCCCCTCCCACAGCCACATCCCCCCCCACAGCCACATCCCCTCCCACAGCTCCATTCCCTCCCCCAGCCCCATCCCCTCCCACAGCCACATCCCCTCCCACATCCCCATCCCCTCCCACAGCCCCACCCCCCCACAGCTCCATCCCCTCCCACAGCCACATCCCCTCCCACAGCCACATCCCCTCCCACAGCCCCATCACCTCCCAAAGCTCCATCCCCTCCCACAGCCCCATCCCCTCCCACAGCCACATCCCCTCCCACAGCCCCATCACCTCCCAAAGCTCCATCCCCTCCCACAGCCCCATCCCCTCCCACAGCCACATCCCCTCCCACAGCTCCATTCCCTCCCCCAGCTCCATCCCCTCCCAAAGCCCCATCCCCTCCCACAGCCACATCCCCTCCCACAGCCCCATCCCCTCCCACAGCTCCATCCCCTCCCACAGCCCCATCCCCTCCCAC
The DNA here is from genome assembly GCF_047496885.1 of Scyliorhinus torazame. Classification (NCBI taxonomy): domain Eukaryota; kingdom Metazoa; phylum Chordata; class Chondrichthyes; order Carcharhiniformes; family Scyliorhinidae; genus Scyliorhinus; species Scyliorhinus torazame. The sequence goes on along the minus strand of NC_092709.1, from coordinate 355,670,388 downwards.
AGCCACATCCCCTCCCACAGCCCCACCCCCTCCCACAGCCACATCCCCTCCCACAGCCCCATCCCCTCCCACAGCTCCATCCCCTCCCACAGCCCCATCCCCTCCCACAGCCCCATTCCCCCCCCACAGCCCCATCCCCTCCCACAGCCACATCCCCTCCCACAGCCCCATCCCCTCCCACAGCTCCATCCCCTCCCACAGCCCCATCCCCTCCCACAGCCCCATCCCCTCCCACAGCTCCATCCCCTCCCACAGCCCCATCCCCTCCCACAGCCCCATCCCCTCCCACAGCCACATCCCCTCCCACAGCCCCATCCCCTCCCACAGCTCCATCCCCTCCCACAGCCCCATCCCCTCCCACAGCCACATCCCCTCCCACAGCCACATCCCCTCCCACAGCCCCCTCCCACAGCCCCATCCCCTCCCACAGCCCCATCCCCTCCCACAGCCCCATCCCCTCCCACAGGTCCATCCCCTCCCACTGCCCCATCCCCTCCCACAGCCCCATCCCCTCCCACAGCCCCATCCCCTCCCACAGGTCCATCCCCTCCCACAGCCCCACCCCCTCCCACAGCCACATCCCCTCCCACAGCCCCATCCCCCCCACAGGTCCATCCCCTCCCACAGCCCCATCCCCTCCCACAGGTCCATGCCCTCCCACAGCCCCACCCCCTCCCACAGCCACATCCCCTGCCACAGCTCCATCCCCCCCACAGCCCCATCCCCTCCCAGAGCCCCATCCCCTCCCACAGCTCTCCCCCCCCTCACAGCCTCATCCCCTCCCACAGCTCCATCCCCTCCCGCAGCCCCATCCCCCCCACAGCCCCATCCCCTCCCACAGCTCCATCCCCTCCCACAGCCCCATCCCCTCCCACAGCCCCATCCCCTCCCACAGCCACAACCCCTCCCACAGCCCCATCCCCCTCCCACAGCTCCATCCCCCCCCGCAGCACCATCCCCTCCCACAGCCCCATCCCCCTCCCAGCTCCATCCCCTCCCACAGCCCCATCCCCTCCCACAGCCACATCCCCTCCCACAGCCCCATCCCCTCCCACAGCCCCACCCCCCCCCCCACAGCCCCATCCCCCCCCACAGCCCCATCCCCTCCCACAGCCCCATCCCCTCCCACAGCCCCATCCCCTCCCACAGCCTCATCCCCTCCCACAGCCCCACCCCCTCCCACAGCCCCATCCCCTCCCACAGCCACATCCCCTCCCACAGCCCCATCCCCTTCCACAGCCCCATCCCCTCCCACAGCCACATCCCCTCCCACAGCCCCACCCCCTCCCACAGCCCCATCCCCTCCCACAGCCCCACCCCCTCCCACAGCCCCATCCCCTCCCACAGCCCCATCCCCTCCCACAGCCACATCCCCTCCAACAGCCCCACCCCCTCCCACAGCCCCATCCCCTCCCACAGCCACATCCCCTCCCACAGCCCCATCCCCCCCCACAGCCCCATCCTCTCCCACAGACCCATCCCCTCCCACAGCCCCAACCCCTCCCACAGCCCCATCCCCCCTCCCACAGCCCCATCCCCTCCCACAGCCCCACCCCCTCCCACAGCCGCACCCCCACCCACAGCTCCATTCCCCCCCACAGCCCCACCCCCTCCCACAGCCACATCCCCTCCCACAGCCCCACCCCCCCCCACAGCCCCACCCCCTCCCACAGCTCCATCCCCTCCCACAGCCCCACGCCCTCCCACAGCTCCATCCCCCCCCACAGCCCCACCCCCACACACAGCTCCATCCCCTCCCACAGCTCCATCCCCTCCCACAGCCCCACCCCCTCCCACAGCTCCATCTCCCCCACAGCCCCATCCCCTCCCACAGCGCCCCCCCCCCCCCACAGCTCCATCCCCTCCCATAGCCACATCCCCCACACACAGCTCCATCCCCTCCCACATGTCCATCCCCTCCCACAGCCACATACCCTCCCACAGCCCCATCCCCTCCCACAGCTCCATCCCCTCCCACAGCCCCATCCCCTCCCACAGGTCCATCCCCTCCCACAGCCCCATCCCCCACACACAGCTCCATCCCCTCCCACAGCTCCATCCACTCCCACAGCCCCATTCCCCCCCCCCCCACACAGCTCCATCCCCTCCCACAGCTCAACCCCCCCCACCCCACAGCCCCATCCCCCCCCTCTGCCCCATCCCCCCCCACTGCCCCATCCCCTCCCACAGCCCCATCCCCCCCCACAGCTCCATCCACTCCCACAGCTCCACCCCCCCAAAGCCCCCCCCACAGCTCCATCCCCTCCCACAGCCCCATCCCCTCCCACAGCCCCATCCCCTCCCACAGCTCCATCCCCTCCCACAGCCCCATCCCCTCCCACAGCCCCATCCCCTCCCACAGCCACAACCCCTCCCACAGCCCCATCCCCCCTCCGACAGCTCCATCCCCTCCCACAGCTCCATCCCCCCCCCCCCGCAGCTCCATCCCCTCCCACAGCTCCATCCCCTCCCACAGCCCCATCCCCCCCCAGCTCCATCCCCTCCCACAGCCCCATCCCCTCCCACAGCCACATCCCCTCCCACAGCCCCATCCCCTCCCACAGCCCCATCCCCCCCCACAGCCCCATCCCCTCCCACAGCCCCATCCCCTCCCACAGCCCCATCCCCTCCCACAGCCACATCCCCTCCCACAGCCCCACCCCCTCCCACAGCCCCATCCCCTCCCACAGCCACATCCCCTCCCACAGCCCCATCCCCTCCCACAGCCCCATCCCCTCCCACAGCCACATCCCCTCCCACAGCCCCACCCCCTCCCACAGCCCCATCCCCTCCCACAGCCACATCCCCTCCCACAGCCCCATCCCCTCCCACAGCCCCATCCCCTACCACAGCCACATCCCCTCCCACAGCCCCACCCCACCCCCCACAGCCCCATCCTCTCCCACAGCCCCATCCCCTCCCACAGCCCCAACCCCTCCCACAGCCCCATCCCCCCTCCCACAGCCCCATCCCCTCCCACAGCCCCACCCCCTCCCACAGCCGCACCCCCTCCCACAGCTCCATTCCCCCCCCACAGCCCCACCCCCTCCCACAGGCACATCCCCTCCCACAGCCCCATCCCCCCCACAGCCCCACCCCCTCCCACAGCTCCATCCCCTCCCACAGCCCCACGCCCTCCCACAGCTCCATCCCCCCCCCCCACAGCCCCAGCCCCACACACAGCTCCATCCCCTCCCACAGCTCCATCCCCTCCCACAGCCCCACCCCCTCCCACAGCCCCATCCCCTCCCACAGCCCCCACCCCCCTCAGCTCCATCCCCTCCCATAGCCCCATCCCCTCCCACAGGTCCATCCCCTCCCACAGCCCCATCCCCCACACACAGCTCCATCCCCTCCCACAGCCCCATCCCCCCCCTCCACAGCCCCATCCCACCCCACTGCCCCATCCCCTCCCACAGCCCCATCCCCCCCCACAGCTCCATCCACTCCCACAGCTCCACCCCCCCAAAGCCCCCCCCACAGCCCCATCCCCTCCCACAGCCCCATCCCCTCCCACAGCCCCATCCCCTCCCACAGCTCCATCCCCTCCCACCACAGCTCCACCCCCCCACCAGAGCTCCATCCACTCCCACTGCCCCATCCCCTCCCACAGCTCCATCCCCTCCCACAGCCCCTCCCACAGCTCCATCCCCTCCCACAGCCCCATCCCCCCCCCCCACAGCCTCATCCCCTCCCACAGCCCCCTCCCACAGCCCCATCCCCTCCCACAGCCCCATTCCCCCCCACAGCCCCATCCCCTCCCACAGCGACATCCCCTCCCACAGCCCCATCCCCTCCCACAGCTCCATCCCCTCCCACAGCCCCATCCCCTCCCACAGCCCCATCCCCTCCCACAGCTCCATCCCCTCCCACAGTCCCATCCCCTCCCACAGCCCCATCCCCTCCCACAGCCACATCCCCTCCCACAGCCCCATCCCCTCCCACAGCTCCATCCCCTCCCACAGCCCCATCCCCTCCCACAGCCACATCCCCTCCCACAGCCACATCCCCTCCCACAGCCCCCTCCCACAGCCCCATCCCCTCCCACAGCCCCATCCCCTCCCACAGCCCCATCCCCTCCCACAGCCCCATCCCCTCCCACAGGTCCATCCCCTCCCACAGCCCCATCCCCTCCCACAGCCCCATCCCCTCCCACAGGTCCATCCCCTCCCACAGCCCCACCCCCTCCCACAGCCACATCCCCTCCCACAGCCCCATCCCCCCCACAGGTCCATCCCCTCCCACAGCCCCATCCCCTCCCACAGGTCCATTCCCTCCCACAGCCCCACCCCCTCCCACAGCCACATCCCCTCCCACAGCTCCATCCCCCCCACAGCCCCATCCCCTCCCAGAGCCCCATCCCCTCCCACAGCTCTCCCCCCCCCACAGCCTCATCCCCTCCCACAGCTCCATCCCCTCCCGCAGCCCCATCCCCTCCCACAGCCACATCCCCTCCCACAGCTCCATCCCCTCCCACAGCCCCATCCCCTCCCACAGCCCCATCCCCTCCCACAGCCACAACCCCTCCCACAGCCCCATCCCCCTCCCACAGCTCCATCCCCGCCCGCAGCTCCATCCCCTCCCACAGCCCCATCCCCCCCCCCAGCTCCATCCCCTCCCACAGCCCCATCCCCTCCCACAGCCACATCCCCTCCCACAGCCCCATCCCCTCCCACAGCCCCCCCCCACAGCCCCATCCCCCCCACAGCCCCATCCCCTCCCACAGCCCCATCCCCTCCCACAGCCCCATCCCCTCCCACAGCCTCATCCCCTCCCACAGCCCCACCCCCTCCCACAGCCCCATCCCCTCCCACAGCCACATCCCCTCCCACAGCCCCACCCCCTCCCACAGCCCCATCCCCTCCCACAGCCCCACCCCCTCCCACAGCCCCATCCCCTCCCACAGCCACATCCCCTCCCACAGCCCCATCCCCTCCCACAGCCACATCCCCTCCCACAGCCCCACCCCCTGCCACAGCCCCATCCCCTGCCACAGCCACATCCCCTCCCACAGCCCCATCCCCCCCCACAGCCCCATCCTCTCCCACAGCCCCATCCCCTCCCACAGCCCCAACCCCTCCCACAGCCCCATCCCCTCCCACAGCCCCATCCCCTCCCACAGCCACAACCCCTCCCACAGCCCCATCCCCCTCCCACAGCTCCATCCCCCCCCCCGCAGCTCCATCCCCTCCCACAGCCCCATCCCCCCCCCAGCTCCATCCCCTCCCACAGCCCCATCCCCTCCCACAGCCACATCCCCTCCCACAGCCCCATCCCCTCCCACAGCCCCATCCCCCCCCACAGCCCCATCCCCCCCCACAGCCCCATCCCCTCCCACAGCCCCATCCCCTCCCACAGCCCCATCCCCTCCCACAGCCACATCCCCTCCCACAGCCACACCCCCTCCCACAGCCCCATCCCCTCCCACAGCAACATCCCCTCCCACAGCCCCATCCTCTCCCACAGCCCCATCCCCTCCCACAGCCACATCCCCTCCCACAGCCCCACCCCCTCCCACAGCCCCATCCCCTCCCACAGCCCCACCCCCTCCCACAGCCCCATCCCCTCCCACAGCCACATCCCCTCCCACAGCCCCACGCCCTCCCACAGCTCCATCCCCCCCCACAGCCCCACCCCCACACACAGCTCCATCCCCTCCCACAGCTCCATCCCCTCCCACAGCCCCACCCCTCCCACAGCTCCATCTCCCCCACAGCCCCATCCCCTCCCACAGCCCCCCCCCCCACAGCTCCATCCCCTCCCATAGCCACATCCCCCACTTACAGCTCCATCCCCTCCCACATGTCCATCCCCTCCCACAGCCACATATCCTCCCACAGCCCCATCCCCTCCCACAGCTCCATCCCCTCCCACAGTCCCATCCCCTCCCACAGGTCCATCCCCTCCCACAGCCCCATCCCCCACACACAGCTCCATCCCCTCCCACAGCTCCATCCACTCCCACAGCCCCATCCCCCCCCCACAGCTCCATCCCCTCCCACAGCTCAACCCCCCCCCCACAGCCCCATCCCCCCCCACTGCCCCATCCCCTCCCACAGCCCACCCCCCCCCCACAGCTCCATCCACTCCCACAGCTCCACCCCCCCAAAGCCCCCCCCACAGCCCCATCCACTCCCACTGCCCCATCCCCTCCCACAGCCCCCTCCCACAGCTCCATCCCCTCCCACAGCCCCCTCGCACAGCTCCATCCCCTCCCACAGCCCCATCCCCCCCCACAGCCTCATCCCCTCCCACAGCCCCCTCCCACAGCCCCATCCCCTCCCACAGCCCCATTCCCCCCCACAGCCCCATCCCCTCCCACAGCCCCATCCCCTCCCACAGCCACATCCCCTCCCACAGCCCCATCCCCTCCCACAGCTCCATCCCCTCCCACAGCTCCATCCCCTCCCACAGCCCCATCCCCTCCCAAAGCTCCATCCCCTCCCACAGCCCCATCCCCTCCCACAGCCCCATCCCCTCCCACAGCCACATCCCCTCCCACAGCCCCATCCCCTCCCACAGCTCCATCCCCTCCCACAGCCCCATCCCCTCCCACAGCCCCATCCCCTCCCACAGCCACATCCCCTCCCACAGCCCCATCCCCTCCCACAGCCACATCCCCTCCCACAGCCACATCCCACCGCCCCACCCCCTCCGACAGCCCCATCCCCTCCCACAGCCCCATCCCCTCCCACAGCCCCATCCCCTCCCACAGCTCCACCCCCCCACCAGAGCTCCATCCACTCCCACTGCCCCATCCCCTCCCACAGCCCCCTCCCACAGCTCCATCCCCTCCCACAGCCCCCTCCCACAGCTCCATCCCCTCCCACAGCCCCATCCCCCCCCACAGCCTCATCCCCTCCCACAGCCCCCTCCCACAGCCCCATCCCCTCCCACAGCCCCATTCCCCCCCCCACAGCCCCATCCCCTCCCACAGCTCCATCCCCTCCCACAGCCCCATCCCCTCCCACAGCCCCATCCCCTCCCACAGCTCCATCCCCTCCCAAAGCCCCATCCCCTCCCACAGCCCCATCCCCTCCCACAGCCACATCCCCTCCCACAGCCCCATCCCCTCCCACAGCTCCATCCCCTCCCACAGCCACATCCCCTCCCACAGCCCCATCCCCTCCCACAGCTCCATCCCCTCCCACAGCCCATCCCCTCCCACAGCCCATCCCCTCCCACAGCCCCATCCCCTCCCACAGCTCCATCCCCTCCCACAGGCCCATCCCCTCCCACAGCCCCATCCCCTCCCACAGCCACATCCCCTCCCACAGCCACATCCCCTCCCACAGCCCCCTCCCACAGACCCATCCCCTCCCACAGCCCCATCCCCTCCCACAGCCCCATCCCCTCCCACAGCCCCATCCCCTCCCACAGCTCCATCCCCTCCCACAGCCACATCCCCTCCCACAGCCCCATCCCCTCCCACAGCTCCATCCCCTCCCACAGCCCATCCCCTCCCACAGCCCATCCCCTCCCACAGCCCCATCCCCTCCCACAGCTCCATCCCCTCCCACAGCCCCATCCCCTCCCACAGCCCCATCCCCTCCCACAGCCACATCCCCTCCCACAGCCACATCCCCTCCCACAGCCCCCTCCCACAGACCCATCCCCTCCCACAGCCCCATCCACTCCCACAGCCCCATCCCCTCCCACAGCCCCATCCCCTCCCACAGCTCCATCCCCTCCCACAGGTCCATCCCCTCCCACTGCCCCATCCCCTCCCACAGCCCCATCCCCTCCCACAGCCCCATCCCCTCCCACAGGTCCACCCCCTCCCACAGCCACATCCCCTCCCACAGCCCCATCCCCCCCACAGGTCCATCCCCTCCCACAGCCCCATCCCCTCCCACAGCCCCATCCCCTCCCACAGCCCCATCCCCTCCCACAGGTCCATCCCCTCCCACAGCCCCACCCCCTCCCACAGCCACATCCCCTGCCACAGCTCCATCCCCCCCACAGCCCCATCCCCTCCCAGAGCCCCATCCCCTCCCACAGCTCTCCCCCCCCCACAGCCTCATCCCCTCCCACAGCTCCATCCCCTCCCGCAGCCCCATCCCCTCCCACAGCCCCATCCCCTCCCACAGCTCCATCCCCTCCCGCAGCCCCATCCCCTCCCACAGCCCCATCCCCCTCCCACAGCTCCATCCCCCCCCGCAGCTCCATCCCCTCCCACAGCTCAACCCCCACCCACCCCACAGCCCCATCCCCCCCACTGCCCCATCCCCTCCCACAGCCCCATCCCCCCCCACAGCTCCATCCCCCCCCACAGCCTCATCCCCTCCCACAGCCCCACCCCCTCCCACAGCTCCATCCCCCCCCCCCACAGCCTCATCCCCTCCCACAGCTCCACCCCCTCCCACAGCTCCATCCCCCCCCACAGCCCCACCCCCTCCTACAACTCCATCCCCCCCGTCCCACCCAGAGCCCCATCCCCTCCCACTGCTCTCCCCCCCCACAGCCACATCCCCTCCCACAGCCCCATCCCCTCCCACAGCCCCATCCCCTCCCACAGCCCCATCCCCTCCCACAGCCCCACCCCCTCCCACAGCCCCACCCCCTCCCACAGCTCCATCTCCCCCACAGCCCCATCCCCTCCCACAGCCCCCCCCCCTCAGCTCCATCACCCCCCCCACAGCCCCATCCCCCCCCACAGCTCCATCCCCTCCCACAGCTCAACCCCCCCCACCCCACTGCCCCATCCCCTCCCACAGCCCCATCCCCCCCCCACAGCTCCATCCACTCCCACAGCTCCACCCCCCCAAAGCCCCCCCCACAGCCCCATCCCCTCCCACAGCCCCATCCCCTCCCACAGCCCCATCCCCTCCCACAGCTCCATCCCCTCCCACAGCCCCATCCCCTCCCACAGCCCCATCCCCTCCCACAGCCCCATCCCCTCCCACAGCTCCATCCCCTCCCACAGCTCCACCCCCCCACCACAGCTCCACCCCCCCACCAGAGCTCCATCCACTCCCACTGCCCCATCCCCTCCCACAACACCCTCCCACAGCTCCATCCCCTCCCACAGCCCCCTCCCACAGCTCCATCCCCTCCCACAGCCCCATCCCCCCCCCACAGCCTCATCCCCTCCCACAGCCCCCTCCCACAGCCCCATCCCCTCCCACAGCCCCATTCCCCCCCCCACAGCCCCATCCCCTCCCACAGCTCCATCCCCTCCCACAGCCCCATCCCCTCCCACAGCCCCATCCCCTCCCACAGCTCCATCCCCTCCCAAAGCCCCATCCCCTCCCACAGCCCCATCCCCTCCCACAGCCACATCCCCTCCCACAGCCCCATCCCCTCCAACAGCTCCATCCCCTCCCACAGCCCCATCCCCTCCCACAGCCCCATTCCCCCCCCACAACCCCATCCCCTCCCACAGCCACATCCCCTCCCACAGCCCCATCCCCTCCCACAGCTCCATCCCCTCCCACAGCCCCATCCCCTCCCACAGCCCCATCCCCTCCCACAGCTCCATCCCCTCCCACAGCCCCATCCCCTCCCACAGCCCCATCCCCTCCCACAGCCACATCCCCTCCCACAGCCCCATCCCCTCCCACAGCTCCATCCCCTCCCACAGCCCCATCCCCTCCCACAGCCCCATCCCCTCCCACAGCCACATCCCCTCCCACAGCCACATCCCCTCCCACAGCCCCCTCCCACAGACCCATCCCCTCCCACAGCCCCATCCCCTCCCACAGCCCCATCCCCTCCCACAGCCCCATCCCCTCCCACAGCTCCATCCCCTCCCACAGGTCCATCCCCTCCCACTGCCCCATCCCCTCCCACAGCCCCATCCCCTCCCACAGCCCCATCCCCTCCCACAGGTCCATCCCCTCCCACAGCCCCACCCCCTCCCACAGCCACATCCCCTCCCACAGCCCCATTCCCCCCCACAGGTCCATCCCCTCCCACAGCCCCATCCCCTCCCACAGGTCCATGCCCTCCCACAGCCCCACCCCCTCCCACAGCCACATCCCCTGCCACAGCTCCATCCCCCCCACAGCCCCATCCCCTCCCAGAGCCCCATCCCCTCCCACAGCTCTCCCCCCCCTCACAGCCTCATCCCCTCCCACAGCTCCATCCCCTCCCGCAGCCCCATCCCCCCCACAGCCCCATCCCCTCCCACAGCTCCATCCCCTCCCACAGCCCCATCCCCTCCCACAGCCCCATCCCCTCCCACAGCCACAACCCCTCCCACAGCCCCATCCCCCTCCCACAGCTCCATCCCCCCCCGCAGCACCATCCCCTCCCACAGCCCCATCCCCCTCCCAGCTCCATCCCCTCCCACAGCCCCATCCCCTCCCACAGCCACATCCCCTCCCACAGCCCCATCCCCTCCCACAGCCCCACCCCCCCCACAGCCCCATCCCCCCCCACAGCCCCATCCCCTCCCACAGCCCCATCCCCTCCCACAGCCCCATCCCCTCCCACAGCCTCATCCCCTCCCACAGCCCCACCCCCTCCCACAGCCCCATCCCCTCCCACAGCCACATCCCCTCCCACAGCCCCATCCCCTTCCACAGCCCCATCCCCTCCCACAGCCACATCCCCTCCCACAGCCCCACCCCCTCCCACAGCCCCATCCCCTCCCACAGCCCCACCCCCTCCCACAGCCCCATCCCCTCCCACAGCCACATCCCCTCCCACAGCCCCATCCCCTCCCACAGCCCCATCCCCTCCCACAGCCACATCCCCTCCCACAGCCCCACCCCCTCCCACAGCCCCATCCCCTCCCACAGCCACATCCCCTCCCACAGCCCCATCCCCCCCCACAGCCCCATCCTCTCCCACAGACCCATCCCCTCCCACAGCCCCAACCCCTCCCACAGCCCCATCCCCCCTCCCACAGCCCCATCCCCTCCCACAGCCCCACCCCCTCCCACAGCCGCACCCCCTCCCACAGCTCCATTCCCCCCCACAGCCCCACCCCCTCCCACAGCCACATCCCCTCCCACAGCCCCATCCCCCCCCACAGCCCCACCCCCTCCCACAGCTCCATCCCCTCCCACAGCCCCACGCCCTCCCACAGCTCCATCCCCCCCCACAGCCCCACCCCCACACACAGCTCCATCCCCTCCCACAGCTCCATCCCCTCCCACAGCCCCACCCCCTCCCACAGCTCCATCTCCCCCACAGCCCCATCCCCTCCCACAGCCCCCCCCCCCCACAGCTCCATCCCCTCCCATAGCCACATCCCCCACACACAGCTCCATCCCCTCCCACATGTCCATCCCCTCCCACAGCTACATACCCTCCCACAGCCCCATCCCCTCCCACAGCTCCATCCCCTCCCACAGCCCCATCCCCTCCCACAGGTCCATCCCCTCCCACAGCCCCATCCCCCACACACAGCTCCATCCCCTCCCACAGCTCCATCCACTCCCACAGCCCCATTCCCCCCCCCCACACAGCTCCATCCCCTCCCACAGCTCAACCCCCCCCACCCCACAGCCCCATCCCCCCCCTCTGCCCCATCCCCCCCCACTGCCCCATCCCCTCCCACAGCCCCATCCCCCCCCCACAGCTCCATCCACTCCCACAGCTCCACCCCCCCAAAGCCCCCCCCACAGCTCCATCCCCTCCCACAGCCCCATCCCCTCCCACAGCCCCATCCCCTCCCACAGCTCCATCCCCTCCCACAGCCCCATCCCCTCCCACAGCCCCATCCCCTCCCACAGCCACAACCCCTCCCACAGCCCCATCCCCCCTCCCACAGCTCCATCCCCTCCCACAGCTCCATCCCCCCCCCGCAGCTCCATCCCCTCCCACAGCTCCATCCCCTCCCACAGCCCCATCCCCCCCCAGCTCCATCCCCTCCCACAGCCCCATCCCCTCCCACAGCCACATCCCCTCCCACAGCCCCATCCCCTCCCACAGCCCCATCCCCCCCCACAGCCCCATCCCCTCCCACAGCCCCATCCCCTCCCACAGCCCCATCCCCTCCCACAGCCACATCCCCTCCCACAGCCCCACCCCCTCCCACAGCCCCATCCCCTCCCACAGCCCCATCCCCTCCCACAGCCCCATCCCCTCCCACAGCCACATCCCCTCCCACAGCCCCACCCCCTCCCACAGCCCCATCCCCTCCCACAGCCACATCCCCTCCCACAGCCCCATCCCCTCCCACAGCCCCATCCCCTACCACAGCCACATCCCCTCCCACAGCCCCACCCCCCCCCACAGCCCCATCCTCTCCCACAGCCCCATCCCCTCCCACAGCCCCAACCCCTCCCACAGCCCCATCCCCCCTCCCACAGCCCCATCCCCTCCCACAGCCGCACCCCCTCCCACAGCCGCACCCCCTCCCACAGCTCCATTCCCCCCCCACAGCCCCACCCCCTCCCACAGTCACATCCCCTCCCACAGCCCCATCCCCCCCACAGCCCCACCCCCTCCAACAGCTCCATCCCCTCCCACAGCCCCACGCCCTCCCACAGCTCCATCCCCCCCCCCCCCACAGCCCCAGCCCCACACACAGCTCCATCCCCTCCCACAGCTCCATCCCCTCCCACAGCCCCACCCCCTCCCACAGCCCCATCCCCTCCCACAGCCCCCCCCCCTCAGCTCCATCCCCTCCCATAGCCCCATCCCCTCCCACAGGTCCATCCCCTCCCACAGCCCCATCCCCCACACACAGCTCCATCCCCTCCCACAGCCCCATCCCCCCCCCCACAGCCCCATCCCACCCCACTGCCCCATCCCCTCCCACAGCCCCATCCCCCCCCACAGCTCCATCGACTCCCACAGCTCCACCCCCCCAAAGCCCCCCCCACAGCCCCATCCCCTCCCACAGCCCCATCCCCTCCCACAGCCCCATCCACTCCCACTGCCCCATCCCCTCCCACAGCCCCATCCCCCCCCCCACAGCCTCATCCCCTCCCACAGCCCCCTCCCACAGCCCCATCCCCTCCCACAGCGCCATTCCCCCCCACAGCCCCATCCCCTCCCACAGCGACATCCCCTCCCACAGCCCCATCCCCTCCCACAGCTCCATCCCCTCCCACAGCCCCATCCCCTCCCACAGCCCATCCCCTCCCACAGCTCCATCCCCTCCCACAGTCCCATCCCCTCCCACAGCCCCATCCCCTCCCACAGCCACATCCCCTCCCACAGCCCCATCCCCTCCCACAGCTCCATCCCCTCCCACAGCCCCATCCCCTCCCACAGCCCCATCCCCTCCCACAGCCACATCCCCTCCCACAGCCACATCCCCTCCCACAGCCCCCTCCCACAGCCCCATCCCCTCCCACAGCCCCATCCCCTCCCACAGCCCCATCCCCTCCCACAGGTCCATCCCCTCCCACAGCCCCATCCCCTCCCACAGCCCCATCCCCTCCCACAGGTCCATCCCCTCCCACAGCCCCACCCCCTCCCACAGCCACATCCCCTCCCACAGCCCCATCCCCCCCACAGGTCCATCCCCTCCCACAGCCCCATCCCCTCCCACAGGTCCATTCCCTCCCACAGCCCCACCCCCTCCCACAGCCACATCCCCTCCCACAGCTCCATCCCCCCCACAGCCCCATCCCCTCCCAGAGCCCCATCCCCTCCCACAGCTCCCCCCCCCCCACAGCCTCATCCCCTCCCACAGCTCCATCCCCTCCCGCAGCCCCATCCCCTCCCACAGCCACATCCCCTCCCACAGCTCCATCCCCTCCCACAGCCCCATCCCCTCCCACAGCCCCATCCCCTCCCACAGCCACAACCCCTCCCACAGCCCCATCCCCCTCCCACAGCTCCATCCCCCCCCGCAGCTCCATCCCCTCCCACAGCCCCATCCCCCCCCCCAGCTCCATCCCCTCCCACAGCCCCATCCCCTCCCACAGCCACATCCCCTCCCACAGCCCCATCCCCTCCCACAGCCCCCCCCCCCCACAGCCCCATCCCCCCCCACAGCCCCATCCCCTCCCACAGCCCCATCCCCTCCCACAGCCCCATCCCCTCCCACAGCCTCATCCCCTCCCACAGCCCCACCCCCTCCCACAGCCCCATCCCCTCCCACAGCCACATCCCCTCCCACAGCCCCATCCCCTTCCACAGCCCCATCCCCTCCCACAGCCACATCCCCTCCCACAGCCCCACCCCCTCCCACAGCCCCATCCCCTCCCACAGCCCCACCCCCTCCCACAGCCCCATCCCCTCCCACAGCCACATCCCCTCCCACAGCCCCATCCCCTCCCACAGCCACATCCCCTCCCACAGCCCCACCCCCTGCCACAGCCCCATCCCCTGCCACAGCCACATCCCCTCCCACAGCCCCATCCCCCCCCACAGCCCCATCCTCTCCCACAGCCCCATCCCCTCCCACAGCCCCAACCCCTCCCACAGCCCCATCCCCTCCCACAGCCCCATCCCCTCCCACAGCCACAACCCCTCTCACAGCCCCATCCCCCTCCCACAGCTCCATCCCCCCCCGCAGCTCCATCCCCTCCCACAGCCCCATCCCCCCCCCAGCTCCATCCCCTCTCACAGCCCCATCCCCTCCCACAGCCACATCCCCTCCCACAGCCCCATCCCCTCCCACAGCCCCATCCCCCCCCACAGCCCCATCCCCCCCCACAGCCCCATCCACTCCCACAGCCCCATCCCCTCCCACAGCCCCATCCCCTCCCACAGCCACATCCCCTCCCACAGCCCCACCCCCTCCCACAGCCCCATCCCCTCCCACAGCAACATCCCCTCCCACAGCCCCATCCTCTCCCACAGCCCCATCCCCTCCCACAGCCACATCCCCTCCCACAGCCCCACCCCCTCCCACAGCCCCATCCCCTCCCACAGCCCCACCCCCTCCCACAGCCCCATCCCCTCCCACAGCCACATCCCCTCCCACAGCCCCACGCCCTCCCACAGCTCCATCCCCCCCCACAGCCCCACCCCCACACACAGCTCCATCCCCTCCCACAGCTCCATCCCCTCCCACAGCCCCACCCCCTCCCACAGCTCCATCTCCCCCACATCCCCATCCCCTCCCACAGCCCCCCCCCCCCCACAGCTCCATCCCCTCCCATAGCCACATCCCCCACACACAGCTCCATCCCCTCCCACATGTCCATCTCCTCCCACAGCCACATATCCTCCCACAGCCCCATCCCCTCCCACAGCTCCATCCCCTCCCACAGTCCCATCCCCTCCCACAGGTCCATCCCCTCCCACAGCCCCATCTCCCACACACAGCTCCATCCCCTCCCACAGCTCCATCCACTCCCACAGCCCCATCCCCCCCCCACAGCTCCATCCCCTCCCACAGCTCAACCGCCCCCCCCACAGCCCCATCCCCCCCCACTGCCCCATCCCCTCCCACAGCCCACCCCCCCCCACAGCTCCATCCACTCCCACAGCTCCACCCCCCCAAAGCCCCCCCCACAGCCCCATCCACTCCCACTGCCCCATCCCCTCCCACAGCCCCCTCCCACAGCTCCATCCCCTCCCACAGCCCCCTCGCACAGCTCCATCCCCTCCCACAGCCCCATCCCCCCCCACAGCCTCATCCCCTCCCACAGCCCCCTCCCACAGCCCCAGCCCCTCCCACAGCCCCATTCCCCCCCACAGCCCCATCCCCTCCCACAGCCCCATCCCCTCCCACAGCCACATCCCCTCCCACAGCCCCATCCCCTCCCACAGCTCCATCCCCTCCCACAGCCCCATCCCCTCCCACAGCCCCATCCCCTCCCAAAGCTCCATCCCCTCCCACAGCCCCATCCCCTCCCACAGCCCCATCCCCTCCCACAGCCACATCCCCTCCCACAGCCCCATCCCCTCCCACAGCTCCATCCCCTCCCACAGCCCCATCCCCTCCCACAGCCCCATCCCCTCCCACAGCCACATCCCCTCCCACAGCCCCATCCCCTCCCACAGCCACATCCCCTCCCACAGCCACATCCCCTCCCACAGCCCCCTCCCACAGCCCCACCCCCTCCCACAGCCCCATCCCCTCCCACAGCCCCATCCCCTCCCACAGCCCCATCCCCTCCCACAGCTCCATCCCCTCCCACAGGTCCATCCCCTCCCACTGCCCCATCCCCTTCCACAGCCCCATCCCCTCCCACAGCCCCATCCCCTCCCACAGGTCCATCCCCTCCCACAGCCCCACCCCCTCCCACAGCCACATCCCCTCCCACAGCCCCATCCCCCCCACAGGTCCATCCCCTCCCACAGCCCCATCCCCTCCCACAGGTCCATCCCCTCCCACAGCCCCACCCCCTCCCACAGCCACATCCCCTCCCACAGCTCCATCCCCCCCACAGCCCCATCCCCTCCCACAGCCCCATCCCCTCCCACAGCTCTCCCCCCCCACAGCCTCATCCCCTCCCACAGCCCCATCCCCTCCCACAGCTCCATCCCCTCCCACAGCCCCATCCCCTCCCACAGCTCCATCCCCTGCCACAGCCCCATCCCCCCCCCAGCTCCATCCCCTCCCACAGCCCCATCCCCTCCCACAGCCACATCCGCTCCCACAGCCCCATCCCCTCCCACAGTCCCATCCCCCCCCACAGCCCCATCCCCCCCCACAGCACCAATCCCCTCCCACAGCCCCATCCCCTCCCACAGCCACATCCCCTCCCACAGCCCCACCCCCTCCCACAGCCCCATCCCCTCCCACAGCCACATCCCCTCCCACAGCCCCATCCCCTCCCACAGCCCCATCCCCTCCCACAGCCACATCCCCTCCCACAGCCCCACCCCCTCCCACAGCCCCATCCCCTCCCACAGCCCCACCCCCTCCCACAGCCCCATCCCCTCCCACAGCCACATCCCCTCCCACAGCCCCATCCCCCCCCACTGCCCCATCCCCTCCCACAGCCCATCCCCCCCCACAGCTCCATCCACTCCCACAGATCCACACCCCAAAGCCCCCCCCACAGCCCCATCCCCTCCCACAGCCCCATCCCCTCCCACAGCCCCATCCCCTCCCACTGCCACATCCCCTCCCACAGCCCCCTCCCACAGCTCCATCCCCTCCCACAGCCCCCTCGCACAGCTCCATCCCCTCCCACAGCCCCATCCCCCCCCACAGCCTCATCCCCTCCCACAGCCCCCTCCCACAGCCCCTTCCCCTCCCACAGCCCCATTCCCCCCCACAGCCCCATCCCCTCCCACAGCCCCATCCCCTCCCACAGCCACATCCGCTCCCACAGCCCCATCCCCTCCCACAGCTCCATCCCCTCCCACAGCCCCATCCCCTCCCACAGCCCCATCCCCTCCCAAAGCTCCATCCCCTCCCACAGCCCCATCCCCTCCCACAGCCCCATCCCCTCCCACAGCCACATCCCCTCCCACAGCCCCATCCCCTCCCACAGCTCCATCCCCTCCCACAGCCCCATCCCCTCCCACAGCCCCATCCCCTCCCACAGCCACATCCCCTCCCACAGCCCCATCCCCTCCCACAGCCACATCCCCTCCCACAGCCACATCCCCTCCCACAGCCCCCTCCCACAGCCCCATCCCCTCCCACAGCCCCATCCCCTCCCACAGCCCCATCCCCTCCCACAGCTCCATCCCCTCCCACAGGTCCATCCCCTCCCACTGCCCCATCCCCTTCCACAGCCCCATCCCCTACCACAGCCCCATCCCCTCCCACAGGTCCATCCCCTCCCACAGCCCCACCCCCTCCCACAGCCACATCCCCTCCCACAGCCCCATCCCCCCCACAGGTCCATCCCCTCCCACAGCCCCATCCCCTCCCACAGGTCCATCCCCTCCCACAGCCCCACCCCCTCCCACAGCCACATCCCCTCCCACAGCTCCATCCCCCCCACAGCCCCATCCCCTCCCACAGCCCCATCCCCTCCCACAGCTCTCCCCCCCCACAGCCTCATCCCCTCCCACAGCCCCATCCCCTCCCACAGCTCCATCCCCTCCCACAGCCCCATCCCCTCCCACAGCTCCATCCCCTCCCACAGCCCCATCCCCCCCCCCAGCTCCATCCCCTCCCACAGCCCCATCCCCTCCCACAGCCACATCCGCTCCCACAGCCCCATCCCCTCCCACAGTCCCATCCCCCCCCACAGCCCCATCCCCCCCCACAGCACCAATCCCCTCCCACAGCCCCATCCCCTCCCACAGCCACATCCCCTCCCACAGCCCCACCCCACCCACAGCCCCATCCCCTCCCACAGCCACATCCCCTCCCACAGCCCCATCCCCTCCCACAGCCCCATCCCCTCCCACAGCCACATCCCCTCCCACAGCCCCACCCCCTCCCACAGCCCCATCCCCTCCCACAGCCCCACCCCCTCCCACAGCCCCATCCCCTCCCACAGCCACATCCCCTCCCACAGCCCCATCCCCCCCCACTGCCCCATCCCCTCCCACAGCCCATCCCCCCCCACAGCTCCATCCACTCCCACAGATCCACACCCCAAAGCCCCCCCCACAGCCCCATCCCCTCCCACAGCCCCATCCCCTCCCACAGCCCCATCCCCTCCCACAGCCCCATCCCCTCCCACAGCCCCACCCCCTCCCACAGCTCCATCCCCTCCCACAGCTCCACCCCCCCACCACAGCTCCACCCCCCCACCACAGCTCCATCCCCTCCCACAGCCCCATCACTTCCCACAGCCCCATCCCCTCCCACAGCCCCCTCCCACAGCTCCATCCCCTCCCACAGCCCCCTCGCACAGCTCCATCCCCTCCCACAGCCCCATCCCCCCCCCACAGCCTCATCCCCTCCCACAGCCCCCTCCCACAGCCCCATCCCCTCCCACAGCCCCATTCCCCCCCACAGCCCCATCCCCTCCCACAGCCCCATCCCCTCCCACAGCCACATCCCCTCCCACAGCCCCATCCCCTCCCACAGCTCCATCCCCTCCCACAGCCCCATCCCCTCCCAAAGCTCCATCCCCTCCCACAGCCCCATCCCCTCCCACAGCCACATCCCCTCCCACAGCCCCATCCCCTCCCACAGCTCCATCCCCTCCCACAGCCCCATCCCCTCCCACAGCCCCATCCCCTCCCACAGCCACATCCCCTCCCACAGCCACATCCCCTCCCACAGCCCCCTCCCACAGCCCCATCCCCTCCCACAGCCCCATCCCCCCCCACAGCCCCATCCCCTCCCACAGCCCCATCCCCTCCCACAGCTCCATCCCCTCCCACAGGTCCATCCCCTCCCACTGCCCCATCCCCTCCCACAGCCCCATCCCCTCCCACAGCCCCATCCCCTCCCACAGGTCCATCCCCTCCCACAGCCCCACCCCCTCCCACAGCCACATCCCCTCCCACAGCCCCATCCCCCCCACAGGTCCATCCCCTCCCACAGCCCCATCCCCTCCCACAGGTCCATCCCCTCCCACAGCCCCATTCCCTCCCACAGCCACATCCCCTCCCACAGCTCCATCCCCCCCACAGCCCCATCCCCTCCCACAGGTCCATCCCCTCCCACAGGTCCATCCCCTCCCACAGCCCCACCCCCTCCCACAGCCACATCCCCTCCCACAGCCACATCCCCTCCCACAGCTCGTTCCCCCCCACAGCCCCATCCCCTCCCACAGCCACATCCCCTCCCACAGCCCCACCCCCTCCCACAGCCCCATCCCCTCCCACAGCCCCACCCCCTCCCACAGCCCCATCCCCTCCCACAGCCACATCCCCTCCCACAGCCCCATCCCCTCCCACAGCCCCATCCCCTCCCACAGCTCCATCCCCTCCCACAGTCACATCCCCTCCCACAGCCCCATCCCCTCCCACAGCCCCATCCCCTCCCACAGCTCCATCCCCTCCCACAGCCACATTCCCTCCCACAGCCCCATCCCCTCCCACAGCCCCATCCCCTCCCACAGCCCCATCCCCTCCCACAGCTCCATCCCCTCCCACAGCTCCACCCCCCCACCACAGCTCCACCCCCCCACCACAGCCCCATCCCCTCCCACTGCCCCATCCCCTCCCACAGCCCCCTCCCACAGCTCCATCCCCTCCCACAGCCCCCTCCCACAGCTCCATCCCCTCCCACAGCCCCATCCCCCCCCCCCCACAGCCTCATCCGCTCCCACAGCCCCATCCCCTCCCACAGCCCCATTCCCCCCCACAGCCCCATCCCCTCCCACAGCCCCATCCCCTCCCACAGCCCCATCCCCTCCCACAGCCCCATCCCCTCCCACAGCTCCATCCCCTCCCACAGCCCCATCCCCTCCCACAGCCCCATCCCCTCCCACAGCCCCATCCCCTCCCACAGCCACATCCCCTCCCACAGCCCCATCCCCTCCCACAGCTCCATCCCCTCCCACAGCCCCATCCACTCCCACAGCCCCATCCCCTCCCACAGCCACATCCCCTCCCACAGCCACATCCCCTCCCACAGACCCCTCCCACAGCCCCATCCCCTCCCACAGCCCCATCCCCTCCCACAGCCCCATCCCCTACCACAGCTCCATCCCCTCCCACAGCCCCATCCCCTCCCACAGCCCCATCCCCTCCCACAGCTCCATCCCCTCCCACAGCCCCATCCCCTCCCACAGCCCCATCCCCTCCCACAGCCACATCCCCTCCCACAGCTCCATCCCCTCCCACAGCCCCATCCCCTCCCACTGCCCCATGCCCTCCCACAGCCCCATCCCCTCCCACAGCCCCATCCACTCCCACAGGTCCATCCCCTCCCACATCCCCACCCCCTCCCACAGCCACATCCCCTCCCACAGCCCCATCCCCCCCACAGGTCCATCCCCTCCCACAGCCCCATCCCCTCCCACAGGTCCATCCCCTCCCACAGCCCCACCCCCTCCCACAGCCACATCCCCTCCCACAGCTCCATCCCCCCCACAGCCCCATCCCCTCCCAGAGCCCCCATCCCCTCCCACAGCTCTCCCCCCCCCCCACAGCCTCATCCCCTCCCACAGCCCCATCCCCTCCTACAGCCCCATCCCCTCCCACAGCTCCATCCCCTCCCACAGCCCCATCCCCTCCCACAGCCCCATCCCCTCCCACAGCCACAACCCCTCCCACAGCCCGATCCCCCCTCCCACAGCTCCATCCCCCCCCCCGCAGCTCCATCCCCTCCCACAGCCCCATCCCCCCCCCCCAGCTCCATCCCCTCCCACAGCCCCATCCCCTCCCACAGCCACATCCCCTCCCACAGCCCCATCCCCTCCCACAGCCCCATCCCCCCCCACAGCCCCATCCCCCCCCACAGCCCCATCCCCTCCCACAGCCCCATCCCCTCCCACAGCCCCATCCCCCCCCACAGCCCCATCCCCTCCCACAGCCCCATCCCCTCCCAAAGCCACATCCCCTCCCACAGCCCCACCACCTCCCACAGCCCCATCCCCTCCCACAGCCACATCCCCTCCCACAGCCCCATCCCCTCCCACAGCCCCATCCCCTCCCACAGCCACATCCCCTCCCACAGCCCCACCCCCTCCCACAGCCCCATCCCCTCCCACAGCCCCATCCCCTCCCACAGCCACATCCCCTCCCACAGCCCCATCCCCTCCCACAGCCCCATCCCCTCCCACAGCCACATCCCCTCCCACAGCCCCACCCCCTCCCACAGCCCCATCCCCTCCCACAGCCACATCCCCTCCCACAGCCCCATCCCCCCCCACAGCCCCATCCTCTCCCACAGACCCATCCCCTCCCACAGCCCCAACCCCTCTCACAGCCCCATCCCCCCTCCCATAGCCCCATCTTCTCCCACAGCCCCACCCCCTCCCACAGCCGCACCCCCTCCCACAGCTCCATTCCCCCCCCACAGCCCCACCCCCTCCCACAGCCACATCCCCTCCCACAGCCCCATCCCCTCCCACAGCTCCATCCCCTCCCACAGCCCCACGCCCTCCCACAGCTCCATCCCCCCCACAGCCCCACCCCCACACACAGCTCCATCCCCTCCCACAGCTCCATCCACTCCCACAGCCCCACCCCCTCCCACAGCTCCATCTCCCCCACAGCCCCATCCCCTCCCACAGCCCCCCCCACAGCTCCATCCCCTCCCACAGCCCCATCCCCTCCCACAGCCCCGCCCCCTCCCACAGCCCCATCCCCTCCCACAGCCACATCCCCTCCCACAGCCCCATCCCCTCCCACAGCCCCATCCCCTCCCACAGCCACATCCCCTCCCACAGCCCCACCCCCTCCCACAGCCCATCCCCTCCCACAGCCACATCCCCTACCTCAGCCCCACCCCCCCCCCACAGCCCCATCCTCTCCCACAGACCCATCCCCTCCCACAGCCCCAACCCCTCCCACAGGCCCATCCCCCCTCCCACAGCCCCATCCCCTCCCACAGACCCACCCCCTCCCACAGCCGCACCCCCTCCCAGAGCTCCATTCCCCCCCCACAGCCCCACCCCCTCCCACAGCCACATCCCCTCCCACAGCCCCATCCCCCCCCACAGCCCCACCCCCTCCCACAGCTCCATCCCCTCCCACAGCCCCACGCCCTCCCACAGCTCCATCCCCCCCCACAGCCCCACCCCCACACACAGCTCCATCCCCTCCCACAGCTCCATCCCCTCCCACAGCCCCACCCCCTCCCACAGCTCCATCTCCCCCACAGCCCCATCCCCTCCCACAGCCCCCCCCCACAGCTCCATCCCCTCCCATAGCCACATCCCCCACACACAGCTCCATCCCCTCCCACATGTCCATCCCCTCCCACATGTCCATCCCCTCCCACAGCCACATACCCTCCCACAGCCCCATCCCCTCCCACAGCTCCATCCCCTCCCACAGCCCCATCCCCTCCCACAGCCACATACCCTCCCACAGCCCCATCCCCTCCCACAGCTCCATCCCCTCCCACAGCCACATACCCTCCCACAGCCCCATCCCCTCCCACAGCTCCATCCCCTCCCACAGCCACATACCCTCCCACAGCCCCATCCCCTCCCACAGCTCCATCCCCTCCCACAGCCACATACCCTCCCACAGCCCCATCCCCTCCCACAGCTCCATCCCCTCCCACAGCCCCATCCCCTCCCACAGCCCCATCCCCTCCCACAGCCCCATCCACTCCCACAGCCCCATCCCCCCCACCCCACAG
Organism: Scyliorhinus torazame; assembly: GCF_047496885.1. Classification (NCBI taxonomy): domain Eukaryota; kingdom Metazoa; phylum Chordata; class Chondrichthyes; order Carcharhiniformes; family Scyliorhinidae; genus Scyliorhinus; species Scyliorhinus torazame. The sequence continues at coordinate 355,647,407 of NC_092709.1, read as the reverse complement.
CCCCATCCCCCCCCACAGCCCCATCCCCCCCCACTGCCCCATCCCCTCCCACAGCCCATTCCCCCCCCCACAGCTCCATCCACTCCCACAGCTCCACCCCCCCAAAGCCCCCACCACAGCCCCATCCCCTCCCACAGCCCCATCCCCTCCCACAGCCCCATCCCCTCCCACAGCTCCATCCCCTCCCACAGCCCCATCCCCTCCCACAGCCCCATCCCCTCCCACGGCTCCATCCCCTCCCACAGCTCCACCCCCCCACCACAGCTCCACCCCCCCACCACAGCTCCATCCCCTCCCACAGCCCACTCCCACAGCTCCATCCCCTCCCACAGCCCCCTCCCACAGCTCCATCCCCTCCCACAGCCCCATCCCCCCCCCCACAGCCTCATCCCCTCCCACAGCCCCCTCCCACAGCCCCATCCCCTCCCACAGCCCCATTCCCCCCCACAGCCCCATCCCCTCCCACAGCCCCATCCCCTCCCACAGCCACATCCCCTCCCACAGCCCCATCCCCTCCCACAGCCCCATCCCCTCCACAGCCCCATCCCCTACCACAGCCCCATTTCCCCCCACAGCCCCTTCCCCTCCCACAGCCCCATCCCCTCCCACAGCCACATCCCCTCCCACAGCCCCATCCCCTCCCACAGCCCCATCCCCTCCCACAGCCCCATCCCCTCCCACAGCTCCATCCCCTCCCACAGCCCCATCCCCTCCCACAGCCCCATCCCCTCCCACAGCCACATCCCCTCCCTCAGCCACATCCCCTCCCACAGCCCCCTCCCACAGCCCCATCCCCTCCCACAGCCCCATCCCCTCCCACAGCTCCATCCCCCCCCCCCTCCCACCCACAGCCCCATCCCCTCCCACAGCTCCATCCCCTCCCACAGGTCCATCCCCTCCCACTGCCCCACCCCCTCCCACAGCCCCACCCCCTCCCACAGCCACATCCCCTCCCACAGCCCCATCCCCCCCCACAGCCCCACCCCCACACACAGCTCCATCTCCCCCACAGCCCCATCCCCCCCACAGCTCCATCCCCTCCCATAGCCACATCCCCCCCACACAGCTCCATCCCCTCCCACATGTCCATCCCCTCCCACAGCCACATACCCTCCCACAGCCCCATCCCCTCCCACATGTCCATCCCCTCCCACAGCCACATACCCTCCCACAGCCCCATCCCCTCCCACAGCTCCATCCCCTCCCACAGCCCCATCCCCTCCCACAGCCCCATCCCCTCCCACAGCCACATCCCCTCCCACAGCCACATCCCCTCCCACAGCCCCCTCCCACAGCCCCATCCCCTCCCACAGCCCCATCCCCTCCCACAGCCCCATCCCCTCCCACAGCCCCATCCCCTCCCACAGCTCCATCCCCTCCCACAGGTCCATCCCCTCCCACTGCCCCATCCCCTCCCACAGCCCCATCCCCTCCCACAGCCCCATCCCCTCCCACAGGTCCATCCCCTCCCACAGCCCCACCCCCTCCCACAGCCACATCCCCTCCCACAGCCCCATCCCCCCCACAGGTCCATCCCCTCCCACAGCCCCATCCCCTGCCACAGGTCCATCCCCTCCCACAGCCCCATTCCCTCCCACAGCCACATCCCCTCCCACAGCTCCATCCCCCCCACAGCCCCATCCCCTCCCACAGGTCCATCCCCTCCCACAGGTCCATCCCCTCCCACAGCCCCACCCCCTCCCACAGCCACATCCCCTCCCACAGCCACATCCCCTCCCACAGCTCGTTCCCCCCCACAGCCCCATCCCCTCCCACAGCCACATCCCCTCCCACAGCCCCACCCCCTCCCACAGCCCCATCCCCTCCCACAGCCCCACCCCCTCCCACAGCCCCATCCCCTCCCACAGCCACATCCCCTCCCACAGCCCCATCCCCTCCCACAGCCCCATCCCCTCCCACAGCCCCATCCCCTCCCACAGCTCCATCCCCTCCCACAGTCACATCCCCTCCCACAGCCCCATCCCCTCCCACAGCCCCATCCCCTCCCACAGCTCCATCCCCTCCCACAGCCACATCCCCTCCCACAGCCCCATCCCCTCCCACAGCCCCATCCCCTCCCACAGCTCCATCCCCTCCCACAGCTCCACCCCCCCACCACAGCTCCACCCCCCCACCACAGCCCCATCCCCTCCCACTGCCCCATCCCCTCCCACAGCCCCCTCCCACAGCTCCATCCCCTCCCACAGCCCCCTCCCACAGCTCCATCCCCTCCCATAGCCCCATCCCCCCCCCCCCACAGCCTCATCCGCTCCCACAGCCCCATCCCCTCCCACAGCCCCATTCCCCCCCACAGCCCCATCCCCTCCCACAGCCCCATCCCCTCCCACAGCCCCATCCCCTCCCACAGCCCCATCCCCTCCCACAGCTCCATCCCCTCCCACAGCCCCATCCCCTCCCACAGCCCCATCCCCTCCCACAGCCACATCCCCTCCCACAGCCCCATCCCCTCCCACAGCTCCATCCCCTCCCACAGCCCCATCCCCTCCCACAGCCCCATCCCCTCCCACAGCCACATCCCCTCCCACAGCCACATCCCCTCCCACAGCCCCATCCCCTCCCACAGCCCCATCCCCTCCCACAGCCCCATCCCCTACCACAGCTCCATCCCCTCCCACAGCCCCATCCCCTCCCACAGCCCCATCCCCTCCCACAGCTCCATCCCCTCCCACAGCCCCATCCCCTCCCACAGCCCCATCCCCTCCCACAGCCACATCCCCTCCCACAGCCCCATCCCCTCCCACAGCTCCATCCCCTCCCACAGCCCCATCCCCTCCCACTGCCCCATGCCCTCCCACAGCCCCATCCCCTCCCACAGCCTCATCCACTCCCACAGGTCCATCCCCTCCCACATCCCCACCCCCTCCCACAGCCACATCCCCTCCCACAGCCCCATCCCCCCCACAGGTCCATCCCCTCCCACAGCCCCATCCCCTCCCACAGGTCCATCCCCTCCCACAGCCCCACCCCCTCCCACAGCCACATCCCCTCCCACAGCCCCATCCCCCCCACAGGTCCATCCCCCCCCACAGCCTCATCCCCTCCCACAGCCCCATCCCCTCCTACAGCCCCATCCCCTCCCACAGCTCCATCCCCTCCCACAGCCCCATCCCCTCCCACAGCCCCATCCCCTCCCACAGCCACAACCCCTCCCACAGCCCGATCCCCCCTCCCACAGCTCCACCCCCCCCCCCCGCAGCTCCATCCCCTCCCACAGCCCCATCCCCCCCCCCCAGCTCCATCCCCTCCCACAGCCCCATCCCCTCCCACAGCCACATCCCCTCCCACAGCCCCATCCCCTCCCACAGCCCCATCCCCCCCACAGCCCCATCCCCCCCCACAGCCCCATCCCCTCCCACAGCCCCATCCCCTCCCACAGCCACATCCCCTCCCAAAGCCACATCCCCTCCCACAGCCCCACCACCTCCCACAGCCCCATCCCCTCCCACAGCCACATCCCCTCCCACAGCCCCATCCCCTCCCACAGCCCCATCCCCTCCCACAGCCACATCCCCTCCCACAGCCCCACCCCCTCCCACAGCCCCATCCCCTCCCACAGCCCCATCCCCTCCCACAGCCACATCCCCTCCCACAGCCCCATCCCCTCCCACAGCCCCATCCCCTCCCACAGCCACATCCCCTCCCACAGCCCCACCCCCTCCCACAGCCCCATCCCCTCCCACAGCCACATCCCCTCCCACAGCCCCATCCCCCCCCCACAGCCCCATCCTCTCCCACAGACCCATCCCCTCCCACAGCCCCAACCCCTCTCACAGCCCCATCCCCCCTCCCATAGCCCCATCCTCTCCCACAGCCCCACCCCCTCCCACAGCCGCACCCCCTCCCACAGCTCCATTCCCCCCCCACAGCCCCACCCCCTCCCACAGCCACATCCCCTCCCACAGCCCCATCCCCCCCCACAGCCCCACCCCCTCCCACAGCTCCATCCCCTCCCACAGCCCAACGCCCTCCCACAGCTCCATCCCCCCCACAGCCCCACCCCCACACACAGCTCCATCCCCTCCCACAGCTCCATCCCCTCCCACAGCCCCCACCCCCTCCCACAGCTCCATCTCCCCCACAGCCCCATCCCCTCCCACAGCCCCCCCCCACAGCTCCATCCCCTCCCACAGCCCCATCCCCTCCCACAGCCCCGCCCCCTCCCACAGCCCCATCCCCTCCCACAGCCACATCCCCTCCCACAGCCCCATCCCCTCCCACAGCCCCATCCCCTCCCACAGCCACATCCCCTCCCACAGCCCCACCCCCTCCCACAGCCCATCCCCTCCCACAGCCACATCCCCTACCACAGCCCCACCCCCCCCCCCCCACAGCCCCATCCTCTCCCACAGACCCATCCCCTCCCACAGCCCCAACCCCTCCCACAGGCCCATCCCCCCTCCCACAGCCCCATCCCCTCCCACAGACCCACCCCCTCCCACAGCCGCACCCCCTCCCAGAGCTCCATTCCCCCCCCACAGCCCCACCCCCTCCCACAGCCACATCCCCTCCCACAGCCCCATCCCCCCCCACAGCCCCACCCCCTCCCACAGCTCCATCCCCTCCCACAGCCCCACGCCCTCCCACAGCTCCATCCCCCCCCACAGCCCCACCCCCACACACAGCTCCATCCCCTCCCACAGCTCCATCCCCTCCCACAGCCCCACCCCCTCCCACAGCTCCATCTCCCCCACAGCCCCATCCCCTCCCACAGCCCCCCCCCACAGCTCCATCCCCTCCCATAGCCACATCCCCCACACACAGCTCCATCCCCTCCCACATGTCCATCCCCTCCCACATATCCATCCCCTCCCACATGTCCATCCCCTCCCACAGCCACATACCCTCCCACAGCCCCATCCCCTCCCACAGCTCCATCCCCTCCCACAGCCCCATCCCCTCCCACAGCCACATACCCTCCCACAGCCCCATCCCCTCCCACAGCTCCATCCCGTTCCACAGCCACATACCCTCCCACAGCCCCATCCCCTCCCACAGCTCCATCCCCTCCCACAGCCACATACCCTCCCACAGCCCCATCCCCTCCCACAGCTCCATCCCCTCCCACAGCCCCATCCCCTCCCACAGCCCCATCCCCTCCCACAGCCCCATCCACTCCCACAGCCCCATCCCCCCCACCCCACAGCCCCATCCCCCCCCCCCACAGCCCCATCCCCCCCCACTGCCCCATCCCCTCCCACAGCCCATTCCCCCCCCCCACAGCTCCATCCACTCCCACAGCTCCACCCCCCCAAAGCCCCCACCACAGCCCCATCCCCTCCCACAGCCCCATCCCCTCCCACAGCCCCATCCCCTCCCACAGCTCCATCCCCTCCCACAGCCCCATCCCCTCCCACAGCCCCATCCCCTCCCATGGCTCCATCCCCTCCCACAGCTCCACCCCCCCACCACAGCTCCACCCCCCCACCACAGCTCCATCCCCTCCCACAGCCCACTCCCACAGCTCCATCCCCTCCCACAGCCCCCTCCCACAGCTCCATCCCCTCCCACAGCCCCATCCCCCCCCCCACAGCCTCATCCCCTCCCACAGCCCCCTCCCACAGCCCCATCCCCTCCCACAGCCCCATTCCCCCCCACAGCCCCATCCCCTCCCACAGCCCCATCCCCTCCCACAGCCACATCCCCTCCCACAGCCCCATCCCCTCCCACAGCCCCATCCCCTCCACAGCCCCATCCCCTCCCACAGCCCCATCCCCTCCCACAGCTCCATCCCCTCCCACAGCCCCATCCCCTCCCACAGCCCCATCCCCTCCCACAGCCACATCCCCTCCCTCAGCCACATCCCCTCCCACAGCCCCCTCCCACAGCCCCATCCCCTCCCACAGCCCCATCCCCTCCCACAGCTCCATCCCCCCCCCCCTCCCACCCACAGCCCCATCCCCTCCCACAGCTCCATCCCCTCCCACAGGTCCATCCCCTCCCACTGCCCCACCCCCTCCCACAGCCCCACCCCCTCCCACAGCCACATCCCCTCCCACAGCCCCATCCCCCCCCACAGCCCCACCCCCACACACAGCTCCATCTCCCCCACAGCCCCATCCCCCCCACAGCTCCATCCCCTCCCATAGCCACATCCCCCCCACACAGCTCCATCCCCTCCCACATGTCCATCCCCTCCCACAGCCACATACCCTCCCACAGCCCCATCCCCTCCCACAGCTCCATCCCCTCCCACAGCCCCATCCCCTCCCACAGCCCCATCCCCTCCCACATGTCCATCCCCTCCCACAGCCCCATCCCCTCCCACAGCTCCATCCCCTCCCACAGCTCCATCCACTCCCACAGCCCCATCCCCCCCCCACAGCTCCATCCCCTCCCACAGCTCAACCCCCCCCACCCCACAGCCCCACCCCCCCCCCCACAGCCCCATCCCCCCCCACTGCCCCATCCCCTCCCACAGCCCCATCCCCCCCCCACAGCTCCATCCACTCCCACAGCTCCACCCCCCCAAAGCCCCCACCACAGCCCCATCCCCTCCCACAGCCCCATCCCCTCCCACAGCTCCATCCCCTCCACAGCCCCATCCCCTCCCACAGCCCCATCCCCTCCCACAGCTCCATCCCCTCCCACAGCCCCATCCCCTCCCACAGCCCCATCCCCTCCCACAGCTCCATCCCCTCCCACAGCTCCACCCCCCCACCACAGCTCCACCCCCCCACCACAGCTCCATCCCCTCCCACTGCCCCATCCCCTCCCACAGCCCCCTCCCACAGCTCCATCCCCTCCCACAGCCCCCTCCCACAGCTCCATCCCCTCCCACAGCCCCATCCCCCCCCCACAGCCTCATCCCCTCCCACAGCCCCCTCCCACAGCCCCATCCCCTCCCACAGCCCCATTCCCCCCCACAGCCCCATCCCCTCGCACAGCCCCATCCCCTCCCACAGCCACATCCCCTCCCACAGCCCCATCCCCTCCCACAGCTCCATCCCCTCCCACAGCCCCCTCCCACAGCTCCATCCCCTCCCACAGCCCCATCCCCCCCCCACAGCCTCATCCCCTCCCACAGCCCCCTCCCACAGCCCCATCCCCTCCCACAGCCCCATTCCCCCCCACAGCCCCATCCCCTCGCACAGCCCCATCCCCTCCCACAGCCACATCCCCTCCCACAGCCCCATCCCCTCCCACAGCCCCATCCCCTCCACAGCCCCATCCCCTCGCACAGCCCCATCCCCTCCCACAGCCACATCCCCTCCCACAGCCCCATCCCCTCCCACAGCCCCATCCCCTCCACAGCCCCATCCCCTCCCACAGCCACATCCCCTCCCACAGCCCCATCCCCTCCCAGAGCTCCATCCCCTCCCACAGCCCCATCCCCTCCCACAGCCCCATCCCCTCCCACAGCCACATCCCCTCCCACAGCCACATCCCCTCCCACAGCCCCCTCCCACAGCCCCATCCCCTCCCACAGCCCCATCCCCTCCCACAGCCCCATCCCCTCCCACAGCCCCACCCCCTCCCACAGCCACAGCCCCTCCCACAGCCCCATCCCCCCCACAGGTCCATCCCCTCCCACAGCCCCATCCCCTCCCACAGGTCCATCCCCTCCCACAGCCCCACCCCCTCCCACAGCCACATCCCCTCCCACAGCTCCATCCCCCCCACAGCCCCATCCCCTCCCAGAGCCCCATCCCCTCCCACAGCTCTCCCCCCCCACAGCCCCATCCCCTCCCACAGCTCCATCCCCTCCCACAGCCCCATCCCCTCCCACAGCCCCATCCCCTCCCACAGCCACAACCCCTCCCACAGCCCCATCCCCCCTCCCACAGCTCCATCCCCTCCCACAGCCCCATCCCCCCCCCCAGCTCCATCCCCTCCCACAGCCCCATCCCCTCCCACAGCCACATCCCCTCCCACAGCCCCATCCCCTCCCACAGCCCTATACCCCCCCACAGCCCCATCCCCCCCACAGCCCCATCCCCTCCCACAGCCCCATCCCCTCCCACAGCCCCATCCCCTCCCACAGCCTCATCCCCTCCCACAGCCCCATCCCCTCCCACAGCCCCATCCCCTCCCACAGCCACATCCCCTACCACAGCCCCATCCCCTCCCACAGCCCCATCCCCTCCCACAGCCACATCCCCTCCCACAGCCCCACCCACTCCCACAGCCCCATCCCCTCCCACAGCCCCACCCCCTCCCACAGCCCCATCCCCTCCCACAGCCACATCCCCTCCCACAGCCCCATCCTCTCCCACAGCCCCATCCCCTCCCACAGCCCCAACCCCTCCCACAGCCCCATCCCCCCTCCCACAGCCCCATCCCCTCCCACAGCCCCACCCCCTCCCACAGCTCCATTCCCCCCCACAGCCCTACCCCCTCCCACAGCCACATCCCCTCCCACAGCCCCATCCCCCCCCACAGCCCCACCCCCTCCCACAGCTCCATCCCCTCCCACAGCCCCACGCCCTCCCACAGCTCCATCCCCCCCACAGCTCCACCCCCACACACAGCTCCATCCCCTCCCACAGCTCCATCCCCTCCCACAGCCCCACCCCCTCCCACAGCTCCATCTCCCCCACAGCCCCAACCCCTCCCACAGCCCCCCCCCCCCCCACAGCTCCATCCCCTCCCATAGCCACATCCCCCACACACAGCTCCATCCCCTCCCACATGTCCATCCCCTCCCACAGCCACATACCCTCCCACAGCCCCATCCCCTCCCACAGCTCCATCCCCTCCCACAGCCCCATCCCCTCCCACAGGTCCATCCCCTCCCACAGCCCCATCCCCCACACACAGCTCCATCCCCTCCCACAGCTCCATCCACTCCCACAGCCCCATCCCCCCCCCCCACAGCTCCATCCCCTCCCACAGCTCCATCCCCTCCCACAGCCCCATCCCCCCCCACTGCCCCATCCCCCCCCACTGCCCCATCCCCCCCACAGCTCCATCCACTCCCACAGCTCCACCCCCCCAAAGCCCCCCCCACAGCCCCATCCCCCCCCACTGCCCCATCCCCTCCCACAGCCCCATCCCCCCCCCCACAGCTCCATCCACTCCCACAGCTCCACCCCCCCAAAGCCCCCCCCACAGCCCCATCCCCTCCCACAGCCCCATCCCCTCCCACAGCTCCATCCCCTCCCACAGCCCCATCCCCTCCCACAGCCCCATCCCCTCCCACAGCTCCATCCCCTCCCACAGCCCCATCCCCTCCCACATCCCCATCCCCTCCCACAGCTCCATCCCCTCTCACAGCTCCACCCCCCCACCACAGCTCCACCCCCCCACCACAGCTCCATCCCCTCCCACTGCCCCATCCCCTCCCACAGCCCCCTCCCACAGCTCCATCCCCTCCCACAGCCCCCTCCCACAGCTCCATCCCCTCCCACAGCCCCATCCCCCCCCCCCCCCCACAGCCTCATCCCCTCCCACAGCCCCCTCCCACAGCTCCATCCCCTCCCACAGCCACATCCCCTCCCACAGCCCCATCCCCTCCCACAGCCACATCCCCTCCCACAGCCCCATCCCCTCCCACAGCCCCATCCCCTCCCACAGCCACATCACCTCCCACAGCCCCATCCCCTCCCACAGCTCCATCCCCTCCCACAGCCCCATCCCCTCCCACAGCCCCATCCCCTCCCACAGCCACATCCCCTCCCACAGCAACATCCCCTCCCAAAGCTCCATCCCCTCCCACAGCCACATTCCCTCCCACAGCCCCATCCCCTCCCACAGCCACATCCCCTCCCACAGCAACATCCCCTCCCAAAGCTCCATCCCCTCCCACAGCCACATCACCTCCCACAGCCCCATCCCCTCCCACAGCTCCATCCCCTCCCACAGCCCCATCCCCTCCCACAGCCCCATCCCCTCCCACAGCCACATCCCCTCCCACAGCCACATCCCCTCCCACAGCCCCATCCCCTCCCACAGCCCCATCCCCCCCCACAGCCCCATCCTCTCCCACAGACCCATCCCCTCCCACAGCCCCAACCCCTCTCACAGCCCAATCCCCCCTCCCATAGCCCCATCCTCTCCCACAGCCCCACCCCCTCCCACAGCCGCACCCCCTCCCACAGCTCCATTCCCCCCCCACAGCCCCACCCCCTCCCACAGCCACATCCCCTCCCACAGCCCCATCCCCCCCCACAGCCCCACCCCCTCCCACAGCTCCATCCCCTCCCACAGCCCCACGCCCTCCCACAGCTCCATCCCCCCCACAGCCCCACCCCCACACACAGCTCCATCCCCTCCCACAGCTCCATCCCCTCCCACAGCCCCACCCCCTCCCACAGCTCCATCTCCCCCACAGCCCCATCCCCTCCCACAGCCCCCCCCCCACAGCTCCATCCCCTCCCACAGCCCCATCCCCTCCCACAGCCCCGCCCCCTCCCACAGCCCCATCCCCTCCCACAGCCACATCCCCTCCCACAGCCCCATCCCCTCCCACAGCCCCATCCCCTCCCACAGCCACATCCCCTCCCACAGCCCCACCCCCTCCCACAGCCCATCCCCTCCCACAGCCACATCCCCTACCACAGCCCCACCCCACCCCCCACAGCCCCATCCTCTCCCACAGACCCATCCCCTCCCACAGCCCCAACCCCTCCCACAGGCCCATCCCCCCTCCCACAGCCCCATCCCCTCCCACAGACCCACCCCCTCCCACAGCCGCACCCGCTCCCAGAGCTCCATTCCCCCCCCACAGCCCCACCCCCTCCCACAGCCGCATCCCCTCCCACAGCCCCATCCCCCCCCACAGCCCCACCCCCTCCCACAGCTCCATCCCCTCCCACAGCCCCACACCCTCCCACAGCTCCATCCCCCCCCCGCAGCCCCACCCCCACACACAGCTCCATCCCCTCCCACAGCTCCATCCCCTCCCACAGCCCCACCCCCTCCCACAGCTCCATCTCCCCCACAGCCCCATCCCCTCCCACAGCCCCCCCCCCACAGCTCCATCCCCTCCCATAGCCACATCCCCCACACACAGCTCCATCCCCTCCCACATGTCCATCCCCTCCCACATGTCCATCCCCTCCCACAGCCACATACCCTCCCACAGCCCCATCCCCTCCCACAGCTCCATCCCCTCCCACAGCCCCATCCCCTCCCACAGCCACATACCCTCCCACAGCCCCATCCCCTCCCACAGCTCCATCCCCTCCCACAGCCACATACCCTCCCACAGCCCCATCCCCTCCCACAGCTCCATCCCCTCCCACAGCCACATACCCTCCCACAGCCCCATCCACTCCCACAGCTCCATCCCCTCCCACAGCCACATACCCTCCCACAGCCCCATCCCCTCCCACAGCTCCATCCCCTCCCACAGCCCCATCCCCTCCCACAGCCCCATCCCCTCCCACAGCCCCATCCACTCCCACAGCCCCATCCCCCCCACCCCACAGCCCCATCCCCCCCCCCACAGCCCCATCCCCCCCCACTGCCCCATCCCCTCCCACAGCCCATTCCCCCCCCCACAGCTCCATCCACTCCCACAGCTCCACCCCCCCAAAGCCCCCACCACAGCCCCATCCCCTCCCACAGCCCCATCCCCTCCCACAGCCCCATCCCCTCCCACAGCTCCATCCCCTCCCACAGCCCCATCCCCTCCCACAGCCCCATCCCCTCCCACGGCTCCATCCCCTCCCACAGCTCCACCCCCCCACCACAGCTCCACCCCCCCACCACAGCTCCATCCCCTCCCACAGCCCACTCCCACAGCTCCATCCCCTCCCACAGCCCCCTCCCACAGCTCCATCCCCTCCCACAGCCCCATCCCCCCCCCCCCCACAGCCTCATCCCCTCCCACAGCCCCCTCCCACAGCCCCATCCCCTCCCACAGCCCCATTCCCCCCCACAGCCCCATCCCCTCCCACAGCCCCATCCCCTCCCACAGCCACATCCCCTCCCACAGCCCCATCCCCTCCCACAGCCCCATCCCCTCCACAGCCCCATCCCCTACCACAGCCCCATTTCCCCCCACAGCCCCATCCCCTCCCACAGCCCCATCCCCTCCCACAGCCACATCCCCTCCCACAGCCCCATCCCCTCCCACAGCCACATCCCCTCCCACAGCCCCATCCCCTCCCACAGCTCCATCCCCTCCCACAGCCCCATCCCCTCCCACAGCCCCATCCCCTCCCACAGCCACATCCCCTCCCTCAGCCACATCCCCTCCCACAGCCCCCTCCCACAGCCCCATCCCCTCCCACAGCCCCATCCCCTCCCACAGCTCCATCCCCCCCCCCCCTCCCACCCACAGCCCCATCCCCTCCCACAGCTCCATCCCCTCCCACAGGTCCATCCCCTCCCACTGCCCCACCCCCTCCCACAGCCCCACCCCCTCCCACAGCCACATCCCCTCCCACAGCCCCATCCCCCCCCACAGCCCCACCCCCACACACAGCTCCACCTCCCCCACAGCCCCATCCCCCCCACAGCTCCATCCCCTCCCATAGCCACATCCCCCCCACACAGCTCCATCCCCTCCCACATGTCCATCCCCTCCCACAGCCACATACCCTCCCACAGCCCCATCCCCTCCCACAGCTCCATCCCCTCCCACAGCCCCATCCCCTCCCACAGCCCCATCCCCTCCCACATGTCCATCCCCTCCCACAGCCCCATCCCCTCCCACAGCTCCATCCCCTCCCACAGCTCCATCCACTCCCACAGCCCCATCCCCCCCCACAGCTCCATCCCCTCCCACAGCTCAACCCCCCCCACCCCACAGCCCCACCCCCCCCCCACAGCCCCATCCCCCCCCACTGCCCCATCCCCTCCCACAGCCCCATCCCCCCCCCACAGCTCCATCCACTCCCACAGCTCCACCCCCCCAAAGCCCCCACCACAGCCCCATCCCCTCCCACAGCCCCATCCCCTCCCACAGCTCCATCCCCTCCCACAGCCCCATCCCCTCCCACAGCCCCATCCCCTCCCACAGCTCCATCCCCTCCCACAGCCCCATCCCCTCCCACAGCCCCATCCCCTCCCACAGCTCCATCCCCTCCCACAGCTCCACCCCCCCACCACAGCTCCACCCCCCCACCACAGCTCCATCCCCTCCCACTGCCCCATCCCCTCCCACAGCCCCCTCCCACAGCTCCATCCCCTCCCACAGCCCCCTCCCACAGCTCCATCCCCTCCCACAGCCCCATCCCCCCCCCACAGCCTCATCCCCTCCCACAGCCCCCTCCCACAGCCCCATCCCCTCCCACAGCCCCATTCCCCCCCACAGCCCCATCCCCTCGCACAGCCCCATCCCCTCCCACAGCCACATCCCCTCCCACAGCCCCATCCCCTCCCACAGCCCCATCCCCTCCACAGCCCCATCCCCTCGCACAGCCCCATCCCCTCCCACAGCCACATCCCCTCCCACAGCCCCATCCCCTCCCACAGCCCCATCCCCTCCACAGCCCCATCCCCTCCCACAGCCACATCCCCTCCCACAGCCCCATCCCCTCCCACAGCTCCATCCCCTCCCACAGCCCCATCCCCTCCCACAGCCCCATCCCCTCCCACAGCCACATCCCCTCCCACAGCCACATCCCCTCCCACAGCCCCCTCCCACAGCCCCATCCCCTCCCACAGCCCCATCCCCTCCCACAGCCCCACCCCCTCCCACAGCCACAGCCCCTCCCACAGCCCCATCCCCCCCACAGGTCCATCCCCTCCCACAGCCCCATCCCCTCCCACAGGTCCATCCCCTCCCACAGCCCCACCCCCTCCCACAGCCACATCCCCTCCCACAGCTCCATCCCCCCCACAGCCCCATCCCCTCCCAATGGCCCATCCCCTCCCACAGCTCTCCCCCCCTCACAGCCCCATCCCCTCCCACAGCTCCATCCCCTCCCACAGCCCCATCCCCTCCCACAGCCCCATCCCCTCCCACAGCCACAACCCCTCCCACAGCCCCATCCCCCCTCCCACAGCTCCATCCCCTCCCACAGCCCCATCCCCCCCCCAGCTCCATCCCCTCCCACAGCCCCATCCCCTCCCACAGCCACATCCCCTCCCACAGCCCCATCCCCTCCCACAGCCCTATCCCCCCCCCCACAGCCCCATCCCCCCCACAGCCCCATCCCCTCCCACAGCCCCATCCCCTCCCACAGCCCCATCCCCTCCCACAGCCACATCCCCTCCCACAGCCCCATCCCCTCCCACAGCCCCATCCCCTCCCACAGCCACATCCCCTACCACAGCCCCATCCCCTCCCACAGCCCCATCCCCTCCCACAGCCACATCCCCTCCCACAGCCCCACCCCCTCCCACAGCCCCATCCCCTCCCACAGCCCCACCCCCTCCCACAGCCCCATCCCCTCCCACAGCCACATCCCCTCCCACAGCCCCATCCTCTCCCACAGCCCCATCCCCTCCCACAGCCCCAACCCCTCCCACAGCCCCATCCCCCCTCCCACAGCCCCATCCCCTCCCACAGCCCCACCCCCTCCCACAGCTCCATTCCCCCCCACAGCCCCACCCCCTCCCACAGCCACATCCCCTCCCACAGCCCCATCCCCCCCCACAGCCCCACCCCCTCCCACAGCTCCATCCCCTCCCACAGCCCCACGCCCTCCCACAGCTCCATCCCCCCCACAGCTCCACCCCCACACACAGCTCCATCCCCTCCCACAGCTCCATCCCCTCCCACAGCCCCACCCCCTCCCACAGCTCCATCTCCCCCACAGCCCCATCCCCTCCCACAGCCCCCCCCCCCCACAGCTCCATCCCCTCCCATAGCCACATCCCCCACACACAGCTCCATCCCCTCCCACATGTCCATCCCCTCCCACAGCCACATACCCTCCCACAGCCCCATCCCCTCCCACAGCTCCATCCCCTCCCACAGCCCCATCCCCTCCCACAGGTCCATCCCCTCCCACAGCCCCATCCCCCACACACAGCTCCATCCCCTCCCACAGCTCCATCCACTCCCACAGCCCCATCCCCCCCCCCACAGCTCCATCCCCTCCCACAGCTCCATCCCCTCCCACAGCCCCATCCCCCCCCACTGCCCCATCCACCCCCACTGCCCCATCCCCCCCACAGCTCCATCCACTCCCACACCTCCACCCCCCCAAAGCCCCCCCCACAGCCCCATCCCCCCCCACTGCCCCATCCCCTCCCACAGCCCCATCCCCACCCCACAGCTCCATCCACTCCCACAGCTCCACCCCCCCAAAGCCCCCCCACAGCCCCATCCCCTCCCACAGCCCCATCCCCTCCCACAGCTCCATCCCCTCCCACAGCCCCATCCCCTCCCACAGCCCCATCCCTCCCACAGCTCCATCCCCTCCCACAGCCCCATCCCCTCCCACATCCCCATCCCCTCCCACAGCTCCATCCCCTCTCACAGCTCCACCCCCCCCACCACAGCTCCACCCCCCCACCACAGCTCCATCCCCTCCCACTGCCCCATCCCCTCCCACAGCCCCCTCCCACAGCTCCATCCCCTCCCACAGCCCCCTCCCACAGCTCCATCCCCTCCCACAGCCCCATCCCCCCCCCCCACAGCCTCATCCCCTCCCACAGCCCCCTCCCACAGCTCCATCCCCTCCCACAGCCACATCCCCTCCCACAGCCCCATCCCCTCCCACAGCCACATCCCCTCCCACAGCCCCATCCCCTCCCACAGCCCCATCCCCTCCCACAGCCACATCACCTCCCACAGCCCCATCCCCTCCCACAGCTCCATCCCCTCCCACAGCCCCATCCCCTCCCACAGCCCCATCCCCTCCCACAGCCACATCCCCTCCCACAGCAACATCCCCTCCCAAAGCTCCATCCCCTCCCACAGCCACATTCCCTCCCACAGCCCCATCCCCTCCCACAGCCACATCCCCTCCCACAGCAACATCCCCTCCCAAAGCTCCATCCCCTCCCACAGCCACATCACCTCCCACAGCCCCATCCCCTCCCACAGCTCCATCCCCTCCCACAGCCCCATCCCCTCCCACAGCCCCATCCCCTCCCACAGCCACATCCCCTCCCACAGCCACATCCCCTCCCACAGCCCCATCCCCTCCCACAGCCACATCCCCTCCCACAGCAACATCCCCTCCCAAAGCTCCATCCCCTCCCACAGCCCCATCCCCTCCCACCGCCCCATCCCCTCCCACAGCCACATCCCCTCCCACAGCCACATCCCCTCCCACAGCCCCATCCCCTCCCACAGCTCCATCCCCTCCCACAGCCCCATCCCCTCCCACAGCCCCATCCCCTCCCACAGCCACATCCCCTCCCACAGCCACATCCCCTCCCACAGCCCCATCCCCTCCCACAGCCACATCCCCTCCCACAGCCCCATCCCCTCCCACAGCCCCATCCCCTCCCACAGCCACATCACCTCCCACAGCCCCATCCCCTCCCACAGCCCCATCCCCTCCCACAGCCCCATCCCCCCCACAGCCCCATCCCCTACCACAGCCCCATCCCCCCCACAGCTCCATCCCCTCCCACAGCCACATCCCCTCCCACAGCCCCATCCCCTCCCACAGCCCCATCCCCTCCCACAGCCACATCACCTCCCACAGCCCCA
The DNA here is from genome assembly GCF_047496885.1 of Scyliorhinus torazame. Taxonomy (NCBI): domain Eukaryota; kingdom Metazoa; phylum Chordata; class Chondrichthyes; order Carcharhiniformes; family Scyliorhinidae; genus Scyliorhinus; species Scyliorhinus torazame. The sequence continues at coordinate 355,630,885 of NC_092709.1, read as the reverse complement.
TCCCCTCCCACAGCCCCATCCCCTCCCACAGCTCCACCCCCTCCCACAGCCACATCCCCTCCCACAGCCACATCCCCTCCCACAGCCACATCCCCTCCCACAGCCCCATCCCCTCCCACAGCCCCATCCCCCCCACAGCCCCATCCCCTACCACAGCCCCATCCCCCCCACAGCTCCATCCCCTCCCACAGCCACATCCCCTCCCACAGCCACATCCCCTCCCACAGCCCCATCCCCTCCCACAGCCACATCCCCTCCCACAGCCCCATCCCCTCCCACAGCCACATCACCTCCCACAGCTCCACCCCCTCCCACAGCCACATCCCCTCCCAAAGCTCCATCCCCTCCCACAGCCACATCCCCTCCCACAGCCCCACCCCCCCCCCCCCCCCCCCGCAGCCCCATCCCCTCCCACAGCTCCACCCCCTCCCACAGCCCCATCCCCTCCCACAGCCACATCCCCTCCCAAAGCTCCACCCCCTCCCACAGCTCCATCCCCACCCACAGCCCCATCCCCTCCCACATCCCCTCCCACAGCCCCATCCCCTCCCACAGCCCCATCCCCTCCCACATCCCCTCCCACAGCTCCATCCCCACCCACAGCCCCATCCCCTCCCACAGCTCCATCCCCCCCCCCTCCCTCCCACAGCCCCATCCCCTCCCACAGCTCCATCCCCTCCCACATCCCCTCCCACAGGTCCATCCCCTCCCACATCCCCTCCCACAGCCCCATCCCCTCACACAGCCCCATCCCCTCCCACAGCCCCACCCCCTCCCACAGCTCCATCCCCCCCCAGCCCCCTCCACACCCACAGCTCAATCCACTCCCACAGCCCCCTCAAACAGCTCTCCCCCCCCACAGCTCCATCCCCTCCCACAGCCCCCTCCCACAGCCCCATTCCCCCCCACAGCCCCATCCCCTCCCACAGCCCCATCCCCTCCCACAGCTCCATCCCCTCCCACCGCCCCATCCCCTCCCACAGCTCAATCCCCTCCCACAGCTCCATCCCCCCACAGCCCCACCCCCTCCCACAGCTCCATCCCCCCCCACAGCCCCATCCCCTCCCACAGCTCCACCCCCTCCCACAGCTCCATCCCCCCACAGCCCCACCCCCTCCCACAGCCCCATCCCCTCCCACAGCTCCATCCCCTCCCACAGCCCCACCCCTCCCACAGCCCCACCCCCTCCCACAGCCCCATCCCCTCCCACAGCCCCACCCCCTCCCACAGCCACATCCCCTCCCACAGCTCCATCCCCTCCCGCAGCCCCATCCCCTCCCACAGCCCCACGCCCTCCCACAGCCACATCCCCTCCCACAGCTCCATCCCCTCCCACAGCCCCATCCCCTCCCACAGCCACATCCCCTCCCACAGCCACATCCCCTCCCAAAGCTCCATCCCCCCCCCCCACAGCCCCACCCCCTCCCACAGCTCCATCTCCCCCACAGCCCCATCCCCTCCTACAGCCCCCCCCCACAGCTCCATCCCCTCCCATAGCCACATCCCCCACACACAACTCCATCCCCTCCCACATGTCCATCCCCTCCCACAGCCACATACCCTCCCACAGCCCCATCCCCTCCCACAGCTCCATCCCCTCCCACAGCCCCATCCCCTCCCACAGGTCCATCCCCTCCCACAGCCCCATCCCCCACACACAGCTCCATCCCCTCCCACAGCTCCATCCACTCCCACAGCCCCATCCCCCCCCCCACAGCTCCATCCCCTCCCACAGCTCAACCCCCCCACCCCACAGCCCCATCCCCCCCCACAGCCCTATCCCCCCCCACTGCCCCATCCCCTCCCACAGCCCGATCCCCCCCCCACAGCTCCATCCACTCCCACAGCTCCACCCCCACAAACCCCCCCCCCAGCCCCATCCCCTCCCACAGCCACATCCCCTCCCACAGCTCCATCCCCTCCCACAGCCCCATCCCCTCCCACAGCCCCATCCCCTCCCACAGCTCCATCCCCTCCCACAGCCCCATCCCCTCCCACAGCCCCATCCCCTCCCACAGCTCCATCCCCTCCCACAGCTCCACCCCCCCACCACAGCTCCACCCCCCCACCACAGCTCCATCCCCTCCCACTGCCCCATCCCCTCCCACAGCCCCCTCCCACAGCTCCATCCCGTCCCACAGCCCCCTCCCACAGCTCCATCCCCTCCCACAGCCCCATCCCCCCCACAGCCTCATCCCCTCCCACAGCCCCCTCCCACAGCCCCATCCCCTCCCACAGCCCCATTCCCCCCCACAGCCCCGTCCCCTCCCACAGCCCCATCCCCTCCCACAGCCACATCCCCTCCCACAGCCCCATCCCCTCCCACAGCCACATCCCCTCCCACAGCCCCATCCCCTCCCACAGCCCCATCCCCTCCCACAGCCACATCCCCTCCCACAGCCCCATCCCCTCCCACAGCTCCATCCCCTCCCACAGCCCCATCCCCTCCCACAGCCCCATCCCCTCCCACAGCCACATCCCCTCCCACAGCCACATCCCCTCCCACAGCCCCCTCCCACAGCCCCATCCCCTCCCAAAGCCCCATCCCCTCCCACAGCTCCATCCCCCCCCCCTCCCACCCACAGCCCCATCCCCTCCCACAGCTCCATCCCCTCCCACAGGTCCATCCCCTCCCACAGGTCCATCCCCTCCCACAGCCCCACCCCCACCCACAGCCACAGCCCCTCCCACAGCCCCATCCCCCCCACAGGCCCATCCCCTCCCACAGCCCCATCCCCTCCCACAGGTCCATCCCCTCCCACAGCCCCACCCCTCCCACAGCCACATCCCCTCCCACAGCTCCATCCCCCACAGCCCCATCCCCTCCCAGAGCCCCACCCCCTCCCACAGCCGCACCCCCTCCCACAGCTCCATTCCCCCCCACAGCCCCACCACCTCCCACAGCCACATCCCCTCCCACAGCCCCATCCCCCCCCCCACAGCCCCACCCCCTCCCACAGCTCCATCCCCTCCCACTGCCCCACGCCCTCCCACAGCTCCATCCCCCCCCCACAGCCCCACCCCCACACACAGCTCCATCCCCTCCCACAGCTCCATCCCCACCCACAGCCCCACCCCCTCCCACAGCTCCATCTCCCCCACAGCCCCATCCCCTCCCACAGCCCCCCCCCACAGCTCCATCCCCTCCCATAGCCACATCCCCCACACACAGCTCCATCCCCTCCCACATGTCCATCCCCTCCCACAGCCACATACCCTCCCACAGCCCCATCCCCTCCCACAGCTCCATCCCCTCCCACAGCCCCACCCCCTCCCACAGCCCCATCCCCTCCCACAGCCACATCCCCTCCCACAGCCCCATCCCCTCCCACATCCCCTCCCACAGCCCCATCCCCTCCCACAGCCCCACCCCCTCCCACAGCCCGATCCCCTCCCACAGCCCCACCCCCTCCCACAGCCCCATCCCCTCCCACAGCCACATCCCCTCCCACAGCAGCATCCCCTCCCACAGCCCCATCCCCTCCCACAGCCACATCCCCTCCCACAGCCCCACCCCCTCCCACAGCCCCATCCCCTCCCACAGCCACATCCCCTCCCACAGCCCCATCCCCCCCCACAGCCCCATCCTCTCCCACAGCCCCATCCCCTCCCACAGCCCCAACCCCTCCCACAGCCCCATCCCCCCTCCCACAGCCCCATCCCCTCCTTAGCCCCACCCCCTCCCACAGCCGCACCCCCTCCCACAGCTCCATTCCCCCCCCACAGCCCCACCCCCTCCCACAGCCACATCCCCTTCCACAGCTCCATCCCCCCCCACAGCCCCATCCCCTCCCACAGCTCCATCCACTCCCACAGCCCCCTCCCACAGCTCTCCCCCCCCCCACAGCTCCATCACCTCCCACAGCCCCCTCCCACAGCCCCATTCCCCCCCACAGCCCCATCCCTCCCACAGCCCTATCCCCTCCCACAGCTCCATCCCCTCCCACAGCCCCATCCCCTCCCACAGCTCCACCCCCTCCCACAGCTCCATCCCCCCACAGCCCCACCCCCTCCCACAGCTCCATCCCCCCCCCCCACAGCCCCATCCCCTCCCACAGCCCCATCCCCTCCCACAGCTCCATCCCCTCCCACAGCCCCATCCCCTCCCACAGCCCCACCCCCTCCCACAGCCCCATCCCCTCCCACAGCCACATCCCCTCCCACAGCTCCATCCCCTCCCGCAGCCCCATCCCCTCCCACAGCCCCACCCCCTCCCACAGCCACATCCCCTCCCACAGCAGCATCCCCTCCCACAGCCCCATCCCCTCCCACAGCCACATCCCCTCCCACAGCCCCACCCCCTCCCACAGCCCCATCCCCTCCCACAGCCACATCCCCTCCCACAGCCCCATCCCCCCCCACAGCCCCATCCTCTCCCACAGCCCCATCCCCTCCCACAGCCCCAACCCCTCCCACAGCCCCATCCCCTCCTTAGCCCCACCCCCTCCCACAGCCGCACCCCCTCCCACAGCTCCATTCCCCCCCCCACAGCCCCACCCCCTCCCACAGCCACATCCCCTTCCACAGCTCCATCCCCCCCCCCCACAGTCCCATCCCCTCCCACAGCTCCATCCACTCCCACAGCCCCCTCCCACAGCTCTCCCCCCCCCCCCACAGCTCCATCACCTCCCACAGCCCCCTCCCACAGCCCCATTCCCCCCCACAGCCCCATCCCTCCCACAGCCCTATCCCCTCCCACAGCTCCATCCCCTCCCACAGCTCCATCCCCTCCCGCAGCCCCATCCCCTCCCACAGCCCCACCCCCTCCCACAGCCACATCCCCTCCCACAGCTCCATCCCCTCCCACAGCCCCATCCCCTCCCACAGCCACAACCCCTCCCACAGCCACATCCCCTCCCAAAGCTCCATCCCCTCCCCCCCCCCACAGCCCCACCCCCTCCCACAGCCCCACCCCCTCCCACAGCCCCATCCACTCCCACAGCCACATCCCCTCCCACAGCCCCATCCCCTCCCACAGCCCCACCCCTCCCACAGCTCCATTCCCCCCCCCACAGCCCCATCCCCTCCCACAGCTCCATCCGTTCCCACAGACCCACCCCCTCCCACAGCTCCATCCCCTCCCACAGCCCCACCCCCTCCCACAGCCCCACCCCCTCCCACAGCCCCATCCCCTCCCACAGCCCCACCCCCTCCCACAGCCCCATCCCCTCCCACAGCCCCACCCCCTCCCACAGCTGCATCTCCTCCCACAGCCCCATCCCCTCCCACAGCCCATCCCCCCCACAGCCCCATCCCCTCCCACAGCCCCATCCCCTCCCACAGCCCCACCCCCTCCCACAGCCCATCCCCTCCCACAGCCCCATCCCCTCCCACAGCTCCATCCCCTCCCACAGCCCATTCCCTCCCACAGCTCCATCCCCTCCCACAGCCCCACCCCCCCCACAGCCCCATCCCCTCCCACAGCCCCATCCCCTCCCACAGCCCCATCCCCTCCCACAGCCCCACCCCCTCCCACAGCCCATCCCCTCCCACAGCCCATCCCCTCCCACAGCCCATCCCCCCCACAGCCCCATCCCCTCCCACAGCCCCATCCCCCCACAGCCCCATCCCCTCCCACAGCCCCACCCCCTCCCACAGCCCCATCCCCTCCCACAGCCCCATCCCCCCCAACAGGTGCATCCCCTCCCACAGCCCCACCCCCTCCCACAGCCCATCCCCTCCCACAGATTCATCCCCTCCCACAGCCCCACCCCCTCCCACAGCCCCATCCCCTCCCACAGCTCCATCCCCTCCCACAGCCCCATCCCCCCCAACAGCTGCATCCCCTCCCACAGCCACATCCCCTCCCACAGCCCCATCCCCTCCCACAGCCCCATCCCCTCCCACAGCCCCATCCCCTCCCACAGCCCCATCCCCCCCAACAGCTGCATCCCCTCCCACAGCCACATCTCCTCCCAAAGCTCCATCCCCCCCCCCCCCCCACAGCCACATCCCCTCCCACAGCCTCATCCCCTCCCACAGCCCCATCCCCCACACACAGCTCCATCCCCTCCCACAGGTCCATCCCCTCCCACAGCCACATCCGCTCCCACAGCACCATCCCCTCCCACAGCTCCATCCCCTCCCACAGCCCCATCCCCTCCCACAGGTCCATCCCCTCCCACAGCCCCATCCCCTCCCACAGCCCCATCCCCTCCCACAGGTCCATCCCCTCCCACAGCCCCATCCCCCACACACAGCTCCATCCCCTCCCACAGCCACATACCCTCCCACAGCCCCATCCCCTCCCACAGCTCCATCCCCTCCCACAGCCCCACCCCCTCCCACAGCCCCATCCCCTCCCACAGCCACATCCCCTCCCACAGCCCCATCCCCTCCCACATCCCCTCCCACAGCCCCATCCCCTCCCACAGCCCCACCCCCTCCCACAGCCCGATCCCCTCCCACAGCCCCACCCCCTCCCACAGCCCCATCCCCTCCCACAGCCACATCCCCTCCCACAGCAGCATCCCCTCCCACAGCCCCATCCCCTCCCACAGCCACATCCCCTCCCACAGCCCCACCCCCTCCCACAACCACATCCCTTCCCACAGCCCCATCCCCCCCCACAGCCCCATCCTCTCCCACAGCCCCATCCCCTCCCACAGCCCCAACCCCTCCCACAGCCCCATCCCCCCTCCCACAGCCCCATCCCCTCCCACAGCCCCACCCCCTCCCACAGCCGCACCCCCTCCCACAGCTCTATCCCCTCCCACAGCCCCACGCCCTCCCACAGCTCCATCCCCCCCCCACAGCCCCACCCCCACACACAGCTCCATCCCCTCCCACAGCTCCATCCACTCCCACAGCCCCCTCCCACAGCTCTCCCCCCCCCCACAGCTCCATCCCCTCCCACAGCCCCCTCCCACAGCCCCATTCCCCCCCACAGCCCCATCCCTCCCACAGCCCTATCCCCTCCCACAGCTCCATCCCCTCCCACAGCTCCACCCCCTCCCACAGCTCCATCCCCCCACAGCCCTACCCCCTCCCACAGCTCCATCCCCCCCCCACAGCCCCATCCCCTCCCACAGCCCCATCCCCTCCCACAGCCCCATCCCCTCCCACAGCTCCATCCCCTCCCACAGCCCCATCCCCTCCCACAGCCCCACCCCCTCCCACAGCCCCATCCCCTCCCACAGCCCCACCCCCTCCCACAGCCACATCCCCTCCCACAGCTCCATCCCCTCCCGCAGCCCCATCCCCTCCCACAGCCCCACCCCTCCCACAGCCACATCCCCTCCCACAGCTCCATCCCCTCCCACAGCCCCATCCCCTCCCACAGCCACAACCCCTCCCACAGCCACATCCCCTCCCAAAGCTCCATCCCCTCCCCCCCCCACAGCCCCACCCCCTCCCACAGCCCCACCCCCTCCCACAGCCCCATCCACTCCCACAGCCACATCCCCTCCCACAGCCCCATCCCCTCCCACAGCCCCACCCCCTCCCACAGCTCCATCCCCTCCCACAGCCCCATCCGTTCCCACAGACCCACCCCCTCCCACAGCTCCATCCCCTCCCACAGCCCCACCCCCTCCCACAGCCCCACCCCCTCCCACAGCCCCATCCCCTCCCACAGCCCCACCCCCTCCCACAGCCCCATCCCCTCCCACAGCTCCATCCGTTCCCACAGACCCACCCCCTCCCACAGCTGCATCTCCTCCCACAGCCACATCCCCTCCCACAGCCCCACCCCCTCCCACAGCCCATCCCCTCCCACAGCCCATCCCCCCCACAGCCCCATCCCCTCCCACAGCCCCATCCCCTCCCACAGCCCCACCCCCTCCCACAGCCCATCCCCTCCCACAGCCCCATCCCCTCCCACAGCTCCATCCCCTCCCACAGCCCATTCCCTCCCACAGCTCCATCCCCTCCCACAGCCCCCCCCCCCCCCCACAGCCCCATCCCCTCCCACAGCTCCATCCCCTCCCACAGCCCCATCCCCCCCAACAGCTGCATCCCCTCCCACAGCCACATCCCCTCCCACAGCCCCATCCTCTCCCACAGCCAAATCTCCTCCCAAAGCTCCATCCCCCCCCCCCCCACAGCCACATCCCCTCCCACAGCCCCATCCCCTCCCACAGCCCCATCCCCCACACACAGCTCCATCCCCTCCCACAGGTCCATCCCCTCCCACAGCCACATCCCCTCCCACAGCACCATCCCCTCCCACAGCCCCATCCCCTCCCACAGCCCCATCCCCCACACACAGCTCCATCCCCTCCCACAGGTCCATCCCCTCCCACAGCCACATCCCCTCCCACAACTCCACCCCCCCACCCCGTAGCCCCATCCCCCCCCCACAGCCCCATCCCCCCCCACTGCCCCATCCCCTCCCAAAGCCCCATCCTCCCCCCATAGCTCCATCCACACCCACAGCCCCATCCCCTCCCACAGCTCCACCCCCCCCCACAGCCCCATCCCCCCCCCCCCCCCCCGCAGCCCCATCATCCCCCCCACAGCCCCATCCCCTCCCACAGCCCCATCCCCTCCCACAGCCCCATCCCCTCCCACAGCTCCACCCCCCCCCCACAGCCCCATCCCCCCCCCCCGCAGCCCCATCACCCCCCCCCCCCCACAGCCCCATCCCCTCCCACAGCCCCATCCCCCCCCACAGGTCCATCCCCTCCCACAGCTCCACGACCTCCCACAGCCCCACCCCCTCCCACAGCCACATCCCCTCCCACAGCCACATCCCCTCCCACAGGTCCATCCCCTCCCACAGCTCCATCCCCTCCCACAGCCCCATCCCCTCCCACAGCCCCATCCCCTCCCACAGCCCCATCCCCTCCCACAGCCCCATTCCCTCCCACAGCTCCATCCCCTCCCACAGCTCCATCCCCTCCCACAGCCCCATCCCCTCCCACAGCCCCATCCCCTCCCACAGCCCCATCCCCTCCCACAGCCCCATCCCCTCCCACAGCCCCACCCCCTCCCACAGCTCCATCCCCTCCCACAGCCACATCCCCTCCCACAGCTCCACGACCTCCCACAGCTCCATCCCCTCCCACAGCCCCATCACCCCCCCCACAGCCCCATCCCCTCCCACAGCCCCATCCCCTCCCACAGCCCCTTCCCCTCCCACAGCCCCATCCCCTCCCACAGCTCCATCTCCTCCCACAGCTCTATCCCCCCCCCCACAGCTCCATCCCCTCCCACAGCTCCATCCCCTCCCACAGCCCCATCCGCTCCCACAGCTCCATCCCCCCCCACAGCCCCATCACCCCCCCCACAGCCCCATCCCCTCCCACAGCTCCATCCCCTCCCACAGCTCCATCCCCTCCCACAGCCCCATCCCCTCCCACAGCCCCATCCCCTCCCACAGCCCCATCCCCTCCCACAGCCCCATCCCCTCCCACAGCCCCATCCCCTCCCACAGCTCCACCCCCTCCCACAGCTCCATCCCCTCCCACAGCTCCACCCCCCCCATCTCCATCCCCTCCCACAGCCCCATCCCCTCCCACAGCCCCATCCCCTCCCACAGCCCCATCCGCTCCCACAGCTCCATCCCCCCCCACAGCTCCATCTCCTCCCACAGCTCCATCCCCCCCCCACAGCCCCATCCCCTCCCACAGCCCCATCCCCTCCCACAGCCCCATCCCCTCCCACAGCTCCATCCCCTCCCACAGCCCCATCCGCTCCCACAGCTCCATCCCCTCCCACAGCTCAATCCCCTCCCACAGCTCAATCCCCTCCCACAGCCCCATCCCCTCCCACAGCTCCATCCCCTCCCACAGCCCCATCCCCTCCCACAGCCCCATCCCCTCCCACAGCTCCATCCCCTCCCACAGCTCCATCCCCTCCCACAGCTCCATCCCCTCCCACAGCCCCATCCCATCACACAGCTCCATCCCCCCCCCCACAGCTCCATCCCCTCCCACAGCCCCATCCCCTCCGACAGCTCCATCCCCCCCCCCCCCCCCCACAGCTCCATACTCTCCCTCACCCCCTTAAAGTGGTGTCCCCTCCTCCAGAGTCGCTCACAACCTCCCTTAACCTTTTACTCCGCCCCACCCCCACCCCCAGCCCCCCCTCCAAAGGTCCTACCAACATCACCTGGGGGCCCTGGGCAGGCAGTATCAGTTGGTCTTGTCCACGGGGTGGAGATTCGCTGTGAGATGCTCTCTGATGCTCCTCATCACCTGGCAAAATCTGACTCCTCTCTTCAGGATCACAATCCACTGTCCGCCCCGGGGGCCCTGCATGTGTGATGGACCTTCACGGGTTCACATATCATTTGGGGGGTTATGGAGATGGTGAGCAGTGATGGGTAAGCTGCCTGACAAAACGGCCTCACACATCTGGCCCCATTTCCTGCCACCTCTGAGGGTGACCCCAGGTGGAACTTCCAATTGTCCAGGGGGCGCTGCCTGTACCATCCTTCACCATCCACATCCCTATCCGACAGACCCTCTACACCCGTCCCAGCCCATCCCTCACACCCTTCAGACAGAGGATTGAGGCAGGATAGAATGTTGGGGGAAAGGTGTTTTATATTGTTTAATATTGTTTCCAGACTCCTAAACGTCCCTCTTATGGACTGACCTGATTAATACTACCCTCCTGTATGCTTCACCCGATGCCGGTGTCTCGGTATTTACATTGTGAACCTTCGTTGCCCTATTATGTATTTTCTTTTCATGTACCAATGATCTATTTGAGCTGCTCGCAAAAAAACTTTTCTCTGTACCTCGGTACACGTGACAACAGTAATAATAACCTTTTATTTCCACAAGTATGAAGTTACTGTGAAAAGCCCCTAGTCGCCACATTCCGGCGCCTGTTCGGGGAGGCTGGTACGGGAATTGACCCCGCGCTGCTGGCCTTGTTCTGCATCACAAACCAGCTGTCTAGCCCACTGAGCTAAACCAGCCCTTAAATCCAATCCAGCATTGACTATGTACATTCTTGTGCTCTGACCCCTACTTCTAACCGATGTGCTGCACCTGTGTTAACCTAACTGGTGTCTAACTTGCTTATTTTATGTGGCCTGCGGGTCCTTCTGGGTGTGACCTCAGACAGCGCATCAAACGTGGAGGGGACCTGCTGCGCATCTGACCCTCTGACCTGAGGAGCCTTTGGAGGGACTAGACCTGGATAGGCCGAGTTTTGGGAATCATGGTGCCATCTGTTGTGCCCGCTGCCCATGAGATGTCAGGTGGGGGGATTCAGAGGCGGGGAGGCGTTCCAGAACCTCCCCTCCAGGAGGCACCGGCACGGGCCCCATCATGTATATGTAATGTCCCTCTGGCACTGTGCAATGTCCCTCTGGCACTGTGCAATGTCCTCTGGCACTGTGCAATGTCCGTCTGACACTGTGCAACGTCCCTCGGGCACTGTGCAATGTCCTCTGGCACTGTGCAATGTCCGTCTGACACTGTGCAACGTCCCTCTGGCACTGTGCAATGTCCCTCTGGCACTGTGCAATGTCCGTCTGACACTGTGCAACGTCCCTCTGGCACTGTGCAACGTCCCTCTGGCACTGTGCAATGTCCCTCTGGCACTGTGCAATGTCCTCTGGCACTGTGCAATGTCCCTCTGGCACTGTGCAATGTCCCTTTGGCACTGTGCAATGTTCGTCTGGCACTCTGCAATGTCCTCTGGCACTGTGCAATGTCCCTCTGGCACTGTGCAACGTCCCTCGGGCACTGTGTAATGTCCCTCTGGCACTGCGCAAAGTCCCGCTCGAACTGTGCAATGTCCCTCTGGCACTGTGCAACGTCCCTCGGGCACTGTGTGATGTCCCTCTGGCACTGTGCAATGTCCCGCTCAAACTGTGCAATGTCCCTCTGGCACAGTGCAATGTCCCTCTGGCACTGTGCAACGTCCCTCGGGCACTGTGTAATGTCCCTCTGGCACTGTGCAATGTCCCGCTCGAACTGTGCAATGTCCCTCTGGCACTGTGCAATGTCCCTCTGGCACTGTGCAATGTCCCTCTGGCACTGTGCAATGTCCCTCTGGCACTGTGCAATGTCCCTCTGGCACTGTGCAATGTCCTCTGGCACTGTGCAATTTCCCTCTGGCACTGTGCAATGTCCCTATGGCACACTGCAATGTCCTTCTGGCACTGTGTAATGTCCCTCTGGCACTGTGCAATGTCCTTCTGGGGCTTGCAATATCCCTCTGGCACAGTGTAATGTCCATCTGGCACTGTGCAATGACCTTCTGGCACTGTGCAATGTCCCTCTGGGGCTGTGCAATGTCTTTCTGGGACTGTGCAATGTTCCTCTGGGACTGTGCAATGTCCTTCTGACACAGTGCAGTGTCCGTCTGGCACTGGGCAATGTCGCTCTGGCACTGTGTAATGTCCCTCTGGCACTGTGCAATGTCCCTTTGGCACTGTGCAATGTTCGTCTGGCACTCTGCAATGTCCTCTGGCACTGTGCAATGTCCCTCTGGCACTGTGCAACGTCCCTCGGGCACTGTGTAATGTCCCTCTGGCACTGCGCAAAGTCCCGCTCGAACTGTGCAATGTCCCTCTGGCACTGTGCAACGTCCCTCGGGCACTGTGTAATGTCCCTCTGGCACTGTGCAATGTCCCGCTCAAACTGTGCAATGTCCCTCTGGCACTGTGCAATGTCCCTCTGGCACTGTGCAACGTCCCCCGGGCACTGTGTAATGTCCCTCTGGCACTGTGCAATGTCCCGCTCGAACTGTGCAATGTCCCTCTGGCACTGTGCAATGTCCCTCTGGCACTGTGCAATGTCTTCTGGCACTGTGCAATTTCCCTCTGGCACTGTGCAATGTCCTCTGGCACTGTGCAATGTCCCTCTGGCACTGTGCAATGTCCTCTGGCACTGTGCAATTTCCCTCTGGCACTGTGCAATGTCCCTATGGCACACTGCAATGTCCTTCTGGCACTGTGTAATGTCCCTCTGGCACTGTGCAATGTCCTTCTGGGGCTTGCACTATCCCTCTGACACAGTGTAATGTCCATCTGGCACTGTGCAATGACCTTCTGGCACTGTGCAATGTCCCTCTGGGGCTGTGCAATGTCTTTCTGGGACTGTGCAATGTCCCTCTGGGACTGTGCAATGTCCTTCTGACACAGTGCAGTGTCCGTCTGGCACTGGGCAATGTCGCCCTGGCACTGTGCAATGTCCCTCTGGCATTGTGCAATGTCCCTCTGGGACTGTGCAATGTCCTTCTGACACAGTGCAATGACCCTCTGGCACTGTGCCATGTCCCTCTGGCACTGGGCAATGTCCCTCTGGCACTGTGCAATGTCCTTCTGACACAGTGCAATGTCCCTCTGGCACTGTGAAATGGCCCTCTGGCACTGTGCAATATCCCTCTGGGACTGTGCAATGTCTCTCTCTGGGACTGTGCAATTTCTCTCTGGCATGGTTGCAATGTCCGTTTGTGACAGTGCATGTGCCTCTTGCACTGTGCGTTATCCATCTGGCACTGTGCAATGTCCCTCTGGCATTGTGCAATGTCCTTTTGGGACTGAGCAATGTCCCTCTGGGGCTGTGCAATGTCCCTCTGGCACTGTGCAATGCCCCTCTGGCACTGTGCAATGTCCCACTGGCACTGTGAAATGACCCTCAGGCACTCAGCAATGTCCCTCTGACACTGTGCAATGTCCCTCTGGCATTGTGCAATATCCCTCTGGGACTGTGTATTGTCCCTCTGGTACTGTGCAATATCCCTCTGACACTGTGCAATGTCTCTCTGGGGCTTCCAATATCCCTCTGGCACTGTGCAATGTCCCTCTGGCACTGTGTATTGTCCCTCTGTCACTGTGCAATGTCCCTCTGGCACTGTGCAAAGTCTCTCAGGCACTGTGCAATGTCCCTCTGGGGCTTCCAATATCACTCTGGCACTGTGCAATGTCCCTCTGGCAGTGTATTGTCCCTCTGGCACTGTGCAATGTCCCTCTGGCACTGTGCAAAGTCTCTCTGGCACTGTGCAATGTCCCTCTGGCTTAGTGCAAAGTCCCTCTGGCACTGGGTAATGTCCCTCTGGCACCGTGCAATGTCCCGCTGGGGCTGTACAATGTCCCTATGGCACTTTGCAATGTCCCTCTGGGGCTTGCAATATCACTCTGGCACTGTGCAATGTCATTCTGGCACTGTGCACTGTCCTTCTGACACTGTGCAATGTCCCTCTGTGGCTTGCAATATCTCTCTGGCTCATTGTCCCTCTGTCACTCTGGCACTGTGCAATGTCCCTCTGGCACTGTGCCATGTCATTCTGGCACTGTGCAATGTCCCTCTGGCACTGTGCAATGTCCATCTGGCACAGTGCAATGTCATTCTGACACTGGGCAATATCCCTCTGGCACTGTGCAATGTCCCTCTGGGACCATGTAATGTCCGTCTGGCACTGCACAATGTCCCTCTCGAACTGTGCAATGTCCCTCTGGCACTGTGCAACGTCCCTCTCGGACTGTGCAATGTCCCTCCGGCACTGTCCTCTGGCACTGTGCAATTTCCCTCTGGCACTGTGTAATATCACTCTGGCACAGTGCAATGTCCTTCTGGGGCTTGCAATATCCATCTGGCACAATGCAGTGCCCTTCCGGCACTGTGCAATGTCATTCTGGGACTGTGCAATGTCCCTCTGGGACTGTGTATTGTCCCTCTGGCACTGTGCAATATCCCTGTGACACTGTGCAATGTCCTTCTGGGGCTTCCAATATCCCTCTGGCACTGTGCAATGTCCCTCTGGCACTGTGTATTGTCCCTCTGGCACTGTGCAATGTCCCTCTGGCACTGTGCAACGTCCCTCTCGGACTGTGCAATGTCCCTCCGGAACTGTCCTCTGGCACTGTGCAATTTCCCTCTGGCACTGCGCAATGTCCCTCTGACACTGTGCAGTGTCCCCCTGGCACCGTGCAATGTCCCTCTGGGGCTGTGCAATGTCCCTCTGGCACTGTGCAATGTCCCTCTGGGGCTTGCAATATCTCTCTGGCACTGTGCAATGTCATTCTGGCACTGTGCAATGTCCCTCTCGAGCTGTGCAATCTCCCTCTGGCACTGTGCAATGTCCCGCTGGCACTGTGCAATGCCCTCTGGCACTGTGCAATGCCCTCTGGCACTGTGCAATGTCATTCTGGCACTGTGCAATTTCCCGCTGACACTGTGCAATGCCCTCTGGCACTGTGCAATGTCTCTCTCGAGCGGTGCAATCTCCCTCTGGGACTGTGCAATGCCCTTCTAACACAGTGCAATGTCCCTCTGACATTGTGCAATGTCCCTCTGGCACTGTGCAATGACCCTCTGGACCAGTGCAATGTCCCTCTGGCATTGTGCAATGTCCCTCTGGCACTGTGCAATGTCCTCTGGCACTGTGCAATTTCCGTCTGGCACTGTGCAATGTCCCTATGGCACACTGCAACATCCCTCTGGGACTGTGTAATGTCCCTCTGGCACTGGGCAATGTCATTCTGGCACTGTGTAATGTCCCTCTGGCACTGTGCAATGTCCTTCTGGGGCTTGCAATATCCCTCTGGCACAATGCAGTGTCCCTCTGGCACTGTGCAATGTCATTGTGACACTGCACAATGTCCCTCTGTGACTGTGTATTGTCCCTCTGGCACTCTGCAATATCCCTCTGACACTGTGCAATGTCCTACTGGGGCTTCCAATATCCCTCTGGCACTGAGCAATGTCTCTCTGGCACTGTGCAATGTCCCTCTGGCACTGTGTATTGCCCCACTGGCACTGTGCAAAGTCACTCTTGCACTGTGCAATGTCCCTCTGGCACTGTGCAAAGTCCCTCTGGCACTGCGCAATGTCCCTCTGACACTGTGCAGTGTCCCCCTGGCACCGTGCAATGTCCCTCTGGGGCTGTGCAATGTCCCTCTAGCACAGTGCAATGTCCCTCTGGGGCTTGCAATATCTCTCTGGCACTGTGCCATGTCATTCTGGCACTGTGCAATGTCTCTCACGAGCTGTGCAATCTCCCCCTGGCACAGTGCAATGTCCCTCTGGCTCTGTGCAATGCCCTCTGGCACTGTCCTCTGGCACTGTGCAATTTCCCTCTGGCACTATGTAATATCCCTCTGACACTGTGAAATGTCCTTCTGGGGCTTCCAATATCCCTCTGGCACTGTGCAATGTCCCGCTGGCACTGTGTATTGTCCCTCTGGCAATGTGCAATGTCCCTCTGGCACTGTGCAAAGTATCTCTTGCACTGTGCAATGTCCCTCTGGCACTGTGCAATGTTCCACTCGAGCTGTGCAATCTCCCTCTGGCACTATGCAATGTCCCGCTGGCACTGTGCAATGCCCTCTGGCACTGTGCAATGCCCTCTGGCACTGTGCAATGTCATTCTGGCACTGTGCAATTTCCCTCTGGCACTGTGCAATGCCCTCTGGCACTGTGCAATGTCTCTCTCGAGCGGTGCAATCTCCCTCTGGGACTGTGCAATGCCCTTCTAACACAGTGCAATGTCCCTCTGACACTGTGCAATGTCCCTCTGGCACTGTGCAATGACCCTCTGGCCCTGTGCAATGTCCCTCTGGCACTGTGCAATGTCCCTCTGGCACTGTGCAATGTCCTCTGGCACTGTGCAATTTCCATCTGGCACTGTGCAATGTCCCTATGGCACACTGCAACGTCCCTCTGGGACTGTGTAATGTCCCTCTGGCACTGGGCAATGTCATTCTGGCACTGTGTAATGTCCCTCTGGCACTGTGCAATGTCCTTCTGGGGCTTGCAATATCCCTCTGGCACAATGCAGTGTCCCTCTGGCACTGTGCAATGTCATTCTGGCGCTGTGCTATGTCCCTCTGGGGCTGTGTAATGACCTTCTGGCACTGTGCAATGTCCCTCTGGCACTGTGCAATGTCCTTCTGGGGCTTGCAATATCCCTCTGCACAATGCAGTGCCCTTCTGGCACTGTGCAATGTCATTCTGACACTGTACAATGTCCCTCTGTGACTGTGTATTGTCCCTCTGGCACTGTGCAATATCCCTCTGACACTGTGCAATGTCTCTCTGGCACTGTGCAATGTCCCTCTGGCACTGTGTATTGTCCCTCTGGCACTGTGCAAAGTCCCTCTTGCACTGCGCAATGTCCCTCTGACACTGTGCAGTGTCCCCCTGGCACCGTGCAATGTCCTTCTGGGGCTTGCAATATCCCTCTGGCACAATGCAGTGTCCATCTGGAACTGTGCAATGTCCCTCTGGCACTGTGTAATGTCCATCTGGGGCTGTGCAATGTCTTTATGGGACTGTGCAATGTCCCTCTGGGACTGTGCAATGTCCTTCTAACACAGTGCAATGTCCGTCTGGCACTGGGCAATGTCGCTCTGGCACTGTGCAATGTCCCTCTGGCATTGTGCAATGTCCCTCTGGGACTGTGCAATGTCCTTCTGACACAGTGCAATGACCCTCTGGCACTGTGCAATGTCCCTCTGGCACTGGGCAATGTCCCTCTGGCACTGTGCAATGTCCTTCTGACACAGTGCAATGTCCCTCTGGCACTGTGCATTATCCCTCTGGGACTGTGCAATGTCTCTCTCTGGGACTGTGCAATCTACCTCTGGCATGGTTGCAATGTCCGTTTGTGACAGTGCATGTGCCTCTTGCACTGTGCGTTATTCATTTGGCATTGTGCAATGTCCCTCTGGCATTGTGCAATGTCCTTTTGGGACTGAGCAATGTCCCTCTGGGGCTGTGCAATGTCCCTCTGGCACTGTGCAATGCCCCTCTGGCACTGTGCAATGTCCCACTGGCACTGTGCAATGTCCCTCTGGCACAGTGCAATGTCATTCTGGCACTGTGCACTGTCCTTCTGACACTGTGCCATGTCCCTTTGGCACAGTGCAATGTCCCTCTGGCACTGTGCAATGTCCCTCTGGGGCTTGCAATATCTCTCTGGCACTGCAATGTCATTCCGGCACTGTGCAATGGCCCTCTCGAGCTGTGCAATCTCCCTCTCGCACTGTGCAATACCCTCTGGCACTGTTCAATGCCCCTCTGACACTGTGCAATGTCCTTCTGGGGCTTCCAGTATCCCTCTGGCACTGTGCAATGTTCCTCTGGCACTGTGTATTGTCCCTCTGGCACTGTGCAATGTCCCTCTGGCACGGTGCAAAGTCCCTCTTGCACTGTGCCATGTCCCTTTGGCACAGTGCAATGTCCCTCTGGCACTGTGCAATGTCCCTCTGGGACCGTGTAATGTCCGTGTGGCACTGCACAATGTCCCTCTCGAACTGTGCAATGTCCCTCTCGGACAGTGCAATGTCCCTCTGGCACTGTCCCCTGGCACTGCTATTTCCCTCTGGTATTATGTAATGTCCCTCTGGCACAGTGCAAGGTCCCTCTGACATGGTGCAACGCCCCTCGGGCACTGCACAATGTCACTCGGGCACTGCAATGTTGCTTTGGCACTGTGCAATGTCCCTCTGGGGCTGTGTAATGTCCTTCTGGAACTGTGCAATGTCCCTCTGGCACTGTGCAATGTCCTTCTGGCACTGTGCAATGTCCTTCTGGGGCTTGCAATATCCCTCTGGCACTATGCAGTATCCTTCTGGCACTGTGAAATGTCCCTCTGGGGCTGTGAAATGTCCTTCTGGCACTGTGTAATGTCCCTCTGGCACTGTGCAATGTCATTCTGGCCCTGTGCAATGTCCCTCTGGGGCTCTGTAATGTCCTTCTGGCACTGTGCAATGTCCCTCTGGCACATTGCAATGTCCTTCTGGAGCTTGCAATACCCCTCTGGCACTATGCAGTGTCCTTCTGGCACTGTGCAATGTCCCTCTGGGGCTGTGTAATGTCCTTCTGGCACTGTGCAATTTCCCTCTGGCACTGTGCAATGCCCTCTGGCACTGTGCAATGTCATTCTGGCACAGTGCAATGTCCCTCTGGCACTGTGCAATGTCCATCTAGCACAGTGCAATGTCATTCTGGCACTGTGCAATGTCCCCCTGGCACTGTGCAATGTCTCTCTCGAGCGGTGCAATCTCCCTCTGGGACTGTGCAATGCCCTTCTAACACAGTGCAATGTCCCTCTGGCACTGTGCAATGTCCCACTGGCACTGTGCAATGTCCCTCTGGCACAGTGCAATGTCATTCTGGCACTGTGCACTGTCCTTCTGACACTGTGCCATGTCCCTTTGGCACAGTGCAATGTCCCTCTGGCACTGTGCAATGTCCCTCTGGGGCTTGCAATATCTCTCTGGCACTGCAATATCATTCCGGCACTGTGCAATGGCCCTCTCGAGCTGTGCAATCTCCCTCTCGCACTGTGCAATGTCCCTCTGGCACTGTGCAATACCCTCTGGCACTGTTCAATGCCCCTCTGACACTGTGCAATGTCCTTCTGGGGCTTCCAGTATCCCTCTGGCACTGTGCAATGTTCCTCTGGCACTGTGTATTGTCCCTCTGGCACTGTGCAATGTCCCTCTGGCACTGTGCAATGTTCCTCTGGCACTGTGCCATGTCCCTTTGGCACAGTGTTCTGGCACTGTGCACTGTCCTTCTGACACTGTGCCATGTCCCTTTGGCACAGTGCAATGTCCCTCTGGCACTGTGCAATGTCCCTCTGGGGCTTGCAATATCTCTCTGGCACTGCAATATCATTCCGGCACTGTGCAATGGCCCTCTCGAGCTGTGCAATCTCCCTCTCGCACTGTGCAATGTCCCTCTGGCACTGTGCAATACCCTCTGGCACTGTTCAATGCCCCATTGACACTGTGCAATGTCCTTCTGGGGCTTCCAGTATCCCTCTGGCACTGTGCAATGTTCCTCTGGCACTGTGTATTGTCCCTCTGGCACTGTGCAATGTCCCTCTGGCACTGTGAAATGTCCCTCTGGGGCTGTGTAATGTCCTTCTGGCACTGTGTAATGTCCCTCTGGCACTGTGCAATGTCATTCTGGCCCTGTGCAATGTCCCTCTGGGGCTGTGTAATGTCCTTCTGGCACTGTGCAATGTCCCTCTGGCACAGTGCAATGTCCTTCTGGAGCTTGCAATACCCCTCTGGCACTATGCAGTGTCCTTCTGGCACTGTGCAATGTCCCTCTGGGGCTGTGTAATGTCCTTCTGGCACTGTGCAATTTCCCTCTGGCACTGTGCAATGCCCTCTGGCACTGTGCAATGTCATTCTGGCACAGTGCAATGTCCCTCTGGCACTGTGCAATGTCCATCTAGCACAGTGCAATGTCATTCTGGCACTGTGCAATGTCCCCCTGGCACTGTGCAATGTCTCTCTCGAGCGGTGCAATCTCCCTCTG
This sequence comes from Scyliorhinus torazame, assembly GCF_047496885.1. Classification (NCBI taxonomy): domain Eukaryota; kingdom Metazoa; phylum Chordata; class Chondrichthyes; order Carcharhiniformes; family Scyliorhinidae; genus Scyliorhinus; species Scyliorhinus torazame. The sequence goes on along the minus strand of NC_092709.1, from coordinate 355,610,702 downwards.
GGACTGTGCAATGCCCTTCTAACACAGTGCAATGTCCCTCTGACACTGTGCAATGTCCCTCTGGCACTGTGCAATGTCCCTCTGGCCCTATGCGATGTCCCTCTGGCACTGTGCAATGTCCCTCTGGCACTGTGCAATGTCCTCTGGCACTGTGCAATTTCCCTCTGGCACTGTGCAATGTCCCTATGGCACACTGCAACGTCCCTCTGGGACTGTGTAATGTCCCTCTGGCACTGGGCAATGTCATTCTGGCACTGTGCAATGTCCTTCTGGCAGTGTGTAATGTCCCTCTGGCACTGTGCAATGTCCTTCTGGGGCTTGCAATATCCGTCTGGCACAATGCAGTGTCCCTCTGGCACTGTGCAATGTCATTCTGGCACTGTTGAATGTCCCTCTGACACTGTGCAATGTCCTTCTGGGGCTTGCAATATCCCACTGGCACAATGCAGTGCCCTTCTGGCACTGTGCAATGACCTTCTGGCACTGTGCAATGTCGCTCTGGCACTGTGCAATGTCCCTCTGGCATTGTGCAATGTCCCTCTGGGACTGTGCAATGTCCTTCTGACACTGCACAATGTCCCTCTGTGACTGTGTATTGTCCCTCTGGCACTGTGCAATATCCCTCTGACACTGTGCAATGTCCTACTGGGGCTTCCAATATCCCTCTGGCACTGAGCAATGTCTCTCTGGCACTGTGCAATGTCCCTCTGGCACTGTGTATTGCCCCACTGGCACTGTGCAAAGTCACTCTTGCACTGTGCAATGTCCCTCTGGCACTGTGCAAAGTCCCTCTGGCACTGCGCAATGTCCCTCTGACACTGTGCAGTGTCCCCCTGGCACCGTGCAATGTCCCTCTGGGGCTGTGCAATGTCCCTCTAGCACAGTGCAATGTCCCTCTGGGGCTTGCAATATCTCTCTGGCACTGTGCCATGTCATTCTGGCACTGTGCAATGTCCCTCACGAGCTGTGCAATCTCCCCCTGGCACAGTGCAATGTCCCTCTGGCACTGTGCAATGCCCTCTGGCACTGTCCTCTGGCACTGTGCAATTTCCCTCTGGCACTATGTAATATCCCTCTGACACTGTGAAATGTCCTTCTGGGGCTTCCAATATCCCTCTGGAACTGTGCAATGTCCCGCTGGCACTGTGTATTGTCCCTCTGGCAATGTGCAATGTCCCTCTGGCACTGTGCAAAGTATCTCTTGCACTGTGCAATGTCCCTCTGGCACTGTGCAATGTCCCACTCGAGCTGTGAAATCTCCCTCTGGCACTATGCAATGTCCCGCTGGCACTGTGCAATGCCCTCTGGCACTGTGCAATGCCCTCTGGCACTGTGCAATGTCATTCTGGCACTGTGCAATTTCCCTCTGGCACTGTGCAATGCCCTCTGGCACTGTGCAATGTCTCTCTCGAGTGGTGCAATCTCCCTCTGGGACTGTGCAATGCCCTTCTAACACAGTGCAATGTCCCTCTGACACTGTGCAATGTCCCTCTGGCACTGTGCAATGACCCTCTGGCCCTGTGCAATGTCCCTCTGGCACTGTGCAATGTCCCTCTGGCACTGTGCAATGTCCTCTGGCACTGTGCAATTTCCATCTGGCACTGTGCAATGTCCCTATGGCACACTGCAACGTCCCTCTGGGACTGTGTAATGTCCCTCTGGCACTGGGCAATGTCATTCTGGCACTGTGTAATGTCCCTCTGGCACTGTGCAATGTCCTTCTGGGGCTTGCAATATCCCTCTGGCACAATGCAGTGTCCCTCTGGCACTGTGCAATGTCATTCTGGCGCTGTGCAATGTCCCTCTGGGGCTGTGTAATGACCTTCTGGCACTGTGCAATGTCCCTCTGGCACTGAGCAATGTCCTTTTGGGGCTTGCAATATCCGTCTGCACAATGCAGTGCTCTTCTGGCACTGTGCAATGTCATTCTGACACTGTACAATGTCCCTCTGTGACTGTGTATTGTCCCTCTGGCACTGTGCAATATCCCTCTGACACTGTGCAATGTCTCTCTGGCACTGTGCAATGTCCCTCTGGCACTGTGTATTGTCCCTCTGGCACTGTGCAAAGTCCCTCTTGCACTGCGCAATGTCCCTCTGACACTGTGCAGTGTCTCCCTGGCTCCGTGCAATGTCCTTCTGGGGCTTGCAATATCCCTCTGGCACAATGCAGTGTCCATCTGGCACTGTGCAATGTCCCTCTGGCACTGTGTAATGTCCATCTGGCACTGTGCAATGACCTTCTTGCACTGTGCAATGTCCCTCTGGGGCTGTGCAATGTCTTTATGGGACTGTGCAATGTCCCTCTGGGACTGTGCAATGTCCTTCTAACACAGTGCAATGTCCGTCTGGCACTGGGCAATGTCGCTCTGGCACTGTGCAATGTCCCTCTGGCATTGTGCAATGTCCCTCTGGGACTGTGCAATGTCCTTCTGACACAGTGCAATGACCCTCTGGCACTGTGCAATGTCCCTCTGGCACTGGGCAATGTCCCTCTGGCACTGTGCAATGTCCTTCTGACACAGTGCAATGTCCCTCTGGCACTGTGCAATATCCCTCTGGGACTGTGCAATGTCTCTCTCTGGGACTGTGCAATCTCCCTCTGGCATGGTTGCAATGTCCGTTTGTGACAGTGCATGTGCCTCTTGCACTGTGCGTTCTTCATTTGGCATTGTGCAATGTCCCTCTGGCATTGTGCAATGTCCTTTTGGGACTGAGCAATGTCCCTCTGGGGCTGTGCAATGTCCCTCTGGCACTGTGCAATGCCCCTCTGGCACTGTGCAATGTCCCACTGGCACTGTGCAATGTCCCTCTGGCACAGTGCAATGTCATTCTGGCACTGTGCACTGTCCTTCTGACACAGTGCAATGTCCCTTTGGCACAGTGCAATGTCCCTCTGGCACTGTGCAATGTCCCTCTGGGGCTTGCAATATCTCTCTGGCACTGCAATGTCATTCCGGCACTGTGCAATGGCCCTCTCGAGCTGTGCAATCTCCCTCTCGCACTGTGCAATGTCCCTCTGGCACTGTGCAATACCCTCTGGCACTGTTCAATGCCCCTCTGACACTGTGCAATGTCCTTCTGGGGCTTCCAGTATCCCTCTGGCACTGTGCAATGTTCCTCTGGCACTGTGTATTGTCCCTCTGGCACTGTGCAATGTCCCTCTGGCACGGTGCAAAGTCCCTCTTGCACTGTGCCATGTCCCTTTGGCACAGTGCAATGTCCCTCTGGCACTGTGCAATGTCCCTCTGGGACCGTGTAATGTCCGTGTGGCACTGCACAATGTCCCTCTCGAACTGTGCAATGTCCCTCTCGGACTGTGCAATGTCCCTCTGGCACTGTCCCCTGGCACTGCAATTTCCCTCTGGTACTGTGTAATGTCCCTCTGGCACAGTGCAAGGTCCCTCTGACATGGTGCAACGCCCCTCGGGCACTGCACAATGTCACTCGGGCACTGCAATGTTGCTTTGGCACTGTGCAATGTCCCTCTGGGGCTGTGTAATGTCCTTCTGGAACTGTGCAATGTCCCTCTGGCACTGTGCAATGTCCTTCTGGGGCTTGCAATATCCCTCTGGCACTATGCAGTGTCCTTCTGGCACTGTGAAATGTCCCTCTGGGGCTGTGTAATGTCCTTCTGGCACTGTGTAATGTCCCTCTGGCACTGTGCAAAGTCATTCTGGCCCTGTGCAATGTCGCTCTGGGGCTGTGTAATGTCCTTCTGGCACTGTGCAATGTCCCTCTGGCACAGTGCAATGCCCTTCTGGAGCTTGCAATACCCCTCTGGCACTATGCAGTGTCCTTCTGGCACTGTGCAATGTCCCTCTGGGGCTGTGTAATGTCCTTCTGGCACTGTGCAATTTCCCTCTGGCACTGTGCAATGCCCTCTGGCACTGTGCAATGTCATTCTGGCACAGTGCAATGTCCCTCTGGCACTGTGCAATGTCCATCTAGCACAGTGCAATGTCATTCTGGCACTGTGCAATGTCCCCCTGGCACTGTGCAATGTCTCTCTCGAGCGGTGCAATCTCCCTCTGGGACTGTGCAATGCCCTTCTAACACAGTGCAATGTCCATCTGACACTGTGCAATGTCCCTCTGGCACTGTGCAATTACCCTCTGGCCCTGTGCGATGTCCCTTTGGCACTGTGCAATGTCCCTCTGGCACTGTGCAATGTCATCTGGCACTGTGCAATTTCCATCTGGCACTGTGCAATGTCCCTATGGCACACTGCAACGTCCCTCTGGGACTGTGTAATGTCCCTCTGGCACTGGGCAATGTCATTCTGGCACTGTGCAATGTCCATCTGGGGCTGTGCAATGTCCTTCTGGCACCGTGTAATGTCCCTCTGGCACTGTGCAATGTCCTTCTGGGGCTTGCAATATCCGTCTGGCACAATGCAGTGTCCCTCTGGCACTGTGCAATGTCATTCTGGCACTGTTGAATGTCCCTCTGACACTGTGCAATGTCCTTCTGGGGCTTGCAATATCCCACTGGCACAATGCAGTGCCCTTCTGGCACTGTGCAATGTAATTCTGACACTGTGCAATGTCTCTCTGTGACTGTGTATTGTCCTTCTGGCACTGTGCAATATCCCACTGACACTGTGCAATGTCCTTCTGGGGCTTCCAATATCCCTCTGGCACTGTGCAATGTTCCTCTGGCACTGTGTATTGTCCCTCTGGGACTGTGCAATGTCCCTCTGGCACGGTGCAAAGTCTCTCTTTCACTGTGCAAAGTCCCTCTGGCACTGCGCAATGTCCCTCTGACACCGTGCAGTGTCCCCCTGGCACCGTGCAATGTCCCTCTGGGGCTGTGCAATGTCCCTCTGGCACTGTGCAATGTCATTCTGGCACTGTGCAATGTCCCTCTCGAGCTGTGCAATCTCCCCCTGGCACAGTGCAATGTCCCTCTGGCACTGTGCAATGTCCTCTGGCACTGTGCAATTTCCGTCTGGCACTGTGCAATGTCCCTGTGGCACACTGCAACGTCCCTCTGGGACTGTGTAATGTCCCTCTGGCACTGGGCAATGTCATTCTGGCACTGTGTAATGTCCCTCTGGCACTGTGCAATGTCCTTCTGGGGCTTGCAATATCCCTCTGGCACAATGCAGTGTCCCTCTGGCACTGTGCAATGTCATTCTGGCGCTGTGCAATGTCCCTCTGGGGCTGTGTAATGACCTTCTGGCACTGTGCAATGTCCCTCTGGCACTGTGCAATGTCCTTTTGGGGCTTGCAATATCCGTCTGCACAATGCAGTGCTCTTCTGGCACTGTGCAATGTCATTCTGACACTGTACAATGTCCCTCTGTGACTGTGTATTGTCCCTCTGGCACTGTGCAATATCCCTCTGACACTGTGCAATGTCTCTCTGGCACTGTGCAATGTCCCTCTGGCACTGTGTATTGTCCCTCTGGCACTGTGCAAAGTCCCTCTTGCACTGCGCAATGTCCCTCTGACACTGTGCAGTGTCCCCCTGGCTCCGTGCAATGTCCTTCTGGGGCTTGCAATATCCCTCTGGCACAATGCAGTGTCCATCTGGCACTGTGCAATGTCCCTCTGGCACTGTGTAATGTCCATCTGGCACTGTGCAATGACCTTCTTGCACTGTGCAATGTCCCTCTGGGGCTGTGCAATGTCTTTATGGGACTGTGCAATGTCCCTCTGGGACTGTGCAAGTCCTTCTAACACAGTGCAATGTCCGTCTGGCACTGGGCAATGTCGCTCTGGCACTGTGCAATGTCCCTCTGGCATTGTGCAATGTCCCTCTGGGACTGTGCAATGTCCTTCTGACACAGTGCAATGACCCTCTGGCACTGTGCAATGTCCCTCTGGCACTGGGCAATGTCCCTCTGGCACTGTGCAATGTCCTTCTGACACAGTGCAATGTCCCTCTGGCACTGTGCAATATCCCTCTGGGACTGTGCAATGTCTCTCTCTGGGACTGTGCAATCTCCCTCTGGCATGGTTGCAATGTCCGTTTGTGACAGTGCATGTGCCTCTTGCACTGTGCGTTCTTCATTTGGCATTGTGCAATGTCCCTCTGGCATTGTGCAATGTCCTTTTGGGACTGAGCAATGTCCCTCTGGGGCTGTGCAATGTCCCTCTGGCACTGTGCAATGCCCCTCTGGCACTGTGCAATGTCCCACTGGCACTGTGCAATGTCCCTCTGGCACAGTGCAATGTCATTCTGGCACTGTGCCCTGTCCTTCTGACACTGTGCCATGTCCCTTTGGCACAGTGCAATGTCCCTCTGGCACTGTGCAATGTCCCTCTGGGGCTTGCAATATCTCTCTGGCACTGCAATGTCATTCCGGCACTGTGCAATGGCCCTCTCGAGCTGTGCAATCTCCCTCTCGCACTGTGCAATGTCCCTCTGGCACTGTGCAATACCCTCTGGCACTGTTCAATGCCCCTCTGACACTGTGCAATGTCCTTCTGGGGCTTCCAGTATCCCTCTGGCACTGTGCAAAGTCCCTTTGGCACTGCGCAATGTCCCTCTGACACCTTGCAGTGTCCCCCTGGCACCGTGCAATGTCCCTCTGGGGCTGTGCAATGTCCCTCTGGCACTGTGCAATGTCATTCTGGCACTGTGCAATGTCCCTCTCGAGCTGTGCAATCTCCCCCTGGCACAGTGCAATGTCCCTCTGGCACTGTGCAATGCCCTCTGGCACTGTGCAATGTCATTCTGGCACTGTGCAATTTCCCTCTGGCACTGTGAAATGCCCTCTGGCACTGTGCAATGTCATTCTGGCACAGTGCAATGTCCCTCTTGCACTGTGCAATATCCATCTGGCACAGTGCAATGTCATTCTGGCACTGTGCAATGTCCCTCTGCCACTGTGCAATGTCATTCTGGCACTGTTCAATGTCCCTCTGGCACTGTGCAATCTCCCTCTGGCACTGTGGAATGTCCCTCTGGGACCGTGTAATGTCCGTGTGGCACTGCGCAATTTCCCTCACGAACTGTGCAATGTCCCTCTCGGACTGTGCAATGTCCCTCTGGCACTGTCCCCTGGCACTGCAATTTCCCTCTGGCACAGTGCAATGTCCCTCTGACATGGTGCAACGTCCCTCGGGCACTGCACAATGTCACTCGGGCACTGCAATGTCGCTTTGGCACTGTGCAATGTCCCTCTGGGACTGTGTAATGTCCCTCTGGCACTGTGCAATGTCATTCTGGCACTGTGCAATGTCCCTCTGGGGCTGTGTAATGTCCTTCTGGCACTGTGCAATGTCCCTCTGGCACTGTGCAATGTCCCTCTGGCACTGTGCAATGTCCTTCTTGGGCTTGCAATATCCCTCTGGCACTATGCAGTGTCCTTCTGGCACTGTGTAATGTCCCTCTGGCATTGTGCAATATCCCTCTGGGACTGCGTATAGTCCCTCTGGTACTGTGCAATATTCCTCTGACACTGTGCAATGTCCCTCTGGGGCTTCCAATATCCTCTGGCACTGTGCAATGTCCCTCTGGCACTGTGTATTGTCCCTCTGGCACTGTGCAATGTCCCTCTGGCACTGTGAAATGTCCCTCTGGCACTGTGCAAAGTCCCTCTGGCACTGGGTAATGTCCCTCTGGCAGCATGCAATGTCCCTCTGGCACCATGCAATGTCCCTCTGGCACTGTGCAATGTCTCTCTCGGACTGTGCAATGTCCCTCTGGCACTGTTCTCTGGCACTGTGCAATGTCCCTCTGGCCCTGTGCAATGTCCCTCTGGCACAGTGCAATGTCCCTCTGACACTGTGCAACGTCCCTTGGGCACTGCGCAATGTCACTTGGGCACTGCAATGTCCCTCTGGCACTGTGCAATGTCCCTCTGGGACTGTGTAATGTCCCTCTGGCACTGTGCAATGTCATTCTGGCACTGTGCAATGTCCCTCTGGGGCTGCGTAATGTCCTTCTAGCACTGTGCAATGTTCCTCTGGCACTGTGCAATGTCCCTCTGGGGCTTGCAATATCCCTCTGGCACTATGCAGTTTCATTCTGGCACATTGCAATGTCCCTCTAGGGCTGTGCAATGTCCCTCTGGCACTGTGTAATGTCCCTCTGGCACTGTGCAATGTCATTCTGGCACTGTGCAATGTCCCTCTGGGGCTGTGTAATGTCCTTCTGGCACTGTGTAATGTCCCCCTGGCACTGTGCAATCTCATTCTGGCACTGTGCAATGTCCCTCTGGGGCTGTGTAATGTCCTTCTGGCACTGTGCAATGTCCCTCTGGCACTGTGCAATGTCCTTCTGGGCCTTGCAATACCCCTCTGGCACTATGCAGTGTCCTTCTGGCACTGTGCAATGTCCCTCTGGGGCTGTGTAATGTCCTTCTGGCACTGTGCAATTTCCCTCTGGCACTGTGCAATGCCCACTGGCACTGTGCAATGTCATTCTGGTACAGTGCAATGTCCCTCGGGCACTGTGCAATGTCCATCTGGCACAGTGCAATGTCATTCTGGCACTGTGCAATGTCCCTCTGGCACTGTGCAATGTCTCTCTCGAGCAGTGCAATCTCCCTCTGGGACTGTGCAATGCCCTTCTAACACAGTGCAATGTCCCTCTGACACTGTACAGTGTCCCTCTGGCACTGTGCAATGTCCCTCTGGCCCTGTGCAATGTCCCTCTGGCACTGTGCAGTGTCCCTCTGGCACTGTGCAATGTCCTCTGGCACTGTGCAATTTCCCTCTGGCACTGTGCAAAGTCCCTATGGCACACTGCAACGTCCCTCTGGGACTGTGTAATGTCCCTCTGGCACTGGGCAATGTCATTCTGGCACTGTGCAATGTCCATCTGGGGCTGTGCAATGTCCTTCTGGCAGTGTGTAATGTCCCTCTGGCACTGTGCAATGTCCTTCTGGGGCTTGCAATATCCGTCTGGCACAATGCAGTGTCCCTCTCGCACTGTGCAATGTCATTCTGACACTGTGCAATGTCTCTCTGTGACTGTGTATTGTCCCTCTGGCACTGTGCAATATCCCTCTGACACTGTGCAATGTCCTTCTGGAGCTTCCAATATCCCTCTGGCACTGTGCAATGTCCCTCTCGCACTGTGTATTGTCCCTCTGGCACTGTGTAATGTCCCTCTGGCACTGTGCAAGGTCCCTCTTGCACTGTGCAATGTCCCTCTGGCAATGTGCAAAGTCCCTCTTGCACTGCGCAATGTCCCTCTGACACCGTGCAGTGTCCCCCTGGCACCGTGCAATGTCCCTCTGGGGCTGTGCAATGCCCCTCTGGCACTGTGCAATGTCCGTCTGGGGCTTGCAATATCTCTCTGGCACTGTGCAATGTCATTCTGGCACTGTGCAATGTCCCTCTCGAACTGTGCAATCTCCCCCTGGCACAGTGCAATCTCCCTCTGGCACTGTGCAATGCCCTCTGGCACTGTGCAATGTCATTCTGGCACTGTGCAATTTCCCTCAGGCACTGTGCAATGCCCTCTGGCACTGTGCAATGTCATTCTGGCACAGTGCAATGTCCCTCTGGCACTGTGCAATATCCATCTGGCACAGTGCAATGTCATTCTGGCACTGTGCATTGTCCCTCTGGCACTCTGCAATGTCTCTCTCGAGCGGTGCAATCTCCCTCTGGGACTGTGCAATGCCCTTCTGACACAGTGCAATGTCCCTCAGACACTGTGCAATGTCCCTCTGGTCCTGTGCAATGTCCCTCTGGCACTGTGCAATGTCCCTCTGGCCCTGTGCAATGTCCCTCTGGCACTGTGGAATGCCCTTGTGGCACTGTGCAATGTCCTCTGGCACTGTGTAATTTCCCTCTGGCACTGTGCAATGTCCCTATGGCACTGGGCAATGTCATTCTGGCACTGTGCAATGTCCATCTGGGGCTGTGCAATGTCCTTCTGGCGCTGTGTAATGTCCCTCTGGCACTGTGCAATGTCCTTCTGGGGCTTGCAATATCCCTCTGGCACAATGCAGTGTCCATCTGGCACTGTGCAATGTCCCTCTGGCACTGTGTAATGTCCATCTGGCACTGTGCAATGACCTTCTTGCACTGTGCAATGTCACTCTGGGGCTGTGCAATGTCTTTATGGTACTGTGCAATGTCCCTCTGGGACTGTGCAATGTCCTTCTAACACAGTGCAATGTCCGTCTGGCACTGGGCAATGTCGCTCTGGCATTGTGCAATGTCCCTCTGGGACTGTGCAATGTCCTTCTGACACAGTGCAATGACCCTCTGGCACTGTGCAATGTCCCTCTGGCACTGGGCAATGTCCCTCTGGCACTGTGCAATGTCCTTCTGACACAGTGCAATGTCCCTCTGGCACTGTGAAATGGCCCTCTGGCACCTTGCAATATCCCTCTGGGACTGTGCAATGTCTCTCTCTGGGACTGTGCAATCTCCCTCTGGCATGGTTGCAATGTCCGTTTGTGACAGTGCATGTGCCTCTTGCACTGTGCGTTCTCCATTTTGCATTGTGCAATGTCCCTCTGGCATTGTGCAATGTCCTTTTGGGACTGAGCAATGACCCTCGGGGGCTGTGCAATGTCCCTCTGGCGCTGTGCAATGCCCCTCTGGCACTGTGCAATGTCCCACTGGCACTGTTAAGTGACCCTCAGGACTCAGCAATGTCCCTCTGACACTGTGCAATGTCCCTCTGGCACCTTGCAATATCCCTCTGGGACTGTGCAATGTCTCTCTCTGGGACTGTGCAATCTCCCTCTGGCATGGTTGCAATGTCCGTTTGTGACAGTGCATGTGCCTCTTGCACTGTGCGTTATCCATTTTGCATTGTGCAATGTCCCTCTGGCATTGTGCAATGTCCCTCTGGCATTGTGCAATGTCCTTTTGGGACTGCGCAATGACCCTCTGGGGCTGTGCAATGTCCCTCTGGCGCTGTGCAATGCCCCTCTGGCACTGTGCAATGTCCCACTGGCACTGTGAAATGACCCCCAGTCACTCAGCAATGTCCCTCTGACACTGTGCAATGTCCCTCTGGCACTGTGCAATGTCCCTCTGGGGCTTCCAATATCCCTCTGGCACTGTGCAATGTCCCTCTGGCACTGTGTATTGTCCCTCTAGCACTGTGCAATGTCCCTCTGGGGCTTCCAATATCCCTCTGGCACTGTGCAATATCCCTCTGGCACTGTGCAACGTCTCTCTGGCACTGTGTATTGTCCCTCTGGCACTGGGTAATGTCCCTCTGGCACCATGCAATGTCCCTCTGACACTGTGCAATGTCCCTCTCGGACTGTGCAATGTCCCTCTGGCACTGTTCTCTGGCACTGTGCAATTTCCCTCCGGCACTGTGTAATGTCCCTCTGGCACAGTGCAATGTCCCTCTGTCACTGTGCAACGTCCCTCGGGCACTGCAATGTCCCTCTGGCACTGTGCAATTTCCCTCTGGCACTGTGAAATGCCCTCTGGCACTGTGCAATGTCATTCTGGCACAGTGCAATGTCCCTCTTGCACTGTGCAATATCCATCTGGCACAGTGCAATGTCATTCTGGCACTGTGCAATGTCCCTCTGCCACTGTGCAATGTCATTCTGGCACTGTTCAATGTCCCTCTGGCACTGTGCAATCTCCCTCTGGCACTGTGGAATGTCCCTCTGGGACCGTGTAATGTCCGTGTGGCACTGCGCAATTTCCCTCACGAACTGTGCAATGTCCCTCTCGGACTGTGCAATGTCCCTCTGGCACTGTCCCCTGGCACTGCAATTTCCCTCTGGCACAGTGCAATGTCCCTCTGACATGGTGCAACGTCCCTCGGGCACTGCACAATGTCACTCGGGCACTGCAATGTCGCTTTGGCACTGTGCAATGTCCCTCTGGGACTGTGTAATGTCCCTCTGGCACTGTGCAATGTCATTCTGGCACTGTGCAATGTCCCTCTGGGGCTGTGTAATGTCCTTCTGGCACTGTGCAATGTCCCTCTGGCACTGTGCAATGTCCCTCTGGCACTGTGCAATGTCCTTCTTGGGCTTGCAATATCCCTCTGGCACTATGCAGTGTCCTTCTGGCACTGTGTAATGTCCCTCTGGCATTGTGCAATATCCCTCTGGGACTGCGTATAGTCCCTCTGGTACTGTGCAATATTCCTCTGACACTGTGCAATGTCCCTCTGGGGCTTCCAATATCCTCTGGCACTGTGCAATGTCCCTCTGGCACTGTGTATTGTCCCTCTGGCACTGTGCAATGTCCCTCTGGCACTGTGCAAAGTCCCTCTGGCACTGGGTAATGTCCCTCTGGCAGCATGCAATGTCCCTCTGGCACCATGCAATGTCCCTCTGGCACTGTGCAATGTCTCTCTCGGACTGTGCAATGTCCCTCTGGCACTGTTCTCTGGCACTGTGCAATGTCCCTCTGGCCCTGTGCAATGTCCCTCTGGCACAGTGCAATGTCCCTCTGACACTGTGCAACGTCCCTTGGGCACTGCGCAATGTCACTTGGGCACTGCAATGTCCCTCTGGCACTGTGCAATGTCCCTCTGGGACTGTGTAATGTCCCTCTGGCACTGTGCAATGTCATTCTGGCACTGTGCAATGTCCCTCTGGGGCTGCGTAATGTCCTTCTAGCACTGTGCAATGTTCCTCTGGCACTGTGCAATGTCCCTCTGGGGCTTGCAATATCCCTCTGGCACTATGCAGTTTCATTCTGGCACATTGCAATGTCCCTCTAGGGCTGTGCAATGTCCCTCTGGCACTGTGTAATGTCCCTCTGGCACTGTGCAATGTCATTCTGGCACTGTGCAATGTCCCTCTGGGGCTGTGTAATGTCCTTCTGGCACTGTGTAATGTCCCCCTGGCACTGTGCAATCTCATTCTGGCACTGTGCAATGTCCCTCTGGGGCTGTGTAATGTCCTTCTGGCACTGTGCAATGTCCCTCTGGCACTGTGCAATGTCCTTCTGGGGCTTGCAATACCCCTCTGGCACTATGCAGTGTCCTTCTGGCACTGTGCAATGTCCCTCTGGGGCTGTGTAATGTCCTTCTGGCACTGTGCAATTTCCCTCTGGCACTGTGCAATGCCCACTGGCACTGTGCAATGTCATTCTGGTACAGTGCAATGTCCCTCGGGCACTGTGCAATGTCCATCTGGCACAGTGCAATGTCATTCTGGCACTGTGCAATGTCCCTCTGGCACTGTGCAATGTCTCTCTCGAGCAGTGCAATCTCCCTCTGGGACTGTGCAATGCCCTTCTAACACAGTGCAATGTCCCTCTGACACTGTACAGTGTCCCTCTGGCACTGTGCAATGTCCCTCTGGCCCTGTGCAATGTCCCTCTGGCACTGTGCAGTGTCCCTCTGGCACTGTGCAATGTCCTCTGGCACTGTGCAATTTCCCTCTGGCACTGTGCAAAGTCCCTATGGCACACTGCAACGTCCCTCTGGGACTGTGTAATGTCCCTCTGGCACTGGGCAATGTCATTCTGGCACTGTGCAATGTCCATCTGGGGCTGTGCAATGTCCTTCTGGCAGTGTGTAATGTCCCTCTGGCACTGTGCAATGTCCTTCTGGGGCTTGCAATATCCGTCTGGCACAATGCAGTGTCCCTCTCGCACTGTGCAAGTCATTCTGACACTGTGCAATGTCTCTCTGTGACTGTGTATTGTCCCTCTGGCACTGTGCAATATCCCTCTGACACTGTGCAATGTCCTTCTGGAGCTTCCAATATCCCTCTGGCACTGTGCAATGTCCCTCTCGCACTGTGTATTGTCCCTCTGGCACTGTGTAATGTCCCTCTGGCACTGTGCAAGGTCCCTCTTGCACTGTGCAATGTCCCTCTGGCAATGTGCAAAGTCCCTCTTGCACTGCGCAATGTCCCTCTGACACCGTGCAGTGTCCCCCTGGCACCGTGCAATGTCCCTCTGGGGCTGTGCAATGCCCCTCTGGCACTGTGCAATGTCCGTCTGGGGCTTGCAATATCTCTCTGGCACTGTGCAATGTCATTCTGGCACTGTGCAATGTCCCTCTCGAACTGTGCAATCTCCCCCTGGCACAGTGCAATCTCCCTCTGGCACTGTGCAATGCCCTCTGGCACTGTGCAATGTCATTCTGGCACTGTGCAATTTCCCTCAGGCACTGTGCAATGCCCTCTGGCACTGTGCAATGTCATTCTGGCACAGTGCAATGTCCCTCTGGCACTGTGCAATATCCATCTGGCACAGTGCAATGTCATTCTGGCACTGTGCATTGTCCCTCTGGCACTCTGCAATGTCTCTCTCGAGCGGTGCAATCTCCCTCTGGGACTGTGCAATGCCCTTCTGACACAGTGCAATGTCCCTCAGACACTGTGCAATGTCCCTCTGCCACTGTGCAAAGTCCCTCTGGCCCTGTGCAATGTCCCTCTGGCCCTGTGCAATGTCCCTCTGGCACTGTGGAATGCCCTTGTGGCACTGTGCAATGTCCTCTGGCACTGTGTAATTTCCCTCTGGCACTGTGCAATGTCCCTATGGCACTGGGCAATGTCATTCTGGCGCTGTGCAATGTCCCTCTGGCACTGTGCAATGTCCTTCTGGGGCTTGCAATATCCCTCTGGCACAATGCAGTGTCCATCTGGCACTGTGCAATGTCCCTCTGGCACTGTGTAATGTCCATCTGGCACTGTGCAATGACCTTCTTGCACTGTGCAATGTCACTCTGGGGCTGTGCAATGTCTTTATGGTACTGTGCAATGTCCCTCTGGGACTGTGCAATGTCCTTCTAACACAGTGCAATGTCCGTCTGGCACTGGGCAATGTCGCTCTGGCATTGTGCAATGTCCCTCTGGGACTGTGCAATGTCCTTCTGACACAGTGCAATGACCCTCTGGCACTGTGCAATGTCCCTCTGGCACTGGGCAATGTCCCTCTGGCACTGTGCAATGTCCTTCTGACACAGTGCAATGTCCCTCTGGCACTGTGAAATGGCCCTCTGGCACCTTGCAATATCCCTCTGGGACTGTGCAATGTCTCTCTCTGGGACTGTGCAATCTCCCTCTGGCATGGTTGCAATGTCCGTTTGTGACAGTGCATGTGCCTCTTGCACTGTGCGTTCTCCATTTTGCATTGTGCAATGTCCCTCTGGCATTGTGCAATGTCCTTTTGGGACTGAGCAATGACCCTCGGGGGCTGTGCAATGTCCCTCTGGCGCTGTGCAATGCCCCTCTGGCACTGTGCAATGTCCCACTGGCACTGTTAAGTGACCCTCAGGACTCAGCAATGTCCCTCTGACACTGTGCAATGTCCCTCTGGCACCTTGCAATATCCCTCTGGGACTGTGCAATGTCTCTCTCTGGGACTGTGCAATCTCCCTCTGGCATGGTTGCAATGTCCGTTTGTGACAGTGCATGTGCCTCTTGCACTGTGCGTTATCCATTTTGCATTGTGCAATGTCCCTCTGGCATTGTGCAATGTCCCTCTGGCATTGTGCAATGTCCTTTTGGGACTGCGCAATGACCCTCTGGGGCTGTGCAATGTCCCTCTGGCGCTGTGCAATGCCCCTCTGGCACTGTGCAATGTCCCACTGGCACTGTGAAATGACCCCCAGTCACTCAGCAATGTCCCTCTGACACTGTGCAATGTCCCTCTGGCACTGTGCAATGTCCCTCTGGGGCTTCCAATATCCCTCTGGCACTGTGCAATGTCCCTCTGGCACTGTGTATTGTCCCTCTGGCACTGTGCAATGTCCCTCTGGGGCTTCCAATATCCCTCTGGCACTGTGCAATATCCCTCTGGCACTGTGCAACGTCTCTCTGGCACTGTGTATTGTCCCTCTGGCACTGGGTAATGTCCCTCTGGCACCATGCAATGTCCCTCTGACACTGTGCAATGTCCCTCTCGGACTGTGCAATGTCCCTCTGGCACTGTTCTCTGGCACTGTGCAATTTCCCTCCGGCACTGTGTAATGTCCCTCTGGCACAGTGCAATGTCCCTCTGTCACTGTGCAACGTCCCTCGGGCACTGCAATGTCCCTCTGGCACTGTGCAATGTCCATCTGGGACTGTGTAATGTCCCTCTGGCACTGTGCAATGTAATTCTGGCACTGTGCAATGTCCCTCTGGGGCTGCGTAATGTCCTTCTAGCACTGTGCAATGTTCCTCTGGCACTGTGCAATGTCCGTCTGGGGCTTGCAATATCCCTCTGGCACTATGCAGTTTCCTTCTGGCACTTTGCAATGTCCCTCCAAGGCTGAGCAATGTCCCTCTTGCACTGTGTAATGTCCCTCTGGCACTGTGCAATGTCCCTCTGGCACTGTGCAATGTCCCTCTGGGGCTGTGCAGTGTCCTTCTGGGACTGTGCAATGTCACTGTGGGACTGTGCATTTCCCTTCTGACACAGTGCAATGTCCCTCCGGCACTGTGCAAAGTCCCTCGGGCACAGTGCAATGTCCCTCTGGCACAGTGCAATGTCCCTCTGGCATTGTGCAATATCCCTCTGGAACTGTGTATTGTCCCTCTGGCACTGTGCAATATTCCTCTGACACTGTGCAATGTCACTCTGGGGCTTCCAATATCCCTCTGGCACTGTGCAATGTCCCTCTGGCACTGTGTATTGTCCCTCTGACATTGGCCAATGTCCCTCTGGCACTGTGCAATGTCCCTCTGGCACTGTGTAAAGTCCCTCTGGCACTGCGCAATGTCCCTCTGGCACTGGGAAATGCCATCTGGCACTGTGCAATGTCATTCTGGCACTGTGCAATGTCCCTCTGGCACTGTTCAATGTCCATCTGGCACATGGCAATGTCATTATGGCACTGTGCAATGTCCCTCTGGCACTGTAAAATGTCCCTCTTGAGCTGTGTAATCTCCCTCTGGGGCTGTGCAATGTCCCTCTGGCACTCTGCAATGTCCTTCTAGCACTGTACAATGTCCCTCTGGCAGTGTGCAATGTCCCTCTGGCACTGCAATGTCATTCCGGCACTGTGAAATGGCCCTCTCGAGCTGTGCAATCTCCCTCTCGCACTGTGCAATGTCCCTCTGGCACTGTGCAATGCCCTCTGGCACTGTTCAATGCCCCTCTGGCACGGTGCAATGTCCCTCTGGCACAGTGCAATGTCATTCTGGCACTGTGCACTGTCCTTCTGACACTGTGCAATGTCCCTCTCGAGCCGTACAATCTCCCTCTGGCACTGTGCAATGCCCTCTGGCACTGTGCAATGTCATTCTGGTACTGTTCAATGTCCCTCTGGCACTGTGCAATGTCCCTCTGGCACTGTGCAATGTCCCTTTGGCACAGTGCAATGTCCCTCTGGCACTGGGCAATGTCCTTCTGGGACCGTGTAATGTCCGTGAGGCACTGCGCAATGTCCCTCTCGAACTGTGCAATGTCCCTCTCGGACTGTGCAATGTCCCTCTGGCACTGTCCCCTTGCACTGCAATTTCCCTCTGGTACTGTGTAATGTCCCTCTGGCACAATGCAAGGTCCCTCTGACATGGTGCAACGCCCCTCGGGCACTGCACAATGTCACTCGGGCACTGCAATGTCGCTTTGGCACTGTGCAATGTCCCTCTGGGACTGTGTAATGTCCCTCTGGCACTGTGCAATGTCATTCTGGCACTGTGCAATGTCCCTCTGGGGCTGTGTAATGTCCTTCTGGCACTGTGCAATGTCATTCTGGCACTGTGCAATGTCCCTCTGGGGCTGTGTAATGTCCTTCTGGCACTGTGCAATGTACCTCTGGCACTGTACAACGTCCCTCTTGAGCTGTGTAATCTCCCTCTGGAGCTGTGCAATGTCCCTCTGGGGCTTGCAAAATCTCTCTGGCACTGCAATGTCATTCCGGCACTGTGCAATGGCCCTCTCGAGCTGTGCAGTCTCCCTCTCGCACTGTGCAATGTCCCTCTGGCACTGTGCAATGCCCTCTGGCACTGTTCAATGCCCCTCTGGCACTGTGCAATGTCCCTCTGGCACAGTGCAATGTCATTCTGACACTGTGCCATGTCCCTCTCGAGCCGTACAATCTCCCTCTGGCACTGTGCAATGCCCTCTGGCACTGTGCAATGTCATTCTGACACTGTTCAATGTCCCTCTGGCACTGTGCAATGTCCCTCTGGCACAGTGCAATGTCATTCTGGCACTGTGCAATGTCCCTTTGGTACAGTGCAATTTTCCTCTGGCACTGTGCAATGTCCCTCTGGGACCGTGTAATGTCCGTGTGGCACTGCGCAATGTCCCTCTCGAACTGTGCAATGTGCCTCTCGGACTGTGCAATGTCCCTCTGGCACTGTCCCCTGGCACTGCAATTTCCCTCTGGTACTGTGTAATGTCCCTCTGGCACAGTGCAAGGTCCCTCTGACATGGTGCAACGCCCCTCTGGCACTGCACAATGTCACTCGGGCACTGCAATGTCGCTTTGGCACTGTGCAATGTCCCTCTGGGACTGTGTAATGTCCCTCTGGCACTGTGCAATGTCATTCTGGCACTGTGCAATGTCCCTCTGGGGCTGTGTAATCTCCTTCTGGCACTGTGCAATGTCCCTCTGGCACTGTGCAATGTCCTTCTGGGGCTTGCAATATCCCTCTGGCACTATGCAGTGTCCTTCTGGCACTGTGCAATGTCCTTCTGGGGCTGTGTAATGTCCTTCTGGCACTGCGTAATGTCCCCCTGGCACTGTGCAATGTCATTCTGGCACTGTGCAATGTCCCTCTGGGGCTGTGTAATGTCCTTCTGGCACTGTGCAATGTCCCTCTGGCACTGTGCAATGTCCTTCTGGGGCTTGCAATACCCCTCTGGCACTATGCAGTGTCCTTCTGGCACTGTGCAATGTCCCTCTGGGGCTGTGTAATGTCCTTCTGGCACTGTGCAATTTCCCTCTGGCACTGTGCAATGCCCACTGGCACTGTGCAATGTCATTCTGGCACAGTGCAATGTCCCTCTGGCACTGTGCAATGTCCATCTGGCACAGTGCAATGTCATTCTGGCACTGTGCAATGTCCCTCTGGCACTGTGCAATGTCTCTCTCGAGCGGTGCAATCTCCCTCTGGGACTGTGCAATGCCCTTCTAACACAGTGCAATGTCCCTCTGGCACTGTGCAATGTCCCTCTGGCCCTGTGCAATGTCCCTCTGGCACTGTGCAAAGTCCCTCTGGCACACTGCAACTTCCCTCTGGGACTGTGTAATGTCCCTCTGGCACTGGGCAATGTCATTCTGGCACTGTGCAATGTCCATCTGGGGCTGTGCAATGTCCTTCTGGCAGTGTGTAATGTCCCTCTGGCACTGTGCAATGTCCTGCTGGGGCTTGCAATATCCGTCTGGCACAATGCAGTGTCCCTCTCGCACTGTGCAATGTCCCTCTGGCACTGTGCAATGTCCTTCTGGGGCTTGCAATATCCCAATGGCACAATGCAGTGCCCTTCTGGCACTGTGCAATGTCATTCTGACACTGTGCAATGTCTCTCTGTGACTGTGTATTGTCCCTCTGGCACTGTGCAATATCCCTCTGACACTGTGCAATGTCCTTCTGGAGCTTCCAATATCCCTCTGGCACTGTGCAATGTCCCTCTCGCACTGTGTATTGTCCCTCTGGCACTGTGTAATGTCCCTCTGGCACTGTGCAAGGTCCCTCTTGCACTGTGCAATGTCCCTCTGGCAATGTGCAAAGTCCCTCTTGCACTGCGCAATGTCCCTCTGACACCGTGCAGTGTCCCCCTGGCACCGTGCAATGTCCCTCTGGGGCTGTGCAATGCCCCTCTGGCACTGTGCAATGTCCGTCTGGGGCTTGCAATATCTCTCTGGCACTGTGCAATGTCATTCTGGCACTGTGCAATGTCCCTCTCGAGCTGTGCAATCTCCCCCTGGCACAGTGCAATCTCCCTCTGGCACTGTGCAATGCCCTCTGGCACTGTGCAATGTCATTCTGGCACTGTGCAATTTCCCTCAGGCACTGTGCAATGCCCTCTGGCACTGTGCAATGTCATTCTGGCACAGTGCAATGTCCCTCTGGCACTGTGCAATATCCATCTGGCACAGTGCAATGTCATTCTGGCACTGTGCATTGTCCCTCTGGCACTCTGCAATGTCTCTCTCGAGCGGTGCAATCTCCCTCTGGGACTGTGCAATGCCATTCTGACACAGTGCAATGTCCCTCAGACACTGTGCAATGTCCCTCTGCCACTGTGCAAAGTCCCTCTGGCCCTGTGCAATGTCCCTCTGGCCCTGTGCAATGTCCCTCTGGCACTGTGGAATGCCCTTGTGGCACTGTGCAATGTCCTCTGGCACTGTGTAATTTCCCTCTGGCACTGTGCAATGTCCCTATGGCACTGGGCAATGTCATTCTGGCACTGTGCAATGTCCATCTGGGGCTGTGCAATGTCCTTCTGGCACTGTGTAATGTCCCTCTGGCACTGTGCAATGTCCTTCTGGGGCTTGCAATATCCCTCTGGCACAATGCAGTGTCCATCTGGCACTGTGCAATGTCCCTCTGGCACTGTGTAATGTCCATCTGGCACTGTGCAATGACCTTCTTGCACTGTGCAATGTCACTCTGGGGCTGTGCAATGTCTTTATGGTACTGTGCAATGTCCCTCTGGGACTGTGCAATGTCCTTCTAACACAGTGCAATGTCCGTCTGGCACTGGGCAATGTCGCTCTGGCATTGTGCAATGTCCCTCTGGGACTGTGCAATGTCCTTCTGACACAGTGCAATGACCCTCTGGCACTGTGCAATGTCCCTCTGGCACTGGGCAATGTCCCTCTGGCACTGTGCAATGTCCTTCTGACACAGTGCAATGTCCCTCTGGCACTGTGAAATGGCCCTCTGGCACCTTGCAATATCCCTCTGGGACTGTGCAATGTCTCTCTCTGGGACTGTGCAATCTCCCTCTGGCATGGTTGCAATGTCCGTTTGTGACAGTGCATGTGCCTCTTGCACTGTGCGTTCTCCATTTTGCATTGTGCAATGTCCCTCTGGCATTGTGCAATGTCCTTTTGGGACTGAGCAATGACCCTCGGGGGCTGTGCAATGTCCCTCTGGCGCTGTGCAATGCCCCTCTGGCACTGTGCAATGTCCCACTGGCACTGTTAAGTGACCCTCAGGCACTCAGCAATGTCCCTCTGACACTGTGCAATGTCCCTCTGGCACCTTGCAATATCCCTCTGGGACTGTGCAATGTCTCTCTCTGGGACTGTGCAATCTCCCTCTGGCATGGTTGCAATGTCCGTTTGTGACAGTGCATGTGCCTCTTGCACTGTGCGTTCTCCATTTTGCATTGTGCAATGTCCCTCTGGCATTGTGCAATGTCCTTTTGGGACTGAGCAATGACCCTCGGGGGCTGTGCAATGTCCCTCTGGCGCTGTGCAATGCCCCTCTGGCACTGTGCAATGTCCCACTGGCACTGTTAAGTGACCCTCAGGCACTCAGCAATGTCCCTCTGACACTGTGCAATGTCCCTCTGGCACCTTGCAATATCCCTCTGGGACTGTGCAATGTCTCTCTCTGGGACTGTGCAATCTCCCTCTGGCATGGTTGCAATGTCCGTTTGTGACAGTGCATGTGCCTCTTGCACTGTGCGTTATCCATTTTGCATTGTGCAATGTTCCTCTGGCATTGTGCAATGTCCCTCTGGCATTGTGCAATGTCCTTTTGGGACTGCGCAATGACCCTCTGGGGCTGTGCAATGTCCCTCTGGCGCTGTGCAATGCCCCTCTGGCACTGTGCAATGTCCCACTGGCACTGTGAAATGACCCCCAGGCACTCAGCAATGTCCCTCTGACACTGTGCAATGTCCCTCTGGCACTGTGCAATGTCCCTCTGGGGCTTCCAATATCCCTCTGGCACTGTGCAATGTCCCTCTGGCACTGTGTATTGTCCCTCTGGCACTGTGCAATGTCCCTCTGGGGCTTCCAATATCCCTCTGGCACTGTGCAATATCCCTCTGGCACTGTGCAACGTCTCTCTGGCACTGTGCATTGTCCCTCTGGCACTGTGCAATGTCCCTCTGGCACTGGGTAATGTCCCTCTGGCACCATGCAATGTCCCTCTGACACTGTGCAATGTCCCTCTCGGACTGTGCAATGTCCCTCTGGCACTGTTCTCTGGCACTGTGCAATTTCCCTCCGGCACTGTGTAATGTCCCTCTGGCACAGTGCAATGTCCCTCTGTCACTGTGCAACGTCCCTCGGGCACTGCAATGTCCCTCTGGCACTGTGCAATGTCCATCTGGGACTGTGTAATGTCCCTCTGGCACTGTGCAATGTAATTCTGGCACTGTGCAATGTCCCTCTGGGGCTGCGTAATGTCCTTCTAGCACTGTGCAATGTTCCTCTGGCACTGTGCAATGTCCGTCTGGGGCTTGCAATATCCCTCTGGCACTATGCAGTTTCCTTCTGGCACTTTGCAATGTCCCTCCAAGGCTGAGCAATGTCCCTCTTGCACTGTGTAATGTCCCTCTGGCACTGTGCAATGTCCCTCTGGCACTGTGCAATGTCCCTCTGGGGCTGTGCAGTGTCCTTCTGGGACTGTGCAATGTCACTGTGGGGCTGTGCATTTCCCTTCTGACACAGTGCAATGTCCCTCCGGCACTGTGCAAAGTCCCTCGGGCACAGTGCAATGTCCCTCTGGCACAGTGCAATGTCCCTCTGGCATTGTGCAATATCCCTCTGGAACTGTGTATTGTCCCTCTGGCACTGTGCAATATTCCTCTGACACTGTGCAATGTCACTCTGGGGCTTCCAATATCCCTCTGGCACTGTGCAATGTCCCTCTGGCACTGTGTATTGTCCCTCTGACATTGGCCAATGTCCCTCTGGCACTGTGCAATGTGCCTCTGGCACTGTGTAATGTCCCTCTGGCACTGCGCAATGTCCCTCTGGCACTGGGAAATGCCATCTGGCACTGTGCAATGTCATTCTGGCACTGTGCAATGTCCCTCTGGCACTGTTCAATGTCCATCTGGCACATGGCAATGTCATTATGGCACTGTGCAATGTCCCTCTGGCACTGTAAAATGTCCCTCTTGAGCTGTGTAATCTCCCTCTGGGGCTGTGCAATGTCCCTCTGGCACTCTGCAATGTCCTTCTAGCACTGTACAATGTCCCTCTGGCAGTGTGCAATGTCCCTCTGGCACTGCAATGTCATTCCGGCACTGTGAAATGGCCCTCTCGAGCTGTGCAATCTCCCTCTCGCACTGTGCAATGTCCCTCTGGCACTGTGCAATGCCCTCTGGCACTGTTCAATGCCCCTCTGGCACGGTGCAATGTCCCTCTGGCACAGTGCAATGTCATTCTGGCACTGTGCACTGTCCTTCTGACACTGTGCAATGTCCCTCTCGAGCCGTACAATCTCCCTCTGGCACTGTGCAATGCCCTCTGGCACTGTGCAATGTCATTCTGGTACTGTTCAATGTCCCTCTGGCACTGTGCAATGTCCCTCTGGCACTGTGCAATGTCCCTTTGGCACAGTGCAATGTCCCTCTGGCACTGGGCAATGTCCTTCTGGGACCGTGTAATGTCCGTGAGGCACTGCGCAATGTCCCTCTCGAACTGTGCAATGTCCCTCTCGGACTGTGCAATGTCCCTCTGGCACTGTCCCCTTGCACTGCAATTTCCCTCTGGTACTGTGTAATGTCCCTCTGGCACAATGCAAGGTCCCTCTGACATGGTGCAACGCCCCTCGGGCACTGCACAATGTCACTCGGGCACTGCAATGTCGCTTTGGCACTGTGCAATGTCCCTCTGGGACTGTGTAATGTCCCTCTGGCACTGTGCAATGTCATTCTGGCACTGTGCAATGTCCCTCTGGGGCTGTGTAATGTCCTTCTGGCACTGTGCAATGTCATTCTGGCACTGTGCAATGTCCCTCTGGGGCTGTGTAATGTCCTTCTGGCACTGTGCAATGTACCTCTGGCACTGTACAACGTCCCTCTTGAGCTGTGTAATCTCCCTCTGGAGCTGTGCAATGTCCCTCTGGGGCTTGCAAAATCTCTCTGGCACTGCAATGTCATTCCGGCACTGTGCAATGGCCCTCTCGAGGTGTGCAGTCTCCCTCTCGCACTGTGCAACGTCCCTCTGGCACTGTGCAATGCCCTCTGGCACTGTTCAATGCCCCTCTGGCACTGTGCAATGTCCCTCTGGCACAGTGCAATGTCATTCTGACACTGTGCCATGTCCCTCTCGAGCCGTACAATCTCCCTCTGGCACTGTGCAATGCCCTCTGGCACTGTGCAATGTCATTCTGGCACTGTTCAATGTCCCTCTGGCACTGTGCAATGTCCCTCTGGCACAGTGCAATGTCATTCTGGCACTGTGCAATGTCCCTTTGGTACAGTGCAATTTTCCTCTGGCACTGTGCAATGTCCCTCTGGGACCGTGTAATGTCCGTGTGGCACTGCGCAATGTCCCTCTCGAACTGTGCAATGTGCCTCTCGGACTGTGCAATGTCCCTCTGGCACTGTCCCCTGGCACTGCAATTTCCCTCTGGTACTGTGTAATGTCCCTCTGGCACAGTGCAAGGTCCCTCTGACATGGTGCAACGCCCCTCTGGCACTGCACAATGTCACTCGGGCACTGCAATGTCGCTTTGGCACTGTGCAATGTCCCTCTGGGACTGTGTAATGTCCCTCTGGCACTGTGCAATGTCATTCTGGCACTGTGCAATGTCCCTCTGGGGCTGTGTAATCTCCTTCTGGCACTGTGCAATGTCCCTCTGGCACTGTGCAATGTCCTTCTGGGGCTTGCAATATCCCTCTGGCACTATGCAGTGTCCTTCTGGCACTGTGCAATGTCCTTCTGGGGCTGTGTAATGTCCTTCTGGCACTGCGTAATGTCCCCCTGGCACTGTGCAATGTCATTCTGGCACTGTGCAATGTCCCTCTGGGGCTGTGTAATGTCCTTCTGGCACTGTGCAATGTCCCTCTGGCACTGTGCAATGTCCTTCTGGGGCTTGCAATACCCCTCTGGCACTATGCAGTGTCCTTCTGGCACTGTGCAATGTCCCTCTGGGGCTGTGTAATGTCCTTCTGGCACTGTGCAATTTCCCTCTGGCACTGTGCAATGCCCACTGGCACTGTGCAATGTCATTCTGGCACAGTGCAATGTCCCTCTGGCACTGTGCAATGTCCATCTGGCACAGTGCAATGTCATTCTGGCACTGTGCAATGTCCCTCTGGCACTGTGCAATGTCTCTCTCGAGCGGTGCAATCTCCCTCTGGGACTGTGCAATGCCCTTCTAACACAGTGCAATGTCCCTCTGGCACTGTGCAATGTCCCTCTGGCCCTGTGCAATGTCCCTCTGGCACTGTGCAAAGTCCCTCTGGCACATGCAACTTCCCTCTGGGACTGTGTAATGTCCCTCTGGCACTGGGCAATGTCATTCTGGCACTGTGCAATGTCCATCTGGGGCTGTGCAATGTCCTTCTGGCAGTGTGTAATGTCCCTCTGGCACTGTGCAATGTCCTTCTGGGGCTTGCAATATCCGTCTGGCACAATGAAGTGTCCCTCTCGCACTGTGCAATGTCCCTCTGGCACTGTGCAATGTCCTTCTGGGGCTTGCAATATCCCACTGGCACAATGCAGTGCCCTTCTGGCACTGTGCAATGTCATTCTGACACTGTGCAATGTCTCTCTGTGACTGTGTATTGTCCCTCTGGCACTGTGCAATATCCCTCTGACACTGTGCAATGTCCTTCTGGAGCTTCCAATATCCCTCTGGCACTGTGCAATGTCCCTCTCGCACTGTGTATTGTCCCTCTGGCACTGTGTAATGTCCCTCTGGCACTGTGCAAGGTCCCTCTTGCACTGTGCAATGTCCCTCTGCCAATGTGCAAAGTCCCTCTTGCACTGCGCAATGTCCCTCTGACACCGTGCAGTGTCCCCCTGGCACCGTGCAATGTCCCTCTGGGGCTGTGCAATGCCCCTCTGGCACTGTGCAATGTCCGTCTGGGGCTTGCAATATCTCTCTGGCACTGTGCAATGTCATTCTGGCACTGTGCAATGTCCCTCTCGAGCTGTGCAATCTCCCCCTGGCACAGTGCAATCTCCCTCTGGCACTGTGCAATGCCCTCTGGCACTGTGCAATGTCATTCTGGCACTGTGCAATTTCCCTCAGGCACTGTGCAATGCCCTCTGGCACTGTGCAATGTCATTCTGGCACAGTGCAATGTCCCTCTGGCACTGTGCAATATCCATCTGGCACAGTGCAATGTCATTCTGGCACTGTGCATTGTCCCTCTGGCACTCTGCAATGTCTCTCTCGAGCGGTGCAATCTCCCTCTGGGACTGTGCAATGCCCTTCTGACACAGTGCAATGTCCCTCAGACACTGTGCAATGTCCCTCTGCCACTGTGCAAAGTCCCTCTGGCCCTGTGCAATGTCCCTCTGGCCCTGTGCAATGTCCCTCTGGCACTGTGGAATGCCCTTGTGGCACTGTGCAATGTCCTCTGGCACTGTGTAATTTCCCTCTGGCACTGTGCAATGTCCCTATGGCACTGGGCAATGTCATTCTGGCACTGTGCAATGTCCATCTGGGGCTGTGCAATGTCCTTCTGGCACTGTGTAATGTCCCTCTGGCACTGTGCAATGTCCTTCTGGGGCTTGCAATATCCCTCTGGCACAATGCAGTGTCCATCTGGCACTGTGCAATGTCCCTCTGGCACTGTGTAATGTCCATCTGGCACTGTGCAATGACCTTCTTGCACTGTGCAATGTCACTCTGGGGCTGTGCAATGTCTTTATGGTACTGTGCAATGTCCCTCTGGCACAGTGCAATGTCATTCTGACACTGTGCCATGTCCCTCTCGAGCCGTACAATCTCCCTCTGGCACTGTGCAATGCCCTCTGGCACTGTGCAATGTCATTCTGGCACTGTTCAATGTCCCTCTGGCACTGTGCAATGTCCCTCTGGCACAGTGCAATGTCATTCTGGCACTGTGCAATGTCCCTTTGGTACAGTGCAATTTTCCTCTGGCACTGTGCAATGTCCCTCTGGGACCGTGTAATGTCCGTGTGGCACTGCGCAATGTCCCTCTCGAACTGTGCAATGTGCCTCTCGGACTGTGCAATGTCCCTCTGGCTCTGTCCCCTGGCACTGCAATTTCCCTCTGGTACTGTGTAATGTCCCTCTGGCACAGTGCAAGGTCCCTCTGACATGGTGCAACGCCCCTCTGGCACTGCACAATGTCACTCGGGCACTGCAATGTCGCTTTGGCACTGTGCAATGTCCCTCTGGGACTGTGTAATGTCCCTCTGGCACTGTGCAATGTCATTCTGGCACTGTGCAATGTCCCTCTGGGGCTGTGTAATCTCCTTCTGGCACTGTGCAATGTCCCTCTGGCACTGTGCAATGTCCTTCTGGGGCTTGCAATATCCCTCTGGCACTATGCAGTGTCCTTCTGGCACTGTGCAATGTCCTTCTGGGGCTGTGTAATGTCCTTCTGGCACTGCGTAATGTCCCCCTGGCACTGTGCAATGTCATTCTGGCACTGTGCAATGTCCCTCTGGGGCTGTGTAATGTCCTTCTGGCACTGTGCAATGTCCCTCTGGCACTGTGCAATGTCCTTCTGGGGCTTGCAATACCCCTCTGGCACTATGCAGTGTCCTTCTGGCACTGTGCAATGTCCCTCTGGGGCTGTGTAATGTCCTTCTGGCACTGTGCAATTTCCCTCTGGCACTGTGCAATGCCCACTGGCACTGTGCAATGTCATTCTGGCACAGTGCAATGTCCCTCTGGCACTGTGCAATGTCCATCTGGCACAGTGCAATGTCATTCTGGCACTGTGCAATGTCCCTCTGGCACTGTGCAATGTCTCTCTCGAGCGGTGCAATCTCCCTCTGGGACTGTGCAATGCCCTTCTAACACAGTGCAATGTCCCTCTGGCACTGTGCAATGTCCCTCTGGCCCTGTGCAATGTCCCTCTGGCACTGTGCAAAGTCCCTCTGGCACACTGCAACTTCCCTCTGGGACTGTGTAATGTCCCTCTGGCACTGGGCAATGTCATTCTGGCACTGTGCAATGTCCATCTGGGGCTGTGCAATGTCCTTCTGGCAGTGTGTAATGTCCCTCTGGCACTGTGCAATGTCCTTCTGGGGCTTGCAATATCCGTCTGGCACAATGCAGTGTCCCTCTCGCACTGTGCAATGTCATTCTGGCACTGTGCAATGTCCCTCTGGCACTGTGCAATGTCCTTCTGGGGCTTGCAATATCCCACTGGCACAATGCAGTGCCCTTCTGGCACTGTGCAATGTCATTCTGACACTGTGCAATGTCTCTCTGTGACTGTGTATTGTCCCTCTGGCACTGTGCAATATCCCTCTGGCACTGTGCAATGTCCCTCTCGCACTGTGTATTGTCCCTCTGGCACTGTGTAATGTCCCTCTGGCACTGTGCAAGGTCCCTCTTGCACTGTGCAATGTCCCTCTGGCAATGTGCAAAGTCCCTCTTGCACTGCGCAATGTCCCTCTGACACCGTGCAGTGTCCCCCTGGCACCGTGCAATGTCCCTCTGGGGCTGTGCAATGCCCCTCTGGCACTGTGCAATGTCCGTCTGGGGCTTGCAATATCTCTCTGGCACTGTGCAATGTCATTCTGGCACTGTGCAATGTCCCTCTCGAGCTGTGCAATCTCCCCCTGGCACAGTGCAATCTCCCTCTGGCACTGTGCAATGCCCTCTGGCACTGTGCAATGTCATTCTGGCACTGTGCAATTTCCCTCAGGCACTGTGCAATGCCCTCTGGCACTGTGCAATGTCATTCTGGCACAGTGCAATGTCCCTCTGGCACTGTGCAATATCCATCTGGCACAGTGCAATGTCATTCTGGCACTGTGCATTGTCCCTCTGGCACTCTGCAATGTCTCTCTCGAGCGGTGCAATCTCCCTCTGGGACTGTGCAATGCCCTTCTGACACAGTGCAATGTCCCTCAGACACTGTGCAATGTCCCTCTGCCACTGTGCAAAGTCCCTCTGGCCCTGTGCAATGTCCCTCTGGCCCTGTGCAATGTCCCTCTGGCACTGTGGAATGCCCTTGTGGCACTGTGCAATGTCCTCTGGCACTGTGTAATTTCCCTCTGGCACTGTGCAATGTCCCTATGGCACTGGGCAATGTCATTCTGGCACTGTGCAATGTCCATCTGGGGCTGTGCAATGTCCTTCTGGCACTGTGTAATGTCCCTCTGGCACTGTGCAATGTCCTTCTGGGGCTTGCAATATCCCTCTGGCACAATGCAGTGTCCATCTGGCACTGTGCAATGTCCCTCTGGCACTGTGTAATGTCCATCTGGCACTGTGCAATGACCTTCTTGCACTGTGCAATGTCACTCTGGGGCTGTGCAATGTCTTTATGGTACTGTGCAATGTCCCTCTGGGACTGTGCAATGTCCTTCTAACACAGTGCAATGTCCTTCTGGCACTGGGCAATGTCGCTCTGGCATTGTGCAATGTCCCTCTGGGACTGTGCAATGTCCTTCTGACACAGTGCAATGACCCTCTGGCACTGTGCAATGTCCCTCTGGCACTGGGCAATGTCCCTCTGGCACTGTGCAATGTCCTTCTGACACAGTGCAATGTCCCTCTGGCACTGTGAAATGGCCCTCTGGCACCTTGCAATATCCCTCTGGGACTGTGCAATGTCTCTCTCTGGGACTGTGCAATCTCCCTCTGGCATGGTTGCAATGTCCGTTTGTGACAGTGCATGTGCCTCTTGCACTGTGCGTTCTCCATTTTGCATTGTGCAATGTCCCTCTGGCATTGTGCAATGTCCTTTTGGGACTGAGCAATGACCCTCGGGGGCTGTGCAATGTCCCTCTGGCGCTGTGCAATGCCCCTCTGGCACTGTGCAATGTCCCACTGGCACTGTTAAGTGACCCTCAGGCACTCAGCAATGTCCCTCTGACACTGTGCAATGTCCCTCTGGCACCTTGCAATATCCCTCTGGGACTGTGCATTGTCTCTCTCTGGGACTGTGCAATCTCCCTCTGGCATGGTTGCAATGTCCGTTTGTGACAGTGCATGTGCCTCTTGCACTGTGCGTTCTCCATTTTGCATTGTGCAATGTCACTCTGGGACTGTGCATTGCCCTTCTGACGCAGTGCAATGTCTCACTGGCACTGTGAAATGACCCTCAGGCACTCAGCAATGTCCCTCTGACACTGTGCAATGTCCCTCTGGCATTGTGCAATATCCCTCTGGGACTGTGTATTGTCCCTCTGGGACTGTGCATTATTCCTCTGACACTGTGCAATGTCCCTCTGGGGCTTCCAATATCCCTCTGGCACTGTGCAATGTCCCTCTGGCACTGTGTATTGTACCTCTGGCACTGTGCAATGTCCCTCTGGCACTGTGCAAAGTCCCTCTGGCACTGTGCAATGTCCCTCTGGCACTGTGCAATGTCCCTCTCGGACTGTGCAATGTCCCTCTGGCACTGTTCTCTAGCACTGTGCAATTTCCCTCTGGCACTGTGTAATGTCCCTCTGACACTGTGCAACGTCCCTCGGGCACTGCGCAATGTCACTCGGGCACTGCAATGTCCCTCTGACACTGTGCAATGTCCCTCGGGCACTGTGTAATGTCCCTCTGGCACTGTGCAACGTCCTTCGGGCACTGTGTAATATCCCTCTGGCACTGTGCAATGTCATTCTGGCACTGTGCAATGTCCCTCTGGGGCTGTGTAATGTCCTTCTGTCACTGTGCAATGTCCCTCTGGCACTGTGCAATGTCCTTCTGGGGCTTGCAATATCCCTCTGGCACTATGCAGTGTCCTTCTGGCACTTTGCAATGTCCTTCTGGGACTGTGCAATGTCACTCTGGGACTGTGCATTGCCCTTCTGACGCAGTGCAATGACCCACTGGCACTGTGAAATGACCCTCAGGCACTCAGCAATGTCCCTCTGACACTGTGCAATGTCCCTCTGGCATTGTGCAATATCCCTCTGGGACTGTGTATTGTCCCTCTGGTACTGTGCAATATTCCTCTGACACTGTGCAATGTCTCTCTGGGGCTTCCAATATCCCTCTGGCACTGTGCAATGTCCCTCTGGCACTGTGTATTGTCCCTCTGTCACTGTGCAATGTCCCTCTGGCACTGTGCAATGTCCCTCTGGCAGTGTATTGTCCCTCTGGCACTGTGCAATGCCCCTCTGGCACTGTGCAAAGTCTCTCTGGCACTGTGCAATGTCCCTCTGGCTCTGTGCAAAGTCCCTCTGGCACTGGGTAAAGTCCCTCTTGCACCGTGCAATGTCCCTCTGGGGCTGTGCAATGCCCCTCTGGCACTCTGCAATGTCCCTCTGGCACTGTACAATGTCCCTATGGCACTTTGCAATGCCCCTCTGGGGCTTGCAATATCTCTCTGGCACTGTGCAATGTCATTCTGGCACTGTGCAATGTCCTTCTGACACTGCGCAATGTCCCTCTGTGGCTTGCGATATCTCTCTGGCTCTGTGCAATGTCATTCTGGCACTGTGCAAATTCCCTCACGAGCTGTGCATTGTCCCTCTGGCACTGTGCAATGTCCTTCTGGCACTGTGCCATGTCCTTCTGGCACTGTGCATTGTCCCTCTGGCACTGTGCAATGTCCAACTGGCACAGTGCAATGTCATTCTGGCACTGGGCAATGTCCCTTTGGCACTGTGCAATGTCCGTCTGGGACCATGTAATGTCCGTCTGGCACTGCACAATGTCCCTCTCGAACTGTGCAATGTCCCTCTGGCACTGTGCAACGTCCCCCTCGGACTGTGCAATGTCCCTCCGGCACTGTCCTCTGGCACTGTGCAATTTCCCTCTGGCACTGTGTAATATCACTCTGGCACAGTGCAATGTCCCTCTGGGGCTGTGTAATGACCTTCTGGCACTGTGCAATGTCCCTCTGGCACTGTGCAATGTCCTTCTGGGGCTTGCAATATCCCTCTGGCACTGTGCAATGTCCCTCTGGCACTGTGTATTGTCCCTCTGGCACTGTGCAATGTCCCTCTGGCACTGTGCAATGTCCCTCTCGAACTCTACAAGGTCCCTCTGGCACTGTGCAATATCCCTCTGACACTGTGCAATGTC
Organism: Scyliorhinus torazame; assembly: GCF_047496885.1. Classification (NCBI taxonomy): domain Eukaryota; kingdom Metazoa; phylum Chordata; class Chondrichthyes; order Carcharhiniformes; family Scyliorhinidae; genus Scyliorhinus; species Scyliorhinus torazame. Next base: position 355,578,809 of record NC_092709.1, on the reverse strand, counting down.
CTTCTGGAGCTTCCAATATCCCTCTGGCACTGTGCAATGTCCCTCTGGCACTGTGTATTGTCCCTCTGGCACTGTGCAATGTCCCTCTGGCACTGTGCAAAGTCCCTCTTGCACTGTGCAATGTCCCTCTCCAACTGTACAAGGTCCCTCTGGCACTGTCCTCTGGCACTGTGCAATTTCCCTCTGGCACTGTGTAATATCCCTCTGACACTGTGCAATGTCCTTCTGGGGCTTCTAATATCCCTCTGGCACTGTGCAATGTCCCTCTGGCACTGTGTATTGTCCCTCTGGGACTGTGCAATGTCCCTCTGGCACTGTGCAAAGTCCCTCTTGCACTGTGCAATGTCCCTCTGGCACTGTGCAAAGTCCCTCTGGCACTGCGCAATGTCCCTCTGATACTGTGCCGTGTCCCCCTGGCACCGTGGAATGTCCCTCTGGGGCTTGCAATATCTCTCTGGCACTGTGCAATGTCATTCTGGCACTGTGCAATGTCCCTCTCGAGCTGTGCAATCTCCCTCTGGCACTGTGAAATGTCCCTCTGGCACTGTGCAATGCCCTCCGGCACTGTGCAATGCCCTCTGGCACTGTGCAATGTCATTCTGGCACTGTGCAATTTCCCTCTGGCACTGTACAATGCCCTCTGGCACTGTGCGATGTCATTCTGGCACAGTGCAATGTCCCTCTGGCACTGTGCAATGTCTCTCTCGAGCGGTGCAATCTCACTATGGGACTGTGCAATGCCCTTCTAACACAGTGCAATGTCCCTCTGACACTGTGCAATGTCCCTCTGGTCCTGTGCAATGTCCCTCTGGCACTGTGCAATGTCCCTCTGGCACTGTGCAATGTCCCTCTGGCACTGTGCAATTTCCCACTGGCACTGTGCAATGTCCCTACGGCACACTGCAACGTCCCTCTGGGACTGTGTAATGTCCCTCTGGCACTGGGCAATGTCATTCTGGCACTGTGCAATGTCCATCTGGGGCTGTGAAATGTCCTTCTGGCTATGTGTAATGTCCCTCTGGCACTGTGCAATGTTCTTCTGGGGCTTGCAATATCCCTCTGGCACAATGCAGTGTCCCCCTGGCACTGTGCAAAGTCATTCTGGCACTGTGCAATGTCCCTCTGGCACTGTGCAATGTCCTTCTGGGGCTTGCAATATCCCTCTGGCACAATGCAGTGCCCATCTGGCACTGTGTAATGTCATTCTGACACTGTGCAATGTCCCTCTGGGACTGTGTATTGTCCCTCTGGCACTGTGCAATATCCCTCTGACACTGTGCAATGTCCTTCTGGGACTTCCAATATCCTTCTGGCACTGTGCAATGTCCCTCTGGCACTGTGCATTGTCCCTCTGGCACTGTGCAATGCCCCTCTGGAACTGTGCAAAGTCCCTCTTGCACTGTGCAATGTCCCTCTGGCCCTGTGCAATGCCATCTGGCACTGTGCAATGTCATTCTGGCACAGTGCAATGTCCCTCTCGAGCTGTGCAATCTCCCCCTGGCACAGTGCAATGTCCCTCTGGCACTGTGCAATGCCCTCTGGCACTGTGCAATGTCATTCTGGCACTGTGCAATTTCCCTCTGGCACTGTGCAATGCCCTCTCGCACTGTGCAATGTCATTCTGGCACAGTGCAATGTCTCTCTGGCACTGTGCAATATCCATCTGGCACAGTGCAATGTCATTCTGGCACAGTGCAATGTCCCTCTGGCACTGTGCAATGTCTCTCCCGAGCGGTGCAGTCTCCCTCTGGGTCTGTGCAATGCCCTTCTGACACAGTGCAATGTCCTTCTGGCACTGTGCAATGTCCCTCTGGCCCTGTGCAATGTCCCTCTGGCCCTGTGCAATGTCCCTCTGGCACTGTGCAATGTCCCTCTGGCACTGTGCAATGTCCTCTGGCACTGTGTAATTTCCCTCTGGCACTGTGCAATGTCCCTATGGCACTGAGCAATGTCATTCTGGCACTGTGCAATGTCCATCTGGGGCTGTGCAATGTCCTTCTGGCACTGTGTAATGTCCCTCTGGCACTATGCAGTGTCCTTCTGGCACTTTGCAATGTCCTTCTGGGACTGTGCAATGTCACTCTGGGACTGTGCATTGCCCTTCTGACGCAGTGCAATGTCCCACTGGCACTGTGAAATGACCCTCAGGCACTCAGCAATGTCCCTCTGACACTGTGCAATGTCCCTCTGGCATTGTGCAATATCCCTCTGGGACTGTGTATTGTCCCTCTGGTACTGTGCAATATTCCTCTGACACTGTGCAATGTCTCTCTGGGGCTTCCAATATCCCTCTGGCACTGTGCAATGTCCCTCTGGCACTGTGTATTGTCCCTCTGTCACTGTGCAATGTCCCTCTGGCACTGTGCAATGTCCCTCTGGCAGTGTATTGTCCCTCTGGCACTGTGCAATGCCCCTCTGGCACTGTGCAAAGTCTCTCTGGCACTGTGCAATGTCCCTCTGGCTCTGTGCAAAGTCCCTCTGGCACTGGGTAAAGTCCCTCTTGCACCGTGCAATGTCCCTCTGGGGCTGTGCAATGCCCCTCTGGCACTCTGCAATGTCCCTCTGGCACTGTACAATGTCCCTATGGCACTTTGCAATGCCCCTCTGGGGCTTGCAATATCTCTCTGGCACTGTGCAATGTCATTCTGGCACTGTGCAATGTCCTTCTGACACTGCGCAATGTCCCTCTGTGGCTTGCGATATCTCTCTGGCTCTGTGCAATGTCATTCTGGCACTGTGCAAATTCCCTCACGAGCTGTGCATTGTCCCTCTGGCACTGTGCAATGTCCTTCTGGCACTGTGCCATGTCCTTCTGGCACTGTGCATTGTCCCTCTGGCACTGTGCAATGTCCAACTGGCACAGTGCAATGTCATTCTGGCACTGGGCAATGTCCCTTTGGCACTGTGCAATGTCCGTCTGGGACCATGTAATGTCCGTCTGGCACTGCACAATGTCCCTCTCGAACTGTGCAATGTCCCTCTGGCACTGTGCAACGTCCCCCTCGGACTGTGCAATGTCCCTCCGGCACTGTCCTCTGGCACTGTGCAATTTCCCTCTGGCACTGTGTAATATCACTCTGGCACAGTGCAATGTCCCTCTGGGGCTGTGTAATGACCTTCTGGCACTGTGCAATGTCCCTCTGGCACTGTGCAATGTCCTTCTGGGGCTTGCAATATCCCTCTGGCACTGTGCAATGTCCCTCTGGCACTGTGTATTGTCCCTCTGGCACTGTGCAATGTCCCTCTGGCACTGTGCAATGTCCCTCTCGAACTCTACAAGGTCCCTCTGGCACTGTGCAATATCCCTCTGACACTGTGCAATGTCCTTCTGGAGCTTCCAATATCCCTCTGGCACTGTGCAATGTCCCTCTGGCACTGTGTATTGTCCCTCTGGCACTGTGCAATGTCCCTCTGGCACTGTGCAAAGTCCCTCTTGCACTGTGCAATGTCCCTCTCGAACTGTACAAGGTCCCTCTGGCACTGTCCTCTGGCACTGTGCAATTTCCCTCTGGCACTGTGTAATATCCCTCTGACACTGTGCAATGTCCTTCTGGGGCTTCTAATATCCCTCTGGCACTGTGCAATGTCCCTCTGGCACTGTGTATTGTCCCTCTGGGACTGTGCAATGTCCCTCTGGCACTGTGCAAAGTCCCTCTTGCACTGTGCAATGTCCCTCTGGCACTGTGCAAAGTCCCTCTGGCACTGCGCAATGTCCCTCTGATACTGTGCAGTGTCCCCCTGGCACCGTGGAATGTCCCTCTGGGGCTTGCAATATCTCTCTGGCACTGTGCAATGTCATTCTGGCACTGTGCAATGTCCCTCTCGAGCTGTGCAATCTCCCTCTGGCACTGTGAAATGTCCCTCTGGCACTGTGCAATGCCCTCCGGTACTGTGCAATGCCCTCTGGCACTGTGCAATGTCATTCTGGCACTGTGCAATTTCCCTCTGGCACTGTACAATGCCCTCTGGCACTGTGCGATGTCATTCTGGCACAGTGCAATGTCCCTCTGGCACTGTGCAATGTCTCTCTCGAGCGGTGCAATCTCACTATGGGACTGTGCAATGCCCTTCTAACACAGTGCAATGTCCCTCTGACACTGTGCAATGTCCCTCTGGTCCTGTGCAATGTCCCTCTGGCACTGTGCAATGTCCCTCTGGCACTGTGCAATGTCCCTCTGGCACTGTGCAATTTCCCACTGGCACTGTGCAATGTCCCTATGGCACACTGCAACGTCCCTCTGGGACTGTGTAATGTCCCTCTGGCACTGGGCAATGTCATTCTGGCACTGTGCAATGTCCATCTGGGGCTGTGAAATGTCCTTCTGGCAATGTGTAATGTCCCTCTGGCACTGTGCAATGTCCTTCTGGGGCTTGCAATATCCCTCTGGCACAATGCAGTGCCCCCCTGGCACTGTGCAAAGTCATTCTGGCGCTGTGCAATGTCCCTCTGGGGCTGTGTAATGACCTTCTGGCACTGTGCAATGTCCCTCTGGCACTGTGCAATGTCCTTCTGGGGCTTGCAATATCCCTCTGGCACAATGCAGTGCCCATCTGGCACTGTGCAATGTCATTCTGACACTGTGCAATGTCCCTCTGGGACTGTGTATTGTCCCTCTGGCACTGTGCAATATCCCTCTGACACTGTGCAATGTCCTTCTGGGACTTCCAATATCCTTCTGGCACTGTGCAATGTCCCTCTGGCACTGTGCATTGTCCCTCTGGCACTGTGCAATGCCCCTCTGGAACTGTGCAAAGTCCCTCTTGCACTGTGCAATGTCCCTCTGGCCCTGTGCAATGCCATCTGGCACTGTGCAATGTCATTCTGGCACAGTGCAATGTCCCTCTCGAGCTGTGCAATCTCCCCCTGGCACAGTGCAATGTCCCTCTGGCACTGTGCAATGCCCTCTGGCACTGTGCAATGTCATTCTGGCACTGTGCAATTTCCCTCTGGCACTGTGCAATGCCCTCTCGCACTGTGCAATGTCATTCTGGCACAGTGCAATGTCTCTCTGGCACTGTGCAATATCCATCTGGCACAGTGCAATGTCATTCTGGCACAGTGCAATGTCCCTCTGGCACTGTGCAATGTCTCTCCCGAGCGGTGCAGTCTCCCTCTGGGTCTGTGCAATGCCCTTCTGACACAGTGCAATGTCCTTCTGGCACTGTGCAATGTCCCTCTGGCCCTGAGCAATGTCCCTCTGGCCCTGTGCAATGTCCCTCTGGCACTGTGCAATGTCCCTCTGGCACTGTGCAATGTCCTCTGGCACTGTGTAATTTCCCTCTGGCACTGTGCAATGTCCCTATGGCACTGAGCAATGTCATTCTGGCACTGTGCAATGTCCATCTGGGGCTGTGCAATGTCCTTCTGGCACTGTGTAATGTCCCTCTGGCACTGTGCAATGTCCTTCTGGGGCTTGCAATATCCCTCTGGCACAATGCAGTGTCAATCTGGCACTGTGCAATATCCCTCTGGCACTGTGCAATGTCCCTCTGGGACTGTGCAATGTCCTTCTGACACAGTGCAATGACCCTCTGGCACTGTGCAATGTCCCTCTGGCACTGTGCAATGTCCTTCTGACACAGTGCAATGTCCCTCTGGCACTGTGAAATGGCCCTCTGGCACTGTGCAATATCCCTCTGGGACTGAGCAATGTCTCTCTCTGGGACTGTGCAATCTCCCTCTGGCATGGTTGCAATGTCCGTTTGTGACAGTGCATGTGCCTCTTGCACTGTGCGTTCTCCATTTGGCATTGTGCAATGTCCCTCTGGCATTGTGCAATGTCCTTTTGGGACTGAGCAATGTCCCTCTGGGGCTGTGCAATGCCCCTCTGGCACTGTGCAATGCCCCTCTGGCACTGTGCAATGTCCCACTGGCACTGTGAAATGACCCTCAGGCACTCAGCAATGTACCTCTGACACTGTGCAATGTCCCTCTGGCATTGTGCAATATCCCTCTGGGACTGTGTATTGTCCCTCTGGTACTGTGCAATATTCCTCTGACACTGTGCAATGTCCCTCTGGGGCTTCCAATATCCCACTGGCACTGTGCAAAGTCCCACTGGCACTGTGTATTGTTCCTCTGGCACTGTGCAAAGACCCTCTGGCACTGTGCAATGTCCCTCTGGCACTGTGCAATGTCCCTCTGGCACTGTGCAGAGTCCCTCTGGCACTGGGTAATGTCCCTCTGGCACCATGCAATATCCCTCTGGCACTGTGCAATGTCCCTCTCGGACTGTGCAATGCCCCTCTGGCACTGTTCTCTGGCACTGCAATTTCCCCCTGGCACTGTGTAATGTCCCTCTGGCACAGTACAATGTCCCTCTGACACTGTGCAACGTCCCTCGGGCACTGCGCAATGTCACTCGGGAACTGCAATGTCCCTCTGGCACTGTGCAATGTCCCTCTGGGACTGTGTAATATCCCTCTGGCACTGCAATGTCATTCTGGCACTGTGCAATGTCCCTCTGGGGCTGCGTAATGTCCTTCTAGCACTGTGCAATGTTCCTCTGGCACTGTGCAATGTCCGTCTGGGGCTTGCAATATCCCTCTGGCACTATGCAGTTTCCTTCTGGCACTTTGCAATGTCATTCTGGCACTGTGCAATGTCCCTCTGGGGCTGTGTAATGTCCTTCTGGCACTGTGCAATGTCCCTCTGGCACTGTGCAATGTCCTTCTGGGGCTTGCAATATCCCTCTGGCACAATGCAGTGTCAATCTGGCACTGTGCAATATCCCTCTGGCACTGTGTAATGTCCATCTGGCACTGTGCAATGACCTTCTTGCACTGTGCAATGTCCCTCTGGGGCTGAGCAATGTCTATATGGGACTGTGCAATGTCCTTCTAACACAGAGCAATGTCCGCCTGGCACTGGGCAATGTCGCTCTGGCACTGTGCAATGTCCCTCTGGCATTGTGCAATGTCCCTCTGGGACTGTGCAATGTCCTTCTGACACAGTGCAATGACCCTCTGGCACTGTGCAATGTCCCTCTGGCACTGTGCAATGTCCTTCTGACACAGTGCAATGTCCCTCTGGCACTGTGAAATGGCCCTCTGGCACTGTGCAATATCCCTCTGGGACTGAGCAATGTCTCTCTCTGGGACTGTGCAATCTCCCTCTGGCATGGTTGCAATGTCCGTTTGTGACAGTGCATGTGCCTCTTGCACTGTGCGTTCTCCATTTGGCATTGTGCAATGTCCCTCTGGCATTGTGCAATGTCCTTTTGGGACTGAGCAATGTCCCTCTGGGGCTGTGCAATGCCCCTCTGGCACTGTGCAATGCCCCTCTGGCACTGTGCAATGTCCCACTGGCACTGTGAATTGACCCTCAGGCACTCAGCAATGTACCTCTGACACTGTGCAATGTCCCTCTGGCATTGTGCAATATCCCTCTGGGACTGTGTATTGTCCCTCTGGTACTGTGCAATATTCCTCTGACACTGTGCAATGTCCCTCTGGGGCTTCCAATATCCCACTGGCACTGTGCAAAGTCCCACTGGCACTGTGTATTGTTCCTCTGGCACTGTGCAAAGACCCTCTGGCACTGTGCAATGTCCCTCTGGCACTGTGCAATGTCCCTCTGGCACTGTGCAGAGTCCCTCTGGCACTGGGTAATGTCCCTCTGGCACCATGCAATATCCCTCTGGCACTGTGCAATGTCCCTCTCGGACTGTGCAATGCCCCTCTGGCACTGTTCTCTGGCACTGCAATTTCCCCCTGGCACTGTGTAATGTCCCTCTGGCACAGTACAATGTCCCTCTGACACTGTGCAACGTCCCTCGGGCACTGCGCAATGTCACTCGGGAACTGCAATGTCCCTCTGGCACTGTGCAATGTCCCTCTGGGACTGTGTAATATCCCTCTGGCACTGCAATGTCATTCTGGCACTGTGCAATGTCCCTCTGGGGCTGCGTAATGTCCTTCTAGCACTGTGCAATGTTCCTCTGGCACTGTGCAATGTCCGTCTGGGGCTTGCAATATCCCTCTGGCACTATGCAGTTTCCTTCTGGCACTTTGCAATGTCATTCTGGCACTGTGCAATGTCCCTCTGGCACTGTGCAATGTCTCTCTCGAGCGGTGCAATCTCCCTCTGGGACTGTGCAATGACTTCTAACACAGTGCAATGTCCCTCTGACTCTGTGCAATGTCCCTCTGGTCCTGTGCAATGTCCCTCTGCCACTGTGCAATATCACTCTGGCACTGTGCAATGTCCCTCTGGCACTGTGCAATTTCCCACTGGCACTGTGCAATGTCCCTATGGCACACGGCAACGTCCCTCTGGGACTGTGTAATGTCCCTCTGGCATGGGCAATGTCATTCTGGCACTGTTCAATGTCCATCTGGGGCTGTGCAATGTCCTTCTGGCACTGTGTAATGTCCCTCTGGCACTGTGCAATGTCCTTCTGGGGCTTGCAATATCCCTCTGGCACAATGCAGTGTCCCCCTGGCACTGTGCAATGTCATTCTGGCGCTGTGCAATGTCCCTCTGGGGCTGTGTAATGACCTTCTGGCACTGTGCAATGTCCCTCTGGCACTGTGCAATGTCCTTCTGGGGCTTGCAATATCCCTCTGGCACAATGCAGTGCCCTTCTGGCACTGTGCAATGTCATTCAGACACTGTGCAATGTCCCTCTGGGTCTGTGTATTGTCCTTCTGGCACTGTGCAATATCCCTCTGACACTGTGCAATGTCCTTCCGGGGCTTCTAATATCCTTCTGGCACTGTGCAATGTCCCTCTGGCACTGTGTATTGTCCCTCTGGCACTGTGCAATGTCCCTCTGGCACTGTGCAAAGTCCCTCTTGCACTGTGCAATGTCCCTCTGGCACTGTGCAAAGTCCCTCTGGCACTGCGCAATGTCCCTCTGACACTGTGCAGTGTCCCCCTAGCACCGTGCAATGTCCATCTGGGGCTGTGCAATGTCCCTCTGACACTGTGCAATGTCCCTCTGGGGCTTGCAATATCTCTCTGGCACTGTGCAATGTCATTCTGGCACTGTGCAATGTCCCTCTCGAGCTGTGCAATCTCCCCCTGGCACAGTGCAATGCCCTCTGGCACTCTGCAATGTTATTCTGGCACAGTGCAATGTCCCTCTGGCACTGTGCAATATCCATCTGGCACAGTGCAATGTCCCTCTGGCACTGTGCAATGTCTCTCCCGAGCGGTGCAGTCTCCCTCTGGGACTGTGCAATGCCCTTCTGACACAGTGCAATGTCCCTCAGACACTGTGCAATGTCCCTCTGGCACTGTGCAATGTCCCTCTGGCCCTGTGCAATGGCCCTCTGGCCCTGTGCAATGTCCCTCTGGCACTGTGCAATGTCCCTCTGGCACTGTGCAGTGTCCTCTGGCACTGTGCAATTTCCCTCTGGCACTGTGCAATGTCCCTATGGCACTGAGCAATGTCATTCTGGCACTGTGCAATGCCCATCTGGGGCTGTGCAATGTCCTTCTGACACTGTGTAATGTCCCTCTGGCACTGTGCAATGTCCTTCTGGGGCTTGCAATATCCCTCTGGCACAATGCAGTGTCCATCTGGCACTGTTCAATGTCCCTCTGGCACTGTGTAATGTCCATCTGGCACTGTGGAATGACCTTCTTGCACTGTGCAATGTCCCTCTGGGGCTGTGCAATGTCTTTATAGGACTGTGCAATGTCCTTCTAACACAGAGCAATGTCCGTCTGGCACTGGGCAACGTCGCTCTGGCACTGTGCAATGTCCCTCTGGCATTGTGCAATGTCCCTCTGGGACTGTGCAATGTCCTTCTGACACAGTGCAATGACCCTCTGGCACTGTGCAATGTCCCTCTGGCACTGGGCAATGTCCCTCTAGCACTGTGCAATGTCCATCTGACACAGTGCAATGTCCCTCCGGCACTGTGCAAAGTCCCTCGGGCACTGTGCAATATCCCTCTGGGACTGAGCAATGTCTCTCTCTGGGACTGTGCAATCTCCCTCTGGCATGGTTGCAATGTCCGTTTGTGACAGTGCATGTGCCTCTTGCACTGTGCGTTCTCCATTTGGCATTGTGCAATGTCCCTCTGGCATTGTGCAATGTCCGTTTGGGAATGAGCAAAGTCCCTCTGGGGCTGTGCAATGCCCCTCTGGCACTGTGCAATGCCGCTCTGGTACTGTGCAATGACCCACTGGCACTGTGAAATTACCCTCAGGCACTCAGCAATGTCCCTCTGACACTGTGCAATGTCCCTCTGGCATTGTGCAATATCCCTCTGGGACTGTATTTGTCCCTCTGGTACTGTGCAATATTCCTCTGACACTGTGCAATGTCCCTCTGGGGCTTCCAATATCCCTCTGGCACTGTGCAAAGTCCCACTGGCACTGTGTATTGTCCCTCTGGCACTGTGCAATGTCCCTCTGGTACTGTGCAAAGACCCTCTGGCACTGTGCAATGTCCCTCTGGCAATGTGCAAAGTCCCTCTGGCACTGGGTAATGTCCCTCTGGCACCATGCAATATCCCTCTGGCACTGTGCAATGTCCCTCTCGGACTGTGCAATGTCCCTCTGGCACTGTGCAATTTCTCCCTGGCACTGTGTAATGTCCCTCTGGCACTGTGGAATGTCCCTCTGACACTGTGCAACGTCCCTCGGGCACTGCGCAATGTCACTCGGGAACTGCAATATCCCTCTGGCACTGTGCAATGTCCCTCTGGGACTGTGTAATGTCCCTCTGGCACTGCAATGTCCCTCTGGCACTGCAATGTCATTCTGGCACTGTGCAATGTCCCTCTGGGGCTGCGTAATGTCCTTCTAGCACTGTGCAATGTTCCTCTGGCACTGTGCAATGTCCGTCTGGGGCTTGCAATATCCCTCTGGCACTATGCAGTTTCCTTCTGGCAGTTTGCAATGTCCCTCTAGGGCTGTGCAATGTCCCTCTGGCACTGTGTAATGTCCCTCTGGAACTGTGTAAAGTCCCTCGGGCACAGTGCAATGTCCCTCTGGCACAGTGCAATGTCCCTCTGGCATTGAGCAATATCCCTCTGGAACTGTATTGTCCCTCTGGCACTGTGCATTGTCCCTCTGGGGCTTCCAATATCCCTCTGGCACTGTGCAATGTCCATCTGGCACTGTGTATTGTACCTCTGGCATTGTGCAATGTCCCTCTGGCACTGTGCAAAGTCCCTCTGGCACTGTGCTATGTGCTCTGGCACTCTGTAAAGTCCCTCTGGCACTGCGCAATGTCCCTCTGGCACTGTGCAGTGTCCCTCTGGCACTGGAAAATGCCATCTGGCACTGTGCAATGTCATTCTGGCACTGTGCAATGTCCCTCTGGCACTGTTCAATGTCCATCTGGCACAGTGCAATGTCATTCTGGCACTGTGCAATGTCCCTCTGGCACTGTGCAATGTCCCTCTTGAGCTGTGTAATCTCCCTCTGGGGCTGTGCAATGTCCTTCTGGCACTCTGCAATGTCCTTCTAGCACTGTACAATGTCCCTCTGGCAGTGTGCAATGTCCCTCTGGGGCTTGCAATATCTCTCTGGCACTGCAATGTCATTCCGGCACTGTGCAATGGCCCTCTCGAGCTGCGCAAACTCCCTCTCGCACTGTGCAATGTCCCTCTGGCACTGTGCAATGTCATTCTGGCACTGTTCAAAGTCTCTCTGGCACTGTGCAATGTCCCTTTGGCACAGTGCAATGTCCCTCTGGCACTGTGCAATGTCCCTCTGGGACCGTGTAATGTCCGTGTGGCACTGCGCAATGTCCCTCTCGAACTGTGCAATGTCCCTCTCGGACTGTGCAATGTCCCTCTGGCACTGTCCCCTGGCACTGCAATTTCCCTCTGGTACTGTGTAATGTCCCTCTGGCACAGTGCAATGTCCCTCTGACATGGTGCAACGTCCCTCGGGCACTGCACAATGTCACTCGGGCACTGCAATGTCGCTTTGGCACTGTGCAATGTCCCTCTGGGGCTGTGTAATGTCCTTCTGGCACAGTGCAATGTCCCTCTGGCACTGAGCAATGTCCAACTGGGGCTTCCAATATCCCTCTGGCACTATGCTGTGTCCTTCTGGCACTGTGCAATGTCCCTCTGGGGCTGTGTAATGTCCTTCTGGCACTGTATAATGTCCCTCTGGCACTGTGCAATGCCATTCTCGCACTGTGCAATGTCCCTCTGGGGCTGTGTAATGTCCTTCTGGCACTGTGCAATGTCCATCTGGCACTGTGCAATGTCCTTTTGGGGCTTGCAATATCCCTCTGGCACTATGCAGTGTCCTTCTGGCACTGTGCAATGTCCCTCTGGGGCTCTGTAATGTCCCTCTGGCACTGTGTAATGTCGCTCTGGCACTGTGCAATGTCCTTCTGGGGCTTGCAATATCCCTCTGGCACAATGCAGTGTCCTTCTGGCATTTTGCAATGTCCTTCTGGGACTGTGCAATGTCACTCTGGGAGTGTGCATTGCCCTTCTGACACAGTGCAATGTCGCACTGGCACTGTGAAATGACCCTCAGGCGCTCAGCAATGTCTCTCTGACACTGTGCAATGTCCCTCTGGCATTGTGCAATATCCCTTTCGGACTGTGTAATGTTCCTCTGGTACTGTGCAATATTCCTCTGACACTATGAAATGTCCCTCTGGGGCTTCCAATATCCCTCTGGCACTGTGCAATGTCCCTCTGGCACTGTGTATTGTCCCTCTGGCACTGTGCAATGTCCCTCTGGCACTGTGCAAAGTCCCTCTGGCACTGTGCAATGTCCCTCTGGCACTGTGCACAGTCCCTCTGGCACTGGGTAATGTCCCTCTGGCACCATGCAATGTCACTCTGGTACTGTGCAATGTCCCTCTCGGGCTGTGCAATGTCCATCTGGCACTGTTCTCTGGCACGGTGCAATTTCCCTCTGGCACTGAGTAATGTCCTTCTGGCACAGTGCAATGTCCCTCTGACACTGTGTAACGTCCCTCGGGCACTGCGCAATGTCACTCTGGCACTGTGCACTGTCCCTCTGGGACTGTGTATTGTCCCTCTGGCACTGTGCAATGTCATTCTGGCACTGCGCAATGTCCCTCTGGGGCTGCGTAATGTCCTTCTAGCACTGTGCAAAGTTCCTCTGGCACTGTGCAATGTCCTTCTGGGGCTTGCAATATCCCTCTAGCACTATGCAGTTTCCTTCTGGCACTATGCAATGTACCTCTAGGGCTGTGCAATGTCCCTCTTGCACTGTGTAATGTCCCTCTGGCACTGTGCAAAGTCCCTCTGGCACTGTGCAATGTCCCTCTGGGGCTGTGCATTTTCCTTCTGGGACTGTGCAATGTCACTCTGGGACTGTGCATTGCCCTTCTGACACAGTGCAATGTCCCTCCGGCACTGTACAAAGTCCCTCGGGCACAGTGCAATGTCCCTCTGGCACAGTGCAATGTCCCTCTGGCATTGTGCAATATCCCTCTGGAACTGTGTATTGTCCCTCTGGCACTGTGCAATGTCCGTCTGGGGCTTGCAATATCCCTCTGGCACTATGCAGTTTCCATCTGGCACTTTGCAATGTCCCTCTAGGGCTGTGCAATGTCCCTCTGGCACTGTGTAATGTCACTCTGGGACTGTGCATTGCCCTTCTGACACAGTGCAATGTCCCTCCGGCACTGTGCAAAGTCCCTCGGGCACAGTGCAATGTCCCTCTGGCACAGTGAAATGTCCCTCTGGCATTGTGCAATTTCCCTCTGGAACTGTGTATTGTTCCTCTGGCACTGTGCAATATCCCTCTGACACTGTGCAATGTCCCTCTGGGGCTTCCAATATCCCTCTGGCACTGCGCAATGACGCTCTGGCACTGTGTATTGTCCCTCTGGCATTGTGCAATGTCCCTCTGGCACTGTGCAAAGTCCCTCTGGCACTGTGTAAAGTCTCTCTGGCTCTGCGCAAAGTCCCTCTGGCACTGCTCAATGTCCCTCTGGCACTGCGCAGTGTCCCTCTGGCACTGGGAAATGCCATCTGGCACTGTGCAATGTCATTCTGGCACTGTGCAATGTCCCTCTGGCACTGTTCAATGTCCATCTGGCACAGTGCAATGTCATTCTGGCACTGTGCAATGTCCCTCTGGCACTGTGCAATGTCCCTCTTGAGCTGTGTAATCTCCCTCTGGGGCTGTGCAATGTCCCTCAGGCACTCTGCAATGCCTTCTAGCACTGTACAATGTCCCTCTGGCAGTGTGCAATGTCCCTCTGGGGCTTGCAATATCTCTCTGGCACTGCAATGTTATTCCGGCAGTGTGCAATGGCCCTCTCGAGCTCTGCAATCTCCCTCTCGCACTGTGCAATGTCCCTCTGGCACTGTGCAATGCCCTCTGGCACTGTTAAATGCCCCTCTGGCACTGTGCAGTGTCCCTTTGGCACTGGGAAATGCCATCTGGCACTGTGCAATGTCATGCTGGCACAGTGCAATGTCCCTCTGGCACTGTTCAATGTCCATCTGGCACTCTGCAATGTCCTTCTAGCACTGCACAATGTCCCTCTGGCAGTGTGCAATGTCCCTCTGGGGCTTGCAATATCTCTCTGGCACTGCAATGTCATTCCGGCACTGTGCAATGGCCCTCTCGAGCTGCGCAAACTCCATCTCGCACTGTGCAATGTCCCTCTGGCACTGTGCAATGTCATTCTGGCACTGTTTAATGTCCCTCTGGCACTGTGCAATGTCCCTCTGGCACAGTGCAATGTCATTCTGGCTGTGCAATGTCCCTTTGGCACAGTGCAATGTCCCTCTGGCACTGTGCAATGTCCCTCTGGGACCGTGTAATGTCAGTGTGGCACTGTGCAATGTCCCTCTCGAACTGCGCAATGTCCCTCTCGGACTGTGCAATGTCCCTCTGGCACTGTCCCCTGGCACTGCAATTTCCCTCTGGTACTGAGTAATGTCGCTCTGGCACAGTGCAATCTCCCTCTGACATGGTGCAACGTCCCTCGGGCACTGCACAATGTCACTTGGGCACTGCAATGTTGCTTTGGCACTGTGCAATGTCCCTCTGGGACTGTGTAATGTCCCTCTGGCACTGTGCAATGTCATTCTGGCACTGTGCAATGTCCCTCTGCGGCTGTGTAATGTTCTTCTGGCACAGTGCAATGTCCCTCTGGCACTGTGCAATGTCCCTCTGGGGCTGTGTAATGTCCTTCTGGCACAGTGCAATGTCCCTCTGGCACTGTGCAATGTCCTACTGGGGTTGCAATATCCCTCTGGCACTATGCAGTGTCCTTCTGGCACTGTGCAATGTCCCTCTGGGGCTGTGTAATGTCCTTCTGGCACTGTGTAATGTCCCTCTGGCACTGTGCAATGTCATTCTGGCACTGTGCAATGTCCCTCTGGGGCTGTGTAATGTCCTTCTGGCACTGTGCAATGTCCCTCTGGCACTGTGCAATGTCCCTCTGGGACCGTGTAATGTCCGTGTGGCACTGCGCAATGTTCCTCTCAGACTGTGCAATGTGTCTTTCTGGCACTGTGCAATGTCCCTCTGGGGCTGTGTAATGTCACTCTGGGACTGTGCATTGCCCTTCTGACACAGTGCAATGTCCCTCTGGCACAGTGCAATGGCATTCTGGCACTGTGCAAGTCCCTCTGGCACTGTGCAATGTCCCTCTTGAGCTGTGTAATCTCCCTCTGGGGCTGTGCAATGTCCCTCTGGCACTCTGCAATATCCCTCTGGAACTGTGTATTGTCCTTCTGCCACTGTGCAATATCACTCTGACACTGTGCATTGTCCCTCTGGGGCTTCCAATATCCCTCTGGCACTGTGCAATGTCCCTCTGGCACTGTGTAAAGTCCCTCTGGCACTGTGCAATGTCATTCTGGCACTGTGCAATGTCCCTCTGGCACTGTCCAATGTCCATCTGGCACAGTGCAATGTCATTCTGGCACTGTGCAATGTCCCTCTGGCACTGTGCAATGTCCCTCTTGAGCTGTGTAATCTCCCTCTGGGGCTGTGCAATGTCCTTCTGGCACTGTGCAATATCACTCTGACACTGTGCATTGTCCCTCTGGGGCTTCCAATATCCCTCTGGCACTGTGCAATGTCCCTCTGGCACTGTGTATTGTCCCTCTGGCATTGTGCAATGTCCCTCTTGAGCTGTGTAATCTCCCTCTGGGGCTGTGCAATGTCCCTCAGGCATTCTGCAATGCCTTCTAGCACTGTACAATGTCCCTCTGGCAGTGTGCAATGTCCCTCTGGGGCTTGCAATATCTCTCTGGCACTGCAATGTCATTCCGGCACTGTGCAATGGCCCTCTCGAGTTCTGCAATCTCCCTCTCGCACTGTGCAATGTCCCTCTGGCACTGTGCAATGCCCTCTGGCACTGTTAAATGCCCCTCTGGCACTGTGCAATGTCCCTCTGGCACAGTGCAATTTCATTCTGGCACTGTGCACTGTCCTTCTGACACTGTGCAATGTCCCTCTCGAGCCGTACAATCTCCCTCTGGCACTGTGCAATGCCCTCTGGCACTGTGCAATGCCATTCTGGCACTGTTCAATGTCCCTCTGGCACTGTGCAATGTCCCTCTGGCACAGTGCAATGTCATTCTGGCACTGTGCAATGTCCCTTTTGCACAGTGCAATGTCCCTCTGGCACTGTGCAATGTCCCTCTGGGACCGTGTAATGTCCGTGTGGCACTGCGCAATGTTCCTCTCAGACTGTGCAATGTGTCCTTCTGGCACTGTGCAATGTCCCTCTGGGGCTGTGTAATGTCACTCTGGGACTGTGCATTGCCCTTCTGACACAGTGCAATGTCCCGCTGGCACAGTGCAATGGCATTCTGGCACTGTGCAAGTCCCTCTGGCACTGTGCAATGTCCCTCTTGAGCTGTATAATCTCCCTCTGGGGCTGTGCAATGTCCCTCTGGCACTCTGCAATATCCCTCTGGAACTGTGTATTGTCCTTCCGTCACTGTGCAATATCACTCTGACACTGTGCATTGTCCCTCTGGGGCTTCCAATATCCCTCTGGCACTGTGCAAAGTCCCTCTGGCACTGTCTAAAGTCCCTCTGGCACTGCGCAATGTCTCTCTGGCACTGTGCAGTGTCCCTTTGGCACTGGGAAATGCCATCTGGCACTGTGCAATGTCATTCTGGCACTGTGCAATGTCCCTCTGGCACTGTTCAATGTCCATCTGGCACAGTGCAATGTCATTCTGGCACTGAGCAATGTCCCTCTGGCACTGTGCAATGTCCCTCTTGAGCTGTGTAATCTCCCTCTGGGGCTGTGCAATGTCCTTCTGGCACTGTGCAATGTCCCTCTGGCACTGTGTATTGTCCCTCTGGCATTGTGCAATGTCCCTCTGGCACTGTGCAAAGTCCCTCTGGCACTGTGCAATGTCCCTCTGGCACTGTGCAATGTCCCTCTGGCACTGTGTAAAGTCCCTCTGGCACTGCGCAATGTCCCTCTGCCACTGTGCAGTGTCCCTTTGGCACTGGGAAATGCCATCTGGCACTGTGCAATGTCATTCTGGCACTGTGCAATGTCCCTCTGGCACTGTTCAATGTCCACCTGGCACTCTGCAATGTCCTTCTAGCACTGTACAATGTCCCTCTGGCAGTGTGCAATGTCCCTCTGGGGCTTGCAATATCTCTCTGGCACTGCAATGTCATTCCGGCACTGTGCAATGGCCCTCTCGAGCTGCGCAAACTCCCTCTCGCACTGTGCAATGTCCCTCTGGCACTGTGCAATGTCATTCTGGCACTGTTCAATGTCCCTCTGGCACTGTGCAATGTCCCTCTGGCACAGTGCAATGTCATTCTGGCTGTGCAATGTCCCTTTGGCACAGTGCAATGTCCCTCTGGCACTGTGCAATGTCCCTCTGGGACCGTGTAATGTCAGTGTGGCACTGTGCAATGTCCCTCTCGAACTGTGCAATGTCCCTCTCGGACTGTGCAATGTCCCTCTGGCACTGTCCCCTGGCACTGCAATTTCCCACTGGTACTGAGTAATGTCGCTCTGGCACAGTGCAATGTCCCTCTGACATGGTGCAACGTCCCTCGGGCACTGCACAATGTCACTTGGGCACTGCAATGTTGCTTTGGCACTGTGCAATGTCCCTCTGGGACTGTGTAATGTCCCTCTGGCACTGTGCAATGTCATTCTGGCACTGTGCAATGTCCCTCTGGGGCTGTGTAATGTTCTTCTGGCACAGTGCAATGTCCCTCTGGCACTGTGCAATGTCCCTCTGGGGCTGTGTAATGTCCTTCTGGCACAGTGCAATGTCCCTCTGGCACTGTGCAATGTCCTACTGCGGCTTGCAATATCCCTCTGGCACTATGCAGTGTCCTTCTGGCACTGTGCAATGTCCCTCTGGGGCTGTGTAATGTCCTTCTGGCACTGTGTAATGTCCCTCTGGCACTGTGCAATGTCATTCTGGCACTGTGCAATGTCCCTCTGGGGCTGTGTAATGTCCTTCTGGCACTGTGCAATGTCCCTCTGGCACTGTGCAATGTCCCTCTGGGACCGTGTAATGTCCGTGTGGCACTGCGCAATGTTCCTCTCAGACTGTGCAATGTGTCCTTCTGGCACTGTGCAATGTCCCTCTGGGGCTGTGTAATGTCACTCTGGGACTGTGCATTGCCCTTCTGACACAGTGCAATGTCCCTCTGGCACAGTGCAATGGCATTCTGGCACTGTGCAAGTCCCTCTGGCACTGTGCAATGTCCCTCTTGAGCTGTGTAATCTCCCTCTGGGGCTGTGCAATGTCCCTCTGGCACTCTGCAATATCCCTCTGGAACTGTGTATTGTCCTTCTGCCACTGTGCAATATCACTCTGACACTGTGCATTGTCCCTCTGGGGCTTCCAATATCCCTCTGGCACTGTGCAATGTCCCTCTGGCACTGTGTAAAGTCCCTCTGGCACTGCGCAATGTCCCTCTGGCACTGTGCAGTGTCCCTTTGGCACTGGGAAATGCCATCTGGCACTGTGCAATGTCATTCTGGCACTGTGCAATGTCCCTCTGGCACTGTTCAATGTCCATCTGGCACAGTGCAATGTCATTCTGGCACTGTGCAATGTCCCTCTGGCACTGTGCAATGTCCCTCTTGAGCTGTGTAATCTCCCTCTGGGGCTGTGCACTGTCCTTCTGGCACTGTGCAATATCACTCTGACACTGTGCATTGTCCCTCTGGGGCTTCCAATATCCCTCTGGCACTGTGCAATGTCCCTCTGGCACTGTGTATTGTCCCTCTGGCATTGTGCAATGTCCCTCTGGCACTGTGCAAAGTCCCTCTGGCACTGTGCAATGTCCCTCTGGCACTGTGTAAAGTCCCTCTGGCACTGCGCAATGTCCCTCTGGCACTGTGCAGTGTCCCTTTGGCACTGGGAAATGCCATCTGGCACTGTGCAATGTCATTCTGGCACTGTGCAATGTCCCTCTGGCACTGTTCAATGTCCATCTGGCACTCTGCAATGTCCTTCTAGCACTGTACAATGTCCCTCTGGCAGTGTGTAATGTCCCTCTGGGGCTTGCAATATCTCTCTGGCACTGCAATGTCATTCCGGCACTGTGCAATGGCCCCCTCGAGCTGCGCAAACTCCCTCTCGCACTGTGCAATGTCCCTCTGGCACTGTGCAATGTCATTTTGGCACTGTTCAATGTCCCTCTGGCACTGTGCAATGTCCCTCTGGCACAGTGCAATGTCATTCTGGCTGTGCAATGTCCCTTTGGCACAGTGCAATGTCCCTCTGGCACTGTGCAATGTCCCTCTGGGACCGTGTAATATCAGTGTGGCACTGTGCAATGTCCCTCTCGAACTGTGCAATGTCCCCCTCGGACTGTGCAATGTCCCTCTGGCGCTGTCCCCTGGCACTGCAATTTCCCTCTGGTACTGAGTAATGTCCCTCTGGCACAGTGCAATGTCCCTCTGACATGGTGCAACGTCCCTCGGGCACTGCACAATGTCACTTGGGCACTGCAATGTTGCTTTGGCACTGTGCAATGTCCCTCTGGGGCTGTGTAATGTCCTTCTGGCACAGTGCAATGTCCCTCTGGCACTGTGCAATGTCCTACAAGGGCTTGCAATATCCCTCTGGCACTATGCAGTGTCCTTCTGGCACTGTGCAATGTCCCTCTGGGGCTGTGTAATGGCCTTCTGGCACTGTGTAATGTCCCTCTGGCACTGTGCAATGTCATTCTGGCACTGTGCAATGTCCCTCTGGGGCTGTGTAATGTCCTTCTGGCACTGTGCAATGTCCCTCTGACATGGTGCAACGTCCCTCGGGCACTGCACAATGTCACTTGGGCACTGCAATGTTGCTTTGGCACTGTGCAATGTCCCTCTGGGGCTGTGTAATGTCCTTCTGGCACAGTGCAATGTCCCTCTGGCACTGTGCAATGTCCTACAAGGGCTTGCAATATCCCTCTGGCACTATGCAGTGTCCTTCTGGCACTGTGCAATGTCCCTCTGGGGCTGTGTAATGGCCTTCTGGCACTGTGTAATGTCCCTCTGGCACTGTGCAATGTCATTCTGGCACTGTGCAATGTCCCTCTGGGGCTGTGTAATGTCCTTCTGGCACTGTGCAATGTCCATCTGGCACTGTGCAATGTCCTTCTGGGGCTTGCAATATCCCGCTGGCACTATGCAGTGTCCTTCTGGCACTGTGCAATGTCCCTCTGGGGCTGTGTAATGTCCCTCTGGCACTGTGTAATGTCGCTGTAGCACTGTGCTATATCGTTCTGGGGCTTGCAATATCCCTCTGGCACTATGCAGTGTCCTTCTGACACTTTGCAATGTCCTTCTGGGACTGTGCAATGTCACTCTGGGACTGTGCATTGCCCTTCTGACACAGTGCAATGTCCCACTGGCACTGTTAAATGACCCTCAGGCGCTCAGCCATGTCCCTCTGACACTGTGCAATGTCCCTCTGGCATTGTGCAATATCCTTCTGGGACTGTGTATTGTCCCTCTGGTACTGTGCAATATTCCTCTGACACTGTGCAACGTCCCTCTGGGGCTTCCAATATCCCTCTGGCACTGTGCAATGTCCCTCTGGCACTGTGCAATGTCCCTCTGGCACTGTGCAAAGTCCCTCTGGCACTGTGCAAAGTCCCTCTGACACTGTGCAAAGTCCCCCTTGCACTGGGTAATGTCCCTCTGGCACCATGCAATGTCCCTCTGGCACTGTGCAATGTCCCTCTCGGACTGTGCAATGTCCCTCTGGCACTGTTCTCTGGCACTGTGCAAATTCCCTCTGGCACTGTGTCATGTCCCTCTGACACTGTGCAACGTCCCTCGGGCACTGCGCAATGTCACTCCGGCACTGCAATGTCCCTCTGGCACTGTGCAATGTCCCTCTGGGACTGTGTATTGTCCCTCTGGCACTGTGCAATGTCATTCTGGCACTGCGCAATGTCCCTCTGGGGCTGCGTAATGTCCTTCTAGCACTGTGCAATGTTCCTCTGGCACTGTGCAATGTCCGTCTGGGGCTTGCAATATCCCTCTGGCACTATGCAGTTTCCTTCTGGCACTTTGAAATGTCCCTCTAGGGCTGTGCAATGTCCCTCTGGCACTGTGTAATGTCCCTCTGGCACTGTGCAATGTCCCTCTAGCACTGTGCAATGTCCATCTGGGGCTGTGCAGTGTCCTTCTGGGACTGTGCAATGTCACTCTGGATCTGTGCATTGCCCTTCTGACACAGTGCAATGTCCCTCCGGCACTGTGCAAAGTCCCTCGGGCACAGTGCAATGTCCCTCTGGCACACTGCAATGTCCCTCTGGCATTGTGCAATATCCCTCTGGAACTGTTTATTGTCCCTCTGGTACTGTGCAATGTCCGTCTGGGGCTTGCAATATCCCTCTGGCACTGTGCAATGTCCCTCTGGCACTGTGCAAAGTCCCTCTGGCACTGTGCAATGTCCCTCTGGCACTGTGAAAAGTCCCCCTGGCACTGGGTAATGTCCCTCTGGCACCATGCAATGTCCCTCTGGCACTGTGCAATGTCCCTCTCGGACTGTGCAATGTCCCTCTGGCACTGTTCTCTGGCACTGTGCAATTTCCCTCTGGCACTGTGTAATGTCCCTCTGACACTGTGCAACGTCCCTCGGGCACTGCGCAATGTCACTCGGGCACTGCAATGTCCCTCTGGCACTGTACAATGTCCCTCTGGGACTGTGTATTGTCCCTCTGGCACTGTGCAATGTCATTCTGGCACTGCGCAATGTCCCTCTGGGGCTGCGTAATGTCCTTCTAGCACTGTGCAATGTTCCTCTGGCACTGTGCAATGTCCGTCTGGGGCTTGCAATATCCCTCTGGCAGTATGCAGTTTCCTTCTGGCACTTTGCAATGTCCCTCTAGGGCTGTGCAATGTCCCTCTGGCACTGTGTAATGTCCCTCTGGCACTGTGAAATGTCCCTCTAGCACTGTGCAATGTCCCTCTGGGGCTGTGCAGTGTCCTTCTGGGACTGTGCAATGTCACTCTGGATCTGTGCATTGCCCTTCTGACACAGTGCAATGTCCCTCCGGCACTGTGCAAAGTCCCTCGGGCACAGTGCAATGTCCCTCTGGCACAGTGCAATGTCCCTCTGGCATTGTGCAATATCCCTCTGGAACTGTGTATTGTCCCTCTGGCACTGTGCAATGTCCATCTGGGGCTTGCAATATCCCTCTGGCACTATGCAGTTTCCATCAGGCACTTTGCAATGTCCCTCTAGGGCTGTGCAATGTCCCTCTGGCAATGTGTAATGTCCCTCTGGCACTGTGCAATGTCCCTCTGGCACTGTGCAATGTCCCTCTGGGGCTGTGCAGTGTCCTTCTGGGACTGTGCAATGTCACTCTGGGACTGTGCATTGCCCTTCTGACACAGTGCAATGTCCTTCCGGCACTGTCCAAAGTCCCTCGGGCACAGTGCTATGTCCCTCTGGCACAGTGCAATGTCCCTCTGGCATTGTGCAATATCCCTCTGGAACTGTGTATTGTCCCTCTGGCACTGTGCAATATCCCTCTGACACTGTGCAATGTCCCTCTGGGGCTTCCAATATACCTCTCGCACTGTGCAATGTCCCTCTGGCACTGTGTATTGTCCCTCTGGCATTGTGCAATGTCCCTCAGGTACTGTGCAAAGTCCCTCTGGCACTGTGTAAAGTCCCTCTGGCACTGCGCAAAGTCCCTCTGGCACTGCGCAATGTCCCTCTGGCACTGTGTAGTATCCCTCTGGCACTGGGAAATGCCATCTGGCACTGTGCAATGTCATTCTGGCACTGTGCAATGTCCCTCTGGCACTGTGCAATGTCCCTCTTGAGCTGTGTATCTCCCTCTGGGGCTGTGCAATGTCCCTCTGGCACTCTGCAATGTCCTTCTAGCACTGTACAATGTCCCTCTGTCAGCGTGCAATGTCCCTCTGGGGCTTGCAATATCTCTCTGGCACTGCAATATCATTCCGGCACAGTGCAATGGCCCTCTCGAGCTGTGCAATCTCCCTCTCGCACTGTGCAATGCCCTCTGGCACTGTTAAATGCCCCTCTGGCACTGTGCAATGTCCCTCTGGCACAGTGTAATGTCAGTCTGGCACTGTGCACTGTCCTTCTGACACTGTGCAATGTCCCTCTCGAGCCGTACAATCTCCCTCTGGCACTGTGCAATGCCCTCTGGCACTGTGCAATGTCATTCTCGCACTGTTCAATGTCCCTCTGGCACTGTGCAATGTCCCTCTGGCACAGTGCAATGTCATTCTGGCACTGTGCAATATCCCTTTGGCACAGTGCAATGTCCCTCTGGCACTGTGCAAATTCCCTCTGGGACCGTGTAATGTCCGTGTGGCACTGCACAATGTTCCTCTCAGACTGTGCAATGTCCCTCTGGCACTGTCCCCTGGCACTGCAATTTCCCTCTGGTACTGTGTAATGTCCCTCTGGCACAGTGCAATGTCCCTCTGGGGCTGCGTAATGTCCTTCTAGCACTGTGCAATGTTCCTCTGGCACTGTGCAATGTCCGTCTGGGGCTTGCAATATCCCTCTGGCAGTATGCAGTTTCCTTCTGGCACTTTGCAATGTCCCTCTAGGGCTGTGCAATGTCCCTCTGGCACTGTGTAATGTCCCTCTGGCACTGTGCAATGTCCCTCTAGCACTGTGCAATGTCCCTCTGGGGCTGTGCAGTGTCCTTCTGGGACTGTGCAATGTCACTCTGGATCTGTGCATTGCCCTTCTGACACAGTGCAATGTCCCTCCGGCACTGTGCAAAGTCCCTCGGGCACAGTGCAATGTCCCTCTGGCACAGTGCAATGTCCCTCTGGCATTGTGCAATATCCCTCTGGAACTGTGTATTGTCCCTCTGGCACTGTGCAATGTCCATCTGGGGCTTGCAATATCCCTCTGGCACTATGCAGTTTCCATCAGGCACTTTGCAATGTCCCTCTAGGGCTGTGCAATGTCCCTCTGGCAATGTGTAATGTCCCTCTGGCACTGTGCAATGTCCCTCTGGCACTGTGCAATGTCCCTCTGGGGCTGTGCAGTGTCCTTCTGGGACTGTGCAATGTCACTCTGGGACTGTGCATTGCCCTTCTGACACAGTGCAATGTCCTTCCGGCACTGTCCAAAGTCCCTCGGGCACAGTGCAATGTCCCTCTGGCACAGTGCAATGTCCCTCTGGCATTGTGCAATATCCCTCTGGAACTGTGTATTGTCCCTCTGGCACTGTGCAATATCCCTCTGACACTGTGCAATGTACCTATGGGGCTTCCAATATACCTCTCGCACTGTGCAAAGTCCCTCTGGCACTGTGCATTGTCCCTCTGGCATTGTGCAATGTCCCTCAGGCACTGTGCAAAGTCCCTCTGGCACTGTGTAAAGTCCCTCTGGCACTGCGCAAAGTCCCTCTGGCACTGTGTAGTATCCCTCTGGCACTGGGAAATGCCATCTGGCACTGTGCAATGTCATTCTGGCACTGTGCAATGTCCCTCTGGCACTGTGCAATGTCCCTCTTGAGCTGTGTATCTCCCTCTGGGGCTGTGCAATGTCCCTCTGGCACTCTGCAATGTCCTTCTAGCACTGTACAATGTCCCTCTGTCAGCGTGCAATGTCCCTCTGGGGCTTGCAATATCTCTCTGGCACTGCAATATCATTCCGGCACAGTGCAATGGCCCTCTCGAGCTGTGCAATCTCCCTCTCGCACTGTGCAATGCCCTCTGGCACTGTTAAATGCCCCTCTGGCACTGTGCAATGTCCCTCTGGCACAGTGTAATGTCAGTCTGGCACTGTGCACTGTCCTTCTGACACTGTGCAATGTCCCTCTCGAGCCGTACAATCTCCCTCTGGCACTGTGCAATGCCCTCTGGCACTGTGCAATGTCATTCTGGCACTGTTCAATGTCCCTCTGGCACTGTGCAATGTCCCTCTGGCACAGTGCAATGTCATTCTGGCACTGTGCAATATCCCTTTGGCACAGTGCAATGTCCCTCTGGCACTGTGCAATGTCCCTCTGGGACCGTGTAATGTCCGTGTGGCACTGCACAATGTTCCTCTCAGACTGTGCAATGTCCCTCTGGCACTGTCCCCTGGCACTGCAATTTCCCTCTGGTACTGTGTAATGTCCCTCTGGCACAGTGCAATGTCCCTCTGACATGGTGCAACGTCCCTCGGGCACTGCACAATGTCACTCGGGCACTGCAATGTCGCTTTGGCACTGTGCAATGTCCCTCTGGGACTGTGTAATGTCCCTCTGGCATTGTGCAATGTCATTCTGGCACTGTGCAATGTCCCTCTGGGGCTGTGTAATGTCCTTCTGTCACTGTGCAGTGTCCCTCTGGCACTGTGCAATGTCCTTCTGGGGCTTGCAATATCCCTCTGGCACTATGCAGTGTCCTTCTGGCACTGTGCAATGTCCCTCTGGGGCTGTGTAATGTCCTTCTGGCACTGTGAAATGTCCCTCTGGCACTGTGCAATGTCATTCTGGCACTGTGCAATGTCCCTCTGGGGCTGTGTAATGTCCTTCTGGCACTGTGTAATGTCCCTCTGGCACTGTGCAATGTCCTTCTGGGGCTTGCAATATCCGTCTGGCACTATGCAGTGTCCTTCTGGCACTGTGCAATGTCCCTCGGGGGCTGTGTAATGTCACTCTGGGACTGTGCATTGCCCTTCTGACACAGTGCAATGTCCCTCTGGCACAGTGCAATGTCATTCTGGCACTGTGCAATGTCCCTCTTGAGCTGTGTAATCTCCCTCTGGGGCTGTGCAATGTCCCTCTGGCACTCTGCAATATCCCTCTGGAACTGTGTATTGCCCCTCTGGCACTGTGCAATATCCCTCTGACACTGTGCATTGTCCCTCTGGGGCTTCCAATATCCCTCTGGCACTGTGCAATGTCCCTCTGGCACTGTGTATTGTCCCTCTGGCATTGTGCAATGTCGCTCTGGCACTGTGCAATGTCCCTCTGGCACTGTGTAAAGTCCCTCTGGCACTGCGCAGTGTCCCTCTGGCACTGTGCAGTGTCCCTCTGGCACTGGGAAATGCCATCTGGCACTGTGCAATGTCATTCTGGCACTGTGCAATGTCCCTCTGGCACTGTTCAATGTCCATCTGGCACAGTGCAATGTCATTCTGGCACGGTGCAATGTCCCTCTGGCACTGTGCAATGTCCCTCTTGAGATGTGTAATCTCCCTCTGGGGCTGTGCAATGTCCCTCTGGCACTCTGCAATGTCCTTCTAGCACTGTACAATGTCCCTCTGGCAGTGTGCAATGTCCCTCTGGGGCTTGCAATATCTCTCTGGCACTGCAATGTCATTCCGGCACTGTGCAATGGCCCTCTCGAGCTGTGCAATCTCCCTCTCGCACTGTGCAATGTCCCTCTGGCACTGTGCAATTTCATTCTGGCACAGTGCAATGTCATTCTGGCACTGTGCAATGTCCCTTTGGCACAGTGCAATGTCCCTCTGGCACTGTGCAATGTCCCTCTGGGACCGTGTAATGTCCGTGCGGCACTGCGCAATGTCCCTCTCGAACTGTGCAATGTCCCTCTCGGACTGTGCAATGTCCCTCTGGCACTGTCCCCTGGCACTGCAATTTCACTCTGGTACTGTGTAATGTCCCTCTGACACTGTGCAATGTCCCTCTGGCATTGTGCAATATCCCTCTGGGACTGCAATGTCTCGCTGGCACTGTGCAATGTCCCTCTGGGACTGTGTATTGTCCCTCTGGCACTGTGCAATGTCATTCTGGCACTGCGCAATGTCCCTCTGGGGCTGCGTAATGTCCTTCTAGCACTGTGCAATGTTCCTCTGGCACTGTGCAATGTCCGTCTGGGGCTTGCAATATCCCTCTGGCAGTATGCAGTTTCCTTCTGGCACTTTGCAATGTCCCTCTAGGGCTGTGCCATGTCCCTCTGGCACTGTGTTCTGTCCTTCTGGCACTGTGCAATGTCCCTCTGGCACTGTGCAATGTCCCTCTGGCACTGTGCAATGTCCCTCTGGGGTTGTGCAGTGTCCTTCTGGGACTGTGCAATGTCACTCTGGGACTGTGCATTGCCCTTCTGACACAGTGCAATGTCCCTCCGGCACTGTGCAAAGTCCCTCGGGCACAGTGCAATGTCCCTCTGGCAATGTCCAATATCCCTCTGGAACTGTGTATTGTCCCTCTGGCACTGTGCAATGTCCCTCTTGAGCTGTGTAATCTCCCTCTGGGGCTGTGCAATGTCCCTCTGGCACTCTGCAATATCCCTCTGGAACTGTGTATTGTCCTTCTGCCACTGTGCAATATCACTCTGACACTGTGCATTGTCCCTCTGGGGCTTCCAATATCCCTCTGGCACTGTGCAATGTCCCTCTGGCACTGTGTAAAGTCCCTCTGGCACTGTGCAATGTCATTCTGGCACTGTGCAATGTCCCTCTGGCACTGTGCAATGTCCCTCTTGAGCTGTGTATCTCCCTCTGGGGCTGTGCAATGTCCCTCTGGCACTCTGCAATGTCCTTCCAGCACTGTACAATGTCCCTCTGTCAGCGTGCAATGTCCCTCTGGGGCTTGCAATATCTCTCTGGCACTGCAATATCATTCCGGCACAGTGCAATGGCCCTCTCGAGCTGTGCAATCTCCCTCTCGCACTGTGCAATGCCCTCTGGCACTGTTAAATGCCCCTCTGGCACTGTGCAATGTCCCTCTGGCACAGTGTAATGTCAGTCTGGCACTGTGCACTGTCCTTCTGACACTGTGCAATGTCCCTCTCGAGCCGTACAATCTCCCTCTGGCACTGTGCAATGCCCTCTGGCACTGTGCAATGTCATTCTGGCACTGTTCAATGTCCCTCTGGCACTGTGCAATGTCCCTCTGGCACAGTGCAATGTCATTCTGGCACTGTGCAATATCCCTTTGGCACAGTGCAATGTCCCTCTGGCACTGTGCAATGTCCCTCTGGGACCGTGTAATGTCCGTGTGGCACTGCACAATGTTCCTCTCAGACTGTGCAATGTCCCTCTGGCACTGTCCCCTGGCACTGCAATTTCCCTCTGGTACTGTGTAATGTCCCTCTGGCACAGTGCAATGTCCCTCTGACATGGTGCAACGTCCCTCGGGCACTGCACAATGTCACTCGGGCACTGCAATGTCGCTTTGGCACTGTGCAATGTCCCTCTGGGACTGTGTAATGTCCCTCTGGCATTGTGCAATGTCATTCTGGCACTGTGCAATGTCCCTCTGGGGCTGTGTAATGTCCTTCTGTCACTGTGCTGTGTCCCTCTGGCACTGTGCAATGTCCTTCTGGGGCTTGCAATATCCCTCTGGCACTATGCAGTGTCCTTCTGGCACTGTGCAATGTCCCTCTGGGGCTGTGTAATGTCCTTCTGGCACTGTGAAATGTCCCTCTGGCACTGTGCAATGTCATTCTGGCACTGTGCAATGTCCCTCTGGGGCTGTGTAATGTCCTTCTGGCACTGTGTAATGTCCCTCTGGCACTGTGCAATGTCCTTCTGGGGCTTGCAATATCCGTCTGGCACTATGCAGTGTCCTTCTGGCACTGTGCAATGTCCCTCGGGGGCTGTGTAATGTCACTCTGGGACTGTGCATTGCCCTTCTGACACAGTGCAATGTCCCTCTGGCACAGTGCAATGTCATTCTGGCACTGTGCAATGTCCCTCTTGAGCTGTGTAATCTCCCTCTGGGGCTGTGCAATGTCCCTCTGGCACTCTGCAATATCCCTCTGGAACTGTGTATTGCCCCTCTGGCACTGTGCAATATCCCTCTGACACTGTGCAGTGTCCCTCTGGGGCTTCCAATATCCCTCTGGCACTGTGCAATGTCCCTCTGGCACTGTGTATTGTCCCTCTGGCATTGTGCAATGTCGCTCTGGCACTGTGCAATGTCCCTCTGGCACTGTGTAAAGTCCCTCTGGCACTGCGCAGTGTCCCTCTGGCACTGTGCAGTGTCCCTCTGGCACTGGGAAATGCCATCTGGCACTGTGCAATGTCATTCTGGCACTGTGCAATGTCCCTCTGGCACTGTTCAATGTCCATCTGGCACAGTGCAATGTCATTCTGGCACGGTGCAATGTCCCTCTGGCACTGTGCAATGTCCCTCTTGAGATGTGTAATCTCCCTCTGGGGCTGTGCAATGTCCCTCTGGCACTCTGCAATGTCCTTCTAGCACTGTACAATGTCCCTCTGGCAGTGTGCAATGTCCCTCTGGGGCTTGCAATATCTCTCTGGCACTGCAATGTCATTCCGGCACTGTGCAATGGCCCTCTCGAGCTGTGCAATCTCCCTCTCGCACTGTGCAATGTCCCTCTGGCACTGTGCAATTTCATTCTGGCACAGTGCAATGTCATTCTGGCACTGTGCAATGTCCCTTTGGCACAGTGCAATGTCCCTCTGGCACTGTGCAATGTCCCTCTGGGACCGTGTAATGTCCGTGCGGCACTGCGCAATGTCCCTCTCGAACTGTGCAATGTCCCTCTCGGACTGTGCAATGTCCCTCTGGCACTGTCCCCTGGCACTGCAATTTCACTCTGGTACTGTGTAATGTCCCTCTGACACTGTGCAATGTCCCTCTGGCATTGTGCAATATCCCTCTGGGACTGCAATGTCTCGCTGGCACTGTGCAATGTCCCTCTGGGACTGTGTATTGTCCCTCTGGCACTGTGCAATGTCATTCTGGCACTGCGCAATGTCCCTCTGGGGCTGCGTAATGTCCTTCTAGCACTGTGCAATGTTCCTCTGGCACTGTGCAATGTCCGTCTGGGGCTTGCAATATCCCTCTGGCAGTATGCAGTTTCCTTCTGGCACTTTGCAATGTCCCTCTAGGGCTGTGCCATGTCCCTCTGGCACTGTGTTCTGTCCTTCTGGCACTGTGCAATGTCCCTCTGGCACTGTGCAATGTCCCTCTGGCACTGTGCAATGTCCCTCTGGGGTTGTGCAGTGTCCTTCTGGGACTGTGCAATGTCACTCTGGGACTGTGCATTGCCCTTCTGACACAGTGCAATGTCCCTCCGGCACTGTGCAAAGTCCCTCGGGCACAGTGCAATGTCCCTCTGGCAATGTCCAATATCCCTCTGGAACTGTGTATTGTCCCTCTGGCACTGTGCAATGTCCCTCTTGAGCTGTGTAATCTCCCTCTGGGGCTGTGCAATGTCCCTCTGGCACTCTGCAATATCCCTCTGGAACTGTGTATTGTCCTTCTGCCACTGTGCAATATCACTCTGACACTGTGCATTGTCCCTCTGGGGCTTCCAATATCCCTCTGGCACTGTGCAATGTCCCTCTGGCACTGTGTAAAGTCCCTCTGGCACTGTGCAATGTCATTCTGGCACTGTGCGATGTCCCTCTGGCACTGTCCAATGTCCATCTGGCACAGTGCAATGTCATTCTGGCACTGTGCAATGTCCCTCTGGCACTGTGCAATGTCCCTCTTGAGCTGTGTAATCTCCCTCTGGGGCTGTGCAATGTCCTTCTGGCACTGTGCAATATCACTCTGACACTGTGCATTGTCCCTCTGGGGCTTCCAATATCCCTCTGGCACTGTGCAATGTCCCTCTGGCACTGTGTATTGTCCCTCTGGCATTGTGCAATGTCCCTCTTGAGCTGTGTAATCTCCCTCTGGGGCTGTGCAATGTCCCTCAGGCATTCTGCAATGCCTTCTAGCACTGTACAATGTCCCTCTGGCAGTGTGCAATGTCCCTCTGGGGCTTGCAATATCTCTCTGGCACTGCAATGTCATTCCGGCACTGTGCAATGGCCCTCTCGAGTTCTGCAATCTCCCTCTCGCACTGTGCAATGTCCCTCTGGCACTGTGCAATGCCCTCTGGCACTGTTAAATGCCCCTCTGGCACTGTGCAATGTCCCTCTGGCACAGTGCAATTTCATTCTGGCACTGTGCACTGTCCTTCTGACACTGTGCAATGTCCCTCTCGAGCCGTACAATCTCCCTCTGGCACTGTGCAATGCCCTCTGGCACTGTGCAATGCCATTCTGGCACTGTTCAATGTCCCTCTGGCACTGTGCAATGTCCCTCTGGCACAGTGCAATGTCATTCTGGCACTGTGCAATGTCCCTTTGGCACAGTGCAATGTCCCTCTGGCACTGTGCAATGTCCCTCTGGGACCGTGTAATGTCCGTGTGGCACTGCGCAATGTTCCTCTCAGACTGTGCAATGTGTCCTTCTGGCACTGTGCAATGTCCCTCTGGGGCTGTGTAATGTCACTCTGGGACTGTGCATTGCCCTTCTGACACAGTGCAATGTCCCGCTGGCACAGTGCAATGGCATTCTGGCACTGTGCAAGTCCCTCTGGCACTGTGCAATGTCCCTCTTGAGCTGTATAATCTCCCTCTGGGGCTGTGCAATGTCCCTCTGGAACTCTGCAATATCCCTCTGGAACTGTGTATTGTCCTTCCGTCACTGTGCAATATCACTCTGACACTGTGCATTGTCCCTCTGGGGCTTCCAATATCCCTCTGGCACTGTGCAAAGTCCCTCTGGCACTGTCTAAAGTCCCTCTGGCACTGCGCAATGTCTCTCTGGCACTGTGCAGTGTCCCTTTGGCACTGGGAAATGCCATCTGGCACTGTGCAATGTCATTCTGGCACTGTGCAATGTCCCTCTGGCACTGTTCAATGTCCATCTGGCACAGTGCAATGTCATTCTGGCACTGAGCAATGTCCCTCTGGCACTGTGCAATGTCCCTCTTGAGCTGTGTAATCTCCCTCTGGGGCTGTGCAATGTCCCTCTGGCACTGTGTATTGTCCCTCTGGCATTGTGCAATGTCCCTCTGGCACTGTGCAAAGTCCCTCTGGCACTGTGCAATGTCCCTCTGGCACTGTGCAATGTCCCTCTGGCACTGTGCAATGCCCTCTGGCACTGTTAAATGCCCCTCTGGCACTGTGCAGTGTCCCTTTGGCACTGGGAAATGCCATCTGGCACTGTGCAATGTCATGCTGGCACTGTGCAATGTCCCTCTGGCACTGTTCAATGTCCATCTGGCACTCTGCAATGTCCTTCTAGCACTGCACAATGTCCCTCTGGCAGTGTGCAATGTCCCTCTGGGGCTTGCAATATCTCTCTGGCACTGCAATGTCATTCCGGCACTGTGCAATGGCCCTCTCGAGCTGCGCAAACTCCCTCTCGCACTGTGCAATGTCCCTCTGGCACTGTGCAATGTCATTCTGGCACTGTGCAATGTCCCTCTGGCACTGTGCAATGTCCCTCTGGCTGTGCAATGTCCCTTTGGCACAGTGCAATGTCCCTCTGGCACTGTGCAATGTCCCTCTGGGACCGTGTAATGTCAGTGTGG
Source organism: Scyliorhinus torazame (assembly GCF_047496885.1). NCBI lineage: Eukaryota > Metazoa > Chordata > Chondrichthyes > Carcharhiniformes > Scyliorhinidae > Scyliorhinus > Scyliorhinus torazame. The sequence continues at coordinate 355,546,146 of NC_092709.1, read as the reverse complement.
CACTGTGCAATGTCCCTCTCGAACTGTGCAATGTCCCTCTCGGACTGTGCAATGTCCCTCTGGCACTGTCCCCTGGCACTGCAATTTCCCACTGGTACTGAGTAATGTCGCTCTGGCACAGTGCAATGTCCCTCTGACATGGTGCAACGTCCCTCGGGCACTGCACAATGTCACTTGGGCACTGCAATGTTGCTTTGGCACTGTGCAATGTCCCTCTGGGACTGTGTAATGTCCCTCTGGCACTGTGCAATGTCATTCTGGCACTGTGCAATGTCCCTCTGGGGCTGTGTAATGTTCTTCTGGCACAGTGCAATGTCCCTCTGGCACTGTGCAATGTCCCTCTGGGGCTGTGTAATGTACTTCTGGCACAGTGCAATGTCCCTCTGGCACTGTGCAATGTCCTACTGCGGCTTGCAATATCCCTCTGGCACTATGCAGTGTCCTTCTGGCACTGTGCAATGTCCCTCTGGGGCTGTGTAATGTCCTTCTGGCACTGTGTAATGTCCCTCTGGCACTGTGCAATGTCATTCTGGCACTGTGCAATGTCCCTCTGGGGCTGTGTAATGTCCTTCTGGCACTGTGCAATGTCCCTCTGGCACTGTGCAATGTCCCTCTGGGACCGTGTAATGTCCGTGTGGCACTGCGCAATGTTCCTCTCAGACTGTGCAATGTGTCCTTCTGGCACTGTGCAATGTCCCTCTGGGGCTGTGTAATGTCACTCTGGGACTGTGCATTGCCCTTCTGACACAGTGCAATGTCCCTCTGGCACAGTGCAATGGCATTCTGGCACTGTGCAAGTCCCTCTGGCACTGTGCAATGTCCCTCTTGAGCTGTGTAATCTCCCTCTGGGGCTGTGCAATGTCCCTCTGGCACTCTGCAATATCCCTCTGGAACTGTGTATTGTCCTTCTGCCACTGTGCAATATCACTCTGACACTGTGCATTGTCCCTCTGGGGCTTCCAATATCCCTCTGGCACTGTGCAATGTCCCTCTGCCACTGTGTAAAGTCCCTCTGGCACTGCGCAATGTCCCTCTGGCACTGTGCAGTGTCCCTTTGGCACTGGGAAATGCCATCTGGCACTGTGCAATGTCATTCTGGCACTGTGCAATGTCCCTCTGGCACTGTTCAATGTCCATCTGGCACAGTGCAATGTCATTCTGGCACTGTGCAATGTCCCTCTGGCACTGTGCAATGTCCCTCTTGAGCTGTGTAATCTCCCTCTGGGGCTGTGCACTGTCCTTCTGGCACTGTGCAATATCACTCTGACACTGTGCATTGTCCCTCTGGGGCTTCCAATATCCCTCTGGCACTGTGCAATGTCCCTCTGGCACTGTGTATTGTCCCTCTGGCATTGTGCAATGTCCCTCTGGCACTGTGCAAAGTCCCTCTGGCACTGTGCAATGTCCCTCTGGCACTGTGTAAAGTCCCTCTGGCACTGCGCAATGTCCCTCTGGCACTGTGCAGTGTCCCTTTGGCACTGGGAAATGCCATCTGGCACTGTGCAATGTCATTCTGGCACTGTGCAATGTCCCTCTGGCACTGTTCAATGTCCATCTGGCACTCTGCAATGTCCTTCTAGCACTGTACATGTCCCTCTGGCAGTGTGTAATGTCCCTCTGGGGCTTGCAATATCTCTCTGGCACTGAAATGTCATTCCGGCACTGTGCAATGGCCCTCTCGAGCTGCGCAAACTCCCTCTCGCACTGTGCAATGTCCCTCTGGCACTGTGCAATGTCATTTTGGCACTGTTCAATGTCCCTCTGGCACTGTGCAATGTCCCTCTGGCACAGTGCAATGTCATTCTGGCTGTGCAATGTCCCTTTGGCACAGTGCAATGTCCCTCTGGCACTGTGCAATGTCCCTCTGGGACCGTGTAATATCAGTGTGGCACTGTGCAATGTCCCTCTCGAACTGTGCAATGTCCCTCTCGGACTGTGCAATGTCCCTCTGGCGCTGTCCCCTGGCACTGCAATTTCCCTCTGGTACTGAGTAATGTCCCTCTGGCACAGTGCAATGTCCCTCTGACATGGTGCAACGTCCCTCGGGCACTGCACAATGTCACTTGGGCACTGCAATGTTGCTTTGGCACTGTGCAATGTCCCTCTGGGGCTGTGTAATGTCCTTCTGGCACAGTGCAATGTCCCTCTGGCACTGTGCAATGTCCTACAAGGGCTTGCAATATCCCTCTGGCACTATGCAGTGTCCTTCTGGCACTGTGCAATGTCCCTCTGGGGCTGTGTAATGGCCTTCTGGCACTGTGTAATGTCCCTCTGGCACTGTGCAATGTCATTCTGGCACTGTGCAATGTCCCTCTGGGGCTGTGTAATGTCCTTCTGGCACTGTGCAATGTCCATCTGGCACTGTGCAATGTCCTTCTGGGGCTTGCAATATCCCGCTGGCACTATGCAGTGTCCTTCTGGCACTGTGCAATGTCCCTCTGGGGCTGTGTAATGTCCCTCTGGCACTGTGTAATGTCGCTGTAGCACTGTGCTATATCGTTCTGGGGCTTGCAATATCCCTCTGGCACTATGCAGTGTCCTTCTGACACTTTGCAATGTCCTTCTGGGACTGTGCAATGTCACTCTGGGACTGTGCATTGCCCTTCTGACACAGTGCAATGTCCCACTGGCACTGTTAAATGACCCTCAGGCGCTCAGCCATGTCCCTCTGACACTGTGCAATGTCCCTCTGGCATTGTGCAATATCCTTCTGGGACTGTGTATTGTCCCTCTGGTACTGTGCAATATTCCTCTGACACTGTGCAACGTCCCTCTGGGGCTTCCAATATCCCTCTGGCACTGTGCAATGTCCCTCTGGCACTGTGCAATGTCCCTCTGGCACTGTGCAAAGTCCCTCTGGCACTGTGCAAAGTCCCTCTGACACTGTGCAAAGTCCCCCTTGCACTGGGTAATGTCCCTCTGGCACCATGCAATGTCCCTCTGGCACTGTGCAATGTCCCTCTCGGACTGTGCAATGTCCCTCTGGCACTGTTCTCTGGCACTGTGCAATTTCCCTCTGGCACTGTGTCATGTCCCTCTGACACTGTGCAACGTCCCTCGGGCACTGCGCAATGTCACTCCGGCACTGCAATGTCCCTCTGGCACTGTGCAATGTCCCTCTGGGACTGTGTATTGTCCCTCTGGCACTGTGCAATGTCATTCTGGCACTGCGCAATGTCCCTCTGGGGCTGCGTAATGTCCTTCTAGCACTGTGCAATGTTCCTCTGGCACTGTGCAATGTCCGTCTGGGGCTTGCAATATCCCTCTGGCACTATGCAGTTTCCTTCTGGCACTTTGCAATGTCCCTCTAGGGCTGTGCAATGTCCCTCTGGCACTGTGTAATGTCCCTCTGGCACTGTGCAATGTCCCTCTAGCACTGTGCAATGTCCATCTGGGGCTGTGCAGTGTCCTTCTGGGACTGTGCAATGTCACTCTGGATCTGTGCATTGCCCTTCTGACACAGTGCAATGTCCCTCCGGCACTGTGCAAAGTCCCTCGGGCACAGTGCAATGTCCCTCTGGCACACTGCAATGTCCCTCTGGCATTGTGCAATATCCCTCTGGAACTGTGTATTGTCCCTCTGGTACTGTGCAATGTCCGTCTGGGGCTTGCAATATCCCTCTGGCACTGTGCAATGTCCCTCTGGCACTGTGCAAAGTCCCTCTGGCACTGTGCAATGTCCCTCTGGCACTGTGAAAAGTCCCCCTGGCACTGGGTAATGTCCCTCTGGCACCATGCAATGTCCCTCTGGCACTGTGCAATGTCCCTCTCGGACTGTGCAATGTCCCTCTGGCACTGTTCTCTGGCACTGTGCAATTTCCCTCTGGCACTGTGTAATGTCCCTCTGACACTGTGCAACGTCCCTCGGGCACTGCGCAATGTCACTCGGGCACTGCAATGTCCCTCTGGCACTGTGCAATGTCCCTCTGGGACTGTGTATTGTCCCTCTGGCACTGTGCAATGTCATTCTGGCACTGCGCAATGTCCCTCTGGGGCTGCGTAATGTCCTTCTAGCACTGTGCAATGTTCCTCTGGCACTGTGCAATGTCCGTCTGGGGCTTGCAATATCCCTCTGGCAGTATGCAGTTTCCTTCTGGCACTTTGCAATGTCCCTCTAGGGCTGTGCAATGTCCCTCTGGCACTGTGTAATGTCCCTCTGGCACTGTGCAATGTCCCTCTAGCACTGTGCAATGTCCCTCTGGGGCTGTGCAGTGTCCTTCTGGGACTGTGCAATGTCACTCTGGATCTGTGCATTGCCCTTCTGACACAGTGCAATGTCCCTCCGGCACTGTGCAAAGTCCCTCGGGCACAGTGCAATGTCCCTCTGGCACAGTGCAATGTCCCTCTGGCATTGTGCAATATCCCTCTGGAACTGTGTATTGTCCCTCTGGCACTGTGCAATGTCCATCTGGGGCTTGCAATATCCCTCTGGCACTATGCAGTTTCCATCAGGCACTTTGCAATGTCCCTCTAGGGCTGTGCAATGTCCCTCTGGCAATGTGTAATGTCCCTCTGGCACTGTGCAATGTCCCTCTGGCACTGTGCAATGTCCCTCTGGGGCTGTGCAGTGTCCTTCTGGGACTGTGCAATGTCACTCTGGGACTGTGCATTGCCCTTCTGACACAGTGCAATGTCCTTCCGGCACTGTCCAAAGTCCCTCGGGCACAGTGCAATGTCCCTCTGGCACTGTGCAAAGTCCCTCTGGCACTGTGCAATGTCCCTCTGGCACTGTGCAAAGTCCCTCTGGCACTGTGCAATGTCCCTCTGGCACTGTGCAATGTCCCTCTGGCACTGTGCAATGCCCTCTGGCACTGTTAAATGCCCCTCTGGCACTGTGCAGTGTCCCTTTGGCACTGGGAAATGCCATCTGGCACTGTGCAATGTCATGCTGGCACTGTGCAATGTCCCTCTGGCACTGTTCAATGTCCATCTGGCACTCTGCAATGTCCTTCTAGCACTGCACAAAGACCCTCTGGCAGTGTGCAATGTCCCTCTGGGGCTTGCAATATCTCTCTGGCACTGCAATGTCATTCCGGCACTGTGCAATGGCCCTCTCGAGCTGCGCAAACTCCCTCTCGCACTGTGCAATGTCCCTCTGGCACTGTGCAATGTCATTCTGGCACTGTTCAATGTCCCTCTGGCACTGTGCAATGTCCCTCTGGCACAGTGCAATGTCATTCTGGCTGTGCAATGTCCCTTTGGCACAGTGCAATGTCCCTCTGGCACTGTGCAATGTCCCTCTGGGACCGTGTAATGTCAGTGTGGCACTGTGCAATGTCCCTCTCGAACTGTGCAATGTCCCTCTCGGACTGTGCAATGTCCCTCTGGCACTGTCCCCTGGCACTGCAATTTCCCACTGGTACTGAGTAATGTCGCTCTGGCACAGTGCAATGTCCCTCTGACATGGTGCAACGTCCCTCGGGCACTGCACAATGTCACTTGGGCACTGCAATGTTGCTTTGGCACTGTGCAATGTCCCTCTGGGACTGTGTAATGTCCCTCTGGCACTGTGCAATGTCATTCTGGCACTGTGCAATGTCCCTCTGGGGCTGTGTAATGTTCTTCTGGCACAGTGCAATGTCCCTCTGGCACTGTGCAATGTCCCTCTGGGGCTGTGTAATGTACTTCTGGCACAGTGCAATGTCCCTCTGGCACTGTGCAATGTCCTACTGCGGCTTGCAATATCCCTCTGGCACTATGCAGTGTCCTTCTGGCACTGTGCAATGTCCCTCTGGGGCTGTGTAATGTCCTTCTGGCACTGTGTAATGTCCCTCTGGCACTGTGCAATGTCATTCTGGCACTGTGCAATGTCCCTCTGGGGCTGTGTAATGTCCTTCTGGCACTGTGCAATGTCCCTCTGGCACTGTGCAATGTCCCTCTGGGACCGTGTAATGTCCGTGTGGCACTGCGCAATGTTCCTCTCAGACTGTGCAATGTGTCCTTCTGGCACTGTGCAATGTCCCTCTGGGGCTGTGTAATGTCACTCTGGGACTGTGCATTGCCCTTCTGACACAGTGCAATGTCCCTCTGGCACAGTGCAATGGCATTCTGGCACTGTGCAAGTCCCTCTGGCACTGTGCAATGTCCCTCTTGAGCTGTGTAATCTCCCTCTGGGGCTGTGCAATGTCCCTCTGGCACTCTGCAATATCCCTCTGGAACTGTGTATTGTCCTTCTGCCACTGTGCAATATCACTCTGACACTGTGCATTGTCCCTCTGGGGCTTCCAATATCCCTCTGGCACTGTGCAATGTCCCTCTGCCACTGTGTAAAGTCCCTCTGGCACTGCGCAATGTCCCTCTGGCACTGTGCAGTGTCCCTTTGGCACTGGGAAATGCCATCTGGCACTGTGCAATGTCATTCTGGCACTGTGCAATGTCCCTCTGGCACTGTTCAATGTCCATCTGGCACAGTGCAATGTCATTCTGGCACTGTGCAATGTCCCTCTGGCACTGTGCAATGTCCCTCTTGAGCTGTGTAATCTCCCTCTGGGGCTGTGCACTGTCCTTCTGGCACTGTGCAATATCACTCTGACACTGTGCATTGTCCCTCTGGGGCTTCCAATATCCCTCTGGCACTGTGCAATGTCCCTCTGGCACTGTGTATTGTCCCTCTGGCATTGTGCAATGTCCCTCTGGCACTGTGCAAAGTCCCTCTGGCACTGTGCAATGTCCCTCTGGCACTGTGTAAAGTCCCTCTGGCACTGCGCAATGTCCCTCTGGCACTGTGCAGTGTCCCTTTGGCACTGGGAAATGCCATCTGGCACTGTGCAATGTCATTCTGGCACTGTGCAATGTCCCTCTGGCACTGTTCAATGTCCATCTGGCACTCTGCAATGTCCTTCTAGCACTGTACATGTCCCTCTGGCAGTGTGTAATGTCCCTCTGGGGCTTGCAATATCTCTCTGGCACTGAAATGTCATTCCGGCACTGTGCAATGGCCCTCTCGAGCTGCGCAAACTCCCTCTCGCACTGTGCAATGTCCCTCTGGCACTGTGCAATGTCATTTTGGCACTGTTCAATGTCCCTCTGGCACTGTGCAATGTCCCTCTGGCACAGTGCAATGTCATTCTGGCTGTGCAATGTCCCTTTGGCACAGTGCAATGTCCCTCTGGCACTGTGCAATGTCCCTCTGGGACCGTGTAATATCAGTGTGGCACTGTGCAATGTCCCTCTCGAACTGTGCAATGTCCCTCTCGGACTGTGCAATGTCCCTCTGGCGCTGTCCCCTGGCACTGCAATTTCCCTCTGGTACTGAGTAATGTCCCTCTGGCACAGTGCAATGTCCCTCTGACATGGTGCAACGTCCCTCGGGCACTGCACAATGTCACTTGGGCACTGCAATGTTGCTTTGGCACTGTGCAATGTCCCTCTGGGGCTGTGTAATGTCCTTCTGGCACAGTGCAATGTCCCTCTGGCACTGTGCAATGTCCTACAAGGGCTTGCAATATCCCTCTGGCACTATGCAGTGTCCTTCTGGCACTGTGCAATGTCCCTCTGGGGCTGTGTAATGGCCTTCTGGCACTGTGTAATGTCCCTCTGGCACTGTGCAATGTCATTCTGGCACTGTGCAATGTCCCTCTGGGGCTGTGTAATGTCCTTCTGGCACTGTGCAATGTCCATCTGGCACTGTGCAATGTCCTTCTGGGGCTTGCAATATCCCGCTGGCACTATGCAGTGTCCTTCTGGCACTGTGCAATGTCCCTCTGGGGCTGTGTAATGTCCCTCTGGCACTGTGTAATGTCGCTGTAGCACTGTGCTATATCGTTCTGGGGCTTGCAATATCCCTCTGGCACTATGCAGTGTCCTTCTGACACTTTGCAATGTCCTTCTGGGACTGTGCAATGTCACTCTGGGACTGTGCATTGCCCTTCTGACACAGTGCAATGTCCCACTGGCACTGTTAAATGACCCTCAGGCGCTCAGCCATGTACCTCTGACACTGTGCAATGTCCCTCTGGCATTGTGCAATATCCTTCTGGGACTGTGTATTGTCCCTCTGGTACTGTGCAATATTCCTCTGACACTGTGCAACGTCCCTCTGGGGCTTCCAATATCCCTCTGGCACTGTGCAATGTCCCTCTGGCACTGTGCAATGTCCCTCTGGCACTGTGCAAAGTCCCTCTGGCACTGTGCAAAGTCCCTCTGACACTGTGCAAAGTCCCCCTTGCACTGGGTAATGTCCCTCTGGCACCATGCAATGTCCCTCTGGCACTGTGCAATGTCCCTCTCGGACTGTGCAATGTCCCTCTGGCACTGTTCTCTGGCACTGTGCAATTTCCCTCTGGCACTGTGTCATGTCCCTCTGACACTGTGCAACGTCCCTCGGGCACTGCGCAATGTCACTCCGGCACTGCAATGTCCCTCTGGCACTGTGCAATGTCCCTCTGGGACTGTGTATTGTCCCTCTGGCACTGTGCAATGTCATTCTGGCACTGCGCAATGTCCCTCTGGGGCTGCGTAATGTCCTTCTAGCACTGTGCAATGTTCCTCTGGCACTGTGCAATGTCCGTCTGGGGCTTGCAATATCCCTCTGGCACTATGCAGTTTCCTTCTGGCACTTTGCAATGTCCCTCTAGGGCTGTGCAATGTCCCTCTGGCACTGTGTAATGTCCCTCTGGCACTGTGCAATGTCCCTCTAGCACTGTGCAATGTCCATCTGGGGCTGTGCAGTGTCCTTCTGGGACTGTGCAATGTCACTCTGGATCTGTGCATTGCCCTTCTGACACAGTGCAATGTCCCTCCGGCACTGTGCAAAGTCCCTCGGGCACAGTGCAATGTCCCTCTGGCACACTGCAATGTCCCTCTGGCATTGTGCAATATCCCTCTGGAACTGTGTATTGTCCCTCTGGTACTGTGCAATGTCCGTCTGGGGCTTGCAATATCCCTCTGGCACTGTGCAATGTCCCTCTGGCACTGTGCAAAGTCCCTCTGGCACTGTGCAATGTCCCTCTGGCACTGTGAAAAGTCCCCCTGGCACTGGGTAATGTCCCTCTGGCACCATGCAATGTCCCTCTGGCACTGTGCAATGTCCCTCTCGGACTGTGCAATGTCCCTCTGGCACTGTTCTCTGGCACTGTGCAATTTCCCTCTGGCACTGTGTAATGTCCCTCTGACACTGTGCAACGTCCCTCGGGCACTGCGCAATGTCACTCGGGCACTGCAATGTCCGTCTGGCACTGTGCAATGTCCCTCTGGGACTGTGTATTGTCCCTCTGGCACTGTGCAATGTCATTCTGGCACTGCGCAATGTCCCTCTGGGGCTGCGTAATGTCCTTCTAGCACTGTGCAATGTTCCTCTGGCACTGTGCAATGTCCGTCTGGGGCTTGCAATATCCCTCTGGCAGTATGCAGTTTCCTTCTGGCACTTTGCAATGTCCCTCTAGGGCTGTGCAATGTCCCTCTGGCACTGTGTAATGTCCCTCTGGCACTGTGCAATGTCCCTCTAGCACTGTGCAATGTCCCTCTGGGGCTGTGCAGTGTCCTTCTGGGACTGTGCAATGTCACTCTGGATCTGTGCATTGCCCTTCTGACACAGTGCAATGTCCCTCCGGCACTGTGCAAAGTCCCTCGGGCACAGTGCAATGTCCCTCTGGCACAGTGCAATGTCCCTCTGGCATTGTGCAATATCCCTCTGGAACTGTGTATTGTCCCTCTGGCACTGTGCAATGTCCATCTGGGGCTTGCAATATCCCTCTGGCACTATGCAGTTTCCATCAGGCACTTTGCAATGTCCCTCTAGGGCTGTGCAATGTCCCTCTGGCAATGTGTAATGTCCCTCTGGCACTGTGCAATGTCCCTCTGGCACTGTGCAATGTCCCTCTGGGGCTGTGCAGTGTCCTTCTGGGACTGTGCAATGTCACTCTGGGACTGTGCATTGCCCTTCTGACACAGTGCAATGTCCTTCCGGCACTGTCCAAAGTCCCTCGGGCACAGTGCAATGTCCCTCTGGCACAGTGCAATGTCCCTCTGGCATTGTGCAATATCCCTCTGGAACTGTGTATTGTCCCTCTGGCACTGTGCAATATCCCTCTGACACTGTGCAATGTCCCTCTGGGGCTTCCAATATACCTCTCGCACTGTGCAATGTCCCTCTGGCACTGTGTATTGTCCCTCTGGCATTGTGCAATGTCCCTCAGGGACTGTGCAAAGTCCCTCTGGCACTGTGTAAAGTCCCTCTGGCACTGCGCAAAGTCCCTCTGGCACTGCGCAATGTCCCTCTGGCACTGTGTAGTATCCCTCTGGCACTGGGAAATGCCATCTGGCACTGTGCAATGTCATTCTGGCACTGTGCAATGTCCCTCTGGCACTGTGCAATGTCCCTCTTGAGCTGTGTATCTCCCTCTGGGGCTGTGCAATGTCCTTCTAGCACTGTACAATGTCCCTCTGTCAGCGTGCAATGTCCCTCTGGGGCTTGCAATATCTCTCTGGCACTGCAATATCATTCCGGCACAGTGCAATGGCCCTCTCGAGCTGTGCAATCTCCCTCTCGCACTGTGCAATGCCCTCTGGCACTGTTAAATGCCCCTCTGGCACTGTGCAATGTCCCTCTGGCACAGTGTAATGTCAGTCTGGCACTGTGCACTGTCCTTCTGACACTGTGCAATGTCCCTCTCGAGCCGTACAATCTCCCTCTGGCACTGTGCAATGCCCTCTGGCACTGTGCAATGTCATTCTGGCACTGTTCAATGTCCCTCTGGCACTGTGCAATGTCCCTTTGGCACAGTGCAATGTCATTCTGGCACTGTGCCATATCCCTTTGGCACAGTGCAATGTCCCTCTGGCACTGTGCAATGTCCCTCTGGGACCGTGTAATGTCCGTGTGGCACTGCACAATGTTCCTCTCAGACTGTGCAATGTCCCTCTGGCACTGTCCCCTGGCACTGCAATTTCCCTCTGGTACTGTGTAATGTCCCTCTGGCACAGTGCAATGTCCCTCTGACATGGTGCAACGTCCCTCGGGCACTGCACAATGTCACTCGGGCACTGCAATGTCGCTTTGGCACTGTGCAATGTCCCTCTGGGACTGTGTAATGTCCCTCTGGCACTGTGCAATGTCATTCTGGCACTGTGCAATGTCCCTCTGGGGCTGTGTAATGTCCTTCTGTCACTGTGCAGTGTCCCTCTGGCACTGTGCAATGTCCTTCTGGGGCTTGCAATATTCCTCTGGCACTATGCAGTGTCCTTCTGGCACTGTGCAATGTCCCTCTGGGGCTGTGTAATGTCCTTCTGGCACTGTGAAATGTCCCTCTGGCACTGTGCAGTGTCATTCTGGCACTGTGCAATGTCCCTCTGGGGCTGTGTAATGTCCTTCTGGCACTGTGTAATGTCCCTCTGGCACTGTGCAATGTCCTTCTGGGGCTTGCAATATCCGTCTGGCACTATGCAGTGTCCTTCTAGCACTGTGCAATGTCCCTCGGGGGCTGTGTAATGTCACTCTGGGACTGTGCATTGCCCTTCTGACACAGTGCAATGTCCCTCTGGCACAGTGCAATGTCATTCTGGCACTGTGCAATGTCCCTCTTGAGCTGTGTAATCTCCCTCTGGGGCTGTGCAATGTCCCTCTGGCACTCTGCAATATCCCTCTGGAACTGTGTATTGTCCATCTGGCACTGTGCAATATCCCTCTGACACTGTGCATTGTCCCTCTGGGGCTTCCAATATCCCTCTGGCACTGTGCAATGTCCCTCTGGCACTGTGTATTGTCCCTCTGGCATTGTGCAATGTCGCTCTGGCACTGTGCAATGTCCCTCTGGCACTGTGTAAAGTCCCTCTGGCACTGCGCAGTGTCCCTCTGGCACTGTGCAGTGTCCCTCTGGCACTGGGAAATGCCATCTGGCACTGTGCAATGTCATTCTGGCACTGTGCAATGTCCCTCTGGCACTGTTCAATGTCCATCTGGCACAGTGCAATGTCATTCTAGCACTGTGCAATGTCCCTCTGGCACTGTGCAATGTCCCTCTTGAGATGTGTAATCTCCCTCTGGGGCTGTGCAATGTCCCTCTGGCACTCTGCAATGTCCTTCTAGCACTGTACAATGTCCCTCTGGCAGTGTGCAATGTCCCTCTGGGGCTTGCAATATCTCTCTGGCACTGCAATGTCATTCCGGCACTGTGCAATGGCCCTCTCGAGCTGTGCAATCTCCCTCTCGCACTGTGCAATGTCCCTCTGGCACAGTGCAATGTCCCTCTGGGACCGTGTAATGTCCGTGCGGCAGTGCGCAATGTCCCTCTCGAACTGTGCAATGTCCCTCTCGGACTGTGCAATGTCCCTCTGGCACTGTCCCCTGGCACTGCAATTTCACTCTGGTACTGTGTAATGTCCCTCTGACACTGTGCAATGTCCCTCTGGCATTGTGCAATATCCCTCTGGGACTGCAATGTCTCGCTGGCACTGTGCAATGTCCCTCTGGGACTGTGTATTGTCCCTCTGGCACTGTGCAATGTCATTCTGGCACTGCGCAATGTCCCTCTGGGGCTGCGTAATGTCCTTCTAGCACTGTGCAATGTTCCTCTGGCACTGTGCAATGTCCGTCTGGGGCTTGCAATATCCCTCTGGCAGTATGCAGTTTCCTTCTGGCACTTTGCAATGTCCCTCTAGGGCTGTGCCATGTCCCTCTGGCACTGTGTTCTGTCCTTCTGGCACTGTGCAATGTCCCTCTGGCACTGTGCAATGTCCCTCTGGCACTGTGCAATGTCCCTCTGGGGTTGTGCAGTGTCCTTCTGGGACTGTGCAATGTCACTCTGGGACTGTGCATTGCCCTTCTGACACAGTGCAATGTCCCTCCGGCACTGTGCAAAGTCCCTCGGGCACAGTGCAATGTCCCTCTGGCAATGTGCAATATCCCTCTGGAACTGTGTATTGTCCCTCTGGCACTCTGCAATGTCCGTCTGGGGCTTGCAATATCCCTCTGGCACTATGCAGTTTCCATCTGGCACTTTGCAATGTCCCTCTAGGGCTGTGCAATGACCCTCTGGCACTGTGTAATGTCCCTCTGGCACTGTGCAATGTCCCTCTGGGGCTGTACAGTGTCCTTCTGGCACAGTGCAATGTCACTCTGGGACTGTGCATTGCCCTTCTGACACAGTGCAATGTCCCTCCGGCACTGTGCAAAGTCCCTCGGGCACAGTGCAATGTCCCCCTGGCACAGTGCAATGTCCCTCTGGCATTGTGCAATATCCCTCTGGAACTGTGTATTGTCCGTCTGGCACTGTGCAATATCCCTCTGACACTGTGCAATGTCCCTCTGGGACTTCCAATATCCCTCTGGCACTGTGCAATGTCCCTCTGGCACTGTGTATTGTCCCTCTGGCATTGTGCAATGTCCCTCTGGCACTGTGCAATGTCCCTCTGGGACCGTGTAATGTCCGTGTGGCACTGCGCAATGTTCCTCTCAGACTGTGCAATGTCCCTCTGGCACTGTCCCCTGGCACTTCAATTTCCCTCCGGTACTGTGTAATGTCCCTCTGGCACAGTGCAATGTCCCTCTGACATGGTGCAACGTCCCTCGGGCACTGCACAATGGCACTCGGGCACTGCAATGTCGCTTTGCAACTGTGCAATGTCCCTCTGGGACTGTGTAATGTCCCTCTGGCACTGTGCAATGTCATTCGGGCACTGTGCAATGGCCCTCTGGGGCTGTGTAATGTCCTTCTGTCACTGTGCAATGTCCCTCTGGCACTGTGCAATGTCCTTCTGGGGCTTGCAATATCCCTCTGGCACTATGCAGTGTCCTTCTGGCACTGTGCAATGTCCCTCTGGGGCTGTGTAATGTCCTTCTGGCACTGTGAAATGTCCCTCTGGCACTGTGCAATGTCATTCTGGCACTGTGCAATGTCCCTCTGGGGCTGTGTAATGTCCTTCTGGCACTGTGCAATGTCCCTCGGGCACTGTGCAATGTCCTTCTGCGGCTTGCAATATCCCTCTGGCACTATGCAGTGTCCTTCTGGCACTGTGCAATGTCCCTCTGGCACAGTGCAATGTCATTCTGGCACTGTGCAATGTCCCTCTGGCACTGTGCAATGTCCCTCTTGAGCTGTGTAATCTCCCTCTGGGGCTGTGCAATGTCCCTCTGGCACTCTGCAATGTCCCTCTGGAACTGTGTATTGTCCCTCTGGCACTGTGCAATATCCCTCTGACACTGTGCATTGTCCCTCTGGGGCTTCCAATATCCCTCTGGCACTGTGCAATGTCCCTCTGGCACTGTGCATTGTCCCTCTGGCATTGTGCAATGTCGCTCTGGCACTGTGCAAAGTCCCTCTGGCACTGTGCAATGTCCCTCTGGCACTGTGTAAAGTCCCTCTGGCACTGCGCAATGTCCCTCTGGCACTGTGCAGTGTCCCTCTGGCACTGGGAAATGCCATCTGGCACTGTGCAATGTCATTCTGGCACTGTGCAATGTCCCTCTGGCACTGTTCAATGTCCATCTGGCACAGTGCAATGTCATTCTGGCACTGTGCAATGTCCCTCTGGCACTGTGCAATGTCCCTCTTGAGCTGTGTAATCTCCCTCTGGGGCTGTGCAATGTCCCTCTGGCACTCTGCAATGTCCTTCTAGCACTGTACAATGTCCCTCTGGCAGTGTGCAATGTCCCTCTGGGGCTTGCAATATCTCTCTGGCACTGCAATGTCATTCCGGCACTGTGCAATGGCCCTCTCGAGCTGTGCAATCTCCCTCTGGCACTGTGCAATTTCATTCTGGCACTGTTCAATGTCCCTCTGGCACTGTGCAATGTCCCTCTGGCACAGTGCAATGTCATTCTGGCACTGTGCAATGTCCCTTTGGCACAGTGCAATGTCACTCTGACACTGTGCAATGTCCCTCTGGGACCGTGCAATGTCCGTGTGGCACTGCGCAATGTCCCTCTCGAACTGTGTAATGTCCCTCTAGGACTGTGCAATGTCCCTCTGGCACTGTCCCCTGGCACTGCAATTTCCCTCTGGTACTGTGTAATGTCCCTCTGGCACAGTGCAATGTCCCTCTGACATGGTGCAACGTCCCTCGGGCACTGCACAATGTCACTCGGGCACTGCAATGTCGCTTTGGCACTGTGCAATGTCCCTCTGGGACTGTGTAATGTCCCTCTGGCACTGTGCAATGTCATTCTGGCACTGTGCAATGTCCCTCTGGGGCTGTGTAATGTCCTTCTGGCACAGTGCAATGTCCCTCTGGCACTGTGCAATGTCCCTCTGGGACTGTGTAATGTCCCTCTGGCACTGTGCAATGTCATTCTGGCACTGTGCAATGTCCCTCTGGGGCTGTGTAATGTCCTTCTGGCACGGTGTAATGTCCCTCTGGCACTGTGCAATGTCATTCTGGCACTGTGCAATGTCCATCTGGCACTGTGCAATGTCCTTCTGGGGCTTGCAATATCCCTCTGGCACTATGCAGTGTCCTTCTGGCACTTTGCACTGTCCTTCTGGGACTGTGCAATGTCACTCTGGGACTGTGCATTTCCCTTCTGACACAGTGCAATGTCCCACTGGCACTGTGCAATGTCCCTCTGGCATTGTGCAATATCCCTCTGGGACTGTGTATTGTCCCTCTGGTACTGTACAATATTCCTCTGACACTGTGCAATGTCCCTCTGGGGCTTCCAATATCCCTCTGGCACTGTGCAATGTCCCTCTGGCACTGTGTATTGTCCCTCTGGCACTGTGCAATGTCCCTCTGGCACTGTGCAAAGTCCCTCTGGCACTGTGCAATGTCCCTCTGGCACTGTGCAAAGTCCCCCAGGCACTGGGTAATGTCCCTCTGGCACCATGCAATGTCCCTCTGGCACTGTGCAATGTCCCTCTGACACTGTGCAATGTCCCTCTGGCATTGTGCAATATCCCTCTGGGACTGTGTATTGTCCCTCTGGTACTGTGCAATATTCCTCTGACACTGTGCAATGTCCCTCTGGGGCTTCCAATATCCCTCTGGCACTGTGCAATGTCCCTCTGGCACTGTGTATTGTCCCTCTGGCACTGTGCAATGTCCCTCTGGCACTGTGCAAATTCCCCCTGGCACTGGGTAATATCCCTCTGGCACCATGCAATGTCCCTCTGGCACTGTGCAATGTCCCTCTCGGACTGTGCAATGCCCCTCTGGCACTGTTCTCTGGCACTGTGCAATTTCCCTCTGGCACTGTGTAATGTCCCTCTGGCACAGTGCAATGTCCCTCTTCCACTGTGCAACGTACCTTGGGCACTGCACAATGTCACTCGAGCACTGCAATGTCTCGCTGGCACTGTGCAATGTCCCTCTGGGACTCTGTATTGTCCCTCTGGCACTGTGCAATGCCATTCTGGCACTGCGCAATGTCCCTCTGGGGCTGCGTAATGTCCTTCTAGCACTGTGCAATGTTCCTCTGGCACTGTGCAATGTCCGTCTGGGGCTTGAAATATCCCTCTGGAACTATGCAGTTTCCTTCTGGCACTTTGCAATGTCCCTCTAGGGCTGTGCCATGTCCCTCTGGCACTGTGTAATGTCCCTCTGGCACTGTGCAATGTCCCTCTGGCACTGTGCAATGTCCCTCTGGGGCTGTGCAGTGTCCTTCTGGGACTGTGCAATGTCACTCTGGGACTGTGCATTGCCCTTCTGACACAGTGCAATGTCCCTCCGGCACTGTGCAAAGTCCCTCGGGCACAGTGCAATGTCCCTCTGGCAATGTGCAATATCCCTCTGGAACTGTGTATTGTCCCTCTGGCACTCTGCAATGTCCGTCTTGGGCTTGCAATATCCCTCTGGCACTATGCAGTTTCCATCTGGCACTTTGCAATGTCCCTCTAGGGCTGTGCAATGTCCCTCTGGCACTGTGTAATGTCCCTCTGGCACTGTGCAATGTCCCTCTGGCACTGTGCAATGTCCCTCTGGGGCTGTGCAGTGTCCTTCTGGCACATTGCAATGTCACTCTGGGACTGTGCATTGCCCTTCTGACACAGTGCAATGTCCCTCCGGCACTGTGCAAAGTCCCTCGGGCACAGTGCAATGTCCCTCTGGCACAGTGCAATGTCCCTCTGGCATTGTGCAATATCCCTCTGGAACTGTGTATTGTCCCTCTGGCACTGTGCAATATCCCTCTGACACTGTGCACTGTCCATCTGGGGCTTCCAATATCCCTCTGGCACTGTGCAATGTCCCTCTGGCACTGTGTATTGTCCCTCTGGCATTGTGCAATGTCCCTCTGGCACTGTGCAAAGTCCCTCTGGCACTGTGTAAAGTCCCTCTGGCACTGCGCATAGTCCCTCTGGCACTGCGCAATGTCCCTCTGGCACTGTGCAATGTCCCTCTGGCACTGTGCAATGTAGCTCTGGCACTGTACAATATCCCTCTGGCACTGTGCAATATCCCTCTGGGACTGTGTGTTGTCCCTCTGGGACAGTCCACTGTTTCTCCGGCACTGTGCAATGTCCCTCTGGCACTATGCAAAGCCCCTCATGCACTGCGCCATGTCCATTTGGCACTGTGCAATGTCCTTCTGGCACTGTTCAATGTCCCTTTGGGACTGTGCAATGTTTCTCTGGCACTGTGCAATGACCCTCTGGCACTCTGCAATGTCCTCTGGCACTGTGCAATATCCTTCTGGCACTGTGTAAAGTCCCTTTGGGGTTTGCAATATCCCTCGGGCACTGTGCAAATGTCCCTCTCGGACAGTCCAAGTCCCTCTGGCAATGTGCAATGTCCCTCTGGCACTGTGAAATGTCCTCTGGCACTGTGCAATGTCCCCGTGACATGGTGCAGTGTCCCCCTGGCACTGTGCAGTGTCCCTCTGGCACTATGCAGTGTCCCTTTGGCACTGTGCAATGTCCCTCTGCTACTGTGCAATGTCCCTCTGGCACAGTGCAATGTCATTGTGGCACTGTGCAATATCCCTCTGGGGATGTGCAATGTCCCTCTGGCACTGCGCAATAACCCTCTGGCACTGTGCAATGTCCCTCTGGCGCTGTGCAATGTCTCTCTGGCACAGTGCAATGTCCCACTGTCACTGTGCAATATCCCTATGGCACTGTGCAATGTCCCTCTGACACTGTGCAATGTCCCTCTGGCACTGTGCAATGTCCCTTTGGGACTGCAATGGCCCTCTGGGCCTATGCAATGTCCCTTTTGGACAGTGCAACATCCCTCTGGCACTTTGCAGTGTCCTCTGGCATGGTGCAATGTCTCTCTGGCACTGTGCCATGCCACTTTGGGACTGTGCAATGTCCGTCTCGCACTGTGCAATGTCCCTCTGGCACTGTGCAATGTCCCTCTGGCACTGTGCAATGTCCCTCTGGAACTATGCAATGTCCCTCTGGCACTGTGAAATGTCCCTGGGGGACTGTGCAATGTCCCTCTGGCACTGTGCAATGTCCCTTTGGGACTGTGCAATGTCCCTCTGACACTGTGCAATGTCCCTCTGGCACAGTGCAATGTCCCCCTGGGACTGTGCAATGTTGCTCTGGCCCTGTGCAATGTTCCTCTGGGACTGCAATGTCCCTCTGTACCTGTGCAATGTCCCTTTTGGACTGTGCAATATCCCTCTGGCACTTTGCAGTGTCCTCTGTCACTGTGCAATGTCCCTTTGGGACTGTGCAGTGTCCCTCTGGCACTATGCAATGTCCCTCTGGCACTGTGCAATTTCCCTCTGTAACTCTACAATGTCCCTCTGGCACTATGCAATGTCCCTCTGGCACTGTGCAATTTCCCTCTGTAACTGTGCAATGTCCCCCTGGCACTATGCAATGTCCCTCTGGCACTGTGCAATTTCCCTATGGAACTGTACAATGTCTCTCTGGCACAGTGCAATGTCCCTCTGGCACTGTGCAATTTCCCTATGGAACTGTACAATGTCTCTCTGGCACAGTGCAATGTCCCTCTGGCACTGAGCAATTTCCCTATGGAACTGTACAATGTCTCTCTGGCACAGTGCAATGTCCCTCTGGCACTGTGCAATTTCCCTCTGTAACTGTACAATGTCTGTCTGGGACTGTGCACGGTTTTGGGCCGGACTTCATTAACTGGGTTCTGTTGCTGTACCAGGTACTGTCAGTGTGCGGATGAACCTGGTGAGCTCGGACTATTTTAGATTGCACCGGGGGGTGGGGGGGCGAGGCATGGATGCCCCCTCTCCCCACTGTTGTTTGCCTTGGCTATAGAGTCATTGGCAATGGCACTGAGAGTGTCAAAGGGCTGGAAGGGGCTAGTCCGGGGGTTGGGGGGATGGAACACAGGGACTCGGGGGGGGGGGGTCTCGCTAAATGCACACGATCTACTCCTATATATTTCCGACCCGTTAGGGGGGATGGGGAGGTTATGCGTATCTTAGGGGAATTTGGCCGGTTCGCAGGGTACAAATTGAAATTGGTTAAGGGCGAGGTGTTTGTGATCCAGGCAAGGGGGCAGGAGAGGAGACTGGGGCAGCTGCCGTTTACAGTGGTGGGAGTGAGTTTCTGTTATTTGGGTATCCAGGTGGCACGGAGATGGGAGCAATTACATAAATTAAACCTGGGCCGATTAGTGGAACAAATGACGGAGTACTTCCGGAGGTGGGACATGCTCCCCTTGTCACTGGCGGGGAGGGTGGGACATGCTCCCCTTGTCACTGGCGGGGAGGGTACAGACCGTAAAGGTGACGGTTCTCCCAAGATTTTTCAGTGTCTCCCTATTTTTATTCCAAAGACCTTTATTAAGCGGGTGAACAGGGTAATATCTGGGTGTGTGTGGGCGGGTAAAGCCCCTCGAGTAAAGAGTGTTGCTGGAGCAGAGCCGAGGGGAGGGAGAGCTGGCACTGCCGAACTTTAGGGACTTCTACTGGGTGGCGAATGTAGCCATGATTAGGAAGTGGGTAGTGGGGGAGGGGTCGGTGTGGGAGTGGGTGGAGGGGGCATAATGCAAGGGCACATGTTTGGGTGCCCACAGCAGCGCGGCATTCCACTGGGCGCCTGGTGCTGGCCTCCATTTTCGGTGATTCTCCGTCCAATCGCGGTTCGCGATTCCGGGCTGCATGGACGGAGAATCCTGCCTTTAGTCTTTCAAACGGGGAATCCCATCCAACACGTGTTTTGGTCAAGATTCTTGCAGCGAGACTGGAACAGGAGAGAACCAGGCAGGTTTTAAACAAATCGGAGAAAGGAGGGGAGGTGGGGAGAACAAAGCGGGACGTTGCGATCGGGTGGAAATCAAGCAGGAGAAATTAAACGACGAAAGGGTTAGATAGCGCATCGGACAAATGAGGAAAATGAAGATGGGTCTGCAAAAAAAAGCATAATCTTCACAAATCTATGTTTTATTTCAGATTTCTATCATTCACCGTATATCTTGCTGCCCGCAGATTTAATGAGCATTGACAATCGAGCTCCAAATTAAGTAATAAGATCGGTGCTTAGACCGGGAGTGCCAAGACAGAGCAATGAAATGAAGTATCATTGTCAACAATCAGGCACATTGTAACACTAAACGTCCAGGAGCTTGGGCGCGATTCTCCGACCCTCCACCGGGTTCCCGCCACTCCATCACGCCAGAACCCCCGCCCTGCCGGGTAGGGGAGAATCCCGCCCCTTCTGTTCAACCTTATTTTATAGTCATGAGGAATGAGCGGGTGAGCGATAAGACTTGCCCTGCTGGCCGATGAGTAGTCCCGTTCCACCTTTGAACCATATTTTTTCCAAGACGGGATCAGGGGTCACCAGAGCTAGCCACTTGCATGCACTGAATCGCCAATCAGGCTCCATTACAAGTTGCACCGCAGGGACTCACCAAGGCTCCTTTGACGGTACCTTTCACACCCGCGACCAACCCAACTAGGAGGGCGAAAGCCAGCACGAAGGAAGCTGCTGGCTGTTGAGAAAAGCCAAATAGATCGTCCTGTTGTCCCCGCCCAGTCTGATTTCAGGCGATTCCAGATTTGTAGTTTCCCAGTCTCGAAGCTGTCAGGACAACTAAGGGAGGGTAACAATAAAACGCTGTACTTACCTGTCCAGTTACAAAGACTTGAAGATGCTAAACGTGACCTGCACTCGAAACTGACTACCTAATGTTGACGGCTCCCGGCCACCTCTTGGCAGCCCGTGCGATCAAACCTTGGCACACAGTGAGAAGTTTAAATAAATTTGCTGTTCCTATAATCGGACGTGCTCCGCTAATCAGTGAGAACACGACATTCTTACTGGAAGGTCAAGTCACGGCCTCCATTCAAACAGGAATAAACAAATTGCAAGAGTGACGTTCGATTCAATAACAAATAGAAATTAAAATACATTTTAAACAGAGCTGCACAAATGAGCAGGCACACTCGGGGAGGAGAAAAAATATTGATCGCCTCATATTCATTGTGGATTCAAATCTTTATCCGTGTCACAAGTAGGCTTATATTAACACTGGAATGAAGTTACTGTGAAAAGCCCCTAGTCGCCACATTCCGGCGCCTGTTCGGGTACACAGGGGGAGAATTCAGAATGTCCAATTCACCTAACCTGCACATCTTTGGACTGTGGGAGGAAACCGGAGCACCCGGAGGAACCCCACACACACACGGGGAGAACGTGCAGACTCCGCACTGGCAGTGACCCAGCGGGGAATCGAACCTGGGACCCTGCTTCTGTGAAGCAACAGCGCTAACCTTTGAGCTACCGGACTCAATACCCACCTCAATGTACAACGAGGTGAATTCTTTCATCAGGCATTCACTGTAACTAGCTTAGTTGGCAGGGAACATGAGTCAAGGCTACGGTCTTATACCCTGCCCTTGGCCCGTGTTGTCTTTGACTGTGACGCCCCACAGACAGTGTACCAGTGCTACAACTGGTGCAGTGACCAAACCTAAACACAGTCACTCCAGATGAGGTCAAACCATGGCTCTCAATAATTAAAGCATGACTCCACCCCATTCATACTCCAGCCCTCATGTGTCAAGGCCCGATCCCAGTCCCGGGTCGCTGTCCGTGTGGAGTTTGCACATTCTCCCTGTGTCTGCGTGGGTTTCGCCCCCACAACCCAAAGGATGTGCAGGCTAGGTGGATTGGCCACGCTAAATTGCCCCTAATGGAAAAAAAGAATTGGGTACTGTAAGTTTATATTAAAAAATGTTTTAATGAGTCCAGGCCACCATATGACGTCAGACTTGCGCGGCTGCTGAAAATTGGTGGGGGTGGCTGGGGGGTTATATGGAGGTGGTTGTTTCAAACATTCCCCAGCTTGGTCCAATGTTTCAGTTAGTGGTTGAAAGAAAACTATGTAAATTATTCTCTATTAACTGTGTGACCTAGCCAAGAATACAGCTATCTCGGAGTAGGCTATTTATTAACAGCATTATTCAGGGTACATTCAGAAAGAATGTTCCCGATGGTGGGGGAGTCCAGAACTAGGGGTCACAGTTTGAGGATAAGGGTGAGGAGTGAGGTGAGGAGAAATGTCTTCACCCAGAGAGCGGTGAATCTGCGGAATTCACTCCCACAGAAAGTGGCTGGGGCCAAAATGTTGTGTTAATTTCAAGAAGGAATTAGATACAGCTCTTGGGGCTAAAGGCATCAAGGGATATGCGGGGGGGGGGGGGGGGGGCAGGATCAGGGTATTGACCTTGATGATTAGCCATGATCATAATGAATGGCGGAGCGGGCTAGAAGGGCCGAATGGCCTCCTCCTGCTCCTATTTTCTATGTTTCTATGTATCAATTATTCTAAACTACTTTTTATTGACTTTCACTAGATCATGCATTGATTCCTGATCAATATTCGTTGGTGTGTCGTTCCCAGGTGTGGCTTGGTTCTGAAGATTTACATGAAGATTTACAACTACCCATCATCACCAAGGGTGTGGGTTATAGAGTGCAGTTGATGGTACAGTTTTACACTTCATGCACTCAGTAGCTTTCCCTGTATTCCGGTGTACATTACATATCCCCATAGTATTACTGTTTAATCTCAGCCTTCAACCCTGGGAACTAAAGTTAACCGCTCCTTACAGCATAGATTGAAAACTCAGGGTAAACTGTGAGGGAATTATGAGTATCTTTAAACTTCAATTTTAAAATGCTCATGCACGTGTTCAAACCCCTAACACTTCCTATTTCTGTAATCTGCCCCAACCTCACAATCCTCTGAGATATATTCCCTGCCCCTATTCTGGCCTCGTCCGCATCCGCAGTTTTCAACGCTCCACTATGCTGGTCTTGGTGGCATACCTACAGCTGGGTGCTAAAATCCCAAACTTCCTAAAGCTCTCTCCCCCCTCCCTCCCTCCCCCCCCCCCCCTTTTAAAACATTGCTTAAAACTTCACCAAAGACACATCCCAAACTCCTTTAGTGGCTCGATGGTCAGATTTTGTTTGAGAATGTGAGGCTACGTGGGGCATTTTACAATGTCCAAGGTTAAACATAAATACAAGGGGATGCTGTTCTTTTCTAAAGTCTCCAGTCTCTTTCAGCCTGTTGGTATCATTTTTTCTCAGTGTCTCGGCATTCCCCTCCCAGTTTTTTTTACTGCTCTTATTGTTAGTTCCAAGAGACCATTGTGTTCTTGCAGAATCTGTAAGACTTTATGTCCCTTAATTTGATATTCTTTTTGAATTAGTGACATTTAAACGGAGGAAACTGACAGCAGAAGAGATCACAGCTGCTTGAAAACGAAACCTTCTTGCTTCCCTATCCAGCCATTGTGTACAAAGGACCCCTGGTCGAAGCCAAACCTTTGTAATTATTCATTCTTGTGATGTGGGTGTCGCCAGTGCTTACAATTGCGGAAAATTAAGATTAACAAAAGGAAATTGGGATAAAATAAAAACAGGGAGTTGATACTGGCAACTGTCTGAAGAGATTTTGAGGCCTATCAGTGAGAAAGGCAAGTGTTTACCTTTGTGACTAGAGGAAATCAATAGGGTATAGAAGAGGGAATTTCAATGTGGAGAGATAAGGAGATTGACTCGTATCTGCTAAAAGCCAACTCCACAGGGTGGGTAACATCAAAGGGAAAGGATGATATATCCATAGTGTTATGGGTCAGGGTTTAGAGAGCCCCAAAGTGTATCATGGTGTTCACCTGACCCACAACTTTTACTAGGTTGTGGTATGGGGAGCACACGGCCCACTCTACAGGTGTGGTGCAGCAGAAATCGAAAAGTATTTTTTAAAGCAAAACAATGTTTATTCTATGAACTCAAGTTAACCTTTTTAAAACATACAGTGAACATCTTAGCAACGATCAATTCAAATACAACCCCCAAAGAATACAACACTCAGTAATCCTTAAGCTTTCCTTTTAACATCCAGAAGACACAAAAAGAACTTTCAACAGAAGCACATCAGGTTTAAATTCACTACGGAGAACGTTATCACTCTGAATTCACCAAATGATCAAGAGATAGGCTTTACATGACAGAGCGTACAACATTACACATTCTTTGGCTGGCTGCAGCTCCAACACTAAAACGAAATCAAAAAAACAGACAAGCTTTTCTCAAAGTGAAACCAAAAGCTGACAGACAGCCCAGCTCCACCAACACTCTGACACCACTGCAATAACATGAGCAGACAAACATTTATTAAAGTGACATCCTCATGACACCTCCCCCCAAGAAAATAAAACCCATCAACTTCAAGATGGTTTCATTTTTCACCTTTCCACTTTCCTTTAAGAAATGCACACAGTAAATATACTTTTTTGTTTCAAAAAACAACACCCGCAAACAGGTATAATAAATAATATAGTCCATTTTTTTTGTTCTTCGTCCTCCAACTGGAATCCTTCTTGATTGACAGTCTCTTTGGACGAGAAGGTATCTGCACGATCCGTCCATTTTTCTATGCCTCGGCATTTCTCTTTAAAGTCAGATACTTTAGCTCAATCTGATCACAGAGTCCCTTGTAATTCTCCAACACAGGAGCATTGGTTATCACAGCTTTCAGGCCGTCAAATGCCTGTTGAAACTCCGCTGTCCACTGAAATTTTCAATGTTTCTTCAGCAAGTCTATCAGTGGAGCAACTACGCTACAAATGGTTTGCACAAATGTTCGATCAAATCCACTCATGCCAAGAAATGGCATTATTTCCCTTTGTGGTGAGGGTATTGTAAATTCCCCAATAACTTTTGGTTTCGACATCCCGTGGGACCATTTGACCCTGTCCTGTATGGCCAAGGAAAGTGACTTGGGCTTTTCCAAATTCACTTTTGGCTAGGTTTACCACCAGACCCTCCTCCTGATGTCGATCGAATAACTCCATCAGATGTTTTAAATGTTCTGTCCATGTCTGACTGAAAATTACCAGATCGTCGATGTGTACCGCACAATTGGGTAATCCTGAAACAACTTTGTTAGTTAACCGTTGAAATGTGGCTGGGGCATTTTTCATGCCAAATGGCATAACTTTGAATTGGTATATACCACCTGGAGTCACAAAAGCTGAAATCTCCTTCGCCCTTTTGGATAAAGGTACCTGCCAGTAACCTTTAAGTAAATCCAGTTTGGAAATAAAAGCTGATTGTCCCACTTTCTCAATGCAATCCTCCAAACGTGGGATAGGATAAGAGTCCGTTCTTGTAACTGGATTAACCTTTCTATAGTCCACACACAACCATTGGGTACCATCTGGTTTTGGTACCATCACTATGGGTGAGCTCCATTGGCTGCAACCCACTTCAATTATGCCATTTTTAAGCGTACTCTCAATCTCTTTGTTAGTCTGTGCCAATTTTAAAGGGTTAAGTCTATATGGTTGTTGTTTGATTGGAACAGCATTTCCCACATCTACATCATGTATAGTCATTTTAGTACTTCCCAATTTATCTCTACAAACTTGCCCATGTGATATCAATAACCCTTTCAGGTCAGTTCGTTTTTCCTCTGGAAATTAAATTAACAATTTATCCCAATTTTTAAGAACATCCTCATTTTCCAATTTAAGTTGAGGTATGTCAAATTCCAAGTCATCTGGATTTGGTTCGTTACTTTGAGTTTTCCTTATTCCCAAATGACCTCCCACTGGTACCTCATGTGCAACTCGCAACACCTCCTTTCTATACCCTACCGGCAATACTACTTGATGAACTTCTGCCCACTTTTCATCCGCCTGCATATGTAAAGGTCTCTATTTTCTCATCAAGACATCACTTTTACGGTAATAACACTCTGGTATACACTCAGATTCCTCTTCCGTATGTGGTTTCTTATACATCCGTTTTATTTCTACATCTTTCTGTTGTAACTCCGCCAATTTTCCTGAACTAAAAATATCCGCCTCATCCTCCACCTGTTCTTGTTCTTTTCCAACCATCTGATCAAAAATCGTTTCTGATAATTGCACTTCAACTTAATCTTCACGCTTTGATTTCTCCTCTTGGCTTAACCTGCGACTTTTCGACCTTGTTACGACACAATCCGGAAAAATCCCAGGATATTCGTCCTTCAACACTTCAGTTGTCTGATTTTCCCACTAGCTTATCAACCACCGTAGGCATCACTCCCACCTGCGATCCAGCTATATCATTACCCAAGATAAACTGTATTCCTGGACAAGATAGTTTCTCTACTACTCCTACTACCACTTCACCACTCTTCACTGGACTTTCCAACCTTACCTTATATAATGGAACACTACACCTCTCACCCTGAATTCCACATATTACCACCTTTTCTGGCAATATTCTTCCCAAACAACATAACTCCTCATCTCTTACCATTAAAGATTGACTAGCTCCCGTATCTCTTAAAATTGTGACTTCTTTACCTGCTCCTCCTGATACACATGAGTAAACTTTACCCACACAAGTAAATTCTTTAAAGACATCTGACACCTTCTTATCAATTACCTCTTGGTTAGGTTGTACAATCTTTTGCACCTCCTTCGCTTCACTTGGGCTTTCTTTTACCACTTTAACAAACCCCACTGTCTTATCCTGTTTTACCACATCAGCCTTCCCAGTGCGTTTCTTCAACCACCAACACTGTGACTTTACATGGCCTAGTTTATTCCAGTGAAAACATTTGAAACCTTTCATTTCTTTTCCACCCTCCTGGATCTCTTTTCTAATCTGAGGTACACGCTCCTTATTATCTCCCATCAGATCACCTTTACCTTTACCACTTGAGTATTTCTCACGTCCCCTGTTTCGAACCCTCACCGGCTGCAACTGCTGTCGGAAACCAAACTTTGATTTATGAACTAATTCATAATCATCTGCCATTTCTGCTGCTAATCTCACAATTTTAACTCTCTGCTCTTCCACATGAGTTCTCACTACGTCAGGAATTGAATTTTTAAACTCCTCCAAAGGTATAATTTCTCTGAGAGCTTCATACGTTTGGTCTATTTTCAAAACCCTTACCCACCTATCAAAATTACTCTGTTTGATCCTTTCAAACTCCATGTATGTTTGACCAAAT
Source organism: Scyliorhinus torazame (assembly GCF_047496885.1). Taxonomy (NCBI): domain Eukaryota; kingdom Metazoa; phylum Chordata; class Chondrichthyes; order Carcharhiniformes; family Scyliorhinidae; genus Scyliorhinus; species Scyliorhinus torazame. The sequence goes on along the minus strand of NC_092709.1, from coordinate 355,518,813 downwards.
TCTTTCCTTAAATTTATGGACCTTTGTCTGTAGGCTTCAAGCACTAGCGCATATGCACCCAAGATGGAATTTTTCACCTCCTCATACGTACCAGCTACCTCCTCCGGTAGTGATGCAAACACTTCACTAGCCCTACCTAACAGATTTGATTGAATCAGTAATACCCACATGTCCCGTGGCCATTTCATTTGTTTAGCCACCTTCTCAAATGAAATGAAAAGTGCTTCTACCTCCTTCTCATCAAACCTTGGCAACGCTTGGACCTATTTAAATAGATCCCCACCAAGCCTTCGACTATGACACTCTTTCTCTTTATCCTCATCACTATCCTCAAACTGTACAGTTCCCTTTAAATCCGCCAGTCTTAACTGACTGTCATGTTTCATGGACATTTTACGAAGTTCAAACACTCTCTCTCTTTCTTTTTCCTCTCTCTCTTTTTCTTTTTCCTCTCTACCTGTTTCGTATTCAAGCTGCTTTAATTCTTTCTCATGTTCCATTTGTTTAATTTGTAACTGAACTTCTGCCATTTCTAATGAGTCAAACTCTATCTCAGGCAATTTTAAATGCTTGGCCACGGGCATAATTACCTCATCTTTTCACATTTTGTCAGGTAATGTTAACTGCAATGTTTTTGCCAAATCTAACAGTCTGCTTTTAGTCCCTGTCCGTAAGGTACTGCGTGTGACCGTCTCCACCCCCAAAAATTTCAGAGCCTCTGAAAAAGCTATTATCCACAACACGCTCCCTACTTAAACTGGAATACCACGCCTGAAAAGCAACCACAATATGCTCACCCCTCACTGTCTTTAAGTTCACTAAGCCAATCCAATAGATAGACTTTTATCCCCCTCGAGCCCCCAATTTGTTATGGGGCAGGGTTTAGAGAACCCCAAAGTGTATCATGGAGTTCACCTGACCCACAACTTTTAATAGATTGTGGTATGGGGAGCACACGGCCCACTCGACAGGTGTGGTACAGCAGAAATCGAAAAGTATTTTTTAAAGCAAAACAATGTTTATTCTATGAACTCACGTTAACCTTTTTAAAACATACAGTGAACATCTTAGCAACCATCAATTCAAATACAACCCCCAAAGAATACAACACTAAGTAATCCTTAAGCTTTCCTTTTAACATCCATAAGATATAAAACAACCTTTAAACAGAAGCACATCAGGTTTAAATTCACTACAGAGAACAGCTATCACTCTGAATTCACCAAATGATCAAGAGATAGTCTTTACATGACAGAGAGAACAACATGACACATTCTTTGGCTGACTGCAGCTCCAACACCAAAACGAAATCAAAAAAGTACAGATACACCAAAGCCTTTCTCAAAGTGAAACTAAAAGCTGACAGACAGCCCAGCTCCACCCACACTCTGACATCACTGCAGTAACATGAGCAGAAAAAACATTTCTTAAAGTGACATTCTCATGACAATAGCACAATGACTGAGGAAAGAGGCACAGACACAGCTGCCATCGAAGCCGCACCCAGCTGCACAAACGAAGAAGCGAATTCCGCCTTCACTGAAACCCGTCTTCCCAAACTTGGCCACATTAATACTGTGGCTGCCAGGACAGGTCAAAGGCCAGGAATCCTATGGTGGGTAACTCATGTGCTGACCCCACAAAGCCTGTCCACCATCTACAAGGCACAAGTCAGGAGTGTGATGGAATACTCTCCACTTGCCTGGATGTGAACAACACTCAAGCTCAACACCATCCAGGACAAAGCAGCCCCGCTTGATTGCTCCGCCTTCCACAAATATAGGGTCCCAGGTTCGATTCCCGGCTTGGGTCACTGTCTGTGCGGAGACTGCACGTTCTCCCCGTGTCTGCGTGGGTTTCCTCCGGGTGCTCCGGTTTCCTCCCACTGTCCAAAGCTGTGCGGGTTAGGTGGATTGGCCATGATAAATTGCCCTTAAGTTTCCCAAAGAAAGATTGGGTGGGGTTATTGGGTTACAGGGAGAGGGTGGAGGTGTGGGCCTGGGTAGGGTGCTCTTTCCAAGGGCTGGTGCAGACTTGATGGGCCGAATGGCCTCCTTCTGCACTGTAAATTCTATGAAATTTCTATTCTATGAAATCTGCTGCTCTTGTCCTCCTAGATGGTAGTGGTTGTGAGTCTGGAAGGTGTTGTCTAAGGAACCTTGGTGACTTCCTGCAGTGCATCTTGTAGGTGGTACACACGGCTGGCACTGTTTGTCGGTGGTGGAGGATTTGAATGTACGTGGAAAGGAGAGCGATCAAGCGAGCTGCTTTGTCCTGGATACAAAGAACAAAGAAAATTACAGCACAGGAACAGGCCCTTCTGCCCTCCCAGCCTGCGCCGATCCAGATCCTTTATCTAAACCTGTCTTCTATTTTCCAAGGATCTACTTCCCTCTGGTCCCCGCCCGTTCATATATCTGTCTAGATGCATCTTAAATTATGCTATCGTGCCCGCCTCTACCACCTCCGCTGGCAAAGCGTTCCAGGCACCCACCACCCTCTGCGTAAAAAACTTTCCACCAACATCTCCCTTAAACTTTCCCCCTCTCACCTTGAAATCGTGACCCCTTGTAATTGACACCCCCACTCTTGGAAAACGCTTGTTGCTATCCACCCGGTCCATACCTCTCATAATTTTGTAGACCTCAATCATGTCCCCCCTCAACCTCCGTCTTTCCAACGAAAACAATCCTAATCTACTCAACCTTTCTTCATAGCTAGCACCTTCCATACCAGGCAATATCCTGGTGAACCTCCTCTGCGCCCTCTCTAAAGCATCCACATCCTTCTGGTAATGTGGCGACCAGAACTGCACGCAGTATTCCAAATGTGGCCTAACCAAAGTCCTATACAACTGTAACATGACGTGCCGACTCTTGTACTCAATACCCCATCCGATGAAGGCAAGCATGCTGTATGCCTTCTTGACCACTCTATCGACCTGCGTTGCCACCTTCAAGGTACAATAGACCTGAACTCCCCGATCTCTCTGTACATCAATGTTCCCCAGGACTCCTCCATTGACCGTATAGTCCGCTCTTGAATTAGATCTTCCAAAATGCATCACCTCGCATTGGCCTGGATTGAACTCCATCTGCCATTTCTCTCCAATCTATCTATATTTTGCTGTATTCTCTGACAGTCCTCCTCGCTATCTGCAATTCCACCAATCTTAGTATCATCTGCAAACTTGCTAATCAGACCACCTATGTATATCATTTATGTATATCACAAATAACAGAGCACGGATCCCTGTAGAACACCACTAGTCACTTTTCTCCATTTTGAGACACTCCCTTCCACCACTACTCTCTGTCTCCTGTTGCCCAGCCAGTTCTTTATCCATCTAGCTAGTACACCCTGAACCCCATACGACTTCACTTTTTCTATCAACCTGCCGTGGGAAACTTTATCAAATGCCTTATTTAAGTCCATGTATATGACATCTACAGCCCTTCCCTCATGAATTAACTTTGTCACTTCCTCAAAGAATTCTATTAGGTTTGTAAGACATGACCTTCCCTGCACAAAACCATGCTGCCTATCACTGATAAGTCTATTTTCTTCCAAATGTGAATAGATCCTATCCCTCAGTATCTTCTCCAACAGTTTGCCTACCACTGACGTCAAGCTCACAGGTTTATAATTCCCTGGATTATCCCTGCTACCCTTCTTAAACAAAGGGACAACATTAGCAATTCTCCAGTCCTCCGGGACCTCACCCGTGCTCAAGGATGCTGCAAAGATATCTGTTAAGGCCCCAGCTATTTTGTCCCTCGCTTCCCTCAGTAACCTGGGATAGATCCCATCCGGACCTGGGGACTTGTCCACCTTAATGCCTTTTAGAATACACAAAACCTCCCCCTTCCTTATGCCGACTTGACCTAGAGTATTTAAACATCCATCCCTAGCCTCAACATCCGTCATGTCCCTCTCCTTGGTGAATACCAATGCAAAGTACTCATTAAGAATCTCACCCATTTCCTCTGACTCCATGCATAAATTCCCTCTTTTGTCTTTGAGTGGGCCAATCCTTTCTCTAGTTACCCTCTTGCTCCTTATATACGAAAAAAAGGTTTTGGGATTTTCCTTAACCCTGTTAGCCAAAGATATTTCATGACCCCTTTTAACCCTCTTTATTGTGCATTTGAGATTTGTCCTACTTTCCCAATATTCCTACTTTCCCAATATTCCTCCAAAGCTTCATCAGTTTTAAGTCGCCTAGATCTTATGTATGCTTCCTTTTTCATCTTAGCTAGTCTCACAATTCCACCCGTCATCCATGGTTCCCTAATCTTGCCATTTCTATCCCTCATTTTCACAGGGACATGTCTGTCCTGCATTCTAATCAACCTTTCCTTAAAAGACTCCCACATTTCAAATGTGGATTTACCCTTAAACAACTGCTCCCAATTCACATTCCCCAGCTCCTGCCGAATTTTGTTATACTTGGCCTTTCCCCAATTTAGCACTCTTCCTTTAGGACCACTCTCGTCTTTGCCCATGAGTATTCTAAAATTTACGGAATTGTGATCGCTATTCCCAAAGTAATCACCGACTGAAACTTCAACCACTGGCCGGGATCATTCCCCAATACCAGGTCCAGTATGGCCCCTTCTCGAGTTGGACTATTTACATACTGCTCTAAAAAACTCTCCTGGATGCTCCTTACAAATTCTGCTCCAAGTATGCCTCCAACACTACATGAGTCCCATTCAATGTTGGGGAAGTTAAAATCTCCCATCATGACCACCCTATTGCTCCTACATTTTTCTATAATCTGTCTACATATTTCAACCTCTACTTCACGCTCGCTTTTGGGAGGCCTGTAGTAAAGTCCCAACAATGTTACTGCACCCTTCCTATTTCTTAGCTCTACCCATATTGCCTCAGTGCTCGAATCCTCCATCGTGCCCTCCTTAATCACAGCTGTGATATCATCTCTGACCAGTAATCCAACTCCTCCACCCCTTTTACCTCCCTCTCTACCACTCATGAAGCATCTATACCCTGAGATATTTAGTTGCCAGTCTTGCCCTTCCCTCAACTGGTATTCCCTCAGTAATACCAATAATATCATATTCCCAGGTACTAATCCAAACCCTAAATTCATCTGCCTTACCTGCAACACTTCTCACATTGAAACAAATGCACCTCAGACCACCTGTCCCTTTGCGTTCATCATCTCTTCCCTGTCTACTCTTCCCCTTAGTCACATTGAGTTTATTATCGAGTACCTTACTGGCTTTAGTTGCTGCCACTTTACTGACCTCTAACTTCCTAATCTGGTCCCCATCCCCCTGCCACATTAGTTTAAAACCTCCCCAACAGTGTTAGCAAAAGCACCCCCTAGGACATTGGTTCCAGTCCTGCCCAGGTGTAGACCATCCGATTTGTAATGGTCCCACCGCCCCCAGAACTGGTTCCAATGTCCTAAAAATCTGAACCCCTCCCTTCTGCACCATCTCTCAAGCCACGTATTCATTCTGACTATTCTTGAATTTCTACTCTGACTGTCTCGTGGCACTGGTAGCAATCCTGAGATAGGACCTTTGCGGTCCTACTTTTTAACTTATCTCCTAACTCCCTAAATTCTGATTGTAGGACTTCATCCCGTTTTTTACCTATATCGTTGGTGCCTATATGCACCACGACAACTGGCTGTCCACCCTCCCCCTTCAGTATGTCCTGCAGCCGATCTGAGACATCCCAGACCCGTGCACCCGGGAGGCAACATTCCATTCGGGAGTCTCGTTTCCGACCACAGAAACGCCCGTCTACTCCCCTTACGATTGAATCCCCTATGACTACAGCCCTGCCAGTCTTTTTCCCGCCCTTCTGTGCAGCAGAGCCAGCCACAGTGCCATGAGCCTGGCTACTACTGCCTTCCCCTGGTGAGTCCTCTGTCCCAACAGTATCCAAAACAGTATACCTGTTTTGGAGGGAGATGACCGCAGGAGACACCCGCACTGCCTTCCTGCTCTTTCTCTGCCTTTTGGTCGCCCATTCCCTGTCTCCCTCACCAACCCTAATCTGCGGTGTGACCAACTCACTGAACGTGCTATCTACGACCTCCTCAGCATCGCGGATGCTCCAAAGTGAGTCTATCCGCAGCTCCAGAGCCATCATGCGGTCTAACAGGAGCTGCAGCTGGACACACTTCCCGCACATGAAGGAGTCAGGGGCATCGGCCGTGTCCCTGAACTCCCACATTGAGCACGAGGAGCATAACACGGGTCTGGGATCTCCTGCCATTTTTACACTTTACCTTAACTGATTACAAATATAATATCAAATAATGAATAAGTGAAATGAATAAAGATTTTACTTACCAATCACAATACTTACCAACACACGAAGAGTTAAATTTCTCCCAGCTACTGCTAATTGGGGCACTTTTCTTACCAGCCAATCAGGTCACTGCTTTGCTGTGATGTCACTCTTCAAGGTAAGTTTTTGAAAGAGGAAAACGTACCTTCCCGACAGACCCCTGGCCACTGCTCCCGCCGAAAATCTGAAGGCTGCTTCTCCGGCAGCTGTGTCCCCGCCGCTCTCCTCGCGCTCTTTTATCCTGTGTCCCCGCCGCTCTCCTCGCGCTCTTTTATCCTGTGTCCCCGACGCTCTCCTCGTGCTCTTTTATCCTGTGTCCCCACCGCTCTCCTCGCGCTCTTTTATCCTGTGTCCCCACCGCTCTCCTCGGGCTCTTTTATCCTGTGTCCCCGCGGCTCTCCTCGGGCTCTTTTATCCTGTGTCCCTGCCGCTCTCCTCGTGCTCTTTTATCCTGTGTCCCCGCCGCTCTCCTCGCGCTCTTTTATCCTGTGTCCCCACCGCTCTCCTCGCGCTCTTTTATCCTGTGTCCCCGCCGCTCTCCTCGCGCTCTTTTATCCTGTGTCCCTGGCTCTCTCCTCGCGCACTTTTATCCTGTGTCCCCACCGCTCTCCTCGTGCTCTTTTATCCTGTGTCCCCCACCGCTCTCCTCGCGCTCTTTTATCCTGTGACCCGCCGCTCTCCTCGCGCTCTTTCACCAAGTCTCCGCCGCTCTCCTCGCGCTCTTTCACTGAGTCTCCCCCGCTCTCCTTGCGCTCTTTTATCCTGTGTCCCCGCCGCTCTCCTCGCGCTCTTTCACCGAGTCTCCACGGCTCTCCTCGCGCTCTTTCACTGTGTCCCCGCCGCTCTCCTCGCGCTCTTTTATCCTGTGTCCCCGCCGCTCTCCTCGCGCTCTTTCACTGAGTCTCCGCGGCTCTCCTCGCGATCTTTCGCTGTGTCCCCGCCGCTCTCCTCGCGCTCTTTCACTGTGTCCCCGCCGCTCTCCTTGCGCTCTTTCACTGTGTCCCCGCTGCTCTCCTCGCGCTCTTTCACTGTGTCCCCGCCGCACTCCTCGCGCTCTTTCTCTGTGTCCCCGCTGCTCTCCTCGCGCTCTTTCACTGTGTCCCCGCTGCTCTCCTCACGCTCTTTCACTGTGTCCCCGCCGCTCTCCTCGCGCTCTTTCATTGAGTCTCCACGGCTCTCCTCGCGCTCTTTCACTGAGTCTCCGCTGCTCTCCTCGCGCTCTTTCACCGAGTCTCCGCCGCTCTCCTCGCGCTCTTTCACTGAGTCTCCGCCGCTCTCCTTGCGCTATTTCACTGTGTCCCCGCCGGTCTCCTCGCGCTCTTTCGCTGAGTCTCCGCGGCTCTCCTTGCGCTCTTTCACTGTGTCCCCGCCGCTCTCCTCGCACTCTTTCACTGTGTCAGCGCCGCTCTCCTCGCGCTCTTTCACTGAGTCCCCGCCGCTCTCCTCGCGCTCTATCACTGTGTCCCCGCCGCTCTCCTCGCGCTCTTTCACTCTGTCCCCGCCGCTCGCCTCACGCTCTTTCATTGAGTCTCCGCCACTCTCCTTGCGCTCTTTCACTGAGTCCCCGCCGCTCTCCTCGCGCTCATTCACTAAGTCTCCGCCGCTCTCCTCGCGCTCTTTCATCCTGTGTCTCCACCGCTCTCCTCGCGCTCTTTCACTGAGTCTCTGCCGCTCTCCTCGCGCTCTTTCACTGTGTCCCCGCCGCTCTCCTCGCGCTCTTTTATCCTGTGTCCCCGCCGCTCTCCTCGCCCTCTTTTATCCTGTGTCCCCGCCGCTCCCCTCGCGCTCTTTCACCGAGTCTCCGCTGCTCTTCTCGCGCTCTTTCACATTGTCCCCGCCGCTCTCCTCGCGCTCTTTTATCCTGTGTCCCCGCCGCTCTCCTCGCGCTCTTTCACTGAGCCTCCGCCGCTCTCCTCGCGCTCTTTCACTGAGTCTCCGCCGCTCTCCTCGCGCTCTTTCACTGAGTCTCCACCGCTCTCCTCGCGCTCTTTCACTGAGTCTCCGTCGCTCTCCTCGCGCTCTTTCACTGAGTCTCCGCGGCTCTCCTCGCGCTCTTTCACTGTGTCCCCGCCGCTCTCGTCGCGCTCTTTCACTGTGTCCCTGCCGCTCTCCTCGCGCTCTTTCACTGAGTCTCCGCGGCTCTCCTCGCGCTCTTTCACTGTGTCCCCGCGGCTCTCCTCGCGCTCTTTCACTGTGTCCCCGCCCTCTCCTCGCGCTCTTTCACTGTGTCCCCGCCGCTCTCCTTGCGCTCTTTCACTGAGTCTCCGCCGCTCTCCTTGCGCTCTTTCACTGAGTCTCCACTGCTCTCCTCGCGCTCTTTTATCCTGTGTCCCCGCCGCTCTCCTCGCGCTCTTTCACTCTGTCCCCGCCGCTCTCCTCACGCTCTTTCACTGAGTCTCCGCCGCTCTCCTTGCGCTCTTTCACTGAGTCCCCGCCGCTCTCCCCGCGCTCTTTCACTAAGTCTCCGCCGCTCTCCTCGCACTCTTTTATCCTGTGTCTCCGCCGCTCTCCTCGCGCTCTTTTACTGAGTCTCTGCCGCTCTCCTCGCGCTCTTTCACTGTGTCCCCGCCGCTCTCCTCGCGCTCTTTTATCCTGTGTCCCCGCCGCTCTCCTCGTGCTCTTTCACCGAGTCTCCGCTGCTCTCCTCGCGCTCTTTCACATTGTCCCCGCCGCTCTCCTCGCGCTCTTTCACTGAGTCTCCGTGGCTCTCCTCGCGCTCTTTCACTGTGTCAGCGCCGCTCTCCTCGCGCTCTTTCACTGAGTCCCCGCCGCTCTCCTCGCGCTCTTTCACTGTGTCCCCGCCGCTCTCCTCGCGCTCTTTCACTCTGTCCCCGCCGCTCTCCTCACGCTCTTTCACTGAGTCTCCGCCGCTCTCCTTGCGCTCTTTCACTGAGTCCCCGCCGCTCTCCTCGCGCTCTTTCACTAAGTCTCCGCCGCTCTCCTCGCGCTCTTTCATCCTGTGTCTCCGCCGCTCTCCTCGCGCTCTTTCACTGAGTCTCTGCCGCTCTCCTCGCGCTCTTTCACTGTGTCCCCGCCGCTCTCCTCGCGCTCTTTTATCCTGTGTCCCCGCCGCTCTCCTCGCCCTCTTTTATCCTGTGTCCCCGCCGCTCTCCTCGCGCTCTTTTATCCTGTGTCCCCGCCGCTCTCCTCGCCCTCTTTTATCCTGTGTCCCCGCCGCTCTCCTCGCGCTCTTTCACCGAGTCTCCGCTGCTCTCCTCGCGCTCTTTCACATTGTCCCCGCCGTCTCCTTGCGCTCTTTTATCCTGTGTCCCCGCCGCTCTCCTCGCGCTCTTTCACTGAGTCTCCGCCGCTCTCCTCGCGCTCTTTCACTGAGTCTCCGCCGCTCTCCTCGCGCTCTTTCGCTGAGTCTCCGCCGCTCTCCTCGCGCTCTTTCACTGAGTCTCCGTCGCTCTCCTCGCGCTCTTTCACTGAGTCTCCGCGGCTCTCCTCGCGCTCTTTCACTGTGTCCCCGCCGCTCTCGTCGCGCTCTTTCACTGTGTCCCTGCCGCTCTCCTCGCGCTCTTTCACTGAGTCTCCGCGGCTCTCCTCGCGCTCTTTTACTGTGTCCCCGCGGCTCTCCTCGCGCTCTTTCACTGTGTCCCCGCCGCTCTCCTTGCGCTCTTTCACTGAGTCTCCGCCGCTCTCCTTGCGCTCTTTCACTGAGTCTCCACTGCTCTCCTCGCGCTCTTTTATCCTGTGTCCCCGCCGCTCTCCTCGCGCTCTTACCCTGTGTCCCCGTCGCTCTCCTCGCGCTCTTTTATCCTGTGTCCCCGCCGCTCTCCTCGCGCTCTTTCACTCTGTCCCCGCCGCTTTCCTCACGCTCTTTCACTGAGTCTCCGCCGCTCTCCTTGCGCTCTTTCACTGAGTCCCCGCCGCTCTCCTCGCGCTCTTTCACTAAGTCTCCGCCGCTCTCCTCGCGCTCTTTTATCCTGTGTCTCCGCCGCTCTCCTCGCGCTCTTTCACTGAGTCTCTGCCGCTCTCCTCGCGCTCTTTCACCGAGTCTCCGCTGCTCTCCTCGCGCTCTTTCACATTGTCCCCGCCGCTCTCCTCGCGCTCTTTTATCCTGTGTCCCCGCCGCTCTCCTCGCGCTCTTTCACTGAGTCTCCGACGCTCTCCTCGCGCTCTTTCACTGAGTCTCCGCCGCTCTCCTCGCGCTCTTTCACTGAGTCTCCGCCGCTCTCCTCGCGCTCTTTCACTGAGTCTCCATCGCTCTCCTCGCGCTCTTTCTCTGAGTCTCCGCGGCTCTCCTTGCGCTCTTTCACTGTGTCCCCGCCGCTCTCGTCGCGCTCTTTCACTGTGTCCCTGCCGCTCTCCTCGCGCTCTTTCACTGAGTCTCCGCGGCTCTCCTCGCGCTCTTTCACTGTGTCCCCGCGGCTCTCCTCGCGCTCTTTCACTGTGTCCCCGCCCTCTCCTCGCGCTTTCACTGTGTCCCCGCCGCTCACCTTGCGCTCTTTCACTGAGTCTCCACTGCTCTCCTCGCGCTCTTTTATCCTGTGTCCCCGCCGCTCTCCTCGCGCTCTTTCACCGAGTCTCCGCCGCTCTCCTCGCGCTCTTTCACTGTGTCCCCGCCGCTCTCCTTGCACTCTTTTATCCTGTGTCCCCGTCGCTCTCCTCACGCTCTTTTATCCTGTGTCCCCGTCGCGCTCCTCGCGCTGTTTTATCCTGTGTCCCCGCCGCTCTCCTTGCGCTCTTTCACTGAGTCTCCGCTGCTCTCCTCGCGCTCTTTCACTGAGTCCCTGCCGCTCTCCTCGCGCTCTTTCACTGTGTCCCCACCGCTCTCCTCGCGCTCTTTTATCCTGTGTCCCCGCCGCTCTCCTCGCCCTCTTTTATCCTGTGTCCCCGCCGCTCGCCTTGCGCTCTTTCACTGAGTCTCCGCCGCTCTCCTCGCGCTCTTTCACTGAGTCTCCGCCGCTCTCCTCGCGCTCTTTCACTGAGTCTCCGCCGCTCTCCTTGCGCTCTTTCACTGAGTCTCCACTGCTCTCCTCGCGCTCTTTTATCCTGTGTCCCCGCCGCTCTCCTCGCGCTCTTTCACCGAGTCTCCGCCGCTCTCCTCGCGCTCTTTCACTGTGTCCCCGCCGCTCTCCTCGCGCTCTTTTATCCTGTGTCCCCGCCGCTCTCCTCGCGCTCTTTCACTGTGTCCCCGCCGCTCTCCTCGCACTCTTTTATCCTGTGTCCCCGTCGCTCTCCTCACGCTCTTTTATCCTGTGTCCCCGTCGCGCTCCTCGCGCTGTTTTATCCTGTGTCCCCGCCGCTCTCCTTGCGCTCTTTCACTGAGTCTCCGCTGCTCTCCTCGCGCTCTTTCACTGTGTCCCCGTCGCGCTCCTCGCGCTGTTTTATCCTGTGTCCCCGCCGCTCTCCTTGCGCTCTTTCACTGAGTCCCTGCCGCTCTCCTCGCGCTCTTTCACAGTGTCCCCGCCGCTCTCCTCGCGCTCTTTTATCCTGTGTCCCCGCCGCTCTCCTCGCCCTCTTTTATCCTGTGTCCCCGCCGCTCGCCTTGCGCTCTTTCACTGAGTCTCCGCCGCTCTCCTCGCGCTCTTTCACTGAATCTCCGCCGCTCTCCTCGCGCTCTTTTATCCTGTGTCCCCGCCACTCTCCTCGCGCTCTTTCACCGAGTCTCCGCCACTCTCCTCGCACTCTTTTATTGTGTCCCCGCCGCTCTCCTCGCGCTCTTTCACTGAGTCTCCGCCGCTCTCCTTGCGCTCTTTCACTGAGTCCCCGCCGCTCTCCTCGCGTTCTTTCACCAGAATTAAGGGGCAATTTAGCGTGGCCAATCCACCTACCCTGCACATAAAACAAAGAAAAGTACAGCACAGGAACAGGCCCTTCGGCCCTCCAAGCCTGCGCCGACCATGCTGCCCGACTAAACTAAAATCTTCTACACTTCCAGGGTCCATATCCCTCTATTCCTATCCTATTCATGTATTTGTCAAGGTGCCCCTTAAATATCACGATCGCCCCTGCTTCCACCACCTCCTCCGGTAGCGAGTTCCAGGCACCCACTACCCTCTGCGTAAAAAACTTGCCTCGTACATCTTCTCTAAACCTTGCCCCTCGCACCTTAAACCTATGCCCCTTAGTAATTGACCCCTCTACCCCGGGGAAAAGCCTCTGACTATCCACTCTGTCTATGCCCCTCATAATTTTGTAGACCTCTATCAGGTCGCCCCTCAACCTCCGTCATTCCAGTGAGAATAAACCGAGTTTATTCAACCTACCCACATAGCTTATGCCCTCCATACCAGGCAACATTCTGGTAAATCTCTTCTGCACCCTCTCTAAAGCCTCCACACCCTTCTGATAGTGTGGCGACCAGAATTGAACACTATGCTCCAAGTGTGGCCTAACTAAGGTTCTATACAGCTGCAACATGACTTGCCAATTCTTATACTCAATGCCCCAGCCAATGAAGGCAAGCATGCCGTATGCCTTCTTGACTACCTTCTCCACCTGTGTTGCCCCTTTCAGTGACCTTGTGGACCTGTACACCTGGATCTCTCTGACTTTCAATACTCTTGAGGGTTCTACCATTCACTGTATATTCCCTACCTGCATTAGACCTTCCAAAATGCATTACCTCACATTTGTCCGGATTAAACTCCATCTGCCATCTCTCCGCCCAAGTCTCCAAACAATCTAAATCCTGCTGTATCCCCTGACAGTCCTCATCGCTATCCGCAATGCCACAAACCTTTGTGTCGTCTGCAAACTTACTAATCAGACCAGTTACATTTTCTTCCAAATCATTTATACTTCAAGAAGACCACCATCATACCGGTACCAAAGAAGAACCAGGCAACGTGCCTCAATGACTACCGTCCAGTGGCCCTGACTTCAGTCGTAATGAAGTGCTTCGAGAGGTTGATCATGAAGCGCATCACCTCCATACTCCCAGATCGCCTTGATCCACTGCAATTCGCAGACCGCTGCAACCGGTCCACATCAGACACCATTTCCCTGGCTCTACATTCATCCCTAGAGCATCTCGAAAACAAGGACTCCTACATCAGACTCCTGTTTATTGACTACAGCTCCGCCTTCAACACCATAATCCCAGCCAAGCTCATATCAAAGCTCCAAAACCTAGGACTTGGCTCCCCACTCTGCAACTGGATCCTCGCTTTTCTGACCAACAGACCACAATCAGTAAGAATGAACAACAACACCTCCTCCACAATAGTCCTCAACACCAGGGCCCCGCAAGGCTGCGTACTTAGCCCCCTACTCTACTCCCTGGACACACACGACTGTGTGGCAAAACTTGGTTCCAACTCCATCTACAAGTTTGCTGACGATACGACCATAGTGGGCCAGATCTCGAATAACGACGAGTCCGAATACAGGTGGGAGATAGAGAACCTAGTGGAGTGGTGTAGCGACAACAATCTCTCTCTCAATGCCAGCAAAACTAAAGAGCTGGTCATTGACTTCAGGAAGCAAAGTACTGTACACACCCCTGTCAGCATCAACGGGGCCGAGGTGGAGATGGTTAGCAGTTTCAAATTCCTAGGTTGTGCACATCTCCAAAAATCTGTCCTGGTCCACCCACGTCGATGCTACCACCAAGAAAGCACAACAGCGCCTATACTTCCTCAGGAAACTAAGGAAATTCGGCATGTCCACATTAACCCTTACCAACTTTTACAGATGCACCACAGAATGCATCCTATCGGGCTGCATCACAGCCTGGTATGGCAACTTCCCGGCCCAGGACCGCAAGAAACTTCAGAGAGTCGTGAACACCGCCCAGTCCATCACACGAACCTGCCTCCCATCCATTGACTCCATCTACACCTCCCGCTGCCTGGGGAAAGTGGGCAGCATAATCAAAGATCCCTCCCACCCGGCTTACTCACTCTTCCAACTTCTTCCATCAGGCAGGAGATACAGAAGTCTGAGAACACGCACGAACAGACTCAAAAACAGCTTCTTCCCCACTGTCACCAGACTCCTAAATGACCCTCTTATGGACTGATTTCATTAATACTACACCCTGCATGCTTCATCCGATGCCAGTGCTTATGTAGTTACATTGTACATGTTGTGTTGCCCTATTATGTATTTTCTTTTCTTCCCTTTTCTTCCCATGTACTTAATGATCTGTTGAGCTGCTCGCAGAAAAATACTTTTCACCTCGGTACACGTGACAATAAACAAATCCAATCCAATCCAATCCAACATACTACGAACAGCAACGGTCCCAGCACTGATCCCTGCGGAACACCACTAGTCACAGCCCTCCAATCAGTAAAGCATCCTTCCATTGCTACTCTCTGTCTTCTATGACCTAGCCAGTTCTGTATCCACCTTGCCAGCTCACCCCTGATCCCGTGTGACTTCACCTTTTGTACCAGTCTGCCATGAGGGACCTTGTCAAAGGCCTTACTGAAGTCCATATAGACAACATCCACTGCCCTACCTGCATCAATTATCTTTATGACCTCCTCGAAAAACTCTATCAAGTTAGACACGACCTCACCTTCACAAAACCGTGCTGCCTCTCGTTGATACGTCCATTTGCTTGCAAATGGGAGTAGATCCTGTCTCGAAGAATTCTCTCCAGTAATTTCCCCACCACTGACGTAAGGCTCACCGGCCTGTAGTTCCCTGGATTATCCATGCCACGCTTCTTAAACAAAGGAACAACATTGGCTATTCTCCAGTCCTCCGGGACATCACCTGAAGACAGTGAGGATCCAAAGATTTTTGTCTTTGGGTTGTGCAGGCGAAACCCACACGAACACGAGGAGAATGTGCAAACTCCACACGGACAGTGACCCAGAGCCGGGATCGAACCTGGGACCTCGGCGCCGTGAGGCAGCAGTGCTATCCACTGCGCCATCACTGATAGGGGCACTGCTGCATCTCGGGAGCTATCAGCACTCTGATTGGCTGGCAGCTCCTGGAGGCGGGGCTTAGGAGCAGGGAGTGTGCTGTCCTGCTCCACTATTCAATAAGATCACGACTGATCTGATTGTGGCCTCAACTCTACATTCCTGCCTACCTCCTTTGACTTCTTTCTTAGTCAAGAGGTTACCGACCTCTGACTGAAAAATATTTGAGAGTCTGCCTTCACCACTCCCTTGGGAAGCGAGTGCCAAAGATTCACTTATTGCTTGTTGCTTCCTCAGTGAACTCCAGCAAATTAGTCAAATGTGATTTGCCTTTCACAAAACCATGTTGACTCTGCCTGATCACATTGAGATTTTCTAAGTGCCCTCCTTTTTAATAGAGTCCAGGGTGATTTTGGGGGCCCCTGAATATTTGGGGTCAAAAGTCTCACCTTGAGCCAATTAACAGTCTGATAGCCGGAAATTCTACTCGGAGCTTCCTGACCACAGATATGGATTTTAGGCGGGGAAGGAATCGAGGCAACCATCTCCACGTTTAATATCCAGCCTGTGTAACTTGGTGATGCTTCTCCGATGTCTGTACAAAGCAAATGATCCTTCTAAAACAGGATTTGAGGTGTTTCATATGTTTTTCACATCTCGGGCCAGGGGTGAGCTTTCAACGGTGAACAAACTTTGCCAGCTACTGGTTACATTTACTTTCTCTGGGACATTGCGCTGGAACTTTGGGAGTGAAATTCAGTTAGTTGTGTAGCATGTCCCACTTTCGGCATAGCCCTTGCAGTGCTAATGGGGTGCAGTGGCATGAAGTCATTGATGCAAACACTGATGTAGTAGTCAGTGCATATGCAGATGGTGTCTTCCTTGTTCACCGTTGAAGCGTTAGAAAACAAGGTGGACACTAATCTGTAGTTATTTAAGTTACCGCTCAAAGTTTCAGCGGTGGTGTTTTAGAGGAAGCTGGAGGACTTCTCCGACCATATAAAGGCAGAAAATAACAAGGGGCTTTGCATTGGCATCGAGTGATTTGGAACATACCAATTTGGACCTGTTTAAAATTTAGGAATGCTGGCATCTTTCGTCCATTTAACGTTTGTATTGCAAATCCCCAATTTATTCGGGTCCCTCTCTGTGAGCTCAGCTACAAGATACAGTCAAATGATGGAGGCAACCGGGTGTGGCGAATCAAAGTAGAATTTATTGAGCAAGAATGGTAAATATACTTAACAAAAGATAATGAAGACAGCATGGATTAACCCTCGGAGGCATTGGACCCTCGCAGTACTATCAGCGCAGTCAAAAGTCTTCCTTTTCCATCTGGTTTGAGCGGTGTCTTCAGGAGAGATGTCACCATAGTTGTGGATGGTGTGACTGTGCCAACAACGCCTTGAATCATTTGGTATTTATTGTCATTCTGAAAGTCCCTGGGCCATATTTGGACCTGGCTTGTGTTAACCCCTTCAGTAGTGACATGGCTCAGGTCAAGGTGTTTTCACACACTTGGGGATTGAAAGCTCTCCGTGCCAGGGTTAAGATGTGTCTCAGGGTAAAGCAAGGAAATTAAGCAAACAAGTTGTTTTAAATGGCTTACTGTGGCTTGGTATGAAATTAAAGCCACCCTATTACCCGAGGGCCATAGGCTGCTCTCCC
Organism: Scyliorhinus torazame; assembly: GCF_047496885.1. Classification (NCBI taxonomy): domain Eukaryota; kingdom Metazoa; phylum Chordata; class Chondrichthyes; order Carcharhiniformes; family Scyliorhinidae; genus Scyliorhinus; species Scyliorhinus torazame. The sequence goes on along the minus strand of NC_092709.1, from coordinate 355,501,984 downwards.
CGTCTTGAGAGACAGGGAGCTGGCTGGTGGTGATTTAACCGGAGGGTCACCACACCTCAGGCAAGGTGGAGAAGGTTGGGTCTTCATGGGTAACCTCAGCCGGTACGGGAATGGAACCTGTGCTCTTGTTGTTGATCCGCATCATGAACCAGCCGTCCAGCCAGCTGAGCTAAACCGACCCCCATTCTACTGATAGTATGTAAGTGATTAATATGTTAGTCAACTATTCTGTTTAAAAGGTAAATGTGTTGTATGTTGGTACGAGCCTTTATCGCTATGGGGAGGGATTCATGCTGAGATGTCAGAGGCTGAGTGTGTCTTCAAGACAAATGGCAAGGTAACTTTTATCAGCCAGGCAGTCCTTCACACAGGATTAACAGTCTTGAGTTTGGCAACTGCACATTACCTCTCTCTCAGCAGACAAGGACTTAGGCTCGTCTATTTAAGGTGTATTTAATATGAGATGGCAAAATGTTAGCTCTAATTAAGACAAAACCTTAAAATTAGTAGGTCATTGAAATATTACATACTTGTTCTGAAACATGAACAGAATATACAGAGGAGGGGGTGAAGAGGGGACCCTCTGGATGAGGATCTCTTTTAATATCCCTTTCCACAAAGGGCCTTCTGGGCACACTACTCCTATGTCCCAATAAGTCATGATGTGGAGATGCCGGCGTTGGACTGGGGTGGTAACAGGAAGAAGTCTTACAACACCAGGTTAAAGTCCAACAGATTTGTTTCGAATCACTAGCTTTCGGAGCGCTGCTCCATCATCATGAAGAGGTGGGCTCCACAACCACACATATAGACAAAGTCAATGATGCAAGGCAATACTTTTAATGCGAGTCTTTGCAGGTAATTAAGCCTTTACAGGTCCAGACGGTGCGACTGGAGAGAGGGATAGTCACAGGTTAAAGAGGTGTGAATTGTCTCAAGCCAGGACAGTTGGTAGGATTTCGCAAGCCGAGGCCAGATGGTGGGGGATGAATGTAATGAGGCATGAATCCAAGGTCCCGGTTGAGGCCATACTCATGTGTGCGGAACCTGGCTATAAGTTCCTGCTCAGCGAAAATGTGTTGTCGCGCGTCCTGAAGGCTGCCTTGGACGTTTACCCGATGATCAGAGGCTGAATGCCCTTGACGGCTGAAGTGTTCCCCGACTGGAAGGGAACATTCCTGCCTGGCGATTGTCGTGCAATGTCCGTTCATCCGTTGTCGCAGCGTCTGCATGGTCTCGCCAATGTACCCCACTTCGGGACATCCTTTCCTGCAGCGTATGAGGTAGACAACGTTGGCCGGGTTGCACGAGTATGTACCGCGTACCTGGTGGGTGGTGTTCTCACGTGTAATGGTGGTACCCATGTCGATGATCTGGCACGTCTTGCAGAGATTGCCATGGCAGGGTTGTGTGGTGTCATGGTCACTGTTCTGAAGGCTGGGTAGTTTGCTGCAAACAATGGTTTGAGGTTGCGCGGTTGTTTGAAGACAAGTAGTGGGGGTGTGGGGATGACCTTGGCAAGATGTCCATCTTCATCGATGACGTGTTGAAGGCTGTGAAGAAGATGACGTAGTTTCTCCGCTCCGGGGAAGTACTGGACGACGAAGGGTACTCTGTCGGTTGTGTCCCGTGTTTGTCTTCTGAGGATGTCGGTGCGGTTTTTTGCTGTGGCGCGTTGGAACTGTCGATCGATGAGTCGAGTGCCATATCCCGTTCTTACGAGGGCATCTATAAGCGTCTGTAGATGTCTGTTACGTTCCTCCTCATCTGAGCAGATCCTGTGTGTACAGAGGGCTTGTCCATAGGGGATGGCTTCTTTAATGTGTTTAGGGTGGAAGCTGGAGAATAATAATAATATAATAATCGTTTATTGTCACAAGTAGGCTTCAATGAATGTACTGTGAAAAGCTCCTAGTTATTGTGAAAAGAACTGGAGCATTGTGAGATTATCCGTGGGTTTGCGGGAAAGCGAAGTGCTGAGGTGACCGTCCTTGATGGAGATGAGTGTGTCCAAGAATGCAACTGATTGTGGAGAGTAGTCCATGGTGAGTCTGATGGTTGGATGGAACTTATTGATGTCATCATGTAGTTGTTTCAGTGATTCTTCGTCGTGGGTCCAAAGGAGAAAAATGTCATTGATGTATCTGGTGTATAACGTTGGTTGAAGGTCCTGTGCGGTAAGGAGGTCTTATTCAAAGTTGTGCATGAAGGTGTTGGCATATTGGGGTGCGAATTTGGTCCCCATGGCTGTTCCGTGTGTCTGGATGAAGAACTTGTTGTCGAAGGTGAAGACGTTGTGATCCAGGATGAGTTGTAGAATTGTGTCTGGAGATTGACAGTTGTCGCTGTTGAGTACTGAGGCTGCGGCAGCAATGCCGTCGTCAATTGGAGTTCTCCCAGTGAGCCAGAGAACACAGCCAGGGTGAGGCTCAGCGAATAGTGAGTTTGGGAATTTTTAGCTAGGTGAGAATTCGAAGCTGGGTGGGGAGGAGGTGCTTTTTATCCCTGATAAGTGACTGGTAAGTAGTTTTTCTTTTCATTCATCTATTTTTTTTTGATTTTTTGTTTTGTTTTGTTTTTTAGCATTGTAGTTGTATAAGTTACCTAAGGTTTAAGACATGACAGGAGATCCCAGACCCGTGTAATGCTCCTCGTGTGTGATGTGGGAGCTCAGGGACACGTTCACTGACCCTGGCTCTTTCACGTGCAAGAAGTGTGTCCAGTTGCAGCTCCTGTTAGACCGCTTGACGACGTCGTGGATAGCACGTTTAGCGAGTTGGTCACAACGCGGGTGAAGATTACTGAGGGAGATAGAAAATGGGTGACCAAAAGACAGAGCAAGAGTAGGAACGCAGTGCAGATGACCCCTGCGGTCATCTCTCTGCAAAACAGATGTACCGCTTTGGATACTGTTGAGGGAGATGGCTCACCAGAGGAAGGCAGCAGCAGCCAGGTTGATGGCACCGTGGCTGGCTCTGCTGCGCAGGAGGGCAGGAAGAAGAATGGCAGGGCTATAGTGATAGGGGGCTCAATCGAAAGGGGAATAGACAGGCGGTTCTGCGGACGCAATCGAGACTCCAGGATAGATCCTGTCTCGAAGAATTCTCTCTTCGCAGTAGTCCGTTCTGTTCAGTATGGGACAGGAATAGTTACCTCAGGAGACTACACTTCATAAAGGAGATTGTACCATCTCTTTCAAGTTGCAAACATACATAGATAGGTTAAGTGAGTGGGAAAACATGCATTATAATGTGGACGAATGTGAATTGTCCACTCTAGTGGGAAGAATCGGAAAGCAGCATATTGTTTACATGGAGAGGGATTGCTGAACCTTGTGATGTAGAAGGATTCTGGATGTTCTGGTACATGTGTCACAAAGAGTTGCTTTGCAGGTACAGCAAGTGATTAGGGAAGGCAAGTGGAATGTCCAAAGAAGGCAGTCCAAAGATGTGCAGGTTAGGGTGGATTGGCCATGATAAATTGCCCTTAGTGACCAAAATTGCCCTTAGTGTTGGGTGGGGTTGCTGGGTTGTGGGGATAGGGTGGAGGTGTTGACCTTGGGTAGGGTGCTCTTTCCAAGAGCCGGTGCAGACTCGATGGGCCGAATGGCCTCCTTCTGCACTGTAAATTCTATGAATGTTGGCATCCAGATCCTGAGGAGTGAGGGCAGAGTAGATAGGGAGAAACTGTTCCCATTGGAGGAAAGGTCACTCCCCTCTGCTTCTCCAGCCCAAACTCGGTCAGGTCCAAGCTTCTTAACTGTTGATAACCGCAAAATACTGAGGATGCTGGAATCTGAAACAAAAGCAGAACATGTTGGAAAATGCCAACAGGCCTGGCAGCATCTGTGGAGAGAGAACAAAGCTAACGATTCGAGTCTGGGTGACTCTTCGTCAGAGCTCAACTGTTGGCCTCCAACCCTGTTCTGCTTCAGGCTGTCTCTCTTTTTTACTCCTTTTGACATGGTTCTGAAGAAGGTGGGTGGGGCCAAGTAGAGTGTGTGAAACCTGGAAGATGTGGATCCCCCACATACTGTGGAATTTTAACTGAGAGTGTGTGTGTGTGTCTTCCAGGTGGGTGGAGGCAGTTGGAGGAAGCCACACCCAGACGAAAAGAGTGAAGGCCAGGCGGAGAACCGTCTTCGGGGGTTTGGGTGGGAGTGGTTCGGGGGAGGGCACCTTAAACAGCGCACCCGAGAGGGGGGGGGGGGGGGGGGCGGGAGGTGAGTGTCCGATTCCAGAGTGGGTGGGAGATGCTGAGAGCTGTTGTCCTGTGAGATTGAACTCATCGGGGGGGAAAGGGGGGACAATCAGAGGATTCAGATGGTGAGTTTGGGCCCCCACGGTTCCCCCCATTCCTGACGAGATATTCCTTCAAACAATCGCTTAATGGCTTCAAAAATCCCTTGAAAAACTTTCAGTTTCTCCTCAATCCCTTCTGCCTTCTTCCGCACCTGCTGAGCCAACTCGGTTGTGCTGCCCTTGCGCAGGTCCAAGGACTCTGTCACCAGAGAGTATATGTCCCATGCTACAAAGGCCGTGGATAGTGTTGCAGTGGCTACTCGGGCACCTGGAGACATCACGATTGACGTGCCAAACAACATTTTCTTGACATAACCTACACTCTCCACAACATTACCACCCTGGATACTCCCGAGGAGCGCTGATACCTCAGTGGCCAGCCGCTGCAGCATGGACATCTCTGCCAGCGTCTTCCTGGCCAGCAGTGTGCTCACCAACTTGTAGCTGTTATGCCCGACCGAGAGGGGGCGGAGGCCCAGCCGCTTTGCCAGCCCAGCGGCCATTTCCTCCTGGCTCAGTTTAGTCAAGGACTCAATGGCGCCAAAGGCCTTTTCGAAAGACGCCATCAGACCTTGGCAGCTGCTGTTGTACCGCTCAAGAACCTCATCCACTTTTTTCTCATGACCCCTGTTTGCGTACACTTCCGTGACACTGGCAGCAGCGGTGGTGAGCCCACCTGCCAGAATCGCTCCGGTGAAAAGTAAGGAAATGCCCCCTGTGAAGGGCGCAGCGAGCATTCCTGCCATTGCTACAGTCCCTCCCACTGCACTGGTGCCGCTGCCTACAATGGTCGCAATGCTGGCATGTCGGCGACATGTATCAATGTCATCAGCAACCGTCTGCAGTTCGATGATGTTTTGCTTGATCTGTTTTTCCATAATAGGGAAGAGGATGAGAAAGCATTCCATATTTTTGTAGTTGTCCTGCACTTTCAGCAAAGCCTGTTCATATTTCGCCCGATTCCTGTTGGGAGTTACAAACAAGGCACAGAACGTTTGTGAAAAAGTCTCAGAACCAGCCTTACACCTCCCTCTACATTTACCCACCAAAACAGCCAAAGTACACACCAAGCCCAGTGGTAGAGGACACACTGAAACCGTGGGCCCAATTAAGGCAGCACATCGAGCTGACTAGGATGCCCCCCTGAGGCACAATCAATTTGGCTGGAGGCGAAGTTGAATCCAAACTGAGGCTTTATTAGTATCTGAAGTGTGGCCTCCCACAGCAGCTGACAAAATGGCTGCGAGCTGGAGGCCACGCATATTTATAACCCGGCCCCTGGGCGGAGCTAGCATGCAGGGGCCCAGGTGAACCTGGAGTGCAGGTTCTACCGTACAACCCTTAATATAGGAACACAGTGGTTCACCACATTCACCCCCTGTTAAAATTGAGTCCGGCTGGTGGGGTGGATAACTATATACAATTCGCAATCTTTAATATTTACAGAACAGTGAAAAAAAAATGTCTCTGGTCACCCGGTGGGCCGGTCAGAGGTTCAGCCGTTCCGGCGCCTTGATCGTCCTCTGGGATCGACGAAGTGGAGCCGGCGATGTTGGTGCTGTCGTGGTCGAAGTTGACTCCGGGAGCGTGCCAAAATCCTCTTCATCAACAGGGGTGGGCAGGGGAGGACGGACAGTCCTAGGGGGGGGTGATGGGGGCGGCGGGGGAGGGGAGGGTGGTGTGGGTGTGGAACCTGCTGGTGCCAGGTCCCTGACGGAGACCGTATCCTGGCGGCCGTCGGGGAACGCCACGTGGGCGTACTGTGGGTTTGCATGGAGCAGGTGCACCTTTCCACCAACGGATCCGCCTTGTGGAGCCGCGCATGTTTACGGAGAAGCACGGTTCCCGGAGCTGTGAGCCAAGTTGGGAGCGATACTCCGGATGTGGACTTCATGGGGAAGGCAAAAAGACGTTCATGCGGTGTACTGTTAGTAGCAGTGCAGAGTAATGAGCGAATGGAACGTAGTGCATCAGGGAGGACCTCTTGCCAGCGGGAGGCCAGGAGATTTCTGGACCGCATGTCCAGCTGGACGGCCCTCCATACCGTCCCATTCTCCCCTTCTACCTGTCCATTTCCCCGGGGGTTGTAGCTCGTCGTTCTGCTGGAGGCGATACCCCTGCTGAGCAGGAACTGACGTAGCTCATCGCTCATGGATGAGGATCCCCTGTCACTGTGGATGTAGGCGGGGAAGCCGAACAGAGTGAAGATAGAATTAAGAGCTTTTCTGACGGTGGCAGCCGTCATGTCGGGGCATGGGATGGCGAAGGGAAAACGGGAGTAATCATCGATCACACTGAGGAAATACGTGTGTCGATCGGAGGAGGGGAGGGGGTCTTTGAAATCCACGCTGAGGCGTTCAAAGGGGCGGGAGGCCTTCACCAGGCGCGCACGGTCCGGCCGGTAGAAGTGCGGCCTGCACTCCGCACAGACCTGGCAGTCCTTGGTGATCGTCCTTACTTCCTCGACGGAGTAAGGCAAATTTTGTGCCTTAATGAAGTGGTACAACCGAGTGACCCCTGGGTGACAAAAGCTGTCGTGCAGGGTCCGGAGTCGGTCTACCTGTGCGCTGGCACATGTACCTCGGGATAGGGCGTCTGGGGGCTCGTTGAGTTTGACAGGGCGATACTTAATCTCGTAGTTATAGGTGGAGAGCTCGATTCTCCACCACAAAATTTTGTCATTTTTGATCTTGCCCCGCTGTGTGTTGTTGAACATGAAGGCTACTGACCGTTGGTCAGTGAGGAGAGTGAATCTCCTGCCGGCCAGGTAATGCCTCCAATGTCGCACAGCCTCAACGATAGCCTGGGCCTCCTTTTCGACGGATCAGTGCCGAATTTCGGAGGCATGGAGGGTGCGGGAAAAGAATGCCACGGGCCTGCCTGCCTGGTTGAGGTGGCGGCAAGGGCGACGTCCGATGCATCGCTTTTTACTTGGAAAGGAAGTGATTTGTCCACAGCGTGCATTGTGGCCTTGGCAATATCAGCTCTGGTCCGGGCGAAGGTCTGTTGGGCCTCTGCCGTCAGGGGGAAGTGAGTGGACTGTATGAGTGGGCGAGCCTTGTCTGCGTAGTTTGGGACCCACTGAGCGTAATACGAGAAGAACCCCAGGCAGCGTTTGAGGGCCTTGGGGCAGTGGGGGAGGGGGGAGCTCCATGAGGGGGCGCATGCGGTCGGGATCGGGCCCCAGAACTCCGTTCTGGACCACGTAGCCGAGGATGGCTAAGCGGTTTGTGCCGAACACACACTTCTCCTTGTTATACGTGAGGTTGAGGAGAGTGGCGGTGCGGAGAAATTTAGCGAGGTTGGCGTCGCGGTCCTGCTGATCATGGCCTCAAATGGTCACATTGTCTAGGTACGGAAACGTGGCCCGCAAGCCGTACCGGTCGACTTTTCGGTTCATCTCCCTTTGGAAGACCAAAACCCCATTGGTGACGCCGAAGGGGACCCTAAGGAAGTGATATAGCCAGCCATCTGCCTCGAAGGCGGTGTGTGGCCGGTCCGATTTACGGATGGGGAGCTGGTGGTAAGCGGATTTCAGGTCCACCGTTGAGAAGACCCGGTACTGTGCAATCTGGTTAACCATGTCAGATATGCGTGGGAGGGGGTACGCATCGAGCTGCGTGTACCTGTTGATGGACTGGCTGTAGTCCACGTCCATTCGATTTTTCTCCCCAGACTTAACCACTACCACTTGAGCTCTCCAGGGGCTGTTGCTGGCCTCGATGATTCCCTCCTGAAGCAACTGCTGGACCTCGGACCTGATGAAGGCCTTATCCTGTGTGCTGTACCATCTGCTCCTGGTGGCGATGGGTTTGCAATCTGGAGTTAGATTAGCAAAGAGGGAAGGAGGATTGACCTTTAGGGTCGCGAGGCCGCACACAGTGAGGGGTGGTAAGGGTCCGCCGAATTTAATGGTCAGGCTCTGGAGGTTGCACTGAAAATCCAGGCCAAGGATAAGTGCAGCGCAGAGGTTAGGGAGGACGTAGAGGTGAAAGCCGTGGAGCTCTACGCCTTGGACTGTGAGCGTGACCCTACAGTACCCCTGGATCGCTACGCGATGGGATCCGGAGGCCAGGGAGATACTTTGATTGGTAGTGTGTACCTTAAAGGAGCAGAGCCTTACGTATTTGGATGTACAAAGCTCCCGGTGCTCCCGGAGTCCAGTAGGCAGGAGGTCACGTGGCCGTTGACTTTCACGCTGGTGGATGCGTTGGTCAGAGTGTGTGGTCGGGACTGGTCGATTACCATGGAGGCGAGTCGTGGTTGATCATCGGGTAGTGAGGCGGCCGCAGTGTCGGGGTCCTGGAACGCCGTTGGTCTCCGCATGCTGCGGGGTGGACAAGATGGCGGCGCCCGGAGATCCTGGGGGTCGCAAAATGGCGGCGCCCATGGAACGCACGTGTTGTGCGGGGGAGAAGATGGCGGCGCCCGTTGCTCACACATGGCCTGGGGAGGAGGGGAGGATAGCGGCGCCCATTGTCCGTGGCCGGGGGGGGACGGGGGGGGGGGCGACCGCGGGCCTGGCACACCGCTGCGTAGTGGCCCTTCCCGCAGGCCTTACAAAGGGCAGCGCGGGCCGGGCAGCGTTGGCGGGGGTGTCTTTGTTGGCCGCAAAAATAGCATCGGGGCCCCCCGGAGATCACCGGCTGGCGCGTAGCGCAGGCGTACTGGGTGGGTAGCCCCCCCGCTGGGGCGGCTGCCTGTGGGGCCCATGAAGCGTAGGAGGAATGGGCCGCGCGGTTGGGGGCGTAGGACTGGATATTGCGCAGGGAGACCGTCATGGAAAGCGCTAGTGTTTTAGTCTCTGCGAGGTCGCGCGTGGCCCCTTCTAGGAGCCGCTGCCTGATAACATCGGACCCAATCCCAGTTACAAAGCATCCCCCGTAAGGAGATCTGAGTGCTCCTTAGCTGTAACGTCCTGGCAGTCACAGTCCCGAACTAGTGGGATCAGGGCCCTCCAGAAGTCCTCGATTGACTCACCAGGTAGTTGAGTACGCGTTGCGAGTGCGTGCCTGGCGAAGAGCGTGTTCGTCTTCTGCTCGTAACTCTCTTTGAGTCGAGTCATAGCGTCAGCGTAATTGATCGCATCCTGGATCAGCGGGAAGATTTCAGAGTTGAGTCTGGAGTACAAGATTTGAATCTTCTGAGCCTCTGGAACAGGGGTTGGTGCCGTGGTGATATACGCTTCAAAACAAGCTCGCCAGTGCTGGAAGTCCTTTCTGGCGTCGCTTGCGTGTGGATCCAGCTGCAGGCGATCTGGTTTAATCCGGAGGTCCATCTTCTGAATCAGAGACTAATAAATCGAGGCACGATCAATTTGGCTGGAGACCAAGTTGAATCCAAACTGAGGCTTTATTAGTGTCTGAAGTGTGGCCTCCCACAGCAGCTGGCGAAATGGCTGCGAGCTGGAGGCCACGCATATTTATACCCCGCCTCCTGGGCGGAGCTAGCATGCAGGGGCCCAGGTGAAGCTGGAGTACAGGTTCCACCGTACAACCCTTAATATAGGAACACAGTGGTTTACCCCACCCTCCATGGCCCCCATCGGCGGCGATCACAAATTCCCCCCAGCAATGCTCGACGCCACATTCAGGAAATGGAACCGGGCCGGGGGCTCACTGACTGTTAGGGACTTTTACGTAGGGCACAGACCAGCGACACTGGACGATCTGACGGAGGAGTGGGAACTGCCGACAGGACCTGATAAGGAGCAGACAGTAAAGAAGGGGGGGGCTATGTGGGAAAATATACGGACAGCTACTGGACAGAGCCCGGACTCCACTGGGCGAGACCAGACAAAAATGGGAGGATGAACTGGGGACAGAGGTAGGATGGGGACTCTGGAGCGAAGCACTGAGTAGGGTGAGCTCCACCTCCTCCTGCGCAAGGCTAAGCCTAATCCAGCTCAAAGTGGTGCACAGAGCGCACCTGACCAGAACCCGAATGAGCAGGTTCTTCCCGGAGGTGGAGGACAAATGCTGGCGGTGCTAGAGGGGCCCGGCCAACCACACCCACATGTTCTGGGCTTGCCCCAAGCTTGCTGGGTTCTGGGCAGCCTTCTCCGAGGCAATGTCCAAGATTGTGGGGGTGAGGGTGAAGCCATGCCCGATAGTGGCAATCTCCGGGGTATCGGAGCAGCCAGAGTTACACATGGGGAAGGGGGCCAACGCCCCCGCTTTCGCTTCCCTAATCGCCTGCCGGAGAATCCTGCTCGGCTGGCGATCGGCAGCACCACCCACAGCTGCAGACTGGCTCGCTGACCTCTCGGAATTTCTCCCCCTGGAGAAGATTAGGTGCGCCACCCGAGGGTCGGGGGAAGTCTTCCTAAACGCATGGGGGCAGTTCGTCGGCCTGTTCCTGAATCTGTTCGAGGCCAGCAACAACAAATAAGATGGGGAAACGGGAAAGCTAGAAAGAAAAGGAAGAGGAAAAAGAAAAAAATAAAGACTGGTGGTGAACCGTAGGAGCGTGCAACCCGGGGGGGGGGGGGGGGGGGGAGAGGGGGGGGTGGGAGTGGACAAAAGGCTGGAGGGACACAAAAGGGACAACGTGGGAGGGAGGGGGGACACAGACAAAGTTGACGGGGGAAGAAAAGAAAGGGGGGGAGGAAGGCGAGAGGAAGGGGGAAACATCCCCCCCCCCCAAAAAAAAAACGACCAGGGGGGACACAAGGGAGGGGGGTCGGGAGGGACCACACGCCCAGCCAGAGGGCGTCAGAATGTAAATAGGAAAAATTAAAGTAAGGACCAGACAAACCTTTCTGTATAATACAGTAAATAAACACGGCCAACAATGTATATAACTGTTTATAAATTTTGCAAATGCCAATAAAAAGATTTTTTTAAAAACAGCTAAAGTAGGTATAGCATGGGAGCCAAGATTGTGATAAATGTAAGTAGTTGTTGTATTTTATATTTTTTTCAATTACAATTATTGCCTGGGTTAAGTTGCATACAGACAGTATGACTGCTAGAGCTGTGATTAAGATGTCATAAAAGTGAGAAAAGCATTGATTTGCAAGTGAATTGATCTGCTAATAGATCTTGAGAGCCATTTACTTGTTTACATATAGCTTGCTAATGGAATATTGCTTAAGGTTGAAGGACCCCTGGGTGTATATAATTTATGAGGGGTATTGTGTTTGGTCCTGGCTGAACAAATCAAGGGACATCCTGTAAGAAGAGACAAAAGTATGCCTTATGCTTTAGGTACAGATTTTGGGGGTCTGGAGTCACAGCAATGTGGTTGACTCTTAAATGCCCTCAGGGATATGCAATAAATGCTGGCCCAGCCAGCGGTGCCCACATCCCATAAACCAATAAAAAAAATGATGTAGTTAATGGGAGGAGCCAGGTCTGTCTGAAAACTCTAGAACTCTCACCTGAACAGAGGTGTTCAGTTTGGTCCCAAAGACTCTGCACAAAGAAAAACAAGTGGAAACCTGGTTGTTACTTATGAGTGATATTTGAAATATATTGGTTTGCTTAATTGGAATGTAGTGGCAGGTTTAGGAAGAACGTTAAGGTGTTTTTCTTTTACTTAAGATCTTAACTTAAGATTACTTAAGTTCAGGCGAGAGAGGCTGATGTTTTGGCCTTTGCGTCCCTAGGAAGCCAAGCCCCCGGGTGTGGAGACCTGGATAAACGACATGGCAGGGTTTATAAAGTTAGAACGGATCAAGTTCGTAATAAGGGGTTCGGCTCAAGGGTTCACCAGGCGGTGGCAACCGTTCGTCGACTACCTCACAGAAAGATAGAGGGAATGGAAAAAAGAAGACAACAGCAGCAACCCAGGGGGGAGGGGGGGGGGGGGTGGGGGGAGGAACCGGACGGACTCTCAGGGATGTCATTGTATAGACATTTGTTATAGGTAATGTATATTGGACTGTTGGATTGTATCTTTGGAGAGTATCTATTTTTGACAAGGCAGTTGCCATTTAGTTTTGTTTTTTGTTTCTGTTTATATATTATTTATTTATTTGTTTAAAACTGGCCACTGTTATTTATATTGCTTTATTGTTGTTTAAAAGAAGCACTATGTACTGTTATGTTGGGCCAAAAAATCTTGAATAAAATATATATTTTTTAAAAGATTACTTAAGATCCGGATGCTCCGGTGTCCTCCCACAGTCCAAAGATGTGCAGGTTAGGTGGATTGGCCATGATAAATTGTCCTTAGTGTCCAAAAAAGATTGGGTGGGGTTCCTGGGTTACGGGAATAGGGTGGAGGTGTGGGCTTGGGTAGGGTGCTCTTTGTAAGGGCTGGTGCAGACTCGATGGGTCGAATGGCCTCCTTCTGCACTGTAAATTCTATGATTCTACGATTCTACGATCTGTTATAACTGTTACCTGTAAAGCTATTTTACCTGTAAAGGGCTAAATAGCGGGCTTTTAAAGCAGACCACGGCAGGCCAGCAGCACGGTTCAATTCCCGTACTAGCCTCCCCGAACAGGTGCCGGAATGTGGCAACTAGGGGCTTTTCACAGTAACTTCATTTGAAGCCTACTTGTGACAATAAGCGATTTTCATTTTCATTTATTTCTTTGATGTTCATGTGGTTAATGATGTGTTGAAATTAAAGTTTTTTTAAAACATAAAATATACCTATTGGTCACTGTTATCGCTCTTGCCATGCAGTAACATTTCCCCACAGTTTTACCAATTAAAAATAGCTGGGTTTTTCTCCCAGATCCTAACAAAATTGAGGCTTTTTGCCAGGATTTTAAAAGTATAATTCCTTGTTGGATGTGGGTTATTGAATTTAAAGACATGAGTGTGAGGGGCTGCTGTTTTCCAGTGTTGAGGGGCTGCTGATTTCCGGTGTTGAGGAGCTGCTGTTTTCCAGTGTTGCGGGGCTGCTGATTTCCGGTGTTGAGGAGCTGCTGTTTTCCAGTGTTGAGGGGCTGCTGATTTCCGGTGTTGAGGAGCTGCTGTTTTCCAGTGTTGAGGGGCTGCTGATTTCCGGTGTTGAGGGGCTGCTGATTTCCGGTGTTGAGGGGCTGCTGTTTTCCGGTGTTGAGGGGCTGCTGTTTTCCGGTGTTGAGGAGCTGCTGTTTTCCGGTGTTGAGGAGCTGCTGATTTCCGGTGTTGAGGGGCTGCTGTTTTCCGGTGTTGAGGAGCTGCTGTTTTCCGGTGTTGATACTCTGTCAGTTTTTAATAGGAAATGATTTGCAAAATGGCTCTTTCAGTGGCCAAGAGTTTCCTGGGATTGTTGAGCAAGTGTGCTGGGACCACAACTTTTCACAATATGCATTAAGGAAGAAGGAACTGAAGGCGCTGTTGCTAAGTTTGCAGATGATACAAAGATCTGTCGAGGGACAGGTAGTATTGAGGAAGCAAGGGGGCTGCAGAAGGACTTGGACAGGCTAGAAGAGTGGGCAATGAAGTGGCAGATAATGGAATACAATGTGGAAAGGTGAGGGGTTAGGCACTTTGGAAGGAGGAATGGAGGCACAGACTATTTTCCAAATGGGGAAATGCTTAGGAAATCAGATCCTTGTTCACGATTCTCTTTAAGTTAATGTGCAGGCTCATTCGGCAGTTAGGAAGGCAAATGCAATGTTAGCATTCATGTCGAGAGGGCTAGAATACAAGACCAGGGATGTACTTCTGATGCCGTATAAGGCTCTGGTCAGACCCCATTTGGAGAATTGTGAGTAGTTTTGGGCCCGGTATCTAAGGAAGGATGTGCTGGCCTTGGAAAGGGTCCAGAGGAGGTTCACAAGAATGATTCCTGGAATGAAGAGCTTGTCGTATGAGGAACGGTTGAGGACTCTGGGTCTGTACTCGTTGGAGTTTAGAAGGATGAGGGAGGATCTTATTGAAACTTACAGGATACTGCGAGGCCTGGATAGAGTGGACGTGGAGAGGGTGTTTCCAATTGTAGGAAAAACTAGAAGCAGAGGACACCATCTCAGACTAAAGGGACGATCCTTTAAAACAGAGATGAGGAGGAATTTCTTCAGCCAGAGGGTGGTGAATCTGTGGAACTCTTTGCCGCAGAAGGCTGTGGAGGCCAATTCACTGAGTGCCTTTCAGACAGAGATAGATAGGTTTTTGATCAATAAGGGGATCAGGGGTTATGGGGAGAAGGCAGGAAAATGGGGATGAGAAAAATATCAGCCATGATTGAATGGCGGAGCAGACTCGATGGGCCGAGTGGCCTAATTCTGCTCCTATGTCTTATTGTCCTTTGCAGTTGAATTTACCTGCGGGCGTGAGGAGCGTAGAGGTAATTAATGTGACAGCTCAGCATTTAAATCTGTAAGAGATGCCAAATACGCAACCTGAGTTGTGGCAAGAATCATTGGAATTAGCTCAGATCCAGCAAATTTAACAATTAGAACAGACTGAAACATTGAGACAGCTGGAATGAGAAGCGAAGGAAAAAGAGATGAGTCGTTCCCCTGAGTAACAAGTATACCGCTTTGGATACTTGTGGGGGGGGGACTTACCAGGGGTAAGCCATGGGGTACGGGCCTCTGGCACGGAGTCTGTCCCTGTTGCTCAGAAAGGAAAGGGGGAGAGGAGCAGAGCATTAGTAATTGGGGACTCGATAGTCAGGGGCACAGATAGGAGATTTTGTGGGAGCGAGAGAGACTCACGTTTGGTATGTTGCCTCCCAGGTGCAAGGGTACGTGATGTCTCGGATCATGTTTTCCGGGTCCTTAAGCGGGAGGGGAAGCAGCCCCAAGTCGTGGTCCACATTGGCACTAACGACATAGGTAGGAAAGGGGACAAGGATGTCAGGCAGGCTTTCAGGGAGCTAGGATGGAAGCTCAGAACGAGAACAAACAGAGTTGTTATCTCTGGGTTGTTGCCCGTGCCACGTGATAGTGAGATGAGGAATAGGGAGAGAGAGCATTTAAACACGTGGCTACAGGGATGGTGCAGGCGGGAGGGATTCAGATTTCTGGATAACTGGGGCTCTTTCTGGGGAAGGTGGGACCTCTACAGACAGGATGGTCTACATCTGAACATGAGGGGCACAAATATCCTGGGGGGGAGATTTGTTAAGTGCTCTTTGGGGGAGTTTAAACTAATGCAGCAGGGGCATGGGAACCTGGATTGTAGTTTTAGGGTACGAGAGATTGAGAGTATAGAGGTCAGGAGCACAGATTTGACTTCGCAGGAGGGGGCCAGTGTTCAGGTAGGTGGTTTGAAGTGTGTCTACTTCAATGCCAGGAGTATACGAAATAAGGTAGGGGAACTGGCAGCATGGGTTGGTACCTGGGACTTCGATGTTGTGGCCATTTCGGAGACATGGATAGAGCAGGGACAGGAATGGTTGTTGCAGGTTCCGGGGTTTAGGTGTTTTAGTAAGCTCAGAGAAGACTTCCGGGTGCGGCGATGACCAGCTGAGTCGCATGTTTCGGCAGCTCCCTGTGAAACGGACTTTTGGGCTCTTGATAGGAGCCCCAACGGCAATTTTAACGGCTGAAAACACCGTGCGGTAAACCAGAAGGGTGTTCCCCCTGGACACGGATGGAAAAAGGAGAGGAAAGTGGCCGGATTGCAGCGGATCCTTTGGAACAACGGCAAGGAAGGCAAGCAGAAACCAAGATGGCGTCGGAAGGTGGCAGTTTCATATGGGGCCCTGAACAACAAGAGTTTTTGAAACGCTGCGTGGAGGAGATAAAAAAGGAAATGAAGAAAGAGTTGTTGGCCCCGATATTACAGGCGATTGAAGGGCTGAAAGAGGAACAAAAGACCCAGGAGCAGGAGCTTTGGGTCGTGAAGGCGAAAGCAGCAGAGAATGAAAACGACATACAGGGCCTGGTGGTGAAGTCGGAGATACAGGAGGCACACCAGAAACGATGTGTGGAGAGGTTGGAGGCACTGGAAAATAACGCAAGGAGGAACAACTTGAGGATTCTTGGCCTTCCTGAAGGTGTGGAGGGGGCGGACGTCGGGGCATATGTGAGCACGATGCTGCACTCGTTAATGGGAGTGGAGGCCCCGACGGGTCCGTTGGAGGTGGAGGGAGCATACCGAGTTATGGTGCGAGGACCGAGAGCAGGAGAAGCTCCCAGAGCCATAGTGGTGAGATTTCTCCGTTTTAAGGATAGAGAAATGGTCCTTAGATGTGCGAAGAAAACTCGGTGTAGTAAATGGGAGAACGCGGTGATCCGCGTCTATCAAGATTGGAGTGCGGAGGTGGCGAGAAGGAGGGCGAGCTTTAATCGGGCCAAAGCGGTACTTCACAAAAAAAAGATAAAGTTTGGAATGCTGCAACCGGCAAGACTGTGGGTCACATATCAAGGGAGGCACCACTACTTTGAGACGGCGGATGAAGCGTGGACTTTTATTGTAGAAGAAAAATTGGAATGATTGGACTACGAAAATGAACGTTTGGACAAAGTGGTGGGACGAGTGGGGGGGGGGGGGGGGGGGGGCGAAGAGGGATTGTATGATTAATCCTGCGGTATGGTAACTTTTCTTTCTCCCACAGGTGGTGATGGGGGGAGGTGGGGAGGGAGAGGAGATGGGGCGTTGGCCATGGGAGGCGGGGCCGAGGGAGAGGCGCGGGCTTGGCTCCCGCGCTATGATAATTATGGCGGGAATAGAGAAGCAGGAAGGAGGGGGCGCCGCACGGGGCGAGCCGTGATCACGGGGGGAAGCCGAGGTCAGCCAGAGTTTGCTGACTTCTGGGAGCAACATGGGGGGAGTAATTACGCTAGCGGGGGGTCTAGCGGCGGGGGGGGGGAGGGGGGAATTACTGGGTTGCTGCTGCTGGGGAAAGGGGGGAGTGGGTGCGGGAAAGGATGGGCGGGGGGGCACCGTCTGGGAGAAATACAGCCGCGTGGGAACTGGGCGAGAAGCTGGAAAAAGATGATGGCTAACCGGCAAGGGGGGGTGGTGGGAAGCCCCCCAACTCGGCTGATCACGTGGAACGTGAGGGGGCTTAACGGGCCGATAAAGAGGGCACGAGTACTCGCACACCTTAAGAAACTTAAAGCAGATGTGGTCATGTTACAGGAAACGCACCTGAAACTGATAGATCAGGTTAGGTTGCGCAAAGGATGGGTAGGGCAGGTGTTCCATTCGGGGCTGGATGCGAAAAACAGGGGGGTGGCTATATTAGTGGGGAAGCGGGTAATGTTCGAGGCAAAGACTATAGTGGCGGATAACGGGGGCAGATACGTGATGGTGAGTGGCAAATTACAGGGAGAGATGGTGGTGTTGGTAAACGTGTATGCCCCGAATTGGGACGATGCCAATTTTATGAGGCGGATGCTAGGACGCATCCCAGACCTAGAGACCGGAAAGCTGATAATGGGGGGAGACTTTAACACGGTGTTGGAACCAAGGCTGGATAGGTCGAAGTCCAGGACTGGTAGGAGGCCGGCAGCAGCCAAGGTGCTTAAGGATTTTATGGAGCAGATGGGAGGGGTGGACCCGTGGAGATTCAGTAGACCTAGGAGTAAGGAGTTCTCGTTTTTCTCCTATGTCCATAAAGTCTATTCACGCATAGACTTTTTTGTGTTGGGTAGGGCATTGATCCCGAGGGTGAGGGGAACGGAATATACGGCTATAGCCATTTCGGATCATGCCCCACACTGGGTAGACTTGGAGATAGGGGAGGAAACAAGAGGGCGTCCACCCTGGAGAATGGATATGGGACTAATGGCGGATGAAGGGGTGTGCTTAAGGGTGAGGGGATGCATTGAAAAGTACTTGGAACTCAATGACAATGGGGAGGTTCAGGTGGGAGTGGTCTGGGAGGCATTGAAGGCGGTGGTTAGGGGGGAGCTGATATCAATAAGGACACATAAAGGGAAGCAGGAGAGTAAGGAACGGGAGCGGTTGTTGCAAGAACTTTTGAGGGTGGACAGACAGTATGCGGAAGCACCGGAGGAGGGACTGTATAGGGAAAGGCAAAGGCTGCATGTGGAATTTGACTTGCTGACCACAGGCACTGCAGAGGCACAATGGAGGAAGGCGCAGGGTGTACAGTATGAATATGGAGAGAAGGCGAGCAGATTGCTGGCACACCAATTGAGGAAAAGGGGAGCAGCGAGGGAAATAGGGGGGGTGAGAGACGAAGATGGAGAGACGGAGCGGGGAGCGGAGAGAGTGAATGAAGTGTTTAAGACATTTTATAAAAAATTGTATGAAGCTCAACCCCCGGATGGGAGGGAGAAAATGATGGAGTTTTTGGATCGGCTGGAAATTCCCAAGGTGGAAGAGCAGGAAAGGATGGGATTGGGAGCACAGATCACGGTAGAAGAAGTGGTGAAAGGAATTAGGAACATGCAGACGGGAAAGGCCCCGGGACCGGACGGATTCCCAGTTGAATTTTACAGAAAATATTTGGACTTGCTCGCCCCGCTACTGACGAGGACCTTCAACGAGGCAAAGGAAAGGGGACAACTGCCCCCGACTATGTCAGAAGCAACGATATCGCTTCTTTTAAAGAAGGAAAAGGATCCGCTACAATGCGGGTCCTACAGACCAATCTCCCTCCTCAATGTAGATGCCAAGGTCTTGGCCAAGGTAATGGCAATGAGAATAGAGGAATGTGTCCCGGGGGTGGTTCATGAGGACCAAACTGGGTTTGTGAAGGGGAGACAGCTGAACACGAACATACGGAGGTTGTTAGGGGTAATGATGATGGCCCCACCAGAGGGTGAAACGGAGATAGTAGTGGCGATGGATGCCGAGAAAGCATTTGATAGAGTGGAGTGGGATTATCTGTGGGAGGTGTTGAGGAGATTTGGGTTCGGAGAGGGGTATGTTAGATGGGTGCAGCTGTTGTATAGGGCCCCAGTGGCAAGTGTGGTCACGAATGGACGGGGATCGGCATATTTTCGGCTCCATAGAGGGACAAGGCAGGGATGTCCTCTGTCCCCATTACTGTTTGCACTGGCGATTGAGCCCCTGGCGATAGCGCTGAGAGGTTCCAAGGGATGGAGGGGAATACTTAGGGGAGGAGAAGAACACCGGGTATCTTTATATGCGGATGATCTGCTACTATATGTGGCGGATCCAGCGGAGGGGATGCCAGAAATAATGCGGATACTTGGGGAGTTTGGGGATTTTTCAGGGTATAAATTGAACATGGGAAAGAGTGAGCTGTTTGTGGTGCATCCAGGGGAGCAGAGTAGAGAAATAGAAGACCTACCGTTGAGGAAGGTAACAAGAGACTTTCGTTACCTGGGGATCCAGATAGCTAAGAATTGGGGCACATTGCACAGGCTAAATTTGACGCGGTTGGTGGAACAGATGGAGGAAGATTTCAAGAGATGGGATATGGTAGCATTGTCAATGGCAGGGAGGGTGCAGGCGGTTAAGATGGTGGTCCTCCCGAGATTCCTTTTTGTGTTTCAGTGTCTCCCGGTGGTGATCACGAAGGCTTTTTTCAAAAGGATAGAAAAGAGTATCATGGGTTTTGTTTGGGCCGGGAAGACTCCGAGAGTGTGGAAGGGATTCTTACAGCGTAGTAGCGATAGAGGGGGGCTGGCACTACCGAGCCTAAGTGAGTATTATTGGGCCGCTAATATTTCAATGGTGAGTAAGTGGATGGGAGAGGAGGAAGGAGCGGCGTGGAAGAGATTAGAGAGGGCGTCCTGTAGGGGGACCAGCCTGCAGGCTATGGTGACAGCCCCATTGCCGTTCTCACCAAGGAACTATACCACGAGTCCGGTGGTGGTAGCTACACTGAAGATTTGGGGACAGTGGAGACGACATAGGGGAAAGACCGGAGCACTGGGGGGGTCCCCGATAAGAAACAACCATAGGTTTGCCCCGGGGGGAATGGATGGGGGATATGGAATGTGGCAAAGAGCAGGTATAACGCAATTGAAAGATCTATTTGTGGATGGGAAGTTTGCGAGTCTGGGAGCGCTGACCGAGAAATATGGGTTGCCCCAAGGGAATGCATTCAGGTACATGCAATTGAGGGCTTTTGCGAGGCAGCAGGTGAGGGAATTCCCGCAGCTCCCGACACAAGAGGTGCAGGACAGAGTCATCTCAAAGAAATGGGTGGGGGACGGTAAGGTGTCGGATATATATAGGGAAATGAGAGACGAAGGGGAGACTATGATGGACGAACTAAAAGGGAAATGGGAAGAAGAGCTGGGGGAGGAGATCGAGGAGGGGCTGTGGGCAGATGCCCTAAACAGGGTAAACTCGTCGTCCTCGTGTGCCAGGCTAAGCCTGATTCAGTTTAAGGTATTACACAGGGCACATATGACTGGAATACGGCTCAGTAAATTTTTTGGGGTGGAGGATAGGTGTGCGAGGTGCTCGAGAAGCCCAGCGAATCATACCCATATGTTTTGGTCATGCCCGGCACTACAGGGGTTTTGGATGGGGGTGACAAAGGTGCTTTCGAAAGTAGTAGGAGTCCGGGTCGAACCAAGCTGGGGGTTGGCTATATTTGGGGTTGCACAAGAGCCGGGAGTGCAGGAGGCGAAAGAGGCCGATGTTTTGGCCTTTGCGTCCCTAGTAGCCCGGCGCAGAATATTGCTAATGTGGAAAGAAGCCAAGCCCCCGGGGGTGGAGACCTGGATAAATGATATGGCGGGGTTCATAAAGTTAGAGCGGATTAAGTTCGTCCTAAGGGGGTCGGCTCAAGGGTTTACTAGGCGGTGGCAACCGTTCGTCGAATATCTTGCGGAAAGATAGATAGGGGAGAACAAAGAAGGCAGCAGCAGCGGCCCAGGACTTGGGGGGGGGGGGAGGGATGGGGGGGGATGGGGGGGGGTGTGGCCTGAGACAAGGCAGTTGCCAATTAGGGCTAGTTTTTATTTTTTGTTATTTAATATTTATTTATTTGTTGTTGTTTTGTTTAAATTTAAAAAAGGTCATTATTATCTGTATTGTTACAATGTTGTGTAAAGGATGCACAATGTACTGTGTTGGTTGACCAAAAATTTTCAATAAAATATTATTTAAAAAAAAAAAAAAAAAGTAAGCTCAGAGAAGGAGGCAAAAGAGGGGGAGGTGTGGCGCTGCTAGTCAAGAGCAGTATTACGGTGGTGGAGAGGATGCTAGATGGGGACTCTTCTTCCGAGGTAGTATGGGCTGAGGTCAGAAACAGGAAAGGAGAGGTCACCCTGTTGGGAGTTTTCTATCGGCCTCCAAATAGTTCAAGGGATGTAGAGGAAAGGATGGCATGGATGATTCTGGATAAGAGCGAAAGTAACAGGGTAGTTATTATGGGAGACTTTAACTTTCCAAATATTGACTGGAAAAGATATAGTTCGAGTACATTAGATGGGTCGTTTTTTGTACAATGTGTGCAGGAGGGTTTCCTGACACAATATGTTGACAGGCCAACAAGAGGCGAGGCCACATTGGATTTGGTTTGGGGTAATGAACCAGGCCAGGTGTTAGATTTGGAGGTAGGTGAGCACTTTGGGGCAGTGACCACAATTCGGTGACGTTTACGTTAGTGATGGAAAGGGATAAGTATATCCCGCAGGGCAAGAGTTATAGCTGGGGAAGGGCAATTATGATGCCATTAGACGTGACTTGGGGGGGATAAGGTGGAGAAGTAGGCTGCAGGTGTTGGGCACACTGGATATGTGGAGCTTGCTCAAGGAACAGCTACTGCGTGTTCTTGATAAGTACGTACCGGTCAGGCAAGGAGGAAGGCGTCGAGCGAGGGAACCGTGGTTTACCAAAGAAGTGGAATCTCTGGTTAAGAGGAAGAAGGAGGCCTATGTGAAGATGAGGTGTGAAGTTTCAGTTGGGGCGCTTGATAGTTACAAGGTAGCGAGGAAGAATCTAAAGAGAGAGCTAAGACGAGCAAGGAGGGGACATGAGAAGTATTTGGCAGGTAGGATCAAGGAACACCCAAAAGCTTTCTATAGGTATGTCAGGAATAAAAGAATGATTAGGGTAAGAGTAGGGCCAGTCAAGGACAGGGATGGGAAGTTGTGTGTGGAGTCTGAAGAGATAGGCAAGATACTAATGAATATTTTTCGTCAGTATTCACTCAGGAAAAGAGAATGTTGTGGAGGAGAATGCTGAGACCCAGGCTATTAGAATAGATGGCATTGAGGTACGTAGGGAAGAGGTGTTGGCAATTCTGGACAGGCTGAAAATAGATAAGTCCCCGGGGCCTGATGGGATTTATCCTAGGTTTCTCTGGGAGGCCAGGGAAGAGATTGCTGAGCCTTTGGCTTTGATTTTTATGTCATCATTGGCTACAGGAATAGTGCCAGAGGACTGGAGGATAGCAAATGTGGTCCTTTTGTTCAAGAAGGGGAGTAGAGACAACCCCGGCAACTATAGACCGGTGAGCCTCACGTCTGTTGTGGGTAAAGTCTTGGAGGGGATTATAAGAGACAAGATTTATAATCATCTAGATAGGAATAATATGATTAGGGATAGTCAGCATGGCTTTGTGAAGGGTAGGTCATGCCTCACAAACCTTATCGAGTTCTTTGAGAAGGTGACTGAACAGGTAGACGAGGGTAGAGCAGTTGATGTGGTGTATATGGAATTCAGCAAAGCGTTGATAAGGTTCCCCACGGTAGGCTATTGCAGAAAATACGGAGGCTGGGGATTGAGGGTGATTTAGAGATGTGGATCAGAAATTGGCTAGCTGAAAGAAGTCAGAGGGTGGTGGTTGATGGGAAATGTTCAGAATGGAGTTCAGTTACGAGTGGCGTACCACAAGGATCTGTTCTGGGGCCGTTGCTGTTTGTCATTTTTATAAATGACCTAGAGGAGGGCGCAGAAGGGTGGGTGAGTAAATTTGCAGACGACACTTAAGTCGGTGGTGTTGTCGACAGTGCGGAAGGATGTAACAGGTTACAGAGGGATATAGATAAGCTGCAGAGCTGGGCTGAGAGGTGGCAAATGGAGTTTAATGTAGAGAAGTGTGAGGTGATTCACTTTGGAAGGAATAACAGGAATGCGGAATATTTGGCTAATGGTAAAGTTCTTGGAAGTGTGGATGAGCAGAGGGATCTCGGTGTCCATGTACATAGATCCCTGAAAGTTGCCACCCAGGTTGATAGGGTTGTGAAGAAGGCCTATGGAGTGTTGGCCTTTATTGGTAGAGGGATTGAGTTCCGGAGTCAGGAGGTCATGTTGCAGCTGTACAAAACTCTGGTACGGCCGCATTTGGAGTATTGCGTACAGTTCTGGTCACCTCATTATAGGAAGGAAGTGGAAGCTTTGGAGCGGGTGCAGAGGAGATTTACCAGGATGTTGCCTGGTATGGAGGGAAAATCTTATGAGGAAAGGCTGATGGACTTGAGGTTGTTTTCGTTAGAGAGAAGAAGGTTAAGAGGAGACTTAATAGAGACATACAAAATGATCAGGGGGTTAGATAGGGTGGACAGTGAGAGCCTTCTCCCGCGGATGGAAATGGCTAGCACGAGGGGACATAGCCTTAAACTGAGTGGTAATAGATATAGGACAGAGGTCAGAGGTAGGTTCTTTACGCAAAGAGTGGTGAGGCCGTGGAATGCACTACCGGCAACAGTAGTGAACTCGCCAACATTGAGGGCATTTAAAAGTTTATTGGATAAGCATATGGATGATAATGGCATAGTGTAGGTTAGATGGCTTTTGTTTTTTGACTTCCCATATCGGTGCAACATCGTGGGCCGAAGGGCCTGTACTGCGTTTTATCGTTCTATGTTCTATGTTCTAGAGGCAATGGCGGAAGCAAAGGAAAGACAGAGAGGGGCAATTGCAAGAGAAGTGTAAAGAGAGGGAATTTAGAGCTGAAAGAGAGAGTTGGAAAGGCATACAGAATATCAGCTTAAAAAGTTGGAGTTGAAGGCAGTTATTGAGGAAAGTACAGGGGAAAGAGCAACGCTTTTCAGTCCATATCCGAGTGGGGACGTTTAAATATATTCAAGCACTGCCTACCTTTGATCAGAAAGACGTAGAACCCTTTTTTTATAATCTCATTTGAGAAAGTAGCTAAACAATTGAAGTGGCCAAAAACCATGTGGGTATTATTGGATGGGGTACACCCTCACACTGTACCCCATCCATCTCCCCACCCTCACACTGTACCCCATCCATCTCCCCACCCTCACACTGTACCCCATCCATCTCCCCACCCTCACACTGTACCCCATCCATCTCCCCACCCTCACACTGTACCCCATCCATCTCCCCACCCTCACACTGTACCCCATCCATCTCCCCACCCTCACACTGTACCCCATCCATCTCCCCACCCTCACACTGTACCCTATCCATCTCCCCACCCTCACACTGTACCCCATCCATCTCCCCACCCTCACACTGTACCCCATCCATCTCCCACCCTCACACTGTACCCCATCCGTCTCCCCACCCTCACACTGTACCCCATCCATCTCCCCACCCTCACACTGTACCCCATCCATCACCACACCCTCACACTGTACTCCATCAATCTCCCCACCCTCACACTGTACCCCATCCAACACCCCACCCTCACACTGTACCCCATCCATCTCTCCACCCTCACACTGTACCCCATCCATCACCCCACGCTCACACTGTACCCCATCCATCTCCCCACCCTCACACTGTACCCCATCCATCTCCCCACCCTCACACTGTACCCCATCCATCTCCCCACCCTCACACTGTACCCTATCCATCTCCCCACCCTCACGCTGTACCCTATCCAACTCCCCATCCTCACACTGTACCCCATCCATCTCCCCACCCTCACACTGTACCCCATCCATCTCCCCACCCTCACACTGTACCCCATCCATCTCCCCACCCTCACACTGTACCCCATCCATCTCCCCACCCTCACACTGTACCTCATCCATCTCCCCACCCTCACACTGTACCCCATCCATCTCCCCACCCTCACACTGGACCCCATCCATCTCCCCACCCTCACACTGTGCCCCATCCATCTCCCCACCCTCACACTGTACCCCATCCATCTCCCCACCCTCACACTGTACCCCATCCATCTCCCCACCCTCACACTGTACCCCATCCATCTCCCCACCCTCACACTGTACCCCATCCATCACCACACCCTCACACTGTACCCCATCCATTTCCCCACCCTCACACTGTACCCTATCCAACTCCCCACCCTCACACTGTACCCCATCCATCTCCCCACCCTCACACTGTACCCCATCGATCTCCCCACCCTCACACTGTACCCCATCCATCTCCCCACCCTCACACTGTACCCCATCCATCTCCCCACCCTCACACTGTACCCCATCCATCTCCCCACCCTCACACTGTACCCCATCCATCTCCCCACCCTCACACTGTACCCCATCCATCTCCCCACCCTCACACTGTACCCCATCCATCTCCCCACCCTCACACTGTACCCCATCCATCTCCCCACCCTCACACTGTACCCCATCCATCTCCCACCCTCACACTGTACCCCATCCAACTCCCCACCCTCACACTGTACCCCATCCATCTCCCCAGCCTCACACTGTACCCCATCCATCTCCCCACCCTCACACTGTACCCCATCCATCACCCCACCCTCACACTGTACCCCATCCATCTCCCCACCCTCACACTGTACCCCATCCAACACCCCACCCTCACACTGGACCCCATCCATCACCCCACCCTCACACTGTACCCCATCCATCTCCCCACCCTCACACTGTACCCCATCCATCTCCCCATCCTCACACTGGACCCCATCCATCTCCCCACCCTCACACTGTACCCCATCCATCTCCCCACCCTCACACTGTACCCCATCCATCTCCCCACCCTCACACTGTACCCCATCCATCTCCCCACCCTCACACTGTACCCCATTCATCTCCCCACCCTCACACTGTACCCCATCCATCTCCCCACCCTCACACTGTACCCCATCCATCTCCCCACCCTCACACTGTACCCCATCCAACTCCCCACCCTCACAGTGTACCCTATCCATCACCCCACGCTCACACTGTACCCCATCCATCTCCCACCCTCACACTGTACCCCATCCATCTCCCCACCCTCACACTGTACCCCATCCATCACCCCACCCTCACACTGTACCCCATCCATCTCCCCACCCTCACACTGTACCCCATCCATCTCCCCACCCTCACACTGTACCCCATCCATCTCCCCACCCTCACACTGTACCCCATCCATCTCCCCACCCTCACACTGTACCCCATCCATCTCCCCACCCTCACACTGTACCCCATCCATCTCCCCACCCTCACACTGTACCCCATCCATCTCCCCACCCTCACACTGTACCCCATTCATCTCCCCACCCTCACACTGTACCCCATCCATCTCCCCACCCTCACTGTACCCCATTCATCTCCCCACCCTCACACTGTACTCCATCAATCTCCCCACCCTCACACTGTACCCCATCCATCTCCCCACCCTCACACTGTACCCTATCCATCTCCCCACCCTCACGCTGTACCCTATCCAACTCCCCATCCTCACACTGTACCCCATCCATCTCCCCACCCTCACACTGTACCCCATCCATCTCCCCACCCTCACACTGTACTCCATCAATCTCCCCACCCTCACACTGTACCCCATCCATCTCCCCACCCTCACACTGTACCCCATCCATCTCCCCACCCTCACACTGTACCCCATTCATCTCCCCACCCTCACACTGTACCCCATCCATCTCCCCACCCTCACACTGTACCCCATCCAACTCCCCACCCTCACACTGTACACCATCCATCTCCCCACCCTCACACTGTACCCCATCCATCTCCCCACCCTCACACTGTACCCCATCTATCTCCCCACCCTCACACTGTACCCCATCCATCTCCCCACCCTCACACTGTACCCCATCCAACTCCCCACCCTCACACTGTACCCTATCCATCACCCCACCCTCACACTGTACCCCATCCATCACCCCACCCTCACACTGTACCCCATCCGTCTCCCCACCCTCACACTGTACCCCATTCATCTCCCCACCCTCACACTGTACCCCATCCATCTCCCCACCCTCACACTGTACCCCATCAAACACCCCACCCTCACACTGTACCACATCCATCTCCCCACCCTCATACTTTACCCCATCCACCTCCCCACCCTCACACTGTACCTCATCCAACACCCCACCCTCACACTGTACCCCATCCAACTCTCCACCATCACACTGTACCCCATCCAACTCCCCACCCTCACACTGTACCCCATCCATCTCCCACCCTCACACTGTACCCCATCTCCCCACCCTCACACTGTACCCCATCCAACTCCCCACCCTCACACTGTACCCCATCCATCTCCCCACCCTCACACTGTACCCTATCCAACTCCCCACCCTCACACTGTCCCCCATCCACCTCCCCACCCTCACACTGTACCTCATCCAACACCCCACCCTCACACTGTACCCCATCCAACTCCCCACCCTCACACTGTACCCCATCCAACTCCCCACCCTCACACTGTACCCCATACATCTCCCCACCCTCACACTGTACCCCATCCAACTCCCCATCCTCACACTGTGCCCCATCCATGTCCCCACCCTCACACTGTACCCCATCCATCTCCCCACCCTCACACTGTACCCCATTCATCTCCCGACCC
The DNA here is from genome assembly GCF_047496885.1 of Scyliorhinus torazame. Taxonomy (NCBI): domain Eukaryota; kingdom Metazoa; phylum Chordata; class Chondrichthyes; order Carcharhiniformes; family Scyliorhinidae; genus Scyliorhinus; species Scyliorhinus torazame. Next base: position 355,474,178 of record NC_092709.1, on the reverse strand, counting down.
TCACACTGTACCCCATCCATCTCCCCACCCTCACACTGTGCCCCATCCATCACCCCACCCTCACACTGTACCCCATCCATCTCCCCACCCTCACACTGTACCCCATCCAACTCCCCATCTTCACACTGTACCCCATCCATCTCCCCACCCTCACACTGTACCCCATCCATCTCCCCACCCTCACACTGTACCCCATCCAACTCCCCATCTTCACACTGTACCCCATCCATCTCCCCACCCTCACACTGTACCCCATCCAACTCCCCATCTTCACACTGTACCCCATCCAACTCCCCACCCTCACACTGTACCCCATCCATCTCCCCACCCTCACACTGTACCCCATCCAACTCCCCACCCTCACACTGTACCCCATCCATCTCCCCACCCTCACACTGTACCCCATCCAACTCCCCATCTTCACACTGTACCCCATCCAACTCCCCACCCTCACACTGTACCCCATCCAACTCCCCACCATCACACTGTACCCCATCCAACTCCCCACCCTCACACTGTACCCCATCCATCTCCCCACCCTCACACTGTACCCCATCCATCTCCCCACCCTCACACTGTGCCCCATCCATCTCCCCACCCTCACACTGTACCCCATCCATCTCCCCACCCTCACACTGTACCCCATCCATCTCCCCACCCTCACACTGTACCCCATCTCCCCACCCTCACACTGTACCCCATCCATCTCCCCACCCTCACACTGTACCCCATCCATCTCCCCACCCTCACACTGGACCCCATCCATCTCCCCACCCTCACACTGTACCACATCCATCTCCCCACCCTCACACTGTACCCCATCCAACTCCCCACCCTCACACTGTACCCCATCCAACTCCCCACCCTCATTCTGTACCCCATCCATCTCCCCACCCTCACACTGTACCCCATCCATCTCCCCACCCTCACACTCTACCCCATCCATCTCCCCACCCTCACACTGTACCCCATCCAAATCCACACCCTCACACTGTACCCCATCCAACTCCCCACCCTCACACTGTACCCCATCCAACACCCCACCCTCACACTGTACCCCATCCAACACCCCATCATGTATGACCAGTGATATTCAGGGTACAGTGAGAAGGAAGAGAGAGGCTTTTATTAACTCCAAGGGGAGCAAATCAACAGAGGCAATAGTGGAGTACACAAAGTGCAGGATGGAGCTTAAGGAAGCAGTTAGGAGGGCAAAGAGGGGACATGAGAATCTCTGGCTGGTAAAAGCAGGGAACATCCCAAGAGATTCTCTCAGTATATCACTGGAAGAGGGTAACCAGGGAAAGGGTAAGGCCCATGAGGGCACAAAGGGGCAATCTGTGGGTGGAGGCAGAGGAGATTGGTCGGGTGTTGAAAGAATATTTCACACCTGTCCTCACCCAAGAGAACGAGGAGGCAGATGTGGAACTCGGAGAGAGAGACTGTGAGGTTATTGAGCAAGTTGTCTTAGGGAGTGACAAGGTATTGGAGGTATTGGCAGGCTTAAAGGTGGATAAATCTCCAGGTGAATTGTGTCCCCGGTTGCTCTGGTAGGTGAGGGAGGAAATTGCAGGGGCTCTGATCCAAATTTTTAATTCTTCTCTGGCCACTCTCTTCATAACTTCAATGTTCCATCCCAGGCAACATCCTGGTCTGCACCCCCTCCAGTGCAATCACATCCTTCCGACAGTGAGGCAACCAGAATTGCACACAGTATTCCAGCTGTGGCCTCACCAATGTTCGATACAACTCCAACGTGACCGCCCTGCTTTTGTAATCTATGCCCTGATTGATAAAAGCGAGTGTCCCATATGCCTTTTTCACCTCCCTGTTAACCTGCCCTTCTGCCTTCAGACATCTATTTACAAACACGCCAAGGTCCCTTTGTTCCTCAGAACTTCCCAGTGTGGTGCCTTTCATTGAATATTTCCTTGTCAAATTGCTCCTTCCAAAGTGTAACACCTCGCACTTTTCAGGATTACATCCATCCGCCACTTTTTTGCCCATTCGACCATCCCGTCTGTATCTTCCTGAGACCCAAGTGCTCATCCTCACTGTTAACCACTCGGCTAATCTTTGTGTCATCCACAAACTTACTGATCCCACCCCCCAGATAGTCATCTGAGCCATTGATATAAATGACGAGTGACAGGGGCCCCAGCACAGGTCCCTGTGGTTCGTCACAGGACACTGGCTCCCAGACACTAAAGCAGCCGTCTGTCATCACCCTCTGTCTCCTCCAGCTCAGCTTAGAATCCACCTCACCAAGCTCCCCTGTATCCCATGTCCATGGGCCTTCTTTATAAGTCTCCCATGGGCAGCACAGTGGTGCAGTGGTTAGCACTGCTGCCTCATGGCGCCGAGGTCCCAGGTTCGATTCCCGGCTTGGGTCACTGTCTGTGCGGAGTCTGCACATCCTCCCCGTGTCTGCGTGGGTTTCCTCCGGGTGCTCCGGTTTCCTCCCACAGTCCAAAGACGTGCAGGTTAGGTGGATTGGCTGTGCTAAATTGCCCTTGGTGTCCAAAAGAGGTTGGGCGGGGGGTTACTGGGTTACGGGATAAAGTGGAGGCGTGGGCTAGAGTAGGGTGCTCTTTCCAAGAGCCGGCGCAGACTCGATGGGCCGAATGTCCTCCTTCTGCACTGTAAGTTCTATGATTCTATGATATGATTATGAGGGGTATGGATAGAGTGGATAGGGAGCAGCTGTTCTCCTTAGTTGAAGGGTCAGTGACGAGGGGACACAAGTTCAAGGTGAGGGGCGGGAGGTTCAGACGGGGGTTGAGGAAAAACATTTTTACCCAGAGGGTGGTGACGATCTGGAACGCTCTGCCTGGGAGGGTGGTAGGGGCGGGTTGCCCCACATTCTTTACAAAATACCTGGATGAGCACTTGGCACGTCACAACATTCCAGGCTATGGGCCAAGTGTTGGCAAATGGGATTAGGATTGACAGGTCAGGTGTTTTTCATGTGTTGGTGCAGACTCGAGGGGCCGAAGGGCCTCTTCTGCACTGTAGTATTCTGTCATTCTGTGAAGTTAGAGTGAGGAAAAAAGTAAAAAGATATGTGTTAATGCCCGGGGTATAGTGGATCAGGTTGGGGGTTACAGGCACTGATAACATTGTGTAAATATGTTGTGGTGATAACAGGGACTTGGCTCAGGGAAGGGCAGGACTGAGTGCTGAATATTCCTGGCTACAAGGTGATCAGCAAAGATCAGAAAGGAGGAGTTGGTGGTATGGGTTAGGAAGAGCATTGCGGTGCTGGAGAAAGAGGATGTCCCGGAGGATTCAAAGATAGAATCAAATTGACTGGAGCTGAGGAACAAAACGGGTGCAATTACAATGCTTGGTGTACTTCATAGCCCACCAACTAGTGAGAAGGATGTAGAAGAGCAAATCTGTAGGAGGATTACAGATACAAACATTGGAGAATAGTTTATAATCTGGACTTTAATTAGTCAAATGCAGACTGAGACATTAGCAGTGTAAAGGACAGAGGTAAACATTCCTGGATTGTGTTCAGGAAAATTTTCTACAGCAGTTTGCGTCCAGTCCAACCAGTAAGGATGCACTATTGGAGCTGGTTCTTGGAAATGAGGTGGACCAAGTTGATAAAGTGTCAGTGGGGAACCATTTAGGAAATAGTGATCACTATATCGTCAGATTTAGGATGATGGTAGAAAAGGATATGGTCGTTCCAATAATTAACTGGGGCAGAGCCAGCTTCAATGAGGCAAGAACGAAGCTGGGCTGGATAGACTGGAACGAGCAGCTAGCGGGAAAATCTGTAGCTGAACAATGGGCTACCTTCAAAAAGGAAATGAGTCAGCGCATTCGAGGTATATTCCCTCAAAAGGGAGAGGCAGGGCAAACAAACCCAGAGCCCCCTGAATTAAAAAGGAGACAAAATTAAGATAAGCAAGAAAAAGTGTGCTGATGGCAGGTGCCAGGTAGAAAATACTGTCGAGAACCAAGAGGAATGGTTCAGAGGGGAGGCGGAAAAACACATGAGAGATGCCAAGAGAGTTGTTGAGAAAAGACAGGTGACCAACATAAAGGAAATCCCCAAAATGTTCTGTAGGTAAAAGGAGGAGTAGGGCTGATTAGGGAACTTGCACATCCATAGAATTCCTACAGTGCTGAATGAGTCTGTACCGGCCCTCTGAAAGAACCTCGGCCCACTCCCCTGCCCCATCCCTGTAACCCAAACATTGAGCTTGACCTGCACATCGCTGGATGGAAGCTGGGGGCATGGCTGAGGTACGAAATGAATACTTTGCATCCGCCTTAACCGGCTCTCTAAGTCATGACGCTGGCCGTAACCTTCCAAACTTCTTTCAGAACAAAGAGAAGTACAGCACAGGAACAGGCCCTTCGGCCCTCCAAGCCTGTGCCGACCATGGTGCTCTAACTAAAAATAAACCTTCTGCCCTTACTCGGTCCGTATCCCTCTATTTCCTCCCTATTCATGGACCCATCCAGATGCCTCTTAAATGTTGCTAATGTGCCTGTTTCTACCACATCCTCTGGCAGCGCGTTCCAGGCACCCACCACTCTCTGCGTGAAAAACCTATCCCACACATCTCTCTTAAACTTTCCCCCTCTCACCTTGAACCTGTGCCCCCTTGTAATTGACACTTCCACCCTGGGAAAAAGCCTCTGACTACCCACCCTGTCTATGCCTCTCATAATTTTGTAGACCCCTATCAGGTCTCCCCTCAGCCTCCGTCTTTCCAGTGAAAACAATCCTAGTTTAGAACATAAGAACATAAGAACTAGGAGCAGGAGTCGGCCATCTGGCCCCTCGAGCCTGCTCCGCCATTTAATGAGATCATGGCTGATCTTTGTGGACTCAGCTCCACTCTCCGGCCCGTACACCATATCCCCGAATCCCTTTATTCTTTAGAAAGGCATCTATCTTTTTCTTTAAAACGTTTAAAGAAGGAGCCTCAACTGCTTCACTGGGCAAGGAATTCCAGAGATTCACAACCCTTTGGGTGAAGAAGTTCCTCCTACACTCCGTCCTAAATCTACTTCCCCTTATTTTGAGGCTATGCCCCCTAGTTCTGCTTTCACCCGCCAGTGGAAACAACCTGCCCGCATCTATCCTATTCCCTTCATAATGTTATATGTCTCAATAAGATCCCCCCCCTCAGCCTTCTAAACTCCAATGAGTACAGTCCCAGTCTACTCAACCTCTCGTCATAATCTAATCCCCTCAACTCTGGGGTCAACCTAGTGAATCTCCTCTGCACTCCCTCCAGTGCCAATATGTCCTTTCTCAGGTAAGGAGACCAAAACTGAACACAATACTCCAGATGCGGCCTCACCAACACCCTAAACAATTGCAGCATAACCTCCCTAGTCTTGAACTCCATCCCTCTAGCAATGAAAGACAAAACTCGATTAGCCTTCTTAATCACCTGTTGCACCTGCACACCAACTTTTTGCGACTCGTGCACCAGCACACCCAGGTCCCTCTGCACAGCAGCATGTTTTAACATCTTACCGTTTAAATAATAATCCATTCTGCTGTTATTCCTCCCAAAATGGATAGCCTCACACTTGGCAACATTGAATTCCATCTGCCAGACCCTAGCCCATTCACCTAACCTATCCAAATCCTTCTGCAGACTTCCGGTATCCTCTGCCCTTTTTGCTTTACCACTCACCTTAGTGTCGTCTGCAAACTTTGACACATTGCACTTGGTCCCCAACTCCAAATCGTCTATGTAAATTGTGAACAACCGCGGGCCCAACACTGATCCTTGAGGGACCCCACTAGTTACAGGTTGCCAACCAGAGAAACACCCATTAATCCCCACTCTCTGCTTTCTGTTAGTTAACCAATCCTCTACCCATGCTACCACTTTACCCACGATGTCATGCATCTTTAGTTTATGCAGCAACCTTTTGTGTGTTTATTCAACCTCTCCTCATAGCCAACACCCTCGAGGCCAGGCAACATCCTGGTGATCCTTCTTTGCAATCTCTGATTCTGATGATGTGGTGACCAGAACTGCACGCAATACTCCAAATGCGGCCTAACCAAAGTTTTATACAGCTGCAACACGATTTCCCAACCCCTGTACTCAGGGGAGGTGCTAGAGGACCTGGAGAACTTCATGTATTGTGTCCATGTTTCAAAAAGGATAAGTCCAGCAATTGCGGACCAGTCAGTTTAACCTCAGTGGGGGGCAACCTTCTAGAAACAGTTATTCAGGATAGAATTAGGAGTCACATGGAAAAATGCAGGAAGATTAGGAAGAGCCATCATGGATTTCTAAACAGGAAAACTAACTTGCTGGAGTTTTTTGAAAGGGTCGATGAGGGTAATGCTGTTGAAGTGGTGTACACGGACTTACAGAAGGCATTCCATACAGTGCCACACAACAGACTGGTGAGAAAAGTCATGGAATAAAAGGGACAGTAGCAACGTGGATACAAAATTGGCTGAATAAGAGGAAGCACAGAGTGATGGTCAATGGATATTTTTCAGGCTGGAGGAAGCTTTGTCGTGGTGTGTGGACATCGCTGGTTAGACGAGAAATTGTTGTCCATTTCTGTTTTCCCTCCGCCACCTTCTAGAACCACTACAGGCCACGTGATGTAAGTTAGTGCCTCAGCCTTCATGCCTGGTCTTGTGGTCAAATAACAGAGGTCATTCTAGGGGCTGTGGGGTCTATTCAGTGAGAAAGGAAAATGAGAAACCAGGTTGGGCGGAGAGAGAAAGATATAAAGAGAACAGAGTGAAGACGAATTGATTTATTCCTAATTTGGAAAAAGTTCATTGGATTTTGTTAATTGTCCCCTGGACCGAGGTGCAGTGAAAAGTATTTTTCTGCGAGCATTTTGAAAATGTCCATACGTACCACAACACAACAGCGCCAACCTCTTCACCTGTTAAAGAAATTAGAGATGGAGGTTATTTGTATTACAATGTTGAGGACAAAGCACTGAATTGAGACTTAGAGTGGAATATTATCCCAAAAATGACAAAGTGCCGGTTCCGGTGTGACAAAATGGTGCGAGGGGACTTCTCACTACTTTCTGACCCTCTCAACAAAGGTTTTATTCGTCACATGAATCATGGCCGCCCAGTGTTTCGCTCACTGGGAAACCTAATCCCTGCAATCACTGGGAAGCTGACCAATGCTTCCACAGCACTTGTTCCAGATCCACAGGATGTGTTGGCAGCCTGGAAGCCTGCTCCAGGATTTTCGGAAGGAGCCATGACCAGCAGAGGCAGGACGTCCTGCATGCCCACTCCAGAAGGTGTCCCACCAGCAAGGTGACCACCCCCCCCTAGGGAATGTCAGTTCCCTCCAGAAGAGGGCGGAACTGCAGTGTTGGAACAAACCTTCTTCGTGTGGCCAGCCACCTCCAGTCTCTCGCTGCACCCCCTCAGCCACCGCCAAGGTGGTCTCTCACCCAGCCATCGCGTGGGTTTCCCACCTGTCACGAGGCCCTCTTCCCAACCCCAGACCCCGTGATGCCCCCAGACTCCTTACATTCCCGCTCCCCCCTCAGTCCCATGCGTGCTACTCTTCAACCATCAGAATTGGCAGGATTCCCGCCTACAATCTCCCCACCTGAGTCTCCGGAGGACAAAATCTAGCACAATACGCGTGGGGGGGGGGACCAGTTACCCAGAGAGATGAGAGAGCTCCGCTCCCTCGCCTCGTATGAAGAAAGAGCCCTTGAGCAGGCTGGGGAGGAGCAAGACCGCGTCTGTGCTGATGGCAAAGTGGGGGCAGCGAGCAAAAGGTGAGACCCCGAAGGACGCACAGTCATTCCTCAAGTTTCACGGGAGTAAACATCTCACATCACTTATCCTCCATGATGTACTAACGCCATCTCCCTTCCCTTGTCGAGCAACCGGAGGAGCAGCCCAGACCATCCTTGTTACCCCTGGATACCACAGACCCAAGCAGCTCCGGGTGATTTATCGGATATGACCATAAAAGAGTCAGCCAACAGCACGGTAGCACAGTGGTTAGCACAATTGCTTCACAGCTCCAGGGTCCCAGGTTCGATTCCCGCTTGGGTCACTGTCTGTGCGGAGTCTGCACATCCTCCCCGTGTGTGCGTGGGTTTCCTCCGGGTGCTCCGGTTTCCTCCCACAGTCCAAAGATGTGCAGGTTAGGTGGATTGGCCATGATAAATTGCCCTTAGTGTCCAAAATTGCCCTTAGTGTTGGGTGGGGTTACTGGGTTATGGGGATAGGGTGGAGGTGTTGACCTTGGGTGGGGTGCTCTTTCCAAGAGCCGGTGCAGACTCGATGGGCCGAATGGCCTCCTTCTGCACTGTAAATTCTATGATTCTATGAACAGTCAGCCGCACCTTCCATCAGTGCAGATACTCACACCTCGGAGGGATTAAATAGTAAGCAGGCTTCTGGGTCACTCACTGGTGAGCTCAGCACGCCTGCTGATCAACAGCAGGGGGAGGCCGGGACTTCCCAGGCATCTGGCACTCGGAAGGATGCCGGACACGCGAATGCTGCCGAGCTCCCGGCCAATGAAATGCCCCTGGGTGCGGTCGCCCCAGGGTGGCTGGAACTACAAAGGCAGAGGTGCAGGCATCTGGAAAGGATGGCAGCATCCCACCCGGACCCTCTGCCTAAGCAGGTGCTGCCGTCACTCCGACGCAACGAGGCCCACACTGCGAGGGTGGCATCCGCAGTGGAGACCTTGGCGCAGGTGATAGCGCTGCTGAGTGGGAGCGGGTGAATCCATCAGGTCAGCGCTGGGGGTGCCTGTGCGGTTCTAGGCAGGGATCCCATGAGAGGTCAGGCTGAATGGGCAGAGTGAGGGACTCTGACAAGAGGCGGTCCCCTGCTGCCTGAGGCCCGAAGCCCCTCTCACTGGGGCAGGATGGCTGCAGTGAGAATGAACCCCCGGAGAGGATGAGATGGTTATGGAGGTGTGACTGTCAGGGATCAGTGTCAGGGTGGATGACTGATCCAGCTATCTGGCTCGTTCAGTCCACAGGTTCTGTAAGCTGGGGGAAATTAAGGTGTCCCCGAAGGATGAAGTTGGCATGGCAATTGCACTCTTCTTGTAGCCCCGCCTGCCACAAGGGAAAGGCTGATCAGCTCCCTGACCCTTCCTTGATGAGTCAATTGTGCCAATTAAGTCAGCACTGCAGTGACAGCTGGTGGAGGTTCTGAGCGACTCATTCCAGCACAGGAAGGAGGCCGCGGAGGACCTGGCTAAGGTGGTGGAGCCGCTCAGAGCGGCGATTGAGAATGTGGGGCAGAGGCCGGAGGCTCAGCGATTCAGGAGGTGGAGGAGGCGGTGGGGGGGAAGCACGAGGAGCGAATGGCCTCGTTAGAGATGGGCATGGGAATGGGCTCCGGCAGCCACAAGAGGCAGAGGGAGAGGGTGGAGGAACTGGAGAATCGCTCCAGAAGACAGAATTTGAGGAACGTCGGGATGCCCGAGGGCATCGAGGGAGTGGAGGGCGCCAAGCAGGCGGCGAGGATGCTGCGAGGTAGGGGCCTTTGGCCGGGCCCTCGAGGTGACTCGGGTGCGCAGGGCACTGAGGAAGACGGCAGGTGGGCGAGCCGCCAATGGCGGTGAAGCTTTCTGGGACAAAGAAAAGGTTTGGCAATGGGAGAGGCAGATCAGGAGGTGCACCGGGGAAGGGAGTGAGCTGCGGGTCTCCAGGACCTGGGTGCAGAGTAATGGCTCCAGGACCTGGGTGCAGAGTAATGGCTGCCCTCTTCAAGAAGGGAGCGAAGTTTGGGGTCTTGTACCCGGTGGCCCACCTGTGAGTGACTCACCAAAAACAGGAGTGTTATTTTGACTGGCCAGAGGAGGCGGCGGACTGGGACCACGGACGGGGAGGAGTGTGAGGACACGGAACTTCGGAGAGGAGCTTTGTGTTTATGGCAGTGTTTGGGATGGGTAGTTTGGGGTGGGTCGTGCAGGGTGGGTCGTGCAGGGTGGGTCGTGCAGGGTGGGTCGTGCAGGGTGGGTAGTTCGGGGTGGGTAGTTCGAAGTGGGTAGTTCGGGGTGGGTCGTGCAGGGTGGATCGTGCAGGGTGGGTCGTGCAGGGTGGGTCGTGCGGGGTGGGTCGTGCAGGGTGGGTAGTTTGGGGTGGGTAGGTTGGGGTGGGTTACGAGGGGGGAGCAGCGATGGTGAATGTGCTTTTTGTTATTCTTTGATTGCTTGTAGTGGGTGGGAGGAGCAGTGGATGGAGGGGGGATGGGGACGTTAGAGGCCTTGGATGGGGGCCAGCATGCTGGCTGGGTGGGCTAGTGAACGGAAATGAAGTGGGGGGTCGTCAGGAGGTAGGAGTGGGGGAGGGGCTGGTCCTGTGTTTGGGGTTGGAGGGGGGAGGGGCTGGTTCTGTGTTTTTGGTGTGGAGGGGGGGAGGGGCTGGTTCTGTGTTTGGGGTTGGAGGCTGGGAGGTGCTGGTTCTGTGTTTGGGGTTGGAGGGGGAGAGGGGCTGGTTCTGTGTTTGGGGTTGGAGGGGGGATGGGGCTGGTTCTGTGTTTGGGGTTGGAGGAGGGGGGGCTGGTTCTGTGTTTGGGGTTGGAGGAGGGGGAGGGGCTGGTTCTGTGTTTAGGGTTGGAGGGGGGGGGGAGGGGCTGGTTCTGTGTTTGGGGTTGGAGGGGGGAGGGGCTGGTTCTGTGTTTGGGGTTGGAGGGGGGATGGGGCTGGTTCTGTGTTTGAGGTTGGAGGGGGGAGGGGCTGGTTCTGTGTTTGGGGTTGGAGGGGGGATGGGGCTGGTTCCGTGTTTGGAGTTGGAGGGGGAATGGGTCTGGTTCTGTGTTTGGGGTTGGAGGAGGGGGGGCTGGTTCTGTGTTTGGGGTTGGAGGGGGGATGGGGCTGGTTCTGTCTTTGGGGTTGGAGGGGGGGAGGGGCTGGTTCTGTGTTTGAGGTTGGAGGGGGGAGGGGCTGGTTCTGTGTTTGGGGTTGGAGGGGGGATGGGGCTGGTTCTGTGTTTGGAGTTGGAGGGGGAATGGGTCTGGTTCTGTGTTTGGGGTTGGAGGAGGGGGGGCTGGTTCTGTGTTTGGGGTTGGAGGGGGGATGGGGCTGGTTCTGTGTTTGGGGTTGGAGGAGGGGGGGCTGGTTCTGTGTTTGGGGCTGGAGGGGGGATGGGGTTGGTTCTGTGTTTGGGGTTGGAGGAGGGGGGCTGGTTCTGTGTTTGGGGCTGGAGGAGGGGGGGCTGGTTCTGTGTTTGGGGTTGGAGGGGGGATGGGGCTGGTTCTGTGTTTGGGGTTGGAGGGGGGGGCTGGTTCTGTGTTTGAGGTTGGAGGGGGGATGGGGCTGGTTCTGTGTTTGGGGTTGGAGGAGGGGGGGCTGGTTCTGTGTTTGGGGTTGGAGGGGGGGAGGGGCTGGTTCCGTGTTTGAGGTTGGAGGAGGGGGGGCTGGTTCTGTGTTTGGGGTTGGAGGAGGGGGGGGCTGGTTCTGTGTTTGGGGTTGGAGGAGGGGGGGCTGGTTCTGTGTTTGGGGTTGGAGGAGGGGGGGCTGGTTCTGTGTTTGGGGTTGGAGGGGGAGGGGCTGGTTCTGTGTTTGGGGTTGGAGGGGGGATGGGGCTGGTTCTGTGTTTGGGGTTGGAGGAGGAGGGGCTGGTTCTGTGTTTGGGGTTGGAGGGGGGAGGGGCTGGTTCTGTGTTTGGGGTTGGAGGAGGGGGGGCTGGTTCTGTGTTTGGGGTTGGAGGAGGGGGGGCTGGTTCTGTGTTTGGGGTTGGAGGAGGAGGGGCTGGTTCTGTGTTTGGGGTTGGGGGGGAGGGGCTGGTTCTGTGTTTGGGGTTGGAGAGGGGGGGCTGGTTCTGTGTTTGGCGTTGGAGGGGGGAGGGGCTGGTTGTGTTTGGGGTTGGAGGAGGGGGGGCTGGTTCTGTGTTTGGGGTTGGAGGAGGAGGGGCTGGTTCTGTGTTTGGGGTTGGAAAGGGGGGGCTGGTTCTTTGTTTGGGGTTGGAGGAGGGGGGGCTGGTTCTGTGTTTGGGGTTGGAGAGGGGGGGCTGGTTCCGTGTTTGGGGTTGGAGGGGGGGCTGGTTCTGATGTTTGGGGTTGGAGGAGGAGGGGCTGGTTCTGTGTTTGGGGTTGGAGAGGGGGGGCTGGTTCTGATGTTTGGGGTTGGAGGAGGGGGGGCTGGTTCTGTGTTTGGGGTTGGAGAGGGGGGGCTGGTTCTGTGTTTGGGGTTGGAGGAGGGGGGGCTGGTTCTGTGTTTGGGGTTGGAGAGGGGGGGCTGGTTCTGATGTTTGGGGTTGGAGGAGGAGGGGGGCTGGTTCTGTGTTTGGGGTTGGAGGTGGGGGGGCTGGTTCTGTGTTTGGGGTTGGGGAGGGGGGGCTGGTTCTGTGTTTGGGGTTGGAGGAGGGGGGGGGCTGGTTCTGTGTTTGGGGTTGGAGAGGGGGGGCTGGTTCTGATGTTTGGGGTTGGAGGAGGGGGGGGGCTGGTTCTGTGTTTGGGGTTGGAGAGGGGGGGCTGGTTCTGTGTTTGGGGTTGGGGAGGGGGGGCTGGTTCTGTGTTTGGGGTTGGAGGAGGGGGGGGCTGGTTCTGTGTTTGGGGTTGGAGAGGGGGGGCTGGTTCTGTGTTTGGGGTTGGAGGGGGAGGGGCTGGTTCTGTGTTTGGGGTTGGAGGAGGGGGGGCTGGTTCTGTGTTTGGGGTTGGGGAGGGGGGGCTGGTTCTGTGTTTGGGGTTGGAGGAGGGGGGGGCTGGTTCTGTGTTTGGGGTTGGAGAGGGGGGGCTGGTTCTGATGTTTGGGGTTGGAGGAGGGGGGGCTGGTTCTGTGTTTGGGGTTGGAGAGGGGGGCTGGTTCTGTGTTTGGGGTTGGAGGAGGGGGGGCTGGTTCTGTGTTTGGGGTTGGGGAGGGGGGGCTGGATCTGTGTTTGGGGTTGGAGGAGGGGGGGCTGGTTCTGTGTTTGGGGTTGGAGAGGGGGGGCTGGTTCTGATGTTTGGGGTTGGAGGAGGGGGGGCTGGTTCTGTGTTTGGGGTTGGAGGAGGGGGGGCTGGTTCTGTGTTTGGGGTTGGAGGGGGGGGGGCTGGTTCTGTGTTTGGGGTTGGAGAGGGGGGGCTGGTTCTGTGTTTGGGGTTGGAGAGGGGGGACTGGTTCTGTGTTTGGGGTTGGAGAGGGGGGGGCTGGTTCTGTGTTTGGGGTTGGAGAGGGGGGGCTGGTTCTGTGTTTGGGGTTGGAGGAGGGGGGGCTGGTTCTGTGTTTGGGGTTGGAGGAGGGGGGGGCTGGTTCTGTGTTTGGGGTTGGAGAGGGGGGGGCTGGTTCTGTGTTTGGGGTTGGAGGAGGGGGGGCTGGTTCTGTGTTTGGGGTTGGAGGGGGAGGGGCTGGTTCTGTGTTTGGGGTTGGAGGAGGGGGGGCTGGTTCTGTGTTTGGGGTTGGAGGAGGGGGGGGGGCTGGTTCTGTGTTTGGGGTTGGAGAGGGGGGGCTGGTTCTGTGTTTGGGGTTGGAGAGGGGGGGGGCTGGTTCTGTGTTTGGGGTTGGGGGGGGGCTGGTTCTGTGTTTGGGGTTGGAGAGGGGGGGCTGGTTCTGTGTTTGGGGTTGGAGGAGGGGGGGCTGGTTCTGTGTTTGGGGTTGGAGGAGGGGGGGGGCTGGTTCTGTGTTTGGGGTTGGAGAGGGGGGGGGCTGGTTCTGTGTTTGGGGTTGGAGGAGGGGGGGCTGGTTCTGTGTTTGGGGTTGGAGGGGGAGGGGCTGGTTCTGTGTTTGGGGTTGGAGGAGGGGGGGCTGGTTCTGTGTTTGGGGTTGGAGAGGAGGGGCTGGTTCTGTGTTTGGGGTTGGAGAGGGGGGGGCTGGTTCTGATGTTTGGGGTTGGAGAGGGGGGGCTGGTTCTGTGTTTGGGGTTGGAGGAGGGGGGGGCTGGTTCTGTGTTTGGGGTTGGAGGAGGGGGGCTGGTTCTGTGTTTGGGGTTGGAGGGGGAGGGGCTGGTTCTGTGTTTGGGGTTGGAGGAGGGGGGGCTGGTTCTGTGTTTGGGGTTGGAGAGGAGGGGCTGGTTCTGTGTTTGGGGTTGGAGAGGGGGGGGCTGGTTCTGATGTTTGGGGTTGGAGAGGGGGGACTGGTTCTGTGTTTGGGGTTGGAGGAGGAGGGGCTGGTTCTGTGTTTGGGGTTGGAGGAGGAGGGGCTGGTTCTGTGTTTGGGGTTGGAGAGGGGGGGGGCTGGTTCTGTGTTTGGGGTTGGAGGAGGGGGGGCTGGTTCTGTGTTTGGGGTTGGAGAGGGGGGGCTGGTTCTGTGTTTGGGGTTGGAGAGGAGGGGCTGGTTCCGTGTTTGGGGTTGGAGAGGGGGGGGCTGGTTCCGTGTTTGGGGTTGGAGAGGGGGGGGCTGGTTCCGTGTTTGGGGTTGGAGAGGGGGGGGCTGGTTCTGTGTTTGGGGTTGGAGGAGGGGGGATGGGGCTGGTTCTGTGTTTGGGGTTGGAGGGGGGGGGCTGGTTCTGTGTTTGGGGTTGGGGGGGGGGGCTGGTTCTGTGTTTGGGGTTGGAGAGGGGGGGGCTGGTTCCGTGTTTGGGGTTGGAGAGGGGGGGCTGGTTCTGTGTTTGGGGTTGGAGGAGGGGGGGGGCTGGTTCTGTGTTTGGGGTTGGAGAGGGGGGGGGCTGGTTCTGTGTTTGGGGTTGGAGAGGGGGGGGCTGGTTCTGTGTTTGGGGTTGGAGAGGGGGGGGGCTGGTTCTGTGTTTGGGGTTGGAGAGGGGGGGGCTGGTTCTGTGTTTGGGGTTGGAGAGGGGGGGGTTGCTGAAATGGGTGCGATTGGTGCGGTACAGTTAGTAAGGGAGCGATGGCGGTGGGCATCTCGGGGAGGCCTGGAGGGGCGTTTGACGCGGGCCGGGGACTGGCTCAAGAAGGGGTGTGGCTGATCGGCAGGGGAGGGGGAGGGGAGCCCTCTGACCAGACGGGTCACATGGAACGTGCAAGGGTTGAACGGGCCAATTAAACGGCCGCGTGTGTTCACGCACCTGAAGGCGGACGCTTTTACGGGAGACAGGTGAAGGTGGCGGATCAGATGGAGGAGGGGATGGGTGGGGCAGGTATTCCACTCGGGGCTGGATGTGAAGACGAGGGGAGTGGCGATGTTGAACAATAAGAGGGTGGCGTTTGAGATGGGGAGTATTGTGGCCAATCGGGGGGTAGATATGTGGAAGTCAGTGGGAAGTTGGAGGAGATGCCGGTAGTTCAGGTAAACGTTTATGTCCCGAATTGGGATGATGTGGATTTTATGAGGCAGGTGTTGGGGAAGATTCCGGATTTGTAAATACACTGGTTGATTATGGCGGGGTGACTTTAATACGGTCCAGTCCAAGTCCAAAGTCGTCAAGGGTGTTGGCAATGGTTAGGGAGCTGAGGGGGTTTATGGAGCGCATGGGGCGGGCAGGCCCATGGAGGTTTGGGAGGCCGAGGGCGAAGGAATTTTCATGTTTCTCCCATGTGCAAGGATGGATAGGGAAGGGGTGAATGGAGTATTTGAGGCCTTCTATCGGAGGCTCGATGAGTCGGGGCACCCAACGGAGGAGGAGGTGGGGCTGAGGCAGTTCCTGGATGGGTTGGAGTTTCCCAAGGTGGTGGAGGGGTGGGTTCAGGGCCTGAAGGCCCCGAATGGGCTGCGGGAGGTGATAGGGGTGACGCAGACGGGGAAGGCCCTGGGACCAGAAGGGTTCCCAGTGGAGTTTGATAAAAGGTTTGGGGCGGAGCTGTGGCCACTGCTGGTGAGAATGTATCATGAGGCGCAGGAGAATGGGGAACTGCCCCTACGTTATCGCAGACGTCTATCTCCCTGATTCTAAAAAAGGATACGGACCCGTTGCAGTGTGGGTCATAACGCCCGATATCATTATTGAATTACCAAGCTTTTTTTTAAAAATTCTTTTTATTGGCATATCTCATATTTATAAACAGTTGTATACACACATCACATTTTTCTCGCCTGCGCTAATTTCCTTTATTATACAGAGTTTTAGTTTGTCCTTCGTTTAACTGACCCTACGTGCCTTTCATTGGCCTCTGGATCGGTGCATGGTTCCTCCCCGTTCCACCCCGTTCACCCCCCCTCCCCCGGTCCGGGGTTGCGCAGTCTTTTGGTAACTCATCTATCTTGGTGTTTTAGTAATTTAAAAAATTCTTATTAGGTTACTCCTCGTTGTTGGCCTTGAACAGGTTTTGGAACAGGCCGACAAACTGCCCCCCAGTATCCAGGAAGCCTTTGACGAATGTGATATAAAATAGTTACTTTAGAGATACTAGTTAATGTAATGTAGAAATAAGCCACTTTGATTCTGGCAGTTAGGGACAAAGGGATTTGAGACCGCATGGAAAAAGCAGGAAGAGGTGTGTCTATGAGAGTGATGCTGCATTGATAGGGGCCAGAGAAAGGGATTGGAAGTGAGCCAATCAGAATAGATCAAACAGGTCAGGAGGGATATAGGCTGACCTATGGGCGTCGAGTATGTGAAACTTGATACCATTTGAATTGATTTGCAGAGATCCCTTTGTTTCTTTGTTCATTCGCTTTCTGGGATATAGGAAACTGGATGTCTCTTATGTTTCTATGAAATGAATCGAGCTTGCAAGCTAAATAAATAACTTCTTTTTACGTGCGAATCCATCTCAACTTTTATTGAGGCCAGACTGACAGAGAAAGAAATTTGGGAATCAACACCTTCCCCTGACCCTCGGGTGGCGTACTTAATCTTCTCCAGGGGGAGAAATTCCGAGAGGTTAGCGAGCCAGTCTGCAGCTGTGGGTGGTGCTGCCGACCGCCTGCCGAGCAGGATTCTCCGGCGTGCGATTAGGGAAGCGAAAGCGAGGGCGTTGGCCCCCTTCCCCATGTGTAGCTCTGGCTGCTCCGATACCCCGAAGATTGCCACTATTGGGCATGGCTTCACCCTCACCCCCACAACCCTGGACATTGCCTCGGAGAAGGCTGCCCAGAGCCCAGCAAGCTTGGGACAAGCCCAGAACATGTGGGTGTGGTTGGCCGGGCCCCTCTGGCACCGCTCACATCTGTTTCTTTGTTCATTCGCTTTCTGGGATATAGGAAACTGGATGTCTCTTATGTTTCTATGAAATGAATCAAGCTTGCAAGCTAAATAAATAACTTCTTTTTACGTGCGAATCCATCTCAACTTTTATTGAGGCCAGACTGACAGAGAAAGAAATTTGGGAATCAACATTTGGTGCCGAAAACCGGGATTTCTCAGGGCGGTCCTGATCCAACTGCGAAATCAGAATTAGACTGATTATGAACAGGAGGATGGGGAACAAAGGGCCCTCAATGTAGAACTGGAAAACGACCGCGCATTGATTGTTCCCCTCTTCTTATCGTCTGATTAGTCTGGTCACTCGCGGTTGGCACAGAAAGACCGCCTCGACGAAATCACAGGTCAGTCTGGGGATTAGCAATTTAATTGATGGGATTTCATATTATTGTTTCGGCTTGGGTTAGGGTTTTGGGTTGATGGGACATCTCAAATGATGATTCAATTCCAAGTATAAGGGTTCAGAGGCTGATGTGACTTCAGTAATGAAGGTTCAGTCTATTATATGGGTTCAGGGGCTGATGGGACTTCAGTAATGAAGGTTCAGTCTATTATATGGGTTCAGGGGCTGATGTGACTTCAGTAGATGAAGGTTCAGTCCAGTATAACTGTTTTTAAATCTGAAGATGGTTCAACTCTATGTGTGACTGTTTTAAATATATAGTTGATTAAGCTAAAATTGTCTCCTTGGACTGTATTGGCGAAAAACGCAGTTCCGAGGTCTAGTTGAGATTGTGGGGAATGCTGCATATTGGTTGAAGCAGAAGTCTCTCAAAGGGTTAACAGCAGCAGGCAAAGTTGAAAACAGACAGTGCTTCTCACTCAGGCTTTGAGATAACAGCAGCAGCCTGTAGTGTAATCGGATACCTTTCCTTTGAGTCAGTGAACACCAGCAAAGTTACGTTTTGAATTAATTAAAGGAAACCAGTGGGTTTCTCCACCTCTTTGATAAAAGTTATTATTTTCGAAAGCAATTGATTGAAATTGCCAGAATCTTAAGTTTTACTTACTTGAAATAAGGTTTATCTCACTTTATCTGGAGATTAATAGAAACTTAAAGAAGATCATGGACACCATTTTAAAAAGTGTCAATCTGGAGATGATAGTTGATTTTGCTAATACTTATGTGTATGTAAAAGAAAAAAAAACTTGTTAAAAGAAAAATTGTTAAGATAAAGAAATAATTAAGTTGTAAATGTTATACAAGTTTGTGTTAAGCAAATTGTAAATTTAGTTCTGAGTTGAGATCAGAGCTAAGCTTGCAAGTTGCAGTAATTCAATTTGAATTTTCAAACATTTTTAAGTTTAAAAAAAAAGAGCAAATAGAGAAAAGAAGGACACAGATCTTGAATGCGTTGAATAGCACATTTCAAAGGCCCATAAATCTTTCTGTTATCTTAGACCTAAAACCTAGGAAGACTGAAGAGCCAGAGGAATTTCTGGAGCGTTTTAATGAAATCTACCGGGGGCAGTCAGGCGATTTGCTGTATCAAAATGGTCAGAATTCCCCTCAATACTGTGCTATGTTAATGCATTGCCTACCACCTTCTGTGGTTACTGCTGTGAAATGTAATAACATGAATTGGACAGAGAACGACCCTTCCCAGATGGCAAGGGCAGTCAGATTTTACTGGAAGGAGGGTGTAGGCCAAGAAGGAGGCTCAGTTACAAAGGTTAAGACTGAGTATGTAATGAAAAAGGATGATCTGCGACCCCAACAAGCGGCAGAAATGGTAGTTTACCAGCAGGAGCCCCAATATAGTGACTTTGGGTGGGTGGATCAGCGAAGAGGAGGATGAGACAACAGTGCTATATTTCTATCACCCCCCAGTGGTGGACGTTAGACGTTGAACAGTCACTGCATCACGTTACCCTGGCCTATGACAGAACTGGACGAAACAGGGAGTTGGAGGACAAATACCGGCCATTACTTGAGACCGAATGGCCAGTCAAGGTTCCAGCCACAGTCACGGGAAAAGAAGGTACAGCCGATTTTGTTACAATATCACCACATTTATGGCCACAGTCAGCTTCGGTAAGCCCTCATATTACACGTCAGGTCCATGACCAGTACCATGCCAGGGATATGGGGCGAATGGTCAGCATCTTACCGCAGCTCGTCAGAATAGGTATGAGATATACCTTTTGAACAATCCACGTCTGACATTTAAATACTGTACCACTATCAATCCAGCCTGTTTTCTTAGCGGTCCCCCTGTCCATGAGGACGCGCCTGGTCAAGAATGTTTAGCCTTGATTCAGGAAACTACCACAATAAGGGGCGATTTGAGTGACATTTCGTCAGAACAACCTGACATGATTATGTGTGGTCAAATATCCCACCGGGGTTTAGTTAATGACCTACTGCAGGCCCTCCTTATGCCAGCGCAGATTTCCATCATTAAATGCGCTGCCCACACGAATGGTACAACCCCAGTTGACGTTGGTAATGAACGAGCAGATCGTGCAGCGCGAACAGCCGCGCAAATTCAGCAAGTGATGGTGCCTAAGATGTTAAGTCAGACTAAACGATCTACTATGAATATGTCTGCTTCTGACAAGCCAATGCCAACCATCCAAGACGTCATAAGGTTACAGGAGGACGCTCCTGAGAGTGATAAACAAATGTGGAAACGGTTAGGTTGTACATATGATTCTGTTTCCTCTTTATGGACCACGCCTGCACATCAGACTTGTATGTCTGATGCGCTGGCTTTATGGGTCACTGAATGTGTACACTTTGCAACTCATTGTGGGGCTCGAGGGACTAGTGATTTGTTGCTGGACACTTGGTGGCACCCTAAAATGCAGGGGTTGGCCCAAAGTATCAGTAATCGGTGTTTGATTTGTCAGCAATATAACACCGGAAAAGGTATCCCTTGTGGGAAGGGGCAAACCCCGTTGCCCAGTGGTCCCTTTGAGACGCTCCAAATGGATTACATTGAGTTGGAAAGGTGTCAATGTTACAAATATGTTTTGGTCATTGTGGATGTGTTCAGCAGATGGGTCGAGGCGTATCCGACTATCGATAATAAAGCTGCTACTGTGGTTAAAGTCTTGATGAGGGAAATCATTCCCCGGTACGGTATACCAGCTCAGTTAAGTTCTGATAAAGGGCCTAATTTTATTGGACAAATTAACAAGGAGTTTTGCTCCCAGTTGGGCAAACGCCAGCAGTTACACTGTGCTTACAGACCGCAGGCGGCCGGGTTGGATGAGAGACACAATCAGACCCTCAAAACTAAATTGGCTAAATTAAGAGCAGACACGGGACTGCCATGGCTTAAGTTGCTCCCCGTTGCCCTCTTCCAGCTGCGGGTTACACCTGCGGGACCGGCCCGGCTCTCTCCCGCCGAGATTCTTTATGGCAGGCCTCTT
This sequence comes from Scyliorhinus torazame, assembly GCF_047496885.1. NCBI lineage: Eukaryota > Metazoa > Chordata > Chondrichthyes > Carcharhiniformes > Scyliorhinidae > Scyliorhinus > Scyliorhinus torazame. The sequence continues at coordinate 355,453,823 of NC_092709.1, read as the reverse complement.
AGAACTCCCTGTTGCCTGCATGTTCCCAGACTGGTTCAGTTTCACCATATGACTGAAGAGATGACCACCTATGTTCTAGCCCTCACGCAAGTGCTCAAGGAACTCCATGGCCAGGTCCGCGCGGCTCACCAGCCATTGCCCCCAGTACCTAGCTCACTTTCAGTCCAGCCCGGTAGTTATGTCATGGTCAAAAATTGGACTAGGAAGGGGTCGGAGCCGCGATGGGACGGGCCCTTCCAAGTTCTCCTTACCACCCCCACAGCAGTTGAAGTGGAGGGGCGAAGTGCTTGGGTCCACATACATCACTGTAAATTGAGTCCATCTCCACTACTGTAAAAGGTCGGATACTAACCTGCCTCCCTTCTCCAGTGCTATTTTACAGGTGTGGAGCATGATGGAGTGGCTACGCATCGTCTGTCTGATATTTGGCCTCACTTCGCTTGGCGTGTTATTGGCGATGGACATGGAAAAGGGGAATATTATGTATCTGTGTAGCCCCAACCAATCTACAAGGATACATCACCTATGCAAAGGTGATGTTCTTTGCTGCCCCCATATACGAGGACATGGTATCGACTCATGGAAGGTCATCAAAGTTAAGGAGAATGCAGGAGTCATGAAGCAGTTGCACCGGTCCCGGCGATGGGAAGGGAACATTATATGGACATTGCCTTGTTTTTGGAATACATGTAAATTTGATTTTGGATGTGTTAAGAGTGGTACAATAAAGGTAAAATCAGGCTGTCAGAAGAGTGTAGGAAGAGGCTATGAGAAAGAGAAAGGGACTAGAGAGAGGACGGGGCGTATGAGAAGGGAAGTACAGCTAGAACGTAGGTTACCGGGAGATACACTTAAGTTAATTAAAGGCCAAACTGAGGAAAACCTGGGTAGTATGAATCTCTTCTACCAGATTTACCACCGCTTGTATGGCCAGGGACGGGTTGTCTGCTACCCGAACCCCGCAGCGGTGTCTAGGTTATTTTCTGTTTCACCGCTTTGGGGCACTCCCCAAACGGTGGTTCATTGTCAGCATTCCGAGCCACCGCCCGAGCAAGTCACTCTTCCTTACGATCCGGGTTCAGCACCACCGGCTATTTGCCTTCCCCTTCCTCGGGATAATTCCCATTCACAGTATGATAGGCTGCAACGGTGGAGGGCGTACATACCTAGCCACTTCACTCCCAATAGGGATTCCCGGTCGTACGAGAATTGCTTCAGCAGTGAAGGATATGGCTGTTTGCTGGTAGAGGTGGACACAAATATAACATGTCTGTTTCCCACCTGTACGGACAGGAGGTGCCATATCACCCAGGCGTCTGGCCAATGCGTTTGTTACAACACCACTTGCGTTCCATTGAACGCCGGCCTCCAGCTCCTCTGTGGCTGGGCGAATGTCTCTCATATCACTGTTGGGACTAGGGCTTTCCGCATTGCTGGGCGGCCCGAATGGCATTTCAAAGTTGGATAAACTGGGAGGTGTGGGGGGTTCCTTGGCTGTCAGTGATCGGAATTATTTTATTTGCGGCCTTACCATCTTGGGAAATGAAACCTTGGGAGCCCTCGGGGCAATAACCAAGGAGTTGTCTCAGCTACGGTTGTTTGCAATGCAGAACCGGTATGCTCTTGACTATCTTCTGGCCCGTGAGGGTGGGGTATGCGCCATAGTACAGGGCAAGTGTATCATGGGAGTTCAGGACTTGACCGCTAACATCACTAAATTTATGTATCGCATACGGGATCACTTGGACGGGATGCAGGATCCTGGCTCTTGGGGTAACTGGGTATTTGGAGGATGGAAGGACTGGTTGATGAATATGGCCATGTATCTAGTGGTAGCTATCGGCTGCATCTTTGTGGGCCTGGCCATCCTTAAATGTGTGATGGGTAGAATGCGGGGTGCACTGGATCAGATCACCGCCCCAATCACCGAAAAAAAAAATTTAACTGTTAAAATCCATGAGGGTGAGGCAGATGAAGGGGGGCTAAGACAGGAATTGGAAATGCAGCGACGGATCTTTTAGATGAGGAACCGTAGCTATGGATTGGATAGTTCGGTTATCATGGAATGATAAAAGGAGGGAATGACGAATGTGATATAAAATAGTTACTTTAGAGATACTAGTTAATGTAATGTAGAAATAAGCCACTTTGATTCTGGCAGTTAGGGACAAAGGGATTTGAGACCGCATGGAAAAAGCAGGAAGAGGTGTGTCTATGAGAGTGATGCTGCATTGATAGGGGCCAGAGAAAGGGATTGGAGGTGAGCCAATCAGAATAGATCAAACAGGTCAGGAGGGATATAGGCTGACCTATGGGCGTCGAGTATGTGAAACTTGATACCATTTGAATTGATTTGCAGAGATCCCTTTGTTTCTTTGTTCATTCGCTTTCTGGGATATAGGAAACTGGATGTCTCTTATGTTTCTGTGAAATGAACCAAGCTTGCAAGCTAAATAAATAACTTCTTTTTACGTGCGAATCCATCTCAACTTTTATTGAGGCCAGACTGACAGAGAAAGAAATTTGGGAATCAACACCTTCCTCTGACCCTCGGATGGCGTACTTAATCTTCTCCGGGTGGAGAAATTCCGAGAGGTCAGCGAGCCAGTCTGCAGCTGTGGGTGGTGCTGCTGATCGCCAGCCGAGCAGGATTCTCCAGCGTGCGATTAGGGAAGCGAAAGCGAGGTCGTTGGCCCCCTTCCCCATGTGTAACTCTGGCTGCTCCGATACCCCGGAGATTGCCACAATCGGGCATGGCTTCACCCTCACCCCCACAACCCTGGACATTGCCTCGGAGAAGGCTGTCCAGAACCCAGCAAGCTTGGGACAAGCCCAGAACATGTGGGTGTGGTTGGCCGGGCCCCTCTGGCACCGGTCACATCTGTCCTCCACCTCCGGGAAGAACCTGCTCATACGGGTTCTGGTCAGGCGGGCTCTGTGCACCACTTTCAGCTGCATTAGGCTTAGCCTTGCGCAGGAGGAGGTGGAGTTTACCCTGCTCAGTGCTTCGCTCCAGAGTCCCCATCCTACCTCTGTCCCCAGTTCATCCTCCCATTTTTGTCTGGTCTTGTCCAGTGGAGTCTGGGCTCTGTCCAGTAGCTGTCCGTATATTTTCCCACATAGCCCCCCCTTCTCGTTGCTTGTGCCTATCAGGTCCTCTAGTAGCGTGCTTTCTGGGGCCTCGGGGTACCCCATTGTCTCTTTGCGGAGGAAGTGTTTTATTTGGAGGTGTCTCATTTCCTGTCCTTTTGCTAGCCTCCACTTTCTCGTCAGACCGTCCAGTGTCGCCAGTCTGCGCCCTACGTAGAAGTCCCCGACCGTCCATGTGCCCCCGTCCCATCTCCATCTTTTGAAGGTGGTATCTAGCATGGCTGGGGGAATCTGGGATTGCCGCAGATGGGGGCCATGGGGGACATTTTGGTTATCCTGAAGTGTTGTCTGAGCTGGGCCCACGTTCTCAGCGTGGCCGCTACCACTGGGCTCGTTGTGTACCTTGTTCAGGGGGATGGGAGTGCTGCTGTGGCCAGGGCCCGGAGGGTCGTTCCTTTACAGGATGCCTCCTCCATTTGTACCCAATCTGTGTCAGGTTCTTGTCCCCATCCCCTCACTCTTTCTGCCGTTGCTGCCCAGTGGTAGTATTGTAGGTTCGGTAAGGCCAAGCCCCCTTTGATTTTCCCTCTTTGCAGTGTCGGTTTGTGAATTCTCGGGTTCTCTAGGCCCATACAAACGCCATGATTAGACTGTCTATGTTTTGGAAAAAGGCCTTGGGGATGAGGATCGGAATGGATCTAAACAGGAAGAGGTACCTTGGCAGTACGTTCATCTTGACCCTCTGCACTCTTCCCGCCAGGGAGAGTGGGAGTGAGCCCCACCGTTGAAGATCTTTTCTTACTTCCTCCACCAGGCTGGTCATGTTCCACTTGTGGATCTGGGTCCAGTCTCTGGCTATCTGGATTCCCAGGTAACGGAATCTGTTCTGGGCTGTTTTGAACGGGAGCCCCTCCAGCTCTCTCCCTCCCCCATTTGGGTTCACTGGGAATGTCTCGCTTTTGCCCAGGTTATGTTTGTAGCCCGAGAAGGTTCCAAACTCTTTCAGTATTTGCAGTATTGCCTTCAGTCCCTCCTGTGGCTTCGAGACACAGAGGAGCAGGTCATCTGCACAGACTGAGACTCTGTGCTCTCTGTCTCCTCTCCGGATTCCCTTCCTGCTTTTCGCGTCCCGCAGGGCTATCGCCAGGGGTTCGATCGCTAGCGCGAACAAGAGTGGGGACAGGGTGCAGCCCTGCCTTGTTCCTCTCTGCAGCTGGAAGTATTCAGAGCTGGTGGTGTTAGTTCGGACGCTCGCTTTGGGAGCGTTGTACAGGAGCCTCACCCAGGCGGCGAATCCCGCTCCAGGAGCCTCACCCAGGCGGTGAAACCCGCTCCAGGAGCCTCACCCAGGCGGCGAATCCCGCTCCAGGAGCCTCACCCAGGCGGTGAAACCCGCTCCTAGCCCAAACCGCTCCAGTACCTCGAGGAGGTAATTCCATTCGACTCTGTCGAAGGCCTTTTCTGCGTCCAGGGAGACGATCACCTCTGGTGTTCTCTCCCCGGGGGGGGGGGTCATTATTACGTTCAGCAGCCGCCTGATGTTCGCTGTGAGCTGCCTACCCTTGACAAGGCCGGTTTGGTCCTCTGCGACCACCTCTGGTACGCAGCCCTCCAGCCTTTTGGCCAGGACCTTTGCGAGTATTTTCGCATCCACGTTCAGCAGTGAAATGGGTCTGTATGATCCGCATTCCGTCAGGTCTTTATCTTTTTTGGGTATCAGTGAGATTGTGGCCTGCGTTAGCGTTGGGGGCAGGGTGCCCCTTGCCGGTGAGTCCACGAACATGACCCTTAGGTGTGGGGCCAGGGCTGGTGCAATTTTTTTGCAGAAGTCCGCCGGGAACCCATCGGGTCCCGGTGCCTTCCCCGCCTGCATGGAGCTGATGCTCTCCATGATTTCTCCCAGGTCTATTGGTGCTTCCAGCTCCCCCGCCTGTCTTCCCCCACAACTGGTGGTTCCAGTCCGTCTAGGAACAGTTTCATCCCCACGCCCCCGTTGGGGGGCTCGGAGGTGTACAGACCCCGGTAGAAGGTCTCAAATGCACGATGACCTCCTTTGGTTCTGTTACCAGTCTGCCTTTGCTATCCTTTACCTGCGCTATTTCCCTCGTGGCTGCCCGCTTTCTCAGCTGGTGAGCCAATAGACGGCCAGCCTGGTCTCCATGTTCGTAGAAGGTCCCCCGTGTCTGTCGGAGTTGGTACACTGCTTTCCTAGTGGATAGAAGGTTAAAGTCCATTTGCAGCTTTTTCCTCTCCACCAGCAGCCCTACGGTCGGGTCCTCGGACACCCTCTCTTCCCTATCTCTGCTTGCCTTGTAGGCTGTGATCTCTCCTCTAATCCCGGCCTTCAGCGCTTCCCAGAACGTGGAGGGTGAGACCTCCCCGTTTTGGTTGTTACTCACGTAGACGCCTATGGACCGCGATGTTTTTTGACAGAAGGCCTTGTCAGCCAGGATGTCCGTGTCCAGCCTCCATGTGGGGCGCTGGGCACGGCCTGTCTCCAACCTCACATCCATGTAGTGTGGAGCGTGGTCAGAGATAACGATCGCGGAGCACTGCATTCCCGTGATCCCTGGAAGCACCGATTTCCCCACTGCAAAGAAGTCGATACGGGTGTATACCTTGTGCACTTGTGAGAAGTATGAAAATTCCTTCTCTCCCGGGTGCAGGAACCTCCATGGGTCCACCGCCCCCATCTGCTCCATAAATGCTCCTAGTTCCCTAGCCATGCCAGTCTTTTTCCCTGCTCTGGGGTTTGATCGGTTGGTCAGTGGGTCCTGTACACAGTTGAAGTTGCCCCCCATGATCAGTCGGTGTGTGTCAAGGTCGGGGATTTCTGCCATGGTCTTCTTTATGAATTCTGAGTCGTCCCAGTTGGGAGCGTACACATTTACCAGTATGACCGGTGCCCCTTCCAGGACACCGCTGACCATGACGTACCGTCCCCCTGGGTCCGTAACTATCTTGGTTTCCGTAAACCTGGTCCTCTTACTAATTAATATTGCTACCCCCCTAGCCCTCGTCCCGTAGCATGAGTGGTATGTCTGTCCCACCCAGCCCTTTCTTACCAGCCGTCGGTCCTTCTCCCTCAGGTGCGTCTCTTGTAGGTAGATTATATCTGCTTTCAGGCTTCTTAGGTGGGTGAAGACTCTGGATCTTTTGACCGGGCCGTTGAGTCCCCTTACATTCCAGGTAACAATCCTGGTGGGGTTTTTGACCCCCCCCCCCGGTCCTGCGGGGTCACCCATACTTACCTGGTGGATGTGCCCCTGCCCTCCGGGGTTTCCCTTCGTTAGGGGGCCGTACAAAATGGCCGCGGTCACCGCTCACACCATGAGGTCGGGCCCCAGGGCTCCGGGGTTTCCTTTTGTCCAGGGGGCACCCACCATGGCCGCCAGCTGTGTGTACGCCACGTGGCTGCGTCCCTGCACTCCAGGGTCTCCCTTCGTCCTGAAGCCCTCCCGAGTGGCTGTTTGTGGCACCGTCTTGGTTCCTCGCCCTGCTCCATGCCTGCCGAGGCCTGTGTTCGTGCTGCTTATCTACCTCACCCTTCCCTTTGCTTCTCTTTTGTTCTGCGCTCTCCCCCCGACTCCTCTCCCCCCCCTTAGTCCCTGTTCCTCTGGCCCCCCTCTGTGTTCTTCCCCCCCCCCCCCCCCCTTCTGCCCTGCCCCCCCTTCTCTTTGTGCCAGGCGCTCCCTCTCCCCTGAGAAGCGCACCGCGGCCCTCCTTTCTTCCTGCCCTCCCGTGTTAGCCCTCCTGGCTAGCACGGTGGCCCCCCCCTCCCAGCACTTGCCCTGTTCTGGTCCTGTTTTACCTTCCTTTTGCTAGCCCTTGTCTCAACAAACAAAGACAAAGAAATGTACAGCACAGGAACAGGCCCTTCGGCCCTCCAAGCCCGTGCCGACCATACTGCCCGACTAAACTACAATCTTCTACACTTCCTGGGTCCGTATCCTTCTATTCCCATCCTATTCAAAAGCCCTCCTGTCTGCCTTTCTCACCCTCGTTCACCTTGCTTCGCTCCCCCCCGTTGCATTGAGAGGTGGACCGAGCCCGGGAACGAGTCAGCACAGTCCCGCACAGTGCACCAAACACGCGTGTACAGTCCGTGATCGTGTTGTCTCTGTTTGCGGTCTGCCCGCTGCTCTTTGATCCGATTCTTCCTGTCTTTTCCATCCCCGTCGCTTTCATGATGGCCGTTGTGGCTGTCCCTCCCCGAGTTTGTTTGCTCTAACGAACTCTTCCGCTGCCGCTGGAGTGTTAAAAAACAGCTCCTTCCCCTCGAATGTTACCCAGAGTTTGGCCGGGAATAACATCCCAAATTTCACATTACCTTTGTAGAGTGCTGATTTGGCCCCTGTTGAATTCAGCCCTTCTTTTGGCCAGGTCCGCCCCAATGTCCTGGTCCACCCTGATGGTCTTCCCTTCCCACGTGCTCGCTTTTGTCTGCCGGGCCCACTTTATTTTCCTGGTCCTCCACTTTCCCTCTTAGGCTCCCCGGGGTCGTTCCCAGCCTTTTCACCTCGGTTTCCTGAGTTACCATCCTGTCGCTCAGGTCCGAGGCGGCCGTCTCCAACTCCTGAATCGTTTTCTCCTGCACCTCCACCTTGCTTTCCAGGCCGTTGATGGTTCGCTGCATTTTTCCTGTTGTCTCCGCCAGCATCTCCTTCACCGTTGTGTGCAGCTCCGTCCTGAGTGCCTCCCTCATGGCGTTTATCTCCGTTTTTATCTCCTCCTTTATGGCGTTTATTTCCGTTTACAGCACGCTTCTCCATTCCTCCCCCTGTGCGGGGGGGGGGGGATGGTCGCCACGTCCTGTTCCTGCTCCGCTGCTCGGCTTTTCCGCTTCCTGATTCGCCTGAACCTCCGCCTCGCCCCGTGGGGTCGTCTGCCTGCGCGGCCGCAGCTCCTGCTTTTTTCCTTCGCCTTCGCTGCTGTTCCTCCTTACACCTCGCCGTCCCCTCAATTTATTATTTGGAGCCATATTTCTGTCTGGGCCTTCCTTTTAAAAACAATTTTTTTTTAATAAAAAGGGATTTTTTTTTAAAAAAAAGTTTTTTTTCCCCTTTAAAAAAGTTTTTCTTTTTTTTTTTTAATTTGCAGGAGAGGAACAACGAAGGTTGAATTAAAAAATTCTTATTTTGTCCTTGTGATCCTCTCCGTGCTGCAACTTTCAGGCCGTTTCTGAGCGATCCCCACTCCTCCTCCTCGTGCAGTTCACCGGGACCAGTCACTCCTTTTTTTTCCTCTCCCTCTCCAGCTCCGTTGATCGGAGCTTTGGCGCCTGGGCAGGGCCGAATTCGCGGGGCCTTAGCAATTTTTTTTGTTGTTGAAAATTCCCCGGGAAACCCCCCCCCAAAAAAGCCGTGATTTTGCGGCTGTGCGGGAGCGTCTTTGCTGCGGCCGCTCTGTTCGCGATCGCCGCCGGAAGTCCGAATTGCCAAGCTTTTGGCGAAGATGTTTGTAGTGCGGATTGAGGGCTGTGCGCTGGTGTTGATCGGGGGGATCAGACGGGTTTTGTGAAAGGAAGGCAGTTGTCGGCGAATGTGTGGAGGTTACTGAATGTGATTATGGTGCCCTTGGGTGGGACAGGAGGTAGAGGCAGCGGTGGCGATGAACGCGGAGAAGGCCTTTGATCGGGTGGAGTGGGCATATCTGTTTGAGGTGATGGGACGGTTCAGTTTGGACAGGCGTTTGTGGTTTGGGTTCGGCTGCTGTATAAACTGCCAGCGGCAAGTGTGTAGATGAACCGAGTGAGTTTGCGATACTTTGGGCTTTGCCATGGGACGAGCAGGGGTGACCGCTCTTCCCAATGTAATTTTTCAGGAAAGTCAATGGGTTGTGTGGGCAGGGAAGGACCCGAGGGTGCGGTGGGCTTTTTTTGGAATGGGGGCGATGGTGAGTGGGGGGTGGGGGTGGGGGGGGGGGGTGGGCGGGGAGGGCGGGGGGGAGGAGAGAGTGTTGCTGCTGGCATTGCCAAATTTAAGAAATGATCACTGGGCAGCTAACGTTGCGAGGGCGAGGAAATAGACCGTGGAGAAGAGGGCGGTTTGGGGACGGGCAGAGGTGGCATCGTGTAGCGGGAACTAGCTTGAGAGATTTGTGGTTGGCGCCTCTGCCGTTCTCGCCGGCCTAGTATCCCGTTAGCCCGGGGTGGTATCAGCTTTGAGGGCGTGGGGGCAGCGGAGACAGCACTTGGGGTTGAAGGGCATGTCGTCGTGGGCACCTCTTTGTGATAACGGTAAGATGGTGCATGAGGTTCCGGGAGTGGGGGCAGGTGGGAATTGAGTACTTCAGAGACTTCTTTATGGGGGTACATTGGCGGGGCCCGAGGAGCTGGAGGAATTGTTTGAGCTGCCCAAGGGGAACGGGTTAAGGTAGCTGCAGGTTTGGGATTTTGTGAGGAGGGAGGGTCCATCGTTCCCGGGGCTGCTGCCTCTGGTGCTGCAGGAGCAGCGCCTGTCGGGGGACGAAATGGGGGGGGGGGGGGGGGGGGGGGGTGTCGGATATTTATAAGGAGCTGATGGAGAGGGAGGGCGCCCTGGTGGAGGATGTTAAGCAGAAATGGGAGGAGGAGCTGGGAGAGGAGCTGGGATCCGGGACATGGGCTGAGGCTTTGGGGAGTGTCGACGCGTCCTCATCATGTGCGAGGTTAAGCCTCATCCAATTTGAAGTGGTGCGTCGGGCACACATGACGGTGGCGAGGATGGGCAACTTTGCGGGGGTGGAGGATAGAGGGCGGGGCGGAGGGCCACAGATCTGTTTTGGGGGTGTCCAACCCTGACGGGGTTCTGGCAGGGGCCCTGCGATGTCATGTGCGAGGTTCTGGGTGTGGGGGTGGCCCCGGGGTTCGGAGGTGGCAATAGTTGGTGTCGCGGGAGACCGGGGAGTGCAGAGGGGGAAGAGAGGCCGATGTGTTGGGCCTTTGTCTCCCTGATAGCCTGGAGACGGATTTTGTGATGTTAGCGGGACTCGGGGCCACTGAAGGCAGGGGCGCGGGGGGAGCGACCTGGCACAATTCCTGCGGTGGGAGGAGGTCAAGCTTGCTCTGCGGGGTCGGGAGAAGGGTTCACCCAGAGGTGGAAACCTTTCATTGATTTCTTCAAGGAGGATTGAAGGGTGGGAGGAGGAGAGGGTTAAGGGGGTTCAAATGGGGGAGGTGAGACGCGGCAGGGGATCGATGTTGGGGGACTGAGGCACGATCAATTTGGCTGGATACGAAGTTGAATTCAAACTGAGGCTTTATTAGTATCTGAAGTGTGGCCTCCTACAGCAGCTGGCGAAATGGCTGCGAGCTGGAGGCCACGCATATTTATACCCCGCCTCCTGGGCGGAGCTAGCATGCAGGGGCCCAGGTGAACCTGTAGTGCAGGTTCTGCCGTACAACCCTTAATATAGGAACACAGTGGTTTACCACAGGGACTGGAGGCTTGTTTATTGGGATGTGTTATTTGTGTTTGTATATATTTGGTATAATTTTGTTAAAAAGCCTCGAATAAAAATATTTTGTAAAAAGAGCAACCTGCTGACCACAGACTCATATCCCAGTGTGCAACACACACACACACAAACATCCACACACACACACACAAACACAAACACACACACACAAACACAAACACACACACACAAACATCCACACACACACACAAACATCCACACACACACACACACACACACAAACATCCACACACACACACACAAACATCCACACACACACACACACACACAAACATCCAAACACACACACAAACACACACACACACACACAAACATCCACACACACACGCACACACACATCCACACACACACACACACAAACATCCACACACACACACACAAACACACACACACAAACATCCACACACACACACACAAACATCCACACACACACACACACACACACACACAAACATCCACACACACACACACAAACATCCACACACACACACACACACACAAACATCCACACACACACACACAAACACACACACACACAAACACACACACACACAAACATCCACACACACACAAACATCCACACACACACACAAACATCCACACACACACACATCCACACACACACACAAACATACACACACACACACACAAACACACACACACACAGTCCTGGGAGTGTTTGATGGGGACAGTGTAGAGGGAGCTTTACTCTGTATCTAACCCCGTGCTGTCCCTGTCCTGGGAGCGTTTAATGGGGACAGTGTAGAGGGAGCTTTACTCTGTATCTAACCCCGTGCTGTACCTGTCCTGGGGGTGTTTGATGGGGACAGTGTAGAGGGAGCTTTACTCTGTATCTAACCCCGTGCTGTACCTGTCCTGGGGGTGTTTGATGGGGACAGTTTAGAGGGAGCTTCACTCTGTAACTAGCCCCGTGCTGTACCTGTCCTGGGAGTGTTTGATGGGACAGTGTAGAGAGGGAGCTTTACTCTGTATCTAACCCCGTGCTGTGAGTGTTTGATGGGGACAGTGTAGAGGGAGCTTTACTCTGTAGCTAGCCCCGTGCGGTACCTGTCCTGGGAATGTTTGATGGGGACAGTGTAGAGGGAGCTTTACTCTGTATCTAACCCCGTGCTGTACCTGTCCTGGGAGTGTTTGATGGGGACAGTGTAGAGGGAGCTTTACTCTGTATCTAACCCCGTGCTGTACCTGCCCTGGGAGTGTTTGGTGGGGACAGTGTAGAGGGAGCTTTACTCTGTATCTAACCCCATGCTGTACCTGTCCTGGGGGTGTTTGATGGGGACAGTTTAGAGGGAGCTTCACTCTGTAACTAGCCCCGTGCTGTACCTGTCCTGGGAGTGTTTGATGGGACAGTGTAGAGAGGGAGCTTTACTCTGTATCTAACCCCGTGCTGTGAGTGTTTGATGGGGACAGTGTAGAGGGAGCTTTACTCTGTAGCTAGCCCCGTGCGGTACCTGTCCTGGGAGTGTTTGATGGGACAGTGTAGAGAGAGCTTTACTCTGTATCTAACCCCATGCTGTACCTGTCCTGGGAGTGTTTGATGGGGACAGTACAGAGGGAGCTTTACTCTGTATCTAACCCCGTGCTGTAACTGTCCTGGGAGTGTTTGATGGGGACAGTGTAGAGGGAGCTTTACTCTGCATCTAACCCCATGTTGTACCTGTCCTGGGAGTGTTTGATGGGGACAGTGTAGAGGGAGCTTTACTCTGCATCTAACCCCGTGCTGTACCTGTCCTGGGAGTGTCCCATTCTTTACCACGGACATCGATCTGGAAGCGGAGTTGAGATGAGGTTGTTTTGTGCTGCGAATTTGATGACATTTCTGTTGGTGTAAACAAAGTGAAATAAATACAGCAGCAAGATAATCTATTATTTTCTAAAATAAACTAGAAAGGATAGAGGACCTGGTGAACTGGGCCTCATGTATGTAAATGTTGTGTTAATAAATGTCTCTGCACCTTGCCTTGGACTGCCTGTGCCTTTATTAAACTGGCGATGAGGGTAAAACTGGAGCTGTTGATGTGCCAGCTGTCTGGCTGAGCTACATCTCTGAAAATGGTTTTGAACTGAGGTATGGAGTTTGTTGAGTTACGTTGCTGATGTTTTGCCGTTTGGATGTTTTGGACTCTGGTGTGGATGTCTGGAATTGGTGCACAGTGTGCCTGGGGTACATTTGGGAGCCAGCAGTGACTTGGGAAATGAGTGCTTTGCTGAGGTTTTGTCGCCAGCCTGTGTTGTGTGTACTTTTGGAGAGGTATCTGGATGTGGTGTCATTGGTCTGATTTGTAATAATAACCTTTATTATTGTCACAAGTAAGCTTACAGTAACACTGCAATGAAGTTACTGTGAAAATCCCCTAGTCGCCACACTCCAGCGCCTGTTTGGGTACACAGAGGGAGAATTCAGAATGTCCAATTCACCTAACAGCACGTCTTTCTGGACTTTGTGGGAGGAAACCGGAGCACCCGGAGGAAACCCACCCAGACACGGGGAGAACGTGCAGACTCCGCACAGACAGTGACCCAAGCCGGGTTTAATTTTTTATTTTGTCGACTCCTCCACATTGTTCCTCTTCATGGGTTTTGGACTTTTGCGGGGGGGGGGGGGAGGGGGGGGGGGCGGGGGGAGTAGTTCAAAACCTGCGCATGGCACATCCAATTGAGGATGATTGTTTCCCTGTGCTCATTGGGACTGCAAGCAAGGGGGTGAGATAGTTTACTAGCACTGGGATGGAAGGTCAGCTAATGTGAGGCTGACTAGAAAGAATTCAGAACCCTGTAAGCTGGAGCCAGGCCACTTGTGTATAATGTTGAGCTAATAACACCTTATTATTAAGGTGCTTATATACACCTTGACCTGTGTGGTGAACTGCATCACTGTAAATACACAAAGGGTTAATGTAAATACACTTCGACTAGATAGACACTAGAGGGAGCACCAGAGACATGACATACAGACAGTCAACCAATAGGTCAGTAAGATAGGACACGACCAATGGGCAGTCACAATACACACAGAGGTGACACTATCACGGGAGGGCATTACACCAACCCATATTACACCAACACATGCTCAGTCTCTTTCCAGTGGAGACTCTCAGTGAGTACAGACAGTTGATTGAACATCACACCCACCACGTGGATTGTGGCAGACTGGTTAGTCAGTCTGAGTAGCTGTAGCAGGATTAACAGGAGAGTCGAATCCAAGTAGGAGGATTGTTAACTGTTCAATAAATGTGATAAAGCTATCTCCAAGTCTGAACCTTCCTTTGTCAGAGTGCACATCAAGGAAGCAGCTTCTGCTACGTCAAGAGCATAACAAAACACCTTGGACTCCTTGTGCCTTTAGCAAAGAGTTAAAATGGTGACTGGGCACAGGAATGGAGTGGTGTTGAGCTGGAGGAAGTTTACTATCGAGCAGGGAGAAGGGGGGACAAGCATCATAGAATTTACAGGGCAGATGGAGGCCATTCGGCCCATCGAGTCTGCACTGGCCCTTCAGAATGTCCCATTCACCTAACAAGCACGTCTTTCATGACTTTGTGGGAGGAAACCGGAGCACCCGGAGGAAACCCACGCACACACGGGGAGAACGTGCAGACTCCGCACAGACAGTGACCCAAGCCGGGCATCGAACCTGGGACCCTGGAGCTGTGAAGCAACAGTGCTAACCACTGTGCTACCGTGCTGCCCAACAATTGCATACTAATTCAGTACATTGCAGGACTGCGTGGTCTGGCTACTCCCTGGATACGTTCACTGAAAACGTCGGGGAGCTTTGGAGTGCTTTCAGTGTCACTTTGTGGTTGCTATAAGTGACCGGAAAGAGTATAATTTTCTTTCGTTATGTTTTTGTGGAATCAGTTGCTTTGCTAATCCACAATTAGTTCCTGTTATAGAGTGGGATGACCATACATCTTATTATTTAAACCCATTGCTGATGTCATCTGTAATTGCTGTGATGTCATTAGTTGCTGATACCTGTGTATATTCTATTCAGCTACTGTTGCTTCATTGTTTATCTCGGTGCTCCTGTTTGAGACCATTTTATACTTGGTCATTTTTATATATTAAAGATTAAAGAAGATTGATTTTAACTTTAAGATTAATGTGTTTCGATTACCGTTCTGTGGTCAGTAGAGCGACACGGTGGCACAATGGAAAGAACACCCCACTTAAGCCCACACCTCCACCCCAGCCCCGTAACCCAGTAACCCCACCTAACCTTCTTGGACGCTTGAGGGCAATTCATCACGGCCAACCCCCCTGACCTGTACATCTGAGAGAGGAAACCGGAGCGCCCGGAGGAAACCCACCCAGACACGGGGAGGAGGTGCAGACTCCGCACAGACAGGGGCCCAAGCCGGGAATCGAACCCGGGACCCTGGAGCTGTGAAGCAACTGTGCTAACCACTGTGCGGCTGTGCCGCGGTGGGAGACTAACTGCTGCTGGGACAGAGGGAGAGATACTGGGAACTGGTGGGGGGCACAGATACTGGCTTCTTGTGGGTGGAGTAGGGAGGAATACTAGCGGGTGGGGAAGAGAGGGATATTGGCTGCTGGTGGTGGGAGAGATAGAATCATAGAAACCCTACTGTTCAGAAAGAGACCATTCGGCCCATCGACACCGCACCGGCCCTCCGAAGGATCACCCAACTCCTGCAACCGCACTCTTGAGGGGCAATTTATCATGGCCAATCCACCTGACCTTCACATCTTTGGACTGTGGGAGGAAACCCACGCAGACACGGCGAGAATGTCACCTGAAACCAGAATTGAACCCGGGTGCCTGGCACTGTTGAGGCAGCAGTGCCAGGCACTGTGATACTTGCTCCCCCACCAGTAACTGGCTGCGTGTGTGGTGAGTGAGAGAGTTTGCATTGTTAACGCGTGTGGGACTGCGTGAATAAGGATGTATGTGCGTGTGAGGAAGAGAGAGGTGAGTGTCATAATATACACCAGTATATCATGGTGCAGACACACACTGATGGACACACAGTGGGACCAATCAACACACAGAACACCGCAGCCAATCACCAGTTAGAGCACACGCACTATAAAGACAGGGGGCATCAGAGTTCCCGCTCATTCGAGCTGCAGCTAGCTAGGAGGACAGAGCTCACAGCCTGCAACACAGACCTTCACCATGTGCTGAGTGCATCGACTGGTTAGGACAAGGCAAAGGTCTTTAGTTAAAGCTAGTATCGCTAGGTGAATGAAAGTTTGGAGCGCTACGTGTTCCAACAGCGTTTGCAGGGTAAGGCTGAACCTTTCCAATCCTTTCTCACGCACCTCCGCATCCTTGCGCAGTCTTGCAGCTATGGGCCCACCTCCAACTCCATGATATGCGACCAGATCGTTTTCGGTGTTCAGTCTGACCCCCTACGTCAGCAGCTCCTCAAAGTAAAGCAGCTCACCCTAGCGACCGCCATTGAGACCCGTGTCTTACACGAAAACGACACAAGTCGGTATTCCCAAATCCAAGCGGCTGAAACGGCGCGGCAAGGTCCCCACGAAGCGGAACGGGTCCAAGTAATTGAGCAACTCCAGGGCCTCAGCCTGGATGAGGGCAGCCATTTCGCGCGCTTTTCACGGACTCCCGCGTTTGTGCACACCAAATGAGGGGATGACGACGTCAAAGAACGTAATGCGCAGGTGCGCACCATGCACGACTGCACCGCGCATGCGCGGTGGCGCAGCAAACGTGCTGACGCTACGACGTGCGGCAACTGTGGCCCCGCCCATTTAAAACGGCAATGCCCTGCCAAATCCCGACAATGCCTATGATGTGGTAGACTTAGCCACTATGCTGCCTGCTGCCGAGCTGCTCAGCCTGCCAATTCATATCGCTTCAGCCAGCCTCGCAGGAATGTCCGGGCAATTCAACCCACGGTCACCGAGTCCGATGCGGCCCTCCCACACAGCAGTGACACCGAGGACCCGAAGGCGCCTTTTTGAGTCGGTGTCGTGACAAAAAACAGGCTGTCCCCGAAGCAAAGACACCAGCCGCTGTCGGTATACAGCATCGATCCAGACGATGAGTGGTGTGCCACCCTGACGGTCAACCGGTCCCAAATACGATTCCGCCTGGACACTGGTGCCTCCGCCAATCTCATTGCGCGGTCTGACTTCCAAAGCCTTTGTGTCAAACCAGCCATCCTTCCATCAGCCTGCCAGCTATTGGATTGCTGCTAGCGGCTCGGTCCAATTTGAAGTGACGCACAGGTCACGCAAAGCCATCCTTCCTTTTGAAATTGTGGGCTCCTCGAAAGCCTCCCTGCTTGGCGCGCAGGCATGCAAGCTGTTGAACCTAGTTCAGAGAGTTCACTCTCTCTCTCCTGATGACATGTCTGCCTTTCAGGACACCGACTTCAGGGCGCAGCTCGACGCCATCATCGAAGGCATGGGCAAGCTCCCATATACCTACAAGATCTTATTGAAACAGAATGCCACGCCTGTGGTGCACGCACCTCGCAGGGTCCCAGCACCCCTCAAGGACCGCCTCAAGCAGCAGCTGCAGGACCTCCAGGACCAAGGAGTGATCTCCAGAGTCACGGAACCAACCGACTGGGCCAGTTCCATGGTATGTGTAAAAAAGCCTTCCGGCGAATTGAGAATTTGCATTGATCCCAAGGATCTGAATCGCAATCGCAATATCACGAGGGAGCATTATCCAATTCCCAAGCGCGAAGAGATCACATACGAGATGGCTCGCGCCAAGCTCTTCACCAAACTCGACGCCTCAAAAGGATTCTGGCAAATCCTGCTCGACAAATCCAGCAGGAAACTCTGCACATTTAACACCTACTTTGGCAGATATTGTTACAACAGGATGCCGTTTGGTATCATATCTGCTTCAGAAGTGTTCCATAGGACCATGGAACAAATGATGGAAGGCATTGAAGGTGTTCACGTCTATGTCAACGACAATCATTTGGTCCACCACCCCGCAGGAGCATGTCAGTCGCCTCCAGCGCGTGTTCAAACGCATACGTGAGCAGGGCCTACGCCTCAACAGGGCCAAATGCTCTTTTGGTCAGACGGAACTCAAATTCCTCGGGGACCATATCTCCCAGTTGGGTGTGCGGCCGGATGCAGACAAGGTGGCTGCTATCACAGCCGTGAAAATGCCAGAGGATAAGAAGGCGGTCCTCCGATTTCTGGGCATGGTCAACTTTTTAGGGAAGTTCATCCCTAACCTCGCCTCTCATACCACGGCTCTCAGGAGCCTGGTCAGGAAGACGACAGACTTCCAATGGCTCCCTGCCCACGAGCGCGAATGGAGAGAACTCAAAACCAAACTCACCACGGCCCCGGTCTTAGCTTTCTTTGATCCAGCAAAAGAGACCAAAATTTCAACCGATGCCAGCCAATCCGGCATTGGGGCAGTGCTCCTGCAACGCGATGAGGCCTCATCATGGGCTCCCGTTGCATATGCGTCACGCGCCATGACCCCCACGGAACAGCGCTCTGCGCAGATAGAAAAGGAGTGCCTGGGCCTTCTGACCGGTGTGGTTAAGTTTCACGATTATGTCTACGGACTTCCTCAATTCACCGTCGAGACCGACCATCGCCCGCTGGTCAATATAATACAGAAAGACTTGAACGACATGACGCCTCGCCTCCAGCGTATTCTTCTCAAGCTCCGGCGATACGACTTGCAGCTGGTATACCCCCCAGGCAAAGACCTCATCATTGCTGACGCTCTCTCCAGGTCAGTCAACACTCCGTGTGACCCAGCGGGATTCGTCTGCCAGGTTGACGCCCACGTGGCCTTCGTGATCTCCAATCTACCTGCCACGGATGAACGCCTTGTCCAAATTCGCCGCGAGACGGCGGCTGACCCCTTGCTACAGCGTGTCATGCGCCACCGAACAGACGGGTGGCTCAAGGGCCAACGCCCTCAGTTCTATAATGTCAGAGATGATCTAGCGGTAGTAGACGGGGTTCTTCTGAAACTGGACCGCATTGTCATCCCGCATAGCATGCGCCAGCTCGTCCTGGAACAGCTACACGAGGGCCATCTTGGCGTGGAAAAGTGCCGCCGACGGGCCCGAGAGGCAGTGTACTGGCCCGGCATTAATGAGGACATAGCCAACACAGTGCTCAACTGCCCCACTGGTCAGCGCTTCCAGCCGGCCCAACCACGTGAGACCCTGCAACCCCATGAGTTGGTCACGTCACCATGGACCAAGGTGGGCATCGACCTGTTCCACGCGCTGGGCAGAGACTATGTCTTGATCATGGACTACTTTTCAAATTACCCGGAGGTGATACGATTGCACGACATCACATCGTCTGCAGTCATCCGTGCCTGTAAGGACACCTTTGCTCGTCACGGCATCCCACTCACGGTGATGTCGGACAATGGCCCCTGCTTCGCAAGCCAGGAATGGTCCAACTTTGCCAGGCGGTACAATTTTGCCCATGTGACATCCAGTCCCCTGTACCCCCAATCCAACGGCAAAGCGGAGAAGGGCGTCCACATAGTCAAACGGCTCCTCTGGAAGGCTGCCGATGCTGGGTCCGATTTCTACCTCGCCTTGCTGGCCTATTGCTCTGCCCCACTGTCCACTGGCCTGTCGCCAGCCAAGCTGCTCATGGGTCGCACCCTGAGGATGATGGTGCCGTCCATTCATGTCCCAGACCTCGACCACGTCCCGGTCCTTCGCCGGATGCAGCTGTCTCGTGCACAGCACAAGGCGGCTCATGACTCCCATGCAGCTGATCTCCCTGCTCTGGCTCCAGATGACAATATCCGTGGCCATCTTCCGGGTGGTGGCTGGTCTGCAGCCGCTGTTGTCCTTCGGCAGGTGGCTCCCCGCTCGTTCCTGGTTCGTCTACCGGATGGCTCCATTCTGCGCCGCAATCGACGTGCCCTTCGTCTCGTTCCGCGCTCGCTACGTGATCCTCCACTGTCGCCTCGCCCTCCTGCTGACCCTGCCATGGACTAAGCAGAGATCCCGGTCACTCTGCATCCTCCTCACTCTGACGCAGTCCAGCCCGCTCCTCAGCCGGCGGCTCCCGGCCCACCCTTGAGGCGATCAACCAGAATTCGTCGCCCACCTCAGAGACTTAATTTGTGAACTTTGTGGACTTATGGACTTTCTGATTTGTTCTGTTCTTCTGTTTAATCAATTACATGGTTTGTATATCGGGTTCATCTCGTTATTCTTGTGACACACTGTTTTTCTGCACCAGGCACCTTCCCATGTAAATAGTTTAGTTCTCATGTACATAGTCCTGTAGATATTTCGCACACACGTAGTCAGGGACATTCACCATACACTATTTATTGCCACACAGGTACATTTTTTTTATAAAAGTGGGGGGGGATGTCATAATATACACCAGT
The DNA here is from genome assembly GCF_047496885.1 of Scyliorhinus torazame. Lineage (NCBI taxonomy): Eukaryota > Metazoa > Chordata > Chondrichthyes > Carcharhiniformes > Scyliorhinidae > Scyliorhinus > Scyliorhinus torazame. The sequence goes on along the minus strand of NC_092709.1, from coordinate 355,433,902 downwards.
ATATCATGGTGCAGACACACACTCATGGACAGAGAGTGGGACCAATCAACACACACAACACCGCAGCCAATCACCAGTGAGAGCACACGCACTATAAAGACAGGGGGCATCAGAGTTCTCGCTCATCCGAGCTGCAGCTAGCTAGGAGGACAGAGCTCACAGCCTGCAACACAGGCATTCACCATGTGCTGTGTGCATCGACTGGTTAGGACAAGGCAAAGGTCTTTAGTTAAAGCTAGTATCGTGTTAACCCACAGTCAGAGTATGTTAAACAGTTAATGATTCAATAAAATAGTGTTGCACTGTTTCAAGTGTTTGTGACCTGTATGTGTTCCTCGGACCCAGAACACTCAACACGAGGGGGCCTGGCTCATTCCCAGTATCAGGGTTACACTCACCCCCACCCCCCAACACACCAATACACTCACACACCTCCAATATACCAACCCCACTCACTCCCCCCAATACCCCAACACACTCACCCCCCAATACACCAACACACTCACGCCCCCCAAATACACCAACACATTCCCTCCCCCAATACCCCAACACACTCGCCCCCCCAAATACACCAACACACTCCCTCCCCCAAATACACCAACACACTCACGCCCCCCAAATACACCAACACACTCCCTCCCCCAATACCCCAACACACTCGCCCCCCCAAATACACCAACACACTCCCTCCCCCAAATACACCAACACACTCAACCCCCCCAATACACCAACACACTCCCTCCCCCAAATACACTAACACACTCACCCCCCCAATACACCAACACACTCCCTCCCCCAAATACACCAACACACTCACCCCCCCCCAAATACACCAACACACTCCCTCCCCCAATACCCCAACACACTCGCCCCCCCAAATACACCAACACACTCCCTCCCCCAAATACACCAACACACTCACCCCCCCCAAATACACCAACACACTCCCTCCCCCAAATACACCAACACACTCACCCCCCCCAATACACCAACACACTCCCTCCCCCAAATACACCAACACACTCACCCCCCCCCAAATACACCAACACACTCCCTCCCCCAATACCCCAACACACTCACCCCCCAATACACCAACACACTCACCCACAATACACCAACACACTCGGCCCCAAAATACCGCAACACACTCGCCTCCCAATACCCCAACAAACACGCCCCACAGTACCCCAACAAACTCACCCCCCAATACACCAACACACTTACCACCCCCAAATACACCAACCCACTCCCTCCCCCAATACCCCAGCACACTCGCCCCCCAATACACTCGCCTTCCAATACCCCAACAAACATGCTCCCCAATACCCCAACACACTCGCCCCCCAATACCCCAACACACACGGCCCCACAATACCCCAACACACCCGCCTCCCAATACCCCAACAAACTCGCTTCCCAATACACCAACACACTCCCGCCCCCAATACCCCAACACACTCGCTCCCCAAGACACCAACACACTCGGCCCCACAATATCCCAACACACTTGCCTCCCAATACCCCAACAAACTCGCCCCGCAATACCCCAACACACTCGCACCCCAATACACCAACACACTCGCCCCCCAATACCCCAACACACTCGCCCCCCCAATACCCTAACACACTCGCCCCCCCAATACACCAACGCACTCCCTCCCCCAATACCCCAACACACTCAACCCCCAATACCCCAACACATTCGCCCCCCAATACCTCAACACACTCGGCCCCCAATACCCCAACACACTCGCACCCCAATACCCCAACACATTCGCCCCCCAATACACCAACACACTCACCCACAATACACCAACACACTCACCCACAATACCCCAACACACTCACCCCCCAATGCACCATCACACTCGGCCCCACTATACCACAACACACTCGCCTCCCAATACCCCAACAAACTCGCCCCCCAATACCCCAACACACTCGTACCCCAATACCACAAAACACTCGCCCCCCAATACCCCAACACACTCGCCCTCTAATACACCAACACACTCGGCCCCACAATACCCCAACACACTCGCCCCCCAATACCCCAACAAACTCACCCCAACAATACCCCAACACACTCGCCTCCCAATACCCCAACACACTCACCCCCCAATACCCCAACAAACTCGCCCCCCAATACCCCAACACACACACCCCCCAATACCCCAACACACTCATCCCCCAATACCCCAACACACTCGCCCCCCCACTACCCCAACACACACACGCCCCAATACCCCAACACACTCGCCCCCCAATACACCAACACACTCAAACCCAATACACCAACACACTCGCCCCCCAATACCCCAACAAACTCGCCCCCCAATACCCCAACACACACCCCCCCAATACACCAACACACTCGTCCCCACAATACCCCAATACACTCGCCTCCCAATTCCCCAACAAACTCGCCCCCAATACCCCAACACACTCGCACCCCTATACCCCAACACACCCGCCCCCCAATACCCCAACACACTCGCCCCCCAATACATCAACACACTCGGCCCCACAATACCCCAACACACTCGCCTCCCAATACCCCAACAAACTCGACCCCGAATACCCCAACACACACGCGCCCCAATACCCCAACACACTCGCACCCCAATACCCCAATACACTCGACCACAATACCGCAAAACACTCGACCCCCAATACACCAACACACTCGGCCCCACAATACCCCAACACACTCGCCCCCCAATACCCCAACAAACTCGCCCCAACAATATCCCAACAAACGCGCCCCCAATACCCCAACACACAGTCCCCCGAATACCCCAACACACTCGCCCCCCAATACCCCAACACACTCGCCCCCCCAATACCCCAACACCCACACCCCCCAATACCCCAACACACTCGCCCCCCAATACACCAACACACTCACCCCCAATACACCAACACACTCGCCCCCCCAATACGCCAACAAACCCGCCCTCCAATACCCCAACACACACACACCCCAATACCCCAACACACTTGCCCCCCAATACCCCAACACACTCGTCCCCACAATACCCCAACACACTCGCCCCCCAATACCCCAACACACTCGTCCCCACAATTCCCCAACACACTCGTCCCCACAATACCCCAACACACTCGCCCCCCCCAATACCCGAACACTCACCCCCCAATACCCCAACATTCACCCCCAATACACCAACACACTCAGCCTCCCCCAATACACCAACACACTCACCCCCCCAATACACCAACACACTCACACCCCCCAATAAACCAACACACTCACCCCCCAATACATCAACACACTCACCGCCCAATACACCAACACACTCACCCTCCCCAATACACCAACACACTCACCCCCCCAATACACCAACACACTCACCCCCCCAATACACCAACACACTCAGCCGCCAATACACCAACACACATAACCCCCCCAATACCCCAACACACTCACCCCTGTACACCAACACATTCACGCCCCCCAATACACCAACACACTCACCCCTCCAGTACCCCAACACACTCACCCCCAATTCACCAACACACTCACCCCCCAATACACCAACACACTCACCCCCCCAATACACCAACACACACAACCCCCCCCAATTACCCCAACACACTCGCCCCCACAATACCCCAACACACTCACCCCCCCCAAATACAGCAACACACTCGCCCCCCAATACACCAACACACTCACCACCCCCAAATACCCCAACACACTCACCCCCCAATGCACCAACACACTCGGCCCCACAATACCCCAACACACTCGCCTCCCAATACCCCAACAAACTCGCCCCCTAATACACCAACACACTCGCCCCCCAATACCCCAACACACTCGCCCCCCCAATACCCCAACAAACTCGCCCCCAATACCCCAACACACTCGCCCCCCAATACCCGAACACACTCGCATCCCAATACCCCAACACACTCGCCTCCCAATACACCAACACACTCACCCACAATACACCAACACACTCACCCCCCAATACCCCAACACACTCGCACCCCAATACCCCAACATACTCGCCCCCCAAAACACCAACACACTCACTCACAATACACCAACACGCTCGCCCCCCAATACCCCAACAAACTCGCCCCCCAATACCCCAACACACACACCCCCAATTCCCCAATACACTCACCTCCCAATACCCCAACAAAGTCACCCCCCAATACCCCAACACACTCGCACACCAATACCCCAACACACCCGCCCCCCAATACCCCAACACACTCGCCCCCAATACACCAACACACTCGGCCCCACAATACCCCAACACAATCGCCTCCCAATACCCCAACAAACTCGCCCCCCAATACCCCAACACACTTGCACCCCAATACCCCAACACACTTGCACCCCAATACCCCAACACACTCGCCCCCCAATACCCCAAAACACTCGCCCCCCAATACACCAACACACTCGGCACCATAATACCCCAACACACTCGCCCCCCAATACCCCAACAAATCACCCCAACAATACCCCAACACACTTGCCCCCCAATACCCCAACAAACTCGCCACCAACACACACACTCCAATACCCCAACACACTCGCCCCCCAATACCCCAACACACTTGCCCACCAGTACCCCAACACACACCCCCCCCAATACCCCAACACACTCGTCCCCCAATACCCCAACACACACACACCCCAATACCCCAACACACTCGTCCCCCAATACCCCAACACACTCGTCCCTACAGTACCCCAACACACTCGCCCCCCCAATACCCCAACACACTCGTCCCCACAATACTCCAACACACTCGTCCCCACAATACCCCAACACACTCGCCCCCCCAATACCCCAACACTCACCCCCCAATACCCCAACATTCACCCCCAATACACCAACACACTCACCCTCCCCCAATACACCAACACACGCACCCCCCAGTACACCAACACACTCACCCCCCCAATAAACCAACACACTCACCCCCCCAATACACCAACACACTCACCGCCCATTACACCAACACACTCACCCTCCCCAATACACCAACACACTCACCACCCCAATACACCAACACACTCACCCCCCCAATACACCAACACACTCAGCCGCCAATATACCAACACACATAACCCGCCCAATACCCCAACACACTCAGCCCCCAATACACAAACACATTCACGCCCCCCAATACACCAACACACTCACCCCTCCAATACCCCAACACCCTAACCCCCAATTTACCAACACACTCACCCCCCAATACACCAACACACTCACCCCCCCAATACACCAACACACACAACCCCCCCAATTACCCAAACTCACTCAGCCCCCCAACACACCAACACACAACCCCCCCATACCCCAACACACTCACCCCCCAATACACCAACACACTCACCCCCCAATACACCAACACACTCACGCCCCCAATACCCCAACACACTCACCCCTGCAAGACCACAACACACTCACCCCCCCAATAGCCCAACACACTCCCTCCCCCAATCCACCAACACACTCACCCCCCCAATACCCCAACACACTCGTCCCCACAATACACCAACACACTCACCCCCCCCAATACACCAACACACTCGCCCCCCCAATACCCCAACACTCACCCCCCAATACCCCAAGACACACCCCCAATACAGCAACACACTCACCCTCCCCCAATACAACAACACACGCACCCCCCCAATACACCAACACACTCACCCCCCGAAATAAACCAACACACTCACCCCCCCAATACACCAACACACTCACCGCCCAATACACCAACACACTCACCCTCCCCAATAGACCAACACACTCACACCCAAAATACACCAACACACTCACCCCCCCAATACACCACCACACTCACCCCACAATACACCAACACATTCATGCCCCCAATACACCAACACACTCACCCCCCAATAAACCAACACACTCACCCCCCAATACAGCAACACACTCACCCCCCCAATACACCAACACACACAACCCCCCCCAATTACCCCAACACCCCCCAATACACCAACACACACAACCCCCCCATACCCCAACACACTCACCGCCCAATAAATCAACACACTCACCGCCCAATACCCCAACACACTCACCCCCCCCAATACCCCAACACACTCACCCCCCCCAATACACCAACACACACCCCCCCAAATAAACCAACACACTCACCCCCCCAATACACCAACACACTCACCCCACCAATACACCAACACACTCAGCCGCCAATACACCAAGACACATAACCCCCCCAATACCCCAACACACTCACCCCCCAATACAACAACACACTCACCCCCCAATACACCAACACACTCACCACCAATTCACCAACACACTCACCCCCCAATACACCAACACATTCACCCCCAAATACACCAACACATTCACGCCCCCAATACCCCAACACAGTCACCCCCCAATACACCAACACACTCACCCCTCCAATAACCCAACACACTCACCCCCAATTCACCAACACACTCACCCCCCAATACACCGACACACTACACCAATACACGAACACACACAACCCCCCCAATTACCCCAACAGCCCCCCAATACACCAACACACTCACCCCCCCAATACCCCAACACACGTCCTACCCCAATACACCAACACACTCACCCCCCCAATACCCCAACACACTCACCCCCCAATACACCAACACACTCACCCCCCTATACACCAACAAACTCACCCCCCCAATACCCCAACACACTCACCGCCCAATAAATCAACACACTCACCGCCCAATACCCCAACACACTCACCCCCCCCAATACCCCAACACACTCACCCCCCCCAACACACCAACACACACCCCCCCAAATAAACCAACACACTCACCCCCCCAATACACCAACACACTCACCCCACCAATACACCAACACACTCAGCCGCCAATACACCAACACACTCACCCCCCAATACACCAACACACTCACCCCACAATACACCAACACATTCATGCCCCCAATACACCAACACACTCACCCCCCAATAAACCAACACACTCACCCCCCAATACAGCAACACACTCACCCCCCCAATACACCAACACACACAACCCCCCCCAATTACCCCAACACCCCCCAATACACCAACACACACAACCCCCCCATACCCCAACACACTCACCGCCCAATAAATCAACACACTCACCGCCCAATACCCCAACACACTCACCCCCCCCCAATACCCCAACACACTCACCCCCCCCAATACACCAACACACACCCCCCCAAATAAACCAACACACTCACCCCCCCAATACACCAACACACTCACCCCACCAATACACCAACACACTCAGCCGCCAATACACCAAGACACATAACCCCCCCAATACCCCAACACACTCACCCCCCAATACAACAACACACTCACCCCCCAATACACCAACACACTCACCACCAATTCACCAACACACTCACCCCCCAATACACCAACACATTCACCCCCAAATACACCAACACATTCACGCCCCCAATACACCAACACACTCACCCCCCCAATACCCCAACACACACACACCCCCAATACACCAACACACTCACCCCAATACACCAACACACTCACCCCCCCAATACCCCAACACACACACACCCCCAATACACCAACACACTCACCCCCCAATAGACCAACACACTCACCCCCCCAATACCCCAACACACTCACACCCCCAATACCCCAACACACACACACCCCCAATACCCCAACACACTCCCTCCCCCAATACACAAACACACTCACCCCCCCAATTGACCAACACACTCACCGCCCCAATACACCAACAGACTCACCCCCCCACTACACCAACAAACTCACCCCCCCAATACCCCAACACACTCACCCCCCAATACCCCAATACCCTGACACCCAATACCCCAACGCACTCACCCCCCCAATACACTAACACACTCACCCCCCCAATACCCCAACACACTCACCCCGCCAATACCCCAACGCACTCACCCACCCAATACACCAACACACTCACCACCCAATACACCAACACACTCACCCCCCAATACACCAACACACTCACCCCACCAATACACCAACACACTCAGCCGCCAATACACCAAGACACATAACCCCCCCAATACCCCAACACACTCACCCCCCAATACAACAACACACTCACCCCCCAATACACCAACACACTCACCACCAATTCACCAACACACTCACCCCCCAATACACCAACACATTCACCCCCAAATACACCAACACATTCACGCCCCCAATACACCAACACACTCACCCCCCCAATACCCCAACACACACACACCCCCAATACACCAACACACTCACCCCAATACACCAACACACTCACCCCCCCAATACCCCAACACACACACACCCCCAATACACCAACACACTCACCCCCCAATAGACCAACACACTCACCCCCCCAATACCCCAAGACACTCACACCCCCAATACCCCAACACACACACACCCCCAATACCCCAACACACTCCCTCCCCCAATACACAAACACACTCACCCCCCCAATTGACCAACACACTCACCGCCCCAATACACCAACAGACTCACCCCCCCACTACACCAACAAACTCACCCCCCCAATACCCCAACACACTCACCCCCCAATACCCCAATACCCTGACACCCAATACCCCAACGCACTCACCCCCCCAATACACTAACACACTCACCCCCCCAATACCCCAACACACTCACCCCGCCAATACCCCAACGCACTCACCCACCCAATACACCAACACACTCACCACCCAATACACCAACACACTCACCACCCAATACACCAACACACTCACCCCCCCAATACACCAACACACTCACCCCCCAATACACACACACACTCACCCCCCAATACACCAACGCACTCACCCCCCAATACACCAACACACTCACCCCCCCAATACTCCAACACACTCACCCCCCCAATACCCCAACACACTCACCCCCCCAATACCCCAACACACTCACCCCCCAATACACCAACAGACTCACCCCCCCAATACACCAACACACTCACCCCCCCAATAGACCAACACACTCACCGCCCCAATACACCAACAGACTCACCCCCCCAATACACCAACAAACTCACCCCCCCAATACCCCAACACACTCACCCCCCAATACCCCAATACCCTGACACCCAATACCCCAACGCACTCACCCCCCCAATACACTAACACACTCACCCCCCCAATACCCCAACACACTCACCCCGCCAATACCCCAACGCACTCACCCACCCAAAACACCAACACACTCACCACCCAATACACCAACACACTCACCCCCAATACACCAACACACTCACCCACAAAATACACCAACACACTCACCCCCCCAATACACCAACACACTCACCCCCCAATACACCAACACACTCACCCCCCAATACACCAACGCACTCACCCCCCAATACACCAACACACTCACCCCCCCCAATACTCCAACACACTCACCCCCCAATACACCAACGCACTCACCCCCCAATACACCAACACACTCACCACCCCCCCAATACCCCAACACACTAAACCCCCCAATACCCCAACACACTCAGCTGCCAATACACCAACACACTCACCCCCCCCAATTCCCCAACACACACACACCCCCAATACACCAACACACTGACCCCCCAATACACCAACACACTCACTCCCCTATACACCAACACACTCACCCCCCAATACACCAACGCACTCACCCCCCAATACACCAGCAGACTCACCCCCCAATACCCCAACACACTCACCCCCCCAATACCCCAACAGACTCACCCCCCCAATACCCCAACACACTCACCCCCCCAATACCCCAACACACACACAGCCCCAATACACCAACACACTCACCCCCCAAAAGCCCAACACACTCACCCCCCTATACACCAACACCCTAACCCCCCCCAATACACCAACGCACTCACCCCCCAAAACACAAACGCACTCACCCCCCATACACCAACAGACTCACCCCCACAATACACCAATGCACTCACCCCCAATACACCAACGAACTCACCCCCCCAATACACCAACACACTCATGCCCCCAATACACCAACGCACTCACCCCCCAATACCCCAACACACTCACCCCCCCTATACACCAACACACTCACCCCCCAATACACCAACGCACTCACCCCCCAATACATCAACACACTCACCCCCCAATACACCAACACACTCACCACCCAATACACCAACACACTCACCCCCAATACACCAACACACTCACCCCCAAAATACACCAACACACTCACCCCCCAATACACCAACGCACTCACCCCCCAATACACCAACGCACTCATCCCCCAATACACCAACACACTCACCCCCCTATACACCAACACACTCACCCCCAAATACACCAACGCACTCACCCCCCAATGCACCAACACACTCACTCCCCTATACATCAACACACTCACCCCCCCAATACCCCAACACACTCACCCACGCAATACACCAACACACTCACCACCCAATACACCAACACACTCACCCCCAATACACCAACACACTCACCCCCAAAATACACCAACACACTCACCCCCCAATACACCAACGCACTCACCCCCCAATACACCAACGCACTCACCCCCCAATACACCAACACACTCACCCCCCTATACACCAACACACTCACCCCCCAATACACCAACGCACTCACCCCCCAATACCCCAACACACTCACTCCCCTATACACCAACACACTCACCCCCCAATACACCAATGCACTCACCCCCCAATACACCAGCAGACTCACCCCCCAATACCCCAACACACTCACCCCCCAATACACCAACGCACTCACCCCCCAATACACCAACACACTCACCCCCCCCAATACTCCAACACACTCACCCCCCCAATACCCCAACACACTCACCCCCCCAATACCCCAACACACTCAGCCGCTAATACACCAACACACTCACCCCCCAATACACACACACACTCACCCCCCAAGACACCAACGCACTCACCCCCCAATACACCAACACACTCACCCCCCCCAATACTCCAACACACTCACCCCCCCAATACCCCAACACACTCACCCCCCCAATACCCCAACACACTCAGCCGCTAATACACCAACACACTCACCCCCCCAATAGACCAACACACTCACCGCCCCAATACACCAACAGACTCACCCCCCCAATACACCAACAAACTCACCCCCCCAATACACCAACACACTCACCCCCCAATACCCCAATACCCTGACACCCAATACCCCAACGCACTCACCCCCCCAATACACTAACACACTCACCCCCCAATACCCCAACACACTCACCCCGCCAATACCCCAACGCACTCACCCACCCAAAACACCAACACACTCACCACCCAATACACCAACACACTCACCCCCAATACACCAACACACTCACCCCCAAAATACACCAACACACTCACCCCCCCAATACACCAACACACTCACCCCCCAATACACCAACACACTCACCCCCCAATACACCAACGCACTCACCCCCCAATACACCAACACACTCACCCCCCCCAATACTCCAACACACTCACCCCCCAATACACCAACGCACTCACCCCCCAATACACCAACACACTCACCACCCCCCCAATACCCCAACACACTAAACCCCCCAATACCCCAACACACTCAGCTGCCAATACACCAACACACTCACCCCCCCCAATTCCCCAACACACACACACCCCCAATACACCAACACACTGACCCCCCAATACACCAACACACTCACTCCCCTATACACCAACACACTCACCCCCCAATACACCAACGCACTCACCCCCCAATACACCAGCAGACTCACCCCCCAATACCCCAACACACTCACCCCCCCAATACCGCAACAGACTCACCCCCCCAATACCCCAACACACTCACCCCCCCAATACCCCAACACACACACAGCCCCAATACACCAACACACTCACCCCCCAAAAGCCCAACACACTCACCCCCCTATACACCAACACCCTAACCCCCCCCAATACACCAACGCACTCACCCCCCAAAACACAAACGCACTCACCCCCCATACACCAACAGACTCACCCCCACAATACACCAATGCACTCACCCCCAATACACCAACGAACTCACCCCCCCAATACACCAACACACTCATGCCCCCAATACACCAACGCACTCACCCCCCAATACCCCAACACACTCACCCCCCCTATACACCAACACACTCACACCCCAATACACCAACGCACTCACCCCCCAATACATCAACACACTCACCCCCCAATACACCAACACACTCACCACCCAATACACCAACACACTCACCCCCAATACACCAACACACTCACCCCCAAAATACACCAACACACTCACTCCCCAATACACCAACGCACTCACCCCCCAATACACCAACGCACTCATCCCCCAATACACCAACACACTCACCCCCCTATACACCAACACACTCACCCCCAAATACACCAACGCACTCACCCCCCAATGCACCAACACACTCACTCCCCTATACACCAACACACTCACCCCCCCAATACCCCAACACACTCACCCACCCAATACACCAACACACTCACCACCCAATACACCAACACACTCACCCCCAATACACCAACACACTCACCCCCAAAATACACCAACACACTCACCCCCCAATACACCAACGCACTCACCCCCCAATACACCAACACACTCACCCCCCCCAATACTCCAACACACTCACCCCCCCAATACCCCAACACACTCACCCCCCCAATACCCCAACACACTCAGCCGCTAATACACCAACACACTCACCCCCCCAATAGACCAACACACTCACCGCCCCAATACACCAACAGACTCACCCCCCCAATACACCAACAAACTCACCCCCCCAATACACCAACACACTCACCCCCCAATACCCCAATACCCTGACACCCAATACCCCAACGCACTCACCCCCCCAATACACTAACACACTCACCCCCCAATACCCCAACACACTCACCCCGCCAATACCCCAACGCACTCACCCACCCAAAACACCAACACACTCACCACCCAATACACCAACACACTCACCCCCAATACACCAACACACTCACCCCCAAAATACACCAACACACTCACCCCCCCAATACACCAACACACTCACCCCCCAATACACCAACACACTCACCCCCCAATACACCAACGCACTCACCCCCCAATACACCAACACACTCACCCCCCCCAATACTCCAACACACTCACCCCCCAATACACCAACGCACTCACCCCCCAATACACCAACACACTCACCACCCCCCCAATACCCCAACACACTAAACCCCCCAATACCCCAACACACTCAGCTGCCAATACACCAACACACTCACCCCCCCCAATTCCCCAACACACACACACCCCCAATACACCAACACACTGACCCCCCAATACACCAACACACTCACTCCCCTATACACCAACACACTCACCCCCCAATACACCAACGCACTCACCCCCCAATACACCAGCAGACTCACCCCCCAATACCCCAACACACTCACCCCCCCAATACCGCAACAGACTCACCCCCCCAATACCCCAACACACTCACCCCCCCAATACCCCAACACACACACAGCCCCAATACACCAACACACTCACCCCCCAAAAGCCCAACACACTCACCCCCCTATACACCAACACCCTAACCCCCCCCAATACACCAACGCACTCACCCCCCAAAACACAAACGCACTCACCCCCCATACACCAACAGACTCACCCCCACAATACACCAATGCACTCACCCCCAATACACCAACGAACTCACCCCCCCAATACACCAACACACTCATGCCCCCAATACACCAACGCACTCACCCCCCAATACCCCAACACACTCACCCCCCCTATACACCAACACACTCACACCCCAATACACCAACGCACTCACCCCCCAATACATCAACACACTCACCCCCCAATACACCAACACACTCACCACCCAATACACCAACACACTCACCCCCAATACACCAACACACTCACCCCCAAAATACACCAACACACTCACCCCCCAATACACCAACGCACTCACCCCCCAATACACCAACGCACTCATCCCCCAATACACCAACACACTCACCCCCCTATACACCAACACACTCACCCCCAAATACACCAACGCACTCACCCCCCAATGCACCAACACACTCACTCCCCTATACACCAACACACTCACCCCCCCAATACCCCAACACACTCACCCACCCAATACACCAACACACTCACCACCCAATACACCAACACACTCACCCCCAATACACCAACACACTCACCCCCAAAATACACCAACACACTCACCCCCCAATACACCAACGCACTCACCCCCCAATACACCAACGCACTCACCCCCCAATACACCAACACACTCACCCCCCTATACACCAACACACTCACCCCCCAATACACCAACGCACTCACCCCCCAATACCCCAACACACTCACTCCCCTATACACCAACACACTCACCCCCCAATACACCAACGCACTCACCCCCCAATACACCAGCAGACTCACCCCCCAATACCCCAACACACTCACCCCCCCAATACCCCAACAGAGTCACCCCCCCAATACCCCAACACACTCACCCCCCCAATACCCCAACACACACACAGCCCCAATACACCAACACACTCACCCCACAAAAGCCCAACACACTCACCCCCCTATACACCAACACTCTAACCCCCCCCAATACACCAACGCACTCACCCCCCAAAACACAAACGCACTCACCCCCCATACACCAACAGACTCACCCCCACAATACACCAATGCACTCACCCCCAATACACCAACGAACTCACCCCCCCAATACACCAACACACTCACCCCCCCCAATACACCAACGCACTCACCCCCCAATACCCCAACACACTCACCACGCCTATACACCAACACACTCAGCCGCCAATACACCAACACGCACACTCCCAATACACCAACACACTCACCCCCCCCAATACCGCAACACAATCACCCCCCAATATCCCAACACTCACACCCCCCAATACACCAACACACTCACCCCCCCAATACACCAACACACTCGCCCTCCCAATAAACCAACACACTCACCCTCCCCCAATACACCAACACACTCAGCCCCCCAATACACCAACACACTCGCCCCCCCAATAATCCAACACACTCACCCTCCCCAATACACCAACACACTCACCCCCCCAATACACCAACACACTCGCCCCAATACACCAACACACTCACCGCCCAATACACCAACACACTCACTCTCCCCAATACACCAACACACTCACCCCCCCCAATCCACCAACACACTCACCCCCCAATACCCCAATACCCTGACACCCAATACCCCAACGCACTCACCCCCCCAATACACTAACACACTCACCCCCCAATACCCCAACACACTCACCCCGCCAATACCCCAACGCACTCACCCACCCAAAACACCAACACACTCACCACCCAATACACCAACACACTCACCCCCAATACACCAACACACTCACCCCCAAAATACACCAACACACTCACCCCCCCAATACACCAACACACTCACCCCCCAATACACCAACACACTCACCCCCCAATACACCAACGCACTCACCCCCCAATACACCAACACACTCACCCCCCCCCAATACTCCAACACACTCACCCCCCAATACACCAACGCACTCACCCCCCAATACACCAACACACTCACCACCCCACCAATACCCCAACACACTAAACCCCCCAATACCCCAACACACTCAGCTGCCAATACACCAACACACTCACCCCCCCCAATTCCCCAACACACACACACCCCCAATACACCAACACACTGACCCCCCAATACACCAACACACTCACTCCCCAATACACCAACGCACTCACCCCCCAATACACCAACACACTCACCACCCCCCCAATACCCCAACACACTAAACCCCCCAATACACCAACGCACTCACCCCCCAATACACCAACACACTGACCCCCCAATACACCAACACACTGACCCCCCAATACACCAACGCACTCACCCCCCAATACACCAACGCACTAAACCCCCCAATACACCAACGCACTCACCCCCCAATACACCAACACACTAAACCCCCCAATACACCAACGCACTCACCCCCCAATACACCAACACACTGACCCCCCAATACACCAACACACTGACCCCCCAATACACCAACGCACTCACCCCCCAATACACCAACACACTCACCACCCCCCCAATACCCCAACACACTAAACCCCCCAATACCCCAACACACTCAGCTGCCAATACACCAACACACTCACCCCCCCCAATTCCCCAACACACACACACACCCAATACACCAACACACTGACCCCCCAATACACCAACACACTCACCCCCCAATACACCAACGCACTCACCCCCCAATACACCAGCAGACTCACCCCCCAATACCCCAACACACTCACCCCCCCAATACCCCAACAGACTCACCCCCCCAATACCCCAACACACTCACCCCCCCAATACCCCAACACACACACAGCCCCAATACACCAACACACTCACCCCCCAAAAGCCCAACACACTCACCCCCCTATACACCAACACCCTAACCCCCCCCAATACACCAACGCACTCACCCCCCAAAACACAAACGCACTCACCCCCCATACACCAACAGACTCACCCCCACAATACACCAATGCACTCACCCCCAATACACCAACGAACTCACCCCCCCAATACACCAACACACTCATGCCCCCAATACACCAACGCACTCACCCCCCAATACCCCAACACACTCACCCCCCCTATACACCAACACACTCACCCCCCAATACACCAACGCACTCACCCCCCAATACATCAACACACTCACCCCCCAATACACCAACACACTCACCACCCAATACACCAACACACTCACCCCCAATACACCAACACACTCACCCCCAAAATACACCAACACACTCACCCCCCAATACACCAACGCACTCACCCCCCAATACACCAACGCACTCATCCCCCAATACACCAACACACTCACCCCCCTATACACCAACACACTCACCCCCAAATACACCAACGCACTCACCCCCCAATGCACCAACACACTCACTCCCCTATACACCAACACACTCACCCCCCCAATACCCCAACACACTCACCCACCCAATACACCAACACACTCACCACCCAATACACCAACACACTCACCCCCAATACACCAACACACTCACCCCCAAAATACACCAACACACTCACCCCCCAATACACCAACGCACTCACCCCCCAATACACCAACGCACTCACCCCCCAATACACCAACACACTCACCCCCCTATACACCAACACACTCACCCCCCAATACACCAACGCACTCACCCCCCAATACCCCAACACACTCACTCCCCTATACACCAACACACTCACCCCCCAATACACCAACGCACTCACCCCCCAATACACCAGCAGACTCACCCCCCAATACCCCAACACACTCACCCCCCCAATACCCCAACAGAGTCACCCCCCCAATACCCCAACACACTCACCCCCCCAATACCCCAACACACACACAGCCCCAATACACCAACACACTCACCCCCCAAAAGCCCAACACACTCACCCCCCTATACACCAACACTCTAACCCCCCCCAATACACCAACGCACTCACCCCCCAAAACACAAACGCACTCACCCCCCATACACCAACAGACTCACCCCCACAATACACCAATGCACTCACCCCCAATACACCAACGAACTCACCCCCCCAATACACCAACACACTCACCCCCCCAATACACCAACGCACTCACCCCCCAATACCCCAACACACTCACCCCGCCTATACACCAACACACTCAGCCGCCAATACACCAACACGCACACTCCCAATACACCAACACACTCACCCCCCCCAATACCGCAACACAATCACCCCCCAATATCCCAACACTCACACCCCCCAATACACCAACACACTCACCCCCCCAATACACCAACACACTCGCCCTCCCAATAAACCAACACACTAACCCTCCCCCAATACACCAACACACTCAGCCCCCCAATACACCAACACACTCGCCCCCCCAATAATCCAACACACTCACCCTCCCCAATACACCAACACACTCACCCCCCCAATACACCAACACACTCGCCCCAATACACCAACACACTCACCGCCCAATACACCAACACACTCACTCTCCCCAATACACCAACACACTCACCCCCCCAATCCACCAACACACTCACCCCCCCAATACACCAACACACTCAGCCGCCAATACACCAACACACATAACCCCCCCAATACCCCAACACACTCGCCACCCAATACACCAACACATTCACGACCCCCAATACACCAACACACTCACCCCTCCAATACCCCAACACCCTCACCCCCAATTCACCAACACACTCACCCCCCAATACACCAACACACTCACCCCCAAAATACACCAACACACTCACCCCCCAATACACCAACGCACTCACCCCCCAATACACCAACGCACTCACCCCCCAATACACCAACACACTCACCCCCCTATACACCAACACACTCACCCCCCAATACACCAACGCACTCACCCCCCAATACACCAACACACTCACTCCCCTATACACCAACACACTCACCCCCAATACCCCAACACACTCACCCACCCAATGCACCAACACACTCACCACCCAATACACCAACACACTCACCCCCATATACACCAACACACTCACCCCCCAATACACCAACGCACTCACCCCCCAATATCCCAACACACTCACTTCCCTATACACCAACACACTCACCCCCCAATACACCAACGCACTCACCCCCCAATACACCAACACACTCACCCCCCCAATACCCCAACACACTCACCCCCCCAATACCCCAACACACTCACCCCCCCAATACCCCAACACACTCACCCCCCCAATACCCCAACACACACACAGCCCCAATACACCAACACACTCACCCCCCAAAAGCCAAACATACTCACCCCCCTATGCACCAACACCCTAACCCCCCCAATACACCAAAGCACTCACCCCCCAAAACACAAACGCACTCACCCCCCATACACCAACAGACTCACCCCCACAATACACCAACGCACTCACCCCCCAATACACCAACGAACTCACCCCCCCAATACACCAACACACTCACCCCCCCAATACACCAACGCACTCACCCCCCAATACCCCAACACACTCACCCCCCCTATACACCAACACACTCAGCCGCCAATACACCAACACGCACACCCCCAATACACCAACGCACTCACCACCCCTATACACCAACACACTCACCCCCCCAATACCGCAACACACTCACCCCCCAATACCCCAACACTCACACCCCCCAATACACCAACACACTCACCCCCCCAATACACCAATATACTCACGCCCCCAATACCCCAATACACTCACCCCCCCAATACCCTAACACACTCCCCCTCCCCCAATACACCAACACACTCACCCCCCCAATACACCAACACACACAACCCCCAATACACCAACACACACAACCCCCCCATACCCCAACACACTCACCCCCCAATACACCAACACACTCAACCCTAATACACCATCACACTCACCCCGCAATACACCAACGCACTCACCCCCCCCAATACCCCAACACACTCACCCTCCCCCAATACACCAACACACTCACTCCCCCCAATAACCCAACACACTCGTCCCCACAATACTCCAACACACTCGTCCCCACAATACCCCAACACACTCGCCCCCCCAATACCCCAACACTCACCCCCCAATACCCCAACACTCACCCCCAATACAGCAACACACTCACCCTCCCCCAATACACCAACACACTCACCCCCCCAATACACCAACACACTCACCCCCCCCCAATTAACCAACACACTCACCCCCCCAATACACCAACACACTCACCCTCCCCAATACATCAACACACTCACACCCCCAATACACCAACACACTCACCCCCCCAATACCCCAACGCACTCACCCCCCAATACCCCAACACACTCACCCCCCCTATACACGAACACACTCACCCCCCCCAATACACCAACACACTCACCCCCAATTCACCAACACACTCACCCACCAATACACCAAGACACTCACCCCCCCAGTACACCAACACACACAACCCCCCCATACCCCAACACACTCACCCCCCAATACACCAACACACTCACCCCCCAATACACCAATACACTCACGCCCCCAATACCCCAATACACTCACCCCCCCAATACCCTAACACACTCACCCTCCCCCAATACACCAATACACTCACCCCCTCAATACACCAAACACCCCCCCCAATAAACCAACACACTCACCCCCCAATACACCAACACACTCACCCCCCCAATACATCAACACACTCAGCCGCCAATACACCAACACACATAACCCCCCCAATACCCCAACATACTCACCCCCCAATACACCAACACACTCACCCCTCCAATACCCCAACACACTCATCCACAATTCACCAACACACTCACCCCCCAATACAGCAACACACTCACCCCCCCAATACACCAACACACACAATCCCCCCCAATTACCCCAACACACTCACCCCCCAATACAGCAACACACTCACCCCCCCAATACACCAACACACACAATCCCCCCCAATTACCCCAACACCCCCCCAATACACCAACACACACAACCCCCCCATACCCCAACACACTCACCCCCCAATACACCAACACACTCACACCCCAATACACCAACACACTCACGCCCCCAATACCCCAACACACTCACACCCTGAATATCCCAACACACACCCCCCAATACCCCAACACACTCCCTCCCCAATACACCACAACACTCATCCCCCCAATAGACCAACACACTCACCGCCCCAATCCACCAACAGACTCACCCCCCCAATACACCAACAAACTCACCCCCCTAATATCCCAACACACTCACCCCCCAATACCCCAAAACACTCACCCCCAATACCCTGACACCCAATACCCCTACGCACTCACACCCCAATACACTAACACACTCACCCCCCCAATACCCCAACACACTCACCCCGCCAATACCCCAACGCACTCACCCCCCCAATACACTAACACACTCACCCCCGCAATACCCCAACACACTCACCCACCCAATACACCAACACACTCACCACCCAATACACCAACACACTCACCCCCAATACACCAACACACTCACCCCCAAAATACACCAACACAATCACCCCCCAATACACCAACACACTCACCCTCCAATACACCAACGCACTCACCCCCCAATACACCAACACACTCACCCCCCCAATACCCCAACACACTCACCCCCACAATACCCCAACACACTCAGCCGCTAATACACCAACACACTCACCCCCCCAATACCCCAACACACACACACCCCCAATACACCAACACACTCACCCCCCCAATACACCAACACACTCACCCCCCCAATACCCCAACACACACACACCCCCAATACACCAACACACTCAGCCTCCCAATACACCAACACACTCACCCCCCAATACACCAACACACTCACCCCCCCAATACCCCAACACACTCACACCCCCAATACCCCAACACACACACACCCCCAATACCCCAACACACTCCCTCCCCCAATACACAAACACACTCACCCCCCCAATAGACCAACACACTCACCGCACCAATACACCAACAGACTCACCCCCCAATACACCAACAAACTCACCCCCCCAATACCCCAACACACTCACCCCCCAATACCCCAATACCCTGACACCCAATACCCCAACGCACTCACCCCCCCAATACACTAACACACTCACCCCCCCAATACCCCAACACACTCACCCCGCCAATACCCCAACGCACTCACCCACCCAATACACCAACACACTCACCACCCAATACACCAACACACTCAACCCCAATACACCAACACACTCACCCCCAAAATACACCAACACACTCACCCCCCCAATACACCAACACACTCAGCCGCCAATACACCAACACACTCACCCCCCAATACACCAACACACTCACCCCTCCAATACCCCAACACACTCATCCACAATTCACCAACACACTCACCCCCCAATACAGCAACACACTCACCCCCCCCAATACACCAACACACACAATCCCCCCCAATTACCCCAACACACTCACCCCCCAATACAGCAACACACTCACCCCCCCAATACACCAACACACACAATCCCCCCCAATTACCCCAACACCCCCCCAATACACCAACACACACAACCCCCCCCATACCCCAACACACTCACCCCCCAATACACCAACACACTCACCCCCAATACACCAACACACTCACGCCCCCAATACCCCAACACACTCACACCCTGAATATCCCAACACACACCCCCCAATACCCCAACACACTCCCTCCCCAATACACCAACACACTCATCCCCCCAATAGACCAACACACTCACCGCCCCAATCCACCAACAGACTCACCTCCCCAATACACCAACAAACTCACCCCCCTAATACCCCAACACACTCACCCCCCAATACCCCAAAACACTCACCCCCAATACCCCAATACCCTGACACCCAATACCCCAACGCACTCACCCCCCAATACACTAACACACTCACCCCCCCAATACCCCAACACACTCACCCCGCCAATACCCCAACGCACTCACCCCCCCAATACACTAACACACTCACCCCCGCAATACCCCAACACACTCACCCACCCAATACACCAACACACTCACCCCCAAAATACACCAACACAATCACCCCCCAATACACCAACACACTCACCCACCCAATACACCAACACACTCACCCCCAATACACCAACACACTCACCCACCCAATACACCAACACACTCACCACCCAATACACCAACACACTCACCCCCAATACACCAACACACTCACCCCCAAAATACACCAACACAATCACCCCCCAATACACCAACACACTCACCCACCCAATACACCAACACACTCACCCCCAATACACCAACACACTCACCCACCCAATACACCAACACACTCACCACCCAATACACCAACACACTCACCCCCAATACACCAACACACTCACCCCCAAAATACACCAACACAATCACCCCCCAATACACCAACACACTCACCCTCCAATACACCAACGCACTCACCCCCCAATACACCAACACACTCACCCCCCCAATACCCCAACACACTCACCCCCCCAATACCCCAACACACTCAGCCGCTAATACACCAACACACTCACCCCCCCAATACCCCAACACACACACACCCCCAATACACCAACGCACTCACCCCCCCAATACACCAACACACTCACCCCCCCAATACCCCAACACACACACACCCCCAATACACCAACACACTCACCCCCCCCAATACCCCAACACACTCACACCCCCAATACCCCAACACACACAAACCCCCAATACCCCAACACACTCCCTCCCCCAATACACAAACACACTCACCCCCCCAATAGACCAACACACTCACCGCCCCAATACACCAACAGACTCACCCCCCCAATACACCAACAAACTCACCCCACCAATACCCCAACACACTCACCCCCCAATACCCCAATACCCTGACACCCAATACCCCAACGCACTCACCCCCCCAATACACTAACACACTCACCCCCCCAATACCCCAACACACTCACCCCGCCAATACCCCAACGCACTCACCCACCCAATACACCAACACACTCACCACCCAATACACCAACACACTCAACCCCAATACACCAACACACTCACCCCCAAAATACACCAACAAACTCACCCCCCCAATACACCAACACACTCACCCCCCAATACACACACACACTCACCCCCCAATACACCAACGCACTCACCCCCCAATACACCAACACACTCACCCCCCCCAATACTCCAACACACTCACCCCCCCAATACCCCAACACACTCACCCCCCCAATACCCCAACACACTCAGCCGCTAATACACCAACACACTCACCCCCCCAATAGACCAACACACTCACCGCCCCAATACACCAACAGACTCACCCCCCCAATACACCAACAAACTCACCCCCCAATACCCCAACACACTCACCCCCCAATACCCCAATACCCTGACACCCAATACCCCAACGCACTCACCCCCCCAATACACTAACACACTCACCCCCCCAATACCCCAACACACTCACCCCGCCAATACCCCAACGCACTCACCCACCCAAAACACCAACACACTCACCACCCAATACACCAACACACTCACCCCCAATACACCAACACACTCACCCCCAAAATACACCAACACACTCCCCCCAATACACCAACACACTCACCCCCCAATACACCAACACACTCAGCCCCCAATACACCAATGCACTCACCCCCCCAATACTCCAACACACTCACCCCCCAATACACCAACGCACTCACCCCCCAATACACCAACACACTCACCACCCCCCCAATACCCCAACACACTAAACCCCCCAATACCCCAACACGCTCAGCTGCCAATACACCAACACACTCACCCCCCCCAATTCCCCAACACACACACACCCCCAATACACCAACACACTGACCCCCCAATACACCAACACACTCACTCCCCTATACACCAACACACTCACCCCCCAATACACCAACGCACTCACCCCCCAATACACCAGCAGACTCACCCCCCAATACCCCAACACACTCACACCCTGAATATCCCAACACACACCCCCCAATACCCCAACACACTCCCTCCCCAATACACCAACACACTCATCCCCCCAATAGACCAACACACTCACCGCCCCAATCCACCAACAGACTCACCCCCCCAATACACCAACACACTCACCCCCCAATACCCCAACACACTCACCCCCCAATACCCCAAAACACTCACCCCCAATACCCCAATACCCTGACACCCAATACCCCAACGCACTCACCCCCCCAATACACTAACACACTCACCCCCCCAATACCCCAACACACTCACCCCGCCAATACCCCAACGCACTCACCCCCCCAATACACTAACAGACTCACCCCCGCAATACCCCAACACACTCACCCACCCAATACACCAACACACTCACCCCCAATACACCAACACACTCACCCCCAAAATACACCAACACAATCACCCCCCAATACACCAACACACTCACCCTCCAATACACCAACGCACTCACCCCCCAATACACAAACACACTCACCCCCCCAATACCCCAACACACTCACTCCCCCAATACCCCAACACACTCAGCCGCTAATACACCAACACACTCACCCCCCCAATACCCCAACACACACACACCCCCAATACACCAACACATTCACCCCCCCAATACACCAACACACTCACCCCCCCCAATTGACCAACACACTCACCGCCCCAATACACCAACAGACTCACCCCCCCAATACACCAACAAACTCACCCCCCCAATACCCCAACACACTAACCCCCCAATACCCCAATACCCTGACACCCAATACCCCAACGCACTCACCCCCCCAATACACTAACACACTCACCCCCCCAATACCCCAACACACTCACCCCGCCAATACCCCAACGCACTCACCCACCCAATACACCAACACACTCACCACCCAATACACCAACACACTCACCCCCAATACACCAACACACTCACCCCCAAAATACACCAACACACTCACCCCCCCAATACACCAACACACTCACCCCCCAATACACCAACACACTCACCCCCCAATACACCAACGCACTCACCCCCCAATACACCAACACACTCACCCCCCCAATACTCCAACACACTCACCCCCCAATACACCAACGCACTCACCCCCCAATACACCAACACACTCACCACCCCCCCAATACCCCATCACACTAAACCCCCCAATACCCCAACACACTCAGCTGCCAATACACCAACACACTCACCCCCAATACACCAACACACTCACCCCCCAATACACCAACGCACTAACCCCCCAATACCCCAACACACTCACTCCCCTATACACCAACACACTCACCCCCCAATACCCCAACACACTCACCCCCCCAATACCCCAACAGACTCACCCCCCCAATACCCCAACACACTCACCCCCCCCAATACCCCAACACACACACAGCCCCAATACACCAACACACTCACCCCCCAAAAGCCCAACACACTCACCCCCCTATACACCAACACCCTAACCCCCCCCAATACACCAACGCACTCACCCCCCAAAACACAAACGCACTCACCCCCCATACACCAACAAACTCACCCCCACAATACACCAATGCACTCACCCCCCAATACACCAACGAACTCACCCCCCCAATGCACCAACACACTCACCCCCCCAATACACCAACGCACTCACCCCCCAATACCCCAACACACTCACCCCCCCTATACACCAACACACTCAGCCGCCAATACCCCAACACACTCACCCCCCCTATACACCAACACACTCACCCCCCAATACCCCAACACACTCACCCCCCCAATACACCAACACGCACACTCCCAATACACCAACGCACTCACCCCCCCTATACACCAACACACTCACCCCCCCAATACCGCAACACAATCACCCCCCAATATCCCAACACTCACACCCCCCAATACACCAACGCACTCACCACCCAATACCCCAACACACTCACCCCCCTATACACCAACGCACTCACCCCCCAATACCCCAACACACTCACCCCCCCAATACACCAACACGCACACTCCCAATACACCAACGCACTCACCCCCCCATACACCAACACACTCAACCCCCAATACCGCAACACAATCACCCCCCAATATCCCAACACTCACACCCCCCAATACACCAACACACTCACCCCCCCAATACACCAACACACTCGCCCCCCCAATAAACCAACACACTCACCCTCCCCCAATACACCAACACACTCAGCCCCCCAATACACCAACACACTCGCCCCCCCAATAATCCAACACACTCATCCTCCCCCAATACACCAACACACTCACCCCCCCCCAATACACCAACACACTCGCCCCAATACACCAACACACTCACCGCCCAATACACCAACACACTCACTCTCCCCAATACACCAACACACTCACCCCCCCCAATACACCAACACACTCACCCCCCCAATACACCAACACACTCAGCCGCCAATACACCAACACACATAACCCCCCCAATACCCCAACACACTCGCCCCCCAATACACCAACACATTCACGACCCCCAATACACCAACACACTCACCCCTCCAATACCCCAACACCCTCACCCCCAATTCACCAACACACTCACCCCCCAATACACCAACACACTCACCCCCCCAATACACCAACACACACAACCCCCCCCAATTACCCCAACGCACTCACCCCCCCAATACACCAACACACAACCCCCCCATACCTCAACACACTCAACCCCAATACACCAACACACTCACCCCGCAATACACCAACACACTCACCCCCCCCAATACACCAACACACTCACTCCCCCCAATAACCCAACACACTCGTCCCCACAATACTCCAACACACTCGTTCCCACAATACCCCAACACACTCGCCCCCCTAATACCCCAACACTCACCCCCCAATACCCCAACACTCACCCCAATACAGCAACACACTCACCCTCCCCCAATACACCAACACACTCACCCCCCCAATACACCAACACACTCACCCCCCCAATTAACCAACACACTCACCCCCCCAATACACCAACACACTCACCCTCCCCAATACACCAACACACTCACACCCCCAATACACCAACACACTCACCCCCCCAATACCCCAACGCACTCACCCCCCAATACCCCAACACACTCACCCCCCTATACACCAACACACTCACCCCCCCAATACACCAACACACTCACCCCCCCAATACACCAACACACACAACCCTCCCATACCCCAACACACTCACCCCTCAATACACCAACACACTCACCCCCCAATACACCAATTCACTCACGCCCCCAATACCCCAATACACTCACCCCCCCAATACCCTAACGCACTCACCCTCCCCCAATACACCAATACACTCACCCCCTCAATACACCAAACACCCCCCCCAATAAACCAACACACTCACCCCCCAATACACCAACACACTCACCCCCCCAATACCCCAACATACTCACCCCCCAATACACCAACACATTCACGCCCCCCAATACACCAACACACTCACCCCTCCAATACCCCAACACACTCATCCACAATTCACCAACACACTCACCCCCCAATACAGCAACACACTCACCCCCCCAATACACCAACACACACAACCCCACCCCAATTACCCCAACACCCCCCCCAATACACCAACACACACAACCCCCCCATACCCCAACACACTCAACCCCCAATACACCAACACACTCACCCCCCAATACACCAACACACTCACGCCCCCAATACCCCAACACACTCACACCCTGAATACCCCAACACACACCCCCCAATACCCCAACACACTCCCTCCCCAATACACCAACACAATCACCCCCCCAATAGACCAACACACACACCGCCCCAATCCACCAACAGACTCACCCCCCCAATACACCAACAAACTCACCCCCCCAATACCCCAACACACTCACCCCCCAATACCCCAAAACACTCACCCCCCAATACCCCAATACCCTGACACCCAATACCCCAACGCACTCACCCCCCCAATACACTAACACACTCACCCCCCCAATACCCCAACACACTCACCCCGCCAATACCCCAACGCACTCACCCCCCCAATACACTAACACACTCACCCCCGCAATACCCCAACACACGCACCCACCCAATACACCAACACACTCACCCCCAATACACCAACACACTCACCCCCAAAATACACCAACACAATCACCCCCCAATACACCAACACACTCACCCCCCAATACACCAACACACTCACCCCCCCAATACCCCAACACACTCACCCCCCCAATACCCCAACACACTCAGCCGCTAATACACCAACACACTCACCCCCCCAATACACCAACACACTCACCACCCCAATACCCCAACACACACACACCCCCAATACACCAACACACTCAGCCTCCCAATACACCAACACACTCACCCCCAATACACCAACACACTCACCCCCCCAATACCCCAACACACTCACACCCCCAATACCCCAACACACACACACCCCCAATACCCCAACACACTCCCTCCCCCAATACACCAACACACTCACCCCCCCAATAGACCAACACACTCACCGCCCCAACACACCAACAGACCACCCCCCAATACACCAACAAACTCACCCCCCCAATACCCCAACACACTCAACCCCCAATACCCCAACACACTCACCCCCCCAATACACTAACACACTCACCACCCCAATACCCCAACACACTCACCCCGCCAATACCCCAACGCACTCACCGACCCAATACACCAACACACTCACCACCCAATACACCAACACACTCACCCCCAATACACCAACACACTCACCCCCAAAATACACCAACACACTCACCCCCCCAATACACCAACACACTCACCCCCCAATACACCAATACACTCACGCCCCCAATACCCCAATACACTCACCCCCCCAATACCCTAACACACTCACCCTCCCCCAATACACCAATACACTCACCCCCTCAATACACCAAACACCCCCCCCAATAAACCAACACACTCACCCACCAATACACCAACACACTCACCCCCCCAATACCCCAACATACTCACCCCCCAATACACCAACACATTCACGCCCCCCAATACACCAACACACTCACCCCTCCAATACCCCAACACACTCATCCACAATTCACCAACACACTCACCCCCCAATACAGCAACACACTCATCCCCCCAATACACCAACACACACAACCCCCCCCAATTACCCCAACACCCCCCCCAATACACCAACACACACAACCCCCCCATACCCCAACACACTCAACCCCCAATGCACCAACACACTCACCCCCCAATATACCAACACACTCACGCCCCCAATACCCCAACACACTCACACCCTGAATACCCCAACACACACCCCCCAATACCCCAACACACTCCCTCCCCAATACACCAACACAATCACCCCCCCCAATAGACCAACACACTCACCGCCCCAATCCACCAACAGACTCACCCCCCCAATACACCAACAAACTCACCCCCCCAATACCCCAACACACTCACCCCCCAATACCCCAAAACACTCACCCCCCAATACCCCAATACCCTGACACCCAATACCCCAACGCACTCACCCCCCCAATACACTAACACACTCACCCCCCCAATACCCCAACACACTCACCCCGCCAATACCCCAACGCACTCACCCCCCCAAATACACTAACACACTCACCCCCGCAATACCCCAACACACGCACCCACCCAATACACCAACACACTCACCCCCAATACACCAACACACTCACCCCCAAAATACACCAACACAATCACCCCCCAATACACCAACACACTCACCCTCCAATACACCAACGCACTCACCCCCCAATACACCAACACACTCACCCCCCCAATACCCCAACACACTCACCCCCCCAATACCCCAACACACTCAGCCGCTAATACACCAACACACTCACCCCCCCAATACACCAACACACTCACCACCCCAATACCCCAACACACACACACCCCCAATACACCAACACACTCAGCCTCCCAATACACCAACACACTCACCCCCCAATACACCAACACACTCACCCCCCCAATACCCCAACACACTCACACCCCCAATACCCCAACACACACACACCCCCAATACCCCAACACACTCCCTCCCCCAATACACCAACACACTCACCCCCCCAATAGACCAACACACTCACCGCCCCAACACACCAACAGACCACCCCCCAATACACCAACAAACTCACCCCCCCAATACCCCAACACACTCAACCCCCAATACCCCAATACCCTGACACCCAATACCCCAACGCACTCACCCCCCCAATACACTAACACACTCACCACCCCAATACCCCAACACACTCACCCCGCCAATACCCCAACGCACTCACCCACCCAATACACCAACACACTCACCACCCAATACACCAACACACTCACCCCCAATACACCAACACACTCACCCCCAAAATACACCAACACACTCACCCCCCCAATACACCAACACACTCACCCCCCAATACACCAACACACTCACCCCCCAATACACCAACGCACTCACCCCCCAATACACCAACACACTCACCCCCCCCAATACTCCAACACACTCACCCCCCCAATACACCAACACACTCACCCCCCAATACACCAACGCACTCACCCCCCAATACACCAACACACTCACCACATCCCCAATACCCCAACACACTCAACCCCCCAATACCCCAACACACTCAGCCGCCAATGCACCAACACACTCACCCCCCCCAATACCCCAACACACACACACCCCCAATACACCAACACACTGACCCCCCAATACACCAACACACTCACCCCCCAATACACCAACACACTCACCCCCACAATACACCAACACACTCACCCCCCCAATGCACCAACACACACACCCTCCCAATACACCAACACACTCACACCCCCAATACATCAACGCACTCACCCCCCAAAACACCAAAGCACTCACCCCCCAATACACCAACACACACACCCCCACAATACACCAACGCACTCACCCCCCAATACACCAACGAACTCACCCCCCAATACACCAACACACTCACCCCCCCAATACACCAACGCACTCACCCCCCAATACCCCAACACACTCACCCCCCCTATACACCAACACACTCACCCCCCCCCAATACACCAACGCACTCACCCCCCAAAACACCAACGCACTCACCCCCCAAAACACCAACACACTCACCCCCACAATACACCAACACACTCACCCCTCCAATACACAAACACACTCACCCCCCCAATACACCAACACACTCACCCCCCCAATACACCAACACACTCACCCGCCCAATACCCCAAAACACTCACCCACGCTGTACACCAACACACTCGCCCCCACTATACCCCAACACACTCACCCCCCCAATACACCAACACACTCACCCCCCCTATACACCAATACACTCACCCCCCCAATACACCAACACACTCACCCCCCAATACCGCAACACGCTCACCCCCCCAATACCCCAACACTTGCCCCCCAATACCCCAACACACAGCCCCAATACACCAACACACTCACACCCCAAAACACCAACACACTCCTCCCCAATACACCAACACACTCACCCCCCAATATCCCAACACACTCCCCCCCAATACACCAACACACTCACTCCCCCCCAATACCCCAACACACCCACACCCCAATACACCAACACACCCACCCCCCCAATACACCAACACACTCACCCCCAATACCGCAACACGCTCACCCCCCCAATACCCCAACACTTGCCCCCCAATACCCCAACACACACAGCCTCAATACACCAACACACTCACTCCCCCCAATACTCCAACACACTCACCCCCCCAATACGCCAACACACTCACCCCCCAATACACCAACACACTCACCCCCCCAATACCCCAACACTCACGCCCCAATACCCCAATACCCCAACACTTGCCCCCCAATACCCCAACACACACACCCCTAATACACCAACACACTCACTCCCCCCAATACTCCAACACACTCACCCCCCCAATACGCCAACACACTCACCCCCCCAATACACCAACACACTCACCCCCAATACACCAACACAATCACCCCCCCAATACACCAACACACTCCCTCCCCCAATACACCAACACACTGACCCTCCCCAAAACACCAACACACTCCCCCCCAATACACCAACACACTCACCCTCCCCCAATACCCGAACACACTCACCCCCAATACACCAACACTCTCCCTCCCCAATACACCAACACACTCATCACCCCTATAGACCAACACACTCAACCCCCCAATAGACCAACACACTCAACCCC
The DNA here is from genome assembly GCF_047496885.1 of Scyliorhinus torazame. NCBI lineage: Eukaryota > Metazoa > Chordata > Chondrichthyes > Carcharhiniformes > Scyliorhinidae > Scyliorhinus > Scyliorhinus torazame. The sequence goes on along the minus strand of NC_092709.1, from coordinate 355,400,781 downwards.
CAATACACCAACACACTCACCCCCCCAATACACCAACACATTCCCTCCCCAATACACCAACACACTCACCCCCAATACACCAACACACTCACTCCCCCAATACACCAACACACTCACCCCCCCAATACACCAACACACTCGCCCCCCCAATAAACCAACACACTCACCCTCCCCCAATACACCAACACACTCAGCCCCCCAATACACCAACACACTCGCCCCCCCAATAATCCAACACACTCACCCTCCCCCAATACACCAACACACTCACCCCCCCAATACACCAACACACTCGCCCCAATACACCAACACACTCAACGCCCAATACACCAACACACTCACTCTCCCCAATACACCAACACACTCACCCCCCCCAATACACCAACACACTCACCCCCCCAATACACCAACACACTCAGCCCCAATTCACCAACACACTCACCCCCCAATACACCAACACACTCACCCCCCCAATACACCAACACACACAACCCCCCCCCACAATTACCCCAACACACTCACCCCCCCCAATACACCAACACACACAACCCCCCCATACCCCAACACACTCAACCCCAATACAGCAACACACTCACCCCGCAATACACCAACACACTCACCCCCCCCAATACCCCAACACACTCACCCTCCCAATACCCCAACACACTCCCTCCCCCAATACACCAACACACTCACTCCACCCAATAACCCAACACACTCGTCCCCACAATACTCCAACACACTCGTCCCCACAATACCCCAACACACTCGCCCCCCCAATACCCCAACACTCACCCCCCAATACCCCAACACTCACCCCCAATACAGCAACACACTCACCCTCCCCCAATACACCAACACACTCACCCCCCTAATACACCAACACACTCACCCCCCCCAATTAACCAACACACTCACCCCCCCAATACACCAACACACTCACCCTCCCCAATACACCAACACACTCACACCCCCAATACACCAACACACTCACCCCCCCAATACCCCAACGCAATCACCCCCCAATACCCCAACACACTCACCCCCCCTATACACCAACACACTCACCCCCCAATACCGCAACACGCTCACCCCCCCAATACCCCAACACTTGCCCCCCAATACCCCAACACACAGCCCCAATACACCAACACACTCACACCCCAAAACACCAACACACTCCTCCCCAATACACCAACACACTCACCCCCCAATATCCCAACACACTCCCCCCCAATACACCAACACACTCACTCCCCCCAATACCCCAACACACCCACCCCCCAATACACCAACACACCCACCCCCCCAATACACCAACACACTCACCCCCCAATACCGCAACACGCTTACCCCCCCAATACCCCAACACTTGCCCCCCAATACCCCAACACACACAGCCCCAATACACCAACACACTCACTCCCCCCAATACTCCAACACACTCACCCCCCCAATACGCCAACACACTCACCCCCCCAATACCCCAACACTCACGCCCCAATACCCCAATACCCCAACACTTGCCCCCCAATACCCCAACACACACACCCCTAATACACCAACACACTCACTCCCCCCAATACTCCAACACACTCACCCCCCCAATACGCCAACACACTCACCCCCCCAATACACCAACACACTCACCCCCCAATACACCAACACAATCACCCCCCCAATACACCAACACACTCCCTCCCCCAATACACCAACACACTGACCCTCCCCAAAACACCAACACACTCCCCCCCAATACACCAACACACTCACCCTCCCCCAATACCCGAACACACTCACCCCCAATACACCAACACTCTCCCTCCCCAATACACCAACACACTCATCACCCCTATAGACCACCACACTCAACCCCCCAATAGACCAACACACTCAACCCCCAATACACCAACACACTCACCCCCCCCAATACCACAACACATTCCCTCCCCAATACACCCACACACTCACCCCCAATACACCAACACACTCACTCCCCCAATACACCAACACACTCACCCCCCCCAATACACCAACACACTCGCCCCCCCAATAAACCAACACACTCACCCTCCCCCAATACACCAACACACTCAGCCCCCCAATACACCAACACACTCGCCCCCCCAATAATCCAACACACTCACCCTCCGCCAATACACCAACACACTCACCCCCCCAATACACCAACACACTCGCCCCAATACACCAACACACTCACCGCCCAATAAACCAACACACTCACTCTCCCCAATACACCAACACACTCACCCCCCCCAATACACCAACACACTCACCCCCCCAATACACCAACACACTCAGCCCCAATTCACCAACACACTCACCCCCCAATACACCAACACACTCACCCCCCCAATACACCAACACACACAACCGCCCCCCAATTACCCCAACACACTCACCCCCCCCCAATACACCAACACACACAACCCCCCCATACCCCAACACACTCAACCCCAATACAGCAACACACTCACCCCGCAATACACCAACACACTCACCCCCCCCAATACCCCAACACACTCACCCTCCCAATACCCCAACACACTCCCTCCCCCAATACACCAACACACTCACTCCACCCAATAACCCAACACACTCGTCCCCACAATACTCCAACACACTCGTCCCCACAATACCCCAACACACTCGCCCCCCCAATACCCCAACACTCACCCCCCAATACCCCAACACTCACCCCCAATACAGCAACACACTCACCCTCCCCCAATACACCAACACACTCAACCCCCTAATACACCAACACACTCACCCCCCCAATTAACCAACACACTCACCCCCCCAATACAACAACACACTCACCCTCCCCAATACACCAACACTCTCACACCCCCAATACACCAACACACTCACCCCCCCAATACCCCAACGCAATCACCCCCAAATACCCCAACACACTCACCCCCCCTATACACCAACACACTCACCCCCCCAATACACCAACACACTCACCCCCAATTCACCAACACACTCACCCACCAATACACCAACACACTCACCCCCCCAATACACCAACACACACAACCCCCCCAATTACTCCAACCCCCCCAATACACCAACACACACAACCCCCCCATACCCCAACACACTCACCCCCCAATACACCAACACACTCACCCCAATACACCAACACACTCACCGCCCAATAAACCAACACACTCACTCTCCCCAATACACCAACACACTCACCCCCCCCCAATACACCAACACACTCACCCCCCCAATACACCAACACACTCAGCCCCAATTCACCAACACACTCACCCCCCAATACACCAACACACTCACCCCCCCAATACACCAACACACACAACCCCCCCCCAATTACCCCAACACACTCACCCCCCCCAATACACCAACACGCACAACCCCCCCATACCCCAACACACTCAACCCCAATACAGCAACACACTCACCCCGCAATACACCAACACACTCACCCCCCCCCAATACCCCAACACACTCACCCTCCCAATACCCCAACACACTCCCTCCCCCAATACACCAACACACTCACTCCACCCAATAACCCAACACACTCGTCCCCACAATACTCCAACACACTCGTCCCCACAATACCCCAACACACTCGCCCCCCCAATACCCCAACACTCACCCCCCAGTACCCCAACACTCACCCCCAATACAGCAACACACTCACCCTCCCCCAATACACCAACACACTCAACCCCCTAATACACCAACACACTCACCCCCCCAATTAACCAACACACTCACCCCCCCAATACAACAACACACTCACCCTCCCCAATACACCAACACACTCACCCCCCCAATACCCCAACGCAATCACCCCCCAATACCCCAACACACTCACCCCCCCTATACACCAACACACTCACCCCCCCAATACACCAACACACTCACCCCCAATTCACCAACACACTCACCCACCAATACACCAACACACTCACCCCCCCAATACACCAACACACACAACCCCCCCAATTACTCCAACCCCCCCAATACACCAACACACACAACCCCCCCATACCCCAACACACTCACCCCCCAATACACCAACACACTCACCCCCCAATACACCAATACACTCACGCCCCCAATACCCCAATACACTCACCCCCCCAATACCCTAACACACTCACCCTCCCCCAATACACCAATACACTCACCCCCCCAATTCACCAAGACCCCCCCCCCCAATAAACCAACACACTCAGCCGCCAATACACCAACACACATAACCCCCCCAATACCCCAACACACTCACCCCCCAATACACCAACACATTCACGCCCCCCCAATACACCAACACACTCACCCCTCCAATACCCCAACACACTCATCCACAATTCACCAACACACTCACCCCCCAATACAGCAACACACTCACCCCCCCAATACACCAACACACACAACTCCCCCCCAATTACCCCAACACCCCCCAATACACAAACACACACAACCCCCCCATACCCCAACACACTCACCCCCCAATGCACCAACACACTCACCCCCCAATACACCAACACACTCACGCCCCCAATACCCCAACACACTCACACCCCGAATACCCCAACACACACCCCCCAATACCCCAACACACTCCCTCCCCAATACACCAACACACTCACCCCCCCAATAGACCAACACACTCACCGCCCCAATCCACCAACAGACTCACCCCCCCAATACACCAACAAACTCACCCCCCCAATACCCCAACACACTCACCCCCCAATACCCCAAAACACTCACCCCCCAATACCCCAATACCCTGACACCCAATACCCCAACGCACTCACCCCCCCAATACACTAACACACTCACTCCCCCAATACCCCAACACACTCACCCACCCAAAACACCAACACACTCACCACCCAATACACCAACACACTCACCCCCAATACACCAACACACTCACCCCCAAAATACACCAACACAATCACCCCCCCAATACACCAACACACTCACCCTCCAATACACCAACGCACTCACCCCCCAATACACCAACACACTCACCCCCCCAATACCCCAACACACTCACCCCCCCAATACCCCAACACACTCAGCCGCTAATACACCAACACACTCACCCCCCCAATACCCCAACTCACACACACCCCCAATACACCAACACCCTCACCCCCCCAATACACCAACACACTCACCCCCCCAATACCCCAACACACACACCCCCCCAATACACCAACACACTCAGCCTCCCAATACACCAACACACTCACCCCCCAATACACCAACACACTCACCCCCCCAATACCCCAACACACTCACACCCCCAATACCCCAACACACACACACCCCCAATACCCCAACACACTCCCTCCCCCAATACACCAACACACTCACCCCCCCAATAGACCAACACACTCACCGCCCCAATACACCAACAGACTCACCCCCCCAAAACACCATCAAACTCACCCCCCCAATACCCCAACGCACTCACCCCGCCAATACCCCAACGCACTCACCCACCCAATACACCAACACACTCACCACCCAATACACCAACACACTCACCCCCAATACACCAACACACTCACCCCCAAAATACACCAACACACTCACCCCCCAATACACCAACACACTCACCCCCCAATACACCAACACACTCACCCCCCAATACACCAACGCACTCACCCCCCAATACACCACCACACTCACCCCCCCCCAATACACCAACACACTCACCCCCCCAATACACCAACACACTCACCCCCCAATACAACAACGCACTCACCCCCCAATACACCAACACACTCACCCCCCCCCAATACCCCAACACACTCAGCCGCCAATACACCAACACACTCACCCCCCAATACACCAACACACTCACCCCCCAATACACCAACACACTCACCCCCACAATACACCAACACACTCACCCCCCCAATGCACCAACACACTCACCCCCCCAATACACCAACACACTCACACCCCCAATACACCAACGCACTCACCCCCCAAAACACCAAAGCACTCACCCCCCAATACACCAACACACTCACCCCCACAATACACCAACGCACTCACCCCCCAATACACCAACGAACTCACCCCCCAATACACCAACACACTCACCCCCCCAATACACCAACGCACTCACCCCCCAATACCCCAACACACTCACCCCCCCTATACACCAACACACTCACCCCCCCAATACACCAACGCACTCACCCCCCAAAACACCAACGCACTCACCCCCCAAAACACCAACACACTCACCCCCACAATACACCAACGCACTCACCCCCCAATACACCAACGAACTCACCCCCCCAATACACCAACACACTCACCCCCCCCAATACACCAACGCACTCACCCCCCAATTCCCCAACACACTCACCCCCCCCTATACACCAACACACTCACCCCCCCAATACACCAACACACTCACCCCCAATACACAAACACACTCACCCCCCCAATACACCAACACACTCACCCCCCCAATACACCAACACACTCATCCGCCCAATACCCCAAAACACTCACCCCCCCAATAACGCAACACACTCACCCCCCCAATACCCCAACACACACCCCCACTACACCAACGCACTCACCCCCCCTATACACCAATACACTCACCCCCCCAATACACCAACACACTCACCCCCCAATACCGCAACACGCTCACCCCCCCAATACCCCAACACTTGCCCCCCAATTCCCCAACACACACAGCCCCAATACACCAACACACTCACACCCCCCAATACTCCAACACACTCACCCCCCCCAATACGCCAACACACTCACCCCCCAATACACCAACACACTCACGCCCCAATACCCCAACACTTGCCCCCCAATACCCCAACACACACACCCCCAATACACCAACACACTCACTCCCCCCAATACTCCAACACACTCACCCCCCCAATACGCCAACACACTCACCCCCCCAATACACCAACACACTCACCCCCCAATACACCAACACAATCAGCCCCCCAATACACCAACACACTCCCTCCCCCAATACACCAACACACTTACCCTCCCCAATACACCAACACACTCCCCCCCAATACACCAACACACTCACCCTCCCCCAATACCCGAACACACTCACCCCCAATACACCAACACTCTCCCTCCCCAATACACCAACACACTCATCACCCCAATAGACCAACACACTCAACCCCCCAATAGACCAACACACTCAACCCCCCAATACACCAACACACTCACCCCCCCAATACCACAACACATTCCCTCCCCCAATACACCAACACACTCATCCCCAATACACCAACACACTCACTCCCCCAATACACCAACACACTCACTCCCCCCCAATACCCCAACACACTCGCCCCCCCAATACACCAACACACTCACCCCCCCAATACACCAACACACTCACCCCCCCAATACACCAACACACACAACTCCCCCCCAATTACCCCAACACCCCCCAATACACCAACACACACAACCCCCCCATACCCCAACACACTCACCCCCCCAATGCACCAACACACTCACCCCCCAATACACCAACACACTCACGCCCCCAATACCCCAACACACTCACACCCCGAATACCCCAACACACACCCCCCAATACCCCAACACATTCCCTCCCCAATACACCAACACACTCACCGCCCCAATCCACCAACAGACTCACCCCCCCAATACACCAACAAACTCACCCCCCCAATACCCCAACACACTCACCCCCCACTACCCCAAAACACTCACCCCCCAATACCCCAATACCCTGACACCCAATACCCCAACGCACTCACCCCCCCAATACACTAACACACTCACCCCCCCAATACCCCAACACACTCACCCCGCCAATACCCCAACGCACCCACCCCCCAATACACTAACACACTCACCCCCGCAATACCCCAACACACTCACCCACCCAATACACCAACACACTCACCACCCAATACACCAACACACTCACCCCCAATACACCAACACACTCACCCCCAAAATACACCAACACAATCACCCCCCAATACACCAACACACTCACCCTCCAATACACCAACGCACTCACCCCCCAATACACCAACACACTCACCCCCCCAATACCCCAACACACTCACCCCCCCAATACCCCAACACACTCAGCCGCTAATACACCAACACACTCACCCCCCCAATACCCCTACACACACACACCCCCAATACACCAACACCCTCACCCCCCCAATACACCAACACACTCACCCCCCGAATACCCCAACACACACACACCCCCAATACACCAACAGACTCAGCCTCCCAATACACCAACACACTCACCCCCCAATACACCAACACACTCACCCCCCCAATACCCCAACACACTCACACCCCCAATACCCCAACACACACACACCCCCAATACCCCAACACACTCACCCCCAATACCGAAACACACTCACTCCCCCAATACCCCAACACACTCTCCCCGCCCACAATACCCCAACAGACCCACTCCCCCCCAATACCCCAACACACTCACCCCCCCAATACACCAACACACTCAACCCCTAATACACCAACACACTCCCTCCCCCAATACACCAACACACTCACTCCCCAATACACCAACTCACTCACCTCCCCCAATACACCAACACACTCCCTCCCCCAATACACCAACACACTCACCCCCCCAATACACCAACACACTCACCCCCCCCAATACACCAACACACTCTCCCCCCAATACCCCAACACACTCACCCCCCCAATACACCAACACACTCACCCCCCCAATACACCAACGCACGCCCTCCCCCAATACACCAACACACTCACCCCCCCAAATACACCAACACACTCCCTCCCCAATACACCAACACACGCCCTCCCCAATACACCAACACACTCACCCCCCCAATACACCAACACACTCCCTCACCCAATACACCAACACACTCACTCCTCAAATACACCAACACACTCCCTCACCCAATACACCAACACACTCACCCCCCAATACACCAACACACTCACCCCCTCAATACACCAATACACACCCTCCCCCAATACACCAACACCCTCACCCCCCCAATACACCAACACACTCACCCCCAATACACCAACACACTCACTCCCCCAATACACCAACACACTCACTCCCCCCAATACCCCAACACACTCACCCCCCCAATACCCCCAATTTACGTTGCACACCAACATGTCTGGACAACTTGGCTGCGATCCTCAACATTTACTGATCGTGCCCTGGAGCGAGGAGAGACTCCCCGCAGTGTGAACGATACAATCCTGCCTGCAACCCTTCTCCAGCCCTTTGACAGCCAATCTGGAATTACAGTCTCAGCAACTCCTGTCTGCCCCATTGCCCTGCTCAGAACAGAGATGGGCTTTATCTTCTCCAAGATCTCAGCCTTGTTTTGTGAAAGAGCAGGGCGGAATAAATCACCCCCCCCCCCCCCCACACCCCCACCCCACCCTGTGAACCCCCGCTAGTGTGTTCTTACTGTATTCCTCGCGAGTTTCTCTGTCTCCCCCGTTCACAAACACAATGGTCCGGTGAGTGGTGAATCTTTTCCGCTTTCTGTCAGTGACCCTCTCCGTTTCCAGACTCGAAACTGAAACAGCCAAAGAAAATTGCGTTTGCGGAAATTACACAGCGAGAAATATCCCCCCACCCCCCCCCCCCCCCCCCCCAGCTTCGTGCAATTCAAACTGAATCCCCTAGGATAATTCCCAATGAATTATACCTTGCACCTTTCAGTCCAAACTAGGACCGATTGTATAAATCACACTGCACACTTTCTAATGATGTGTGTGTGTGTGGGGGGGGGGGGGGGGTGAATAGGGAGCATTTGGAGGGGGACATTGAACGCCCTCAACACTTGCATCATAGTCATTCTTCATTTTTGTATTTCTGTTACAAATCCCTGTGTAAATGTGTCGCCACCGTGAAAACAAAACAAACATCTGAAGTAAAAGGATTAAAATGTTTCTAAAATACATTTCCATGTTTAACAGGCTAGACAGCCATGATGTGGAGATGCTGGGGCGGGCACAGTAAGAGGTCTTACACCAGGTTAAAGTCCAACAGGTTTGTTTGAAATCACTAGCTTTCGGAGCGCTGCTCCAGGATTCACCTGAGGAAGGGGCAGTGCTTCGAAAGCTAGTGTTTCAAACAGACCTATTAGGTTCGACAGCATCATTGGAGCCAGTCGGAAAACAAGAGTCAAGGTTCATGGACCTTCCACCACAGCACCTGGATCGATTCAGCGATGTTGAGGGGAGCCACGTGGCATACTAGCGATCCCAGTGAGAAACAGCGCGGGTAGAATACAATAGCAGGGGTGCGGAGGGTCAGGATTCACACTTGGGAGGCTGACAAGCTACAATTACACACTGCACTCCCCACACACTCATCCCAGCTCCACTCCCCACACACTCATCCCAGCTCCACTCCCCACACACTCATCCCAACTCCACTCCCCACACACTCATCCCAACTCCACTCCCCACACACACTCATCCCAGCTCCACTCCGCACACACTCATCCCAGCTCCATAACCCACACACTCATCCCAGCTCCACTCCCCACACACTCATCCCAGCTCCACTCCCCACACACTCATCCCATCTCCAATCCCCACACACTCATCCCAGCTCCAATCCCCACACACTCATCCCAGCTCCACTCCCCACACACTCATCCCAGCTCCACTCCCCACACACTCATCCCAGCTCCACTCCCCACACACTCATCCCAGCTCCACTCCCCACACACTCATCCCAGCTCCACTCCGCACACACTCATCCCAGCTCCACTCCCCACACACTCATCCCAGCTCCACTCCCCACACACTCATCCCAGCTCCACTCCCCACACACTCATCCCAGCTCCAATCCCCACACACTCATCCCAGCTCCAGTCCCCACACACTCATCCCAGCTCCACTCCGCACACACTCATCCCAGCTCCACTCCCCACACACTCATCCCAGCTCCACTCCCCACACACTCATCCCAGCTCCACTCCGCACACACTCATCCCAGCTCCTCTCCCCACACACACTCATCCCAGCTCCACTCCCCACACACTCATCCCAGCTCCACTCCCCACACACTCATCCCAGCTCCACTCCCCACACACTCATCCCAGCTCCACTCCCCACACACTCATCCCAGCTCCACTCCCCACACACTCATCCCAGCTCCACTCCCCACACACTCATCCCAGCTCCACTCCCCACATACTCATCCCAGCTCCACTCCCCACACACTCATCCCAGCTCCACTCCCCACACACTCATCCCAGCTCCACTCCCCACACACTCATCCCAGCTCCACTCCCCACACACTCATCCCAGCTCCACTCCCCACACACTCATCCCAGCTCCACTCCCCACACGCTCATCCCAGCTCCACTCCCCACACACTCATCCCAGCTCCACTCCCCACACACTCACCCCAGCTCCACTCCCCACACACTCATCCCAGCTCCACTCCCCACACACTCATCCCAGCTCCACTCCCCACACACTCATCCCAGCTCCACTCCCCACACACTCATCCCAGCTCCACTCCCCACACACTCACCCCAGCTCCACTCCCCACACACTCATCCCAGCTCCACTCCCCACACACTCATCCCAGCTCCACTCCCCACACACTCATCCCAGCTCCATAACCCACACACTCATCCCAACTCCACTCCCCACACACTCATCCCAGCTCCACTCCCCACACACTCACCCCAGGTCCACTCCCCACACACTCATCCCAGCTCCACTCCCCACACACTCATCCCAGCTCCACTCCCCACACACTCATCCCAGCTCCACTCCCCACACACTCATCCCAGCTCCATAACCCACACACTCATCCCAACTCCACTCCCCACACACTCATCCCAGCTCCACTCCCCACACACTCACCCCAGGTCCACTCCCCACACACTCATCCCAGCTCCACTCCCCACACACTCATCCCAGCTCCACTCCCCACACACTCATCCCAGCTCCACTCCCCACACACTCATCCCAGCTCCACTCCCCACACACTCATCCCAGCTCCACTCCCCACACACTCATCCCAGCTCCACTCCCCACACACTCATCCCAGCTCCACTCCCCACACACTCATCCCAGCTCCACTCCCCACACACTCATCCCAGCTCCACTCCCCACACACTCATCCCAGCTCCACTCCCCACACACTCATCCCAGCTCCACTCCCCACACACTCATCCCAGCTCCATAACCCACACACACTCATCCCAGCTCCACTCCCCACACACTCATCCCAGCTCCACTCCCCACACACTCATCCCAGCTCCACTCCCCACACACTCATCCCAACTCCACTCCCCACACACTCATCCCAGCTCCACTACCCACACACTCATCCCAGCTCCACTACCCACACTCCCCATGCCAGCTCCACTCCCCATGCCAGCTCCACTCCCCATGCCAGCTCCACTCCCCATACCAGCACCACTCCCCACACACTCATCCCAGCTCCACTACCCACACTCCCCATGCTAGCTCGACGCCCCATTCCAGCTCCACTCCCCATGCCAGCTCAACTCCCCACACACACTCATCCCAGCTCCACTCCCCATGCCAGCTAGACTCCCCATGCCAGCTCCACTCCCCATGCCAGCTCCACTAGCCACACTCCCCATGCCAGCTCCACTCCTCATGCCAGCTCCACTCCCCATGCCAGCTCCACTTCCCATGCCAACCCCACTCCCCATGCCAGCTCCACTCCCCATGCCAGCTCCACTCCACATCCCAGCTCCACTACCCACACTCCCCATGCCAGCTCCACGTCCCATTCCAGCTCCACTCCCCATGCCAGCTCAACTCCCCACACACATTCATCCCAACTCCACTAACCACACTCCCCATGCCAGCTCCACTCCCCATGCCAGCTTCACTACCCACACTCCCCATGCCAGCTCTACTCCCCATGCCGGCTCCACTACCCACACTCCCCATGCCCACTCCACCCCCATGCCAGCTCCACTCCCCATCCCAGCTCCACTCCCCACACTCCCCATGCCAGCTCCACTCCCCATGCCAGCTCAACTCCTCATGCCAGCTCCACTCCCCATGCCAGCTCCACTCCTCATGCCAGCTCTACTCCGCATGCCAGCTCCACTCCACAAACTCTCCATGCCCACTCCACCCCATGCCAGCTCCACTCCCCACACTCCCCATGCCAGCTCTACTCCCCATGCCAGCTCCACTCCCCACACACCCCATGCCAGCTCCATTCCCCATGCCAGCTCCACTCCCCACACACCCCATGCCAGCTCCACTTCCCATGCCAACTCCACTCCCCATGCCAGCTCCACTCCCCATGGCAGCTCCACTCCCCATCCCAGCTCCACTCCCCATGCAAGCTCCACTCCACATCCCAGCTCCACTACCCACACCCCATGCCAGCTCCACTCCCCATGCCAGCTCCACTCCCCACACACATTCATCCCAACTCCACTACCCACACTCCCCATGCCAGCTCCACTCCACATCCCAGCTCCACTACCCACACTCCCCATGCCAGCTCCACTCCTAATGCCAGCTCCACACCCCATGCCAGCTCCAACCCCCATGCCAGCTCCACTCCCCACACACATTCATCCCAACTCCACTACCCACACTCCCCATGCCAGCTCCATTCCCCATGCCAGCTCCACTACCCACACTCCCCATGCCAGCTCTACTCCCCATGCCGGCTCCACTACCCACACTCCCCATGGCCACTCCACCCCCATGCCAGCTCCACTCCCCATGCCAGCTCCACTCCTCATGCCAGCTCCACTCCCCATGCCAGCTCCACTCCTCATGCCAGCTCCACTCCGCATGCCAGCTCCACTACACAAACTCCCCATGCCCACTCCACCCCCATGCCAGCTCCACTCCCCATGCCAGCTCCACTCCCCACACTCCCCATGCCAGTTGTACTCCCCATGCCAGCTCCACTCCCCACACACCCCATGCCAGCTCCATTACACATGCCAGCTCCACTCCCCATGCCAGCTCCACTACCCGCACTCCCCATGCCAGCTCTACTCCCCATGCCAGCTCCACTACCCACACTTTGCATGCCGGCTTCACTCCCCATGCCAGATCCACGGCCCATGCCAGCTCCACTCCCCATGCCAGCTCCACTCCCCACATTCCCCATGCCAGCTCCACTCCCCACACTCCCCATGCCAGCTCCACTCCCCATGCCAGCTCCACTCCCCATGCCAGCTCCACTCCCCACACACTCATCCCAGCTCCACTACCCACACACCCCATGCCAGCTCCACTCCCCATGCCAGCTCCACTCCCCAAACACACTCATCCCAGCACCACTACCCACACTCCCCATGCCAGCTCCACTCCCCATGCCAGCTCCAATGCCCACATACTCATCCCAGCTCCTCTACCCACACACCCATGCCAGCTCCAATCCCCACACACACTCATCCCAGCTCCACTTCCCACACTCCCCATGCCAGCTCCACTCCCCATGCCAGCTCCACTCCTCATCCCAGCTCCACTCCCCATGCCATCTCCACTCCCCATGCCAGCTCCACTCCTCATCCCAGCACCACTCCCGATGCCAGCTCCACTCCCCATGCCCGCTCCACCCCCATGCCAGCTCCACTCCCCATACACACTCATTCCAGCTACACTATCCACACTCCCCATGCCAGCTCTACTCCCCATGCCAGCACTACTCCCCATGCCAGCTCCACTCCCCATGCCAGCTCCACTACCAATACTCCCCATGCCAGCTCTACTCCCGATGCCAGCTCCACTACCCACACTCCCCATGCCGGCTCTACACCCCATGCCAGATCCACTCCCCATGCCAGCTCCACTCCCCATGCCAGCTCCACTACCCACACTCCCCATGCCGGCTCTACTCCCCATGCCAGATCCACTCCCCATGCCAGCTCCACTCCCCATGCCAGCTCCACTCCTTACGCCAGCTCCACTCCCCATCCCAGCTCCACTCCTTACATAGAACATAGAACATAGAACAATACAGCGCAGTACAGGCCCTTCGGCCCACGATGTTGCACCGAAACAAAAGCCATCTAACCTACACTATGCCATTATCATCCATATGTTTATCCAATAAACTTTTAAATGCCCTCAATGTTGGCGAGTTCACTACTGTAGCAGGTAGGGCATTCCACGGCCTCACTACTCTTTGCGTAAAGAACCTACCTCTGACCTCTGTCCTATATCTATTACCCCTCAGTTTAAAGTTATGTCCCCTCGTGCCAGCCATATCCATCCGCGGGAGAAGGCTCTCACTGTCCACCCTATCCAACCCCCTGATCATTTTGTATGCCTCTATTAAGTCTCCTCTTAACCTTCTTCTCTCCAACGAAAACAACCTCAAGTCCGTCAGCCTTTCCTCATAAGATTTTCCCTCCATACCAGGCAACATCCTGGTAAATCTCCTCTGCACCCGCTCCAAAGCCTCCACGTCCTTCCTATAATGCGGTGACCAGAACTGTACGCAATACTCCAAATGCGGCCGGACCAGAGTTCTGTACAGCTGCAACATGACCTCTCGACTCCGGAACTCAATCCCTCTACCAATAAAGGCCAACATTCCATAGGCCTTCTTCACAACCCTATCAACCTGGGTGGCAACTTTCAGGGATCTATGTACATGGACACCTAGATCCCTCTGCTCAGCCACACTTTCAAGAACTTTACCATTAGCCAAATATTTCGCATTCCTGTTATTCCTTCCAAAGTGAATCACCTCACACTTCTCTACATTAAATTCCATTTGCCACCTCTCAGCCCAGCTCTGCAGCTTATCTATATCCCTCTGTAACCTGCTACATCCTTCCACACTATCGACAACACCACCGACTTTAGTATCATCTGCAAATTTACTCACCCACCCTTCTGTGCCTTCCTCTAGGTCATTGATAAAAATGACAAACAGCAACGGCCCCAGAACAGATCCTTGTGGTACTCCACTTGTGACTGTACTCCATTCTGAACATTTCCCATCAACCACCACCCTCTGTCTTCTTTCAGCTAGCCAATTTCTGATCCACATCTCTAAATCACCCTCAATCCCCAGCCTCCGTATTTTTTGCAATAGCCTACCGTGGGGAACCTTATCAAACGCTTTGCTGAAATCCATATACACCACATCAACTGCTCTACCCTCGTCTACCTGTTCAGTCACCTTCTCAAAGAACTCAATAAGGTTTGTGAGGCATGACCTACCCTTCACAAAGCCATGCTGACTATCCCTGATCATATCATTCCTATCTAGATGATTATAAATCTTGTCCCTTATAATCCCCTCCAAGACTTTACCCACTACAGACGTGAGGCTCACCGGTCTATAGTTGCCGGGGTTGTCTCTGCTCCCCTTTTTGAACAAAGGGACCACATTTGCTGTCCTCCAGTCCTCTGGCACTATTCCTGTAGCCAATGATGACATAAAAATCAAAGCCAAAGGTCCAGCAATCTCTTCCCTGGCCTCCCAGAGAATCCTAGGATAAATCCCATCAGGTCCCGGGGACTTATCTATTTTCAGCCTGTCCAGAATTGCCAACACCTCTTCCCTACGTACCTCAATGCCATCTATTCTATTAGCCTGGGACTCAGCATTCTCCTCCACAACATTATCTTTTTCCTGAGTGAATACTGACGAAAAATATTCATTTAGTATCTCGCCTATCTCTTCAGACTCCACACACAATTTCCCATCCCTGTCCTTGACTGGTCCTACTCTTTCCCTAGTCATTCGCTTATTCCTGACATACCTATAGAAAGCTTTTGGGTTTTCCTTGATCCTTCCTGCCAAATACTTCTCATGTCCCCTCCTTGCTCGTCTTAGCTCTCTCTTTAGATCCCTCCTCGCTACCTTGTAACTATCCATCGCCCCAACCGAAACTTCACACTTCATCTTCACATAGGCCTCCTTCTTCCTCTTAACAAGAGATTCCACTTCCCTGGTAAACCACGGTTCCCTCGCTCGACGCCTTCCTCCCTGTCTGACCGGTACATACTTATCAAGAACACGCAGTAGCTGATCCTTGAACAAGCCCCACTTATCCAGTGTGCCCAACACTTGCAGCCTACTTCTCCACCTTATCCCCCCCAAGTCACGTCTAATGGCATCATAATTGCCCTTCCCCCAGCTATAACTCTTGCCCTGCGGTGTATACTTATCCCTTTCCATCATTAACGTAAACGTCACCGAATTGTGGTCACTGTCCCCAAAGTGCTCTCCTACCTCCAAATCCAACACCTGGCCTGGTTCATTACCCAAAACCAAATCCAACGTGGCCTCGCCTCTTGTTGGCCTGTCAACATATTGTTTCAGGAAACCCTCCTGCACACACTGTACAAAAAACGACCCATCTATTGTACTCGAACTATATCTTTTCCATTCAATATTTGGAAAGTTAAAGTCTCCCATAATAACTACCCTGTTACTTTCGCTCATATCCAGAATCATCTTCGCCATCCTTTCCTCTACATCCCTAGAACTATTAGGAGGCCTATAAAAAACTCCCAACAGGGTGACCTCTCCTTTCCTGTTTCTAACTTCAGCCAATACTACCTCGGAAGAAGAGTCCCCATCTAGCATCCTCTCCGCCACCGTAATACTGCTCTTGACTAGCAGCGCCACACCTCCCCCTCTTTTGCCTCCTTCTCTGAGCTTACTAAAACACCTAAACCCCGGAACCTGCAACATCCATTCCTGTCCCTGCTCTATCCATGTCTCCGAAATGGCCACAACATCGAAGTCCCAGGTACCAACCCACGCTGCCAGTTCCCCTACCTTGTTTCGTATACTCCTGGCATTGAAGTAGACACACTTCAAACCACCTACCTGAACGCTGGCCCCCTCCTGCGACGTCAAATCTGTGCTCCTGACCTCTATACTCTCATTCTCCCTTACCCTAAAACTACAATCCAGGTTCCCATGCCCCTGCTGCATTAGTTTAAACCCCCCCAAAGAGCACTAACAAATCTCCCCCCCAGGATATTTGTGCCCCTCAGGTTCAGATGTAGACCATCCTGTCTGTAGAGGTCCCACCTTCCCCAGAAAGAGCCCCAGTTATCCAAAAATCTGAAACCCTCCCGCCTGCACCATCCCTGTAGCCACGTGTTTAAATGCTCTCTCTCCCTATTCCTCATCTCACTATCACGTGGCACGGGCAACAACCCAGAGATAACAACTCTGTTTGTTCTAGTTCTGAGCTTCCATCCTAGCTCCCTGAAAGCCTGCCTGACATCCTTGTCCCCTTTCCTACCTATGTCGTTAGTGCCAATGTGGACCACGACTTGGGGCTGCTCCCCCTCCCCGCTAAGGACCCGGAAAACACAATCCGAGACATCACGTACCCTTGCACCTGGGAGGCAACATACCAAACGTGAGTCTCTCACGCTCCCACAAAATCTCCTATCTGTGCCCCTGACTATAGAGTCCCCAATTACTAATGCTCTGCTCCTCTCCCCCCTTCCCTTCTGAGCAACAGGGACAGACTCCGTGCCAGAGGCCCGTACCCCATGGCTTACCCCTGGTAAGTCCCCCCCCCCACAAGTATCCAAAGCGGTATACTTGTTTCTCAGGGGAACGACCGCAGGGGATCCCTGCACTGACTGTTTTTTCCCAGTCCCTCTTACAGTTACCCACCTATCTCCAATCTTTGGTGTAACTAATTCCCTGAAGCTGCTATCTATGACCCCTTCTGCCTCCCGAATGATCCGAAGTTCTTCCAACTCCAGCTCCAGTTCCCTAACTCGGTCTTGGAGGAGCTGGAGATGGCAGCACTTCCTGCAGGTAAAATCAGCAGGGACACTAACTGCATCCCTCACCTCAAACATCCTGCAGGAGGAACATTGCACTCCCTTCCCTGCCATTCCTCTAACTTTCTACCAAGATCTGGCTAACAACTAAATTAAATTTTTATAAAAAATAATAATATAATAAAAATATGGTACTTACCTCAGACCAATGGGTTTTATTATTAGGTTAGAGGAGGAGGGCGGGTGGGAGACACTACACGTGTAGTGTCTCGGGTTTCCTCTCCACCAGAATTTATTGGTGAGGGTCTTCCCAGACGTCCGCGGGTCGACTTCCTGATCCCGCCTAAAAAACTAATTTAAAGAAAAGAGAAAAAGTCTCAGCTCCTGCTGAAACTGACTCACCACTCACCAGCTGCTCTCACGCCGCCGAAATCGACTGGCCTGCCCCTGCAAAGAGAAGTGCTTTTAAAGGTTGACTTACCCCCCAGCAACCTCCTTCCGCAATGCTCCCGCTGAAACTGACTCACCAGCTGCTCTCACGCCGCCGAAATCGACTGGCCTGCCCCTGCAAAGAGAAGTGCTTTTAAAGGTTGACTTACCTCCCAGCACCCTCCTTCCGCAATGCTCCCGCTGAAACTGACTAACCAGCTGCTCTCACGCCACCGAAATCGACCCCTTATGCCAGCACTACTCCCCATGGCCGCTCCACTCCACATTCCAGCTCCACTCCCCATGGCAGCTCCACTCCCCAACCCAGCTCCACTCCTTACGCCAGCTCCACTCCCCATCCCAGCTCCACTCCTTATGCCAGCTCCACTCCCCATGCCAGCTCCACTCCCCATGCCAGCTCCACTACCCACACTCCCCATGCCAGCTCCACTCCCCATGCCAGCTGCACTCCCCATGCAAGCTCCACTCCCCATGCCAGCTCCACTCCCCACACACTCATCCCAGCTCCACTACCCACACACCCCATGCCAGCTCCACTACCCACACTCCCCATGCCAGCTCAACTCCCCATGCCAGCTCGACTCCCCACACACTCATCCCAGCTCCACTACCCACACTCCCCATGCCAGCTCCACTCCCCATGCCAGCTCCACTCCCCATGCCAGCTCCACTCCCCATGCCAGCTCCAATCCCCATGCCAGCTCCACTCCCCATGCCAGCTCCACTCCCCACACACTCATCCCAGCTCCACTCCCCACATACTCATCCCAGCTCCACTCCCCACACACTCATCCCAGCTCCACTCCCCACATACTCATCCCAGCTCCACTCCCCACATACTCATCCCAGCTCCACTCCCCACACACTCATCCCAGCTCCACTCCCCACACACTCATCCCAGCTCCACTCCCCACACACTCATCCCAGCTCCACTCCGCACACACTCATCCCAGCTCCACTCCCCACACACTCATCCCAGCTCCACTCCCCACACACTCATCCCAGCTCCACTCCGCACACACTCATCCCAGCTCCTCTCCCCACACACACTCATCCCAGCTCCACTCCCCACACACTCATCCCAGCTCCACTCCCCACACACTCATCCCAGCTCCACTCCCCACACACTCATCCCAGCTCCACTCCCCACACACTCATCCCAGCTCCACTCCGCACACACTCATCCCAGCTCCATAACCCACACACTCATCCCAGCTCCACTCCCCACACACTCATCCCAGCTCCACTCCCCACATACTCATCCCAGCTCCACTCCCCACACACTCATCCCAGCTCCACTCCCCACACACTCATCCCAGCTCGACTCCCCACACACTCATCCCAGCTCCACTCCCCACACACTCATCCCAGCTCCACTCCCCACACACTCATCCCAGCTCCACTCCCCACACGCTCATCCCAGCTCCACTCCCCACACACTCATCCCAGCTCCACTCCCCACACACTCATCCCAGCTCCACTCCCCACACACTCATCCCAGCTCCACTCCGCACACACTCATCCCAGCTCCACTCCCCACACACTCATCCCAGCTCCACTCCCCACACACTCATCCCAGCTCCACTCCCCACACACTCATCCCAACTCCACTCCCCACACACTCATCCCAACTCCACTCCCCACACACACTCATCCCAGCTCCACTCCGCACACACTCATCCCAGCTCCATAACCCACACACTCATCCCAGCTCCACTCCCCACACACTCATCCCAGCTCCACTCCCCACACACTCATCCCATCTCCAATCCGCACACACTCATCCCAGCTCCAATCCCCACACACTCATCCCAGCTCCACTCCCCACACACTCATCCCAGCTCCACTCCCCACACACTCATCCCAGCTCCACTCCCCACACACTCATCCCAGCTCCACTCCCCACACACTCATCCCAGCTCCACTCCGCACACACTCATCCCAGCTCCACTCCCCACACACTCATCCCAGCTCCACTCCCCACACACTCATCCCAGCTCCACTCCCCACACACTCATCCCAGCTCCAATCCCCACACACTCATCCCAGCTCCAGTCCCCACACACTCATCCCAGCTCCACTCCGCACACACTCATCCCAGCTCCACTCCCCACACACTCATCCCAGCTCCACTCCCCACACACTCATCCCAGCTCCACTCCGCACACACTCATCCCAGCTCCTCTCCCCACACACACTCATCCCAGCTCCACTCCCCACACACTCATCCCAGCTCCACTCCCCACACACTCATCCCAGCTCCACTCCCCACACACTCATCCCAGCTCCACTCCCCACACACTCATCCCAGCTCCACTCCCCACACACTCATCCCAGCTCCACTCCCCACACACTCATCCCAGCTCCACTCCCCACATACTCATCCCAGCTCCACTCCCCACACACTCATCCCAGCTCCACTCCCCACACACTCATCCCAGCTCCACTCCCCACACACTCATCCCAGCTCCACTCCCCACACACTCATCCCAGCTCCACTCCCCACACACTCATCCCAGCTCCACTCCCCACACGCTCATCCCAGCTCCACTCCCCACACACTCATCCCAGCTCCACTCCCCACACACTCATCACAGCTCCACTCCCCACACACTCATCCCAGCTCCACTCCCCACACACTCATCCCAGCTCCACTCCCCACACACTCATCCCAGCTCCACTCCGCACACACTCATCCCAGCTCCACTCCCCACACACTCATCCCAACTCCACTCCCCACACACTCATCCCAACTCCACTCCCCACACACACTCATCCCAGCTCCACTCCGCACACACTCATCCCAGCTCCATAACCCACACACTCATCCCAGCTCCACTCCCCACACACTCATCCCAGCTCCACTCCCCACACACTCATCCCAGCTCCACTCCCCACACACTCATCCCAGCTCCACTCCCCACACACTCATCCCAGCTCCACTCCGCACACACTCATCCCAGCTCCACTCCCCACACACTCATCCCAGCTCCACTCCCCACACACTCATCCCAGCTCCACTCCCCACACACTCATCCCAGCTCCACTCCCCACACACTCATCCCAGCTCCACTCCCCACACACTCATCCCAACTCCACTCCCCACACACTCATCCCAACTCCACTCCCCACACACACTCATCCCAGCTCCACTCCGCACACACTCATCCCAGCTCCATAACCCACACACTCATCCCAGCTCCACTCCCCACACACTCATCCCAGCTCCACTCCCCACACACTCATCCCAGCTCCACTCCCCACACACTCATCCCAGCTCCAATTCCCACACACTCATCCCAGCTCCAGTCCCCACACACTCATCCCAGCTCCACTCCCCACACACTCATCCCAGCTCCAGTCCCCACACACTCATCCCAGCTCCACACCCCACACACTCATCCCAGCTCCATAACCCACACACTCATCCCAGCTCCACTACCCACACTCCCCATGCCAGGCTACCCCCCATGCCAGCTCCACTCCCCATTCCAGCTCCACTCCCCATGCCAGCTCCACTCCCCATGCCAGCTCCACTCCCCACACACTCATCCCAGCTCCAGTCCCCACATACTCATCCCAGCTCCACTACCCACACTCCCCATGCCAGCTCCACTCCCCATGCCAGCTCCACTCCCCATGCCAGCTCCACTCCCCACACACTCATCCCAGCTCCACTACCCACACTCCCCATGCCAGCTCCACTCCCCATACCAGCACCACTCCCCACACACTCATCCCAGCTCCACTACCCACACTCCCCATGCCAGCTCCACGCCCCATTCCAGCTCCACTCCCCATGCCAGCTCAACTCCCCACACACACTCATCCCAGCTCCACTCCCCATGCCAGCTCGACTCCCCATGCCAGCTCCACTCCCCATGCCAGCTCCACTAGCCACACTCCCCATGCCAGCTCCACTCCTCATGCCAGCTCCACTCCCCGTGCCAGCTCCACTTCCCATGCCAACTCCACTCCCCATGCCAGCTCCACTCCCCATGGCAGCTCCACTCCTCATCCCAGCTCCACTCCCCATGCCAGCTCCACTCCACATCCCCGCTCCACTACCCACACTCCCCATGCCAGCTCCACGCCCCATTCCAGCTCCACTCCCCATGCCAGCTCAACTCCCCACACACACTCATCCCAGCTCCACTCCACATCCCAGCTCCACTACCCACACCCCATGCCAGCTCCACTCCCCATGCCAGCTCCACTCCCCACACACATTCATCCCAACTCCACTAACCACACTCCCCATGCCAGCTCCACTCCCCATGCCAGCTCCACTACCCACACTCCCCATGCCAGCTCTACTCCCCATGCCGGCTCCACTACCCACACTCCCCATGCCCACTCCACCCCCATGCCAGCTCCACTCCCCATCCCAGCTCCACTCCCCACACTCCCCATGCCAGCTCTACTCCCCATGCCAGCTCCACTCCCCACACATCCCATGCCAGCTCCATTCCCCATGCCAGCTCCACTCCCCACACACCCCATGCCAGCTCCACTTCCCATTCCAACTCCACTCCCCATGCCAGCTCCACTCCCCATGGCAGCTCCACTCCCACCCCAGCTCCACTCCCCATGCCAGCTCCACTCCCCATGCCAGCTCCACTCCCCACACACATTCATCCCAACTCCACTACCCACACTCCCCATGCCAGCTCCACTCCACATCCCAGCTCCACTACCCACACTCCCCATGCCAGCTCCACTCCTCATGCCAGCTCCACACCCCATGCCAGCTCCAAACCCCATGCCAGCTCCACTCCCCACACACATTCATCCCAACTCCACTACCCACACTCCCCATGCCAGCTCCATTCCCCATGCCAGCTCCACTACCCACACTCCCCATGCCAGCTCTACTCCCCATGCCGGCTCCACTACCCACACTCCCCATGCCCACTCCACCCCCATGCCAGCTCCACTCCCCATCCGAGCTCCACTCCCCACACTCCCCATGCCAGCTCCACTCCCCATGCCAGCTCCACTCCTCATGCCAGCTCCACACCCCATGCCAGCTCCACTCCTCATGCCAGCTCTACTCCGCATGCCAGCTCCACTACACAAACTCCCCATGCCAACTCCACCCCCATGCCAGCTCCACTCCCCATGCCAGCTCCACTCCCCACACTCCCCATGCCAGTTTTACTCCCCATGCCAGCTCCACTCCCCACACGCCCCATGCCAGCTCCATTCCACATGCCAGCTCCACTCCCCATGCCAGCTCCACTACCCACACTCCCCATGCAAGCTCTACTCCCCATGCCAGCTCCACTACCCACACTCCGCATGCCGGCTTCACTCCCCATGCCAGATCCACGCCCCATGCCAGCTCCACTTCCCATGCCAGCTCCACTCCCCACATTCCCCATGCCAGCTCCACTCCCCACACTCCCCATGCCAGCTCCACTCCCCATGCCAGCTCCACTCCCCATGCCAGCTCCACTCCCCACACACTCATCCCAGCTCCACTACCCACACACCCCATGCCAGCTCCACTCCCCATGCCAGATCCACTCCCCAAACACACTCATCCCAGCTCCACTACCCACACTCCCCATGCCAGCTCCACTCCCCATGCCAGCTCCAATGCCCACATACTCATCCCAGCTCCTCTACCAACACACCCATGCCAGCTCCAATCCCCACACACACTCATCCCAGCTCCACTTCCCACACTCCCCATGCCAGCTCCACTCCCCATGCCAGCTCCACTCCTCATCCCAGCTCCACTCCCCATGCCAACTCCACTCCCCATGCCAGCTCCACTCCTCATCCCAGCACCACTCCCGATGCCAGCTCCACTCCCCATGCCCGCTCCACCCCATGGCAGCTCCACTCCCCATGCCAGCTCCACTCCCCACACTCACTCATGCCAGCTCCACTACCCACACTCCCCATGCCAGCTCCACTCCCCACACACACTCATGCCAGCTCCACTACCCACACTCCCCATGCCAGCACTACTCCCCATGCCAGCTCCACTCCTCATGCCAGCTCCACTTCCCATGCCGGCTCCACTTCCCATGCCAGCTCCAGTCCCCATGCCAGCTCCACTCCTCACACTCCCCATGCCAGCTCCACTACCAACACTCCCCATGCCAGCTCTACTCCCCATGCCATCTCCACTACCCACACTCCCCATGCCGGCTCCACTCCCCATGCCAGCTCCACTCCCCATGCCAGCTCCACTCCTCACACTCCCCATGCCAGCTCCACTCCCCATGCCAGCTACACTCCCCATGCCAGATCCACTACCCACACACACTCAGCACAGCTCCACTACCCACACTCCCCATGCCGGCTCCACTCCCCATGCCAGCTCCACTCCCCATGCCAGCTCCACTCCTCACACTCCCCATGCCAGCTCCACTCCCCATGCCAGCTCCACTCCCCATGCCGGCTCCACTCCCCATGCCAGCTCCACTCCCCATGCCAGCTCCACTCCTCACACTCCCCATGCCAGCTCCACTCCCCATGCCAGCTCCACTCCCCATGCCAGCTCCACTCCCCATGCCAGCTCCACTCGCCATGCCAGCTCCACTACCCACACTCTCCATGCCAGCTCCACTCCCCATGCCAGCTCCACCCCATGCCAGCTCCACCCCCCACACACACTCATCCCAACTACACTACCCACACTCCCCAAGCCAACTCCACTCCCCATGCCAGCTACTCTACCCACACTCACCATGCCAGCTCTACTCCCCATGCCAGCTCCACTCCCCATGCCAGCTCCACTCCCCATACACACTCATTCCAGCTCCACTACCCACACTCCCCATGCCAGCTCTACTCCCCATGCCAGCACTACTCCCCATGCCAGCTCCACTCCCCATGCCAGCTCCACTACCAATACTCCCCATGCCAGCTCTACTCCCGATGCCAGCTCCACTACCCACACTCCCCATGCCGGCTCTACACCCCATGCCAGATTCACTCCCCATGCCCGCTCCACTCCCCATGCCAGCTCCACTACCCACACTCCCCATGCCGGCTCTACTCCCCATGCCAGATCCACTCCCCAGGCCAGCTCCACTCCCCATGCCAGCACTACTCCCCATGGCCGCTCCACTCCTCATTTCAGCTCCACTCCCCATGGCAGCTCCACTCCCCAACCCAGCTCCACTCCTTACGTCAGCTCCACTCCCAATCCCAGCTCCACTCCTTATGCCAGCTCCACTCCCCATGCCAGCTCCACTCCCCATGCCAGCTCCACTACCCACACTCCCCATGCCAGCTCCACTCCCCATGCCAGCTCCACTCCCCATGCCAGCTCCACTACCCACACTCCCCATGCCAGCTCCACTCCCCATGCAAGCTCCACTCCCCATGCCAGCTCCACTCCCCACACACTCATCCCAGCTCCACTACCCACACACCCAATGCCAGCTCCACTACCCACACTCCCCATGCCAGCTCCACTCCCCATGCCAGCTCGACTCCCCACACACTCATCCCAGCTCCACTACCCACACTCCCCATGCCAGCTCCACTCCCCATGCCAGCGCCACTCCCCATGCCAGCTCCACTCCCCACACACACTCATCCCAGCTCCACTCCCCATGCCACCATCACTCCCCATGCCAGCTGCACTCCCCATGCCAGCTCCACTCCCCACACACACTCATCCCAGCTCCACTACCCACACTCCCCATGCCAGTTCGACTCCCCATTCCAGCTCCACTCCCCATGCCAGCTCCACTAGCCACACTCCCCATGCCAGCTCCACTCCTCATCCCAGCTCCACCCACCATGGCAGCTCCACTCCCCATCCCAGCTCCACTCCCCATGCCAGCTCCACTCCACATCCCAGCGCCACTACCCACACTCCCCATGCCAGCTCCACTCCTCATGCCAGCTCCACTCCCCATGCCAGCTCCACTCCCCATGCCAGCTCCACTCCCCATGCCAGCACCACCCCCCATGCCAGCTCCTCTCCCCAAACACACTCATCCCAGCTCCACTACCCACACTCCCCATGCCAGCTCCACACCCCATGCCAGCTCCACTCCCCATGCCAGCTCCACTCCCCACACACTCATCCCAGCTCCACTACCCACACTCCCCATGCCAGCTCCACTCCCCATGCCAGCTCCACTCCCCATGCCAGCTCCACTCCCCACACACACTCATCCCAGCTCCACTCCCCATGCCACCTTCACTCCCCATGCCAGCTCCACTCCCCACACACACTCATCCCAGCTCCACTACCCACACTCCCCATGCCAGCTCCACTCCCCATGCCAGCTCCACTCCCCATGCCAGCTCCACTCCCCACACACACTCATCCCAGCTCCACTCCCCATGCCAGCTCCACTCCCCATGCCAGCTCCACTCCCCACACACACTCATCCCAGCTCCACTACCCACACTCCCCATGCCAGCTCCACTCCCTGGCCAGCTCCACTCCCCACACACACTCATCCCAGCTCCACCACCCACACTCCCCATGCCAGCTCCACTCCCCATGCCAGCTCCACTCCCCACACACACTCATCCCAGCTCCACTACCCACACTCCCCATGCCAGCTCCACTCCCCATGCCAGCTCCACTCCCCACACACACTCATCCCAGCTCCACTACCCACACTCCCCATGCCAGCTCGACTCCCCATGCCAGCTCCACTCCCCATGGCCGCTCCACTCCTCATTTCAGCTCCACTCCCCATGGCAGCTCCACTCCTTAAGCCAGCTCCTCTCCCCATCCCAGCTCCACTCCTTATGCCAGCTCCACTCCCCATGCCAGCTCCACTCCCCATGCCAGCTCCACTCCCCATGCCAGCTCCACTCCCCATGCCAGCTCCACTCCCCACACACTCATCCCAGCTCCACTACCCACACTCCCCATGCCAGCTCCACTCCCCATGCCAGCTCCACTCCCCATGCCAGCTCCACTCCCCACACACACTCATCACAGCTCCACTCCCCATGCCACCTTCACTCCCCACACACACTCATCCCAGCTCCACTACCCACACTCCCCATGCCAGCTCCACTCCCCATGCCAGCTCCACTCCCCACACACACTCATCCCAGCTCTACTACCCACACTTCCCATGCCAGCTCCACTCCTCATGCCAGCTCCACTCCCCATGCCAGCTCCACTTCCCATGCCAGCTCCACTCCTCATGCCAGCTCCACTCCCCATGCCAGCTCCACTCCTCATGCCAGCTCCACTCCCCATGGCAGCTCCACTCCTCATCCCAGCTCCACTCCCCATGCCAGCTCCACTCCTCATGCCAGCTCCACTCCCCATGCCAGCTCCACTCCCCATGCCAGCTCCACTCCCCACACACATCCATCCCAACTCCACTACCCACACTCCCCATGCCAGCACCACTCCCCATGCCAGCTCCACTACCCACACTCCCCATGCCAGCTCTACTCCCCATGCCGGCTCCACTACCCACACTCCCCATGCCCAGTCCACCCCCATGCCAGCTCCACTCCGCATCCCAGCTCCACTCCCCACACTCCCCATGCCAGCTCCACTCCCCATGCCAGCTCCATTCCTCATGCCAGCTCCACTCCCCATGCCATTTCAACTCCTCATGCCAGCTCTACTCCCCATGCCAGCTCCACTACACAAACTCCCCATGCCCACTCCACCCCCATGGCAGCTCCTCTCCCCATGCCAGCTCCACTCCCCACACTCCCCATGCCAGCTCCACTCCTCATGCCAGCTCCACTCCCCATGCCATCTCCACTACCCACACTCCCCATGCCGGCTCCACTCCCCATGCCAGCTCCACTCCCCATGCCAGCTCCACTCCTCACACTCCCCATGCCAGCTCCACTCCCCATGCCAGCTCCACTCCCCATGCCAGCTCCACTCCCCACACACACTCATTCCAGCTCCACTACCCACACTCCCCATGCCAGCTCTACTCCCATGCCAGCACTACTCCCCATGCCAGCTCCACTCCCCATGCCAGCTCCACTACCAATACTCCCCATGCCAGCTCTACTCCCGATGCCAGCTCCACTACCCACACTCCCCATGCCGGCTCTACATTCCATGCCAGATTCACTCCCCATGCCAGATCCACTCCCCATGCCAGCTCCACTCCCCATGCCAGCACTACTCCCCATGGCCGCTCCACTCCTCATTCCAGCTCCACTCCCCATGGCAGCTCCACTCCCCAACCCAGCTCCACTCCTTACGCCAGCTCCACTCCCCATCCCAGCTCCTCTCCTTATGCCAGCTCCACTCCCCATGCCAGCTCCACTCCCCATGCCAGCTCCACTACCCACACTCCCCATGCCAGCTCCACTCCCCATGCCAGCTTCACTCCCCATGCAAGCTCCACTCCCCATGCCAGCTCCACTCCCCACACACTCATCCCAGCTCCTCTACCCACACACCCCATGCCAGCTCCACTACCCACACTCCCCGTGCCAGCTCCACTCCCCATGCCAGCTCGACTCCCCACACACTCATCCCAGCTCCACTACCCACACTCCCCATGCCAGCTCCACTCCCCATGCCAGCTCCACTCCCCATGCCAGCTCCACTCCCCACACACACTCATCCCAGCTCCACTCCCCATGCCACCTTCACTCCCCATGCCAGCTCCATTCCCCATGCCAGCTCCACTCCCCACACACACTCATCCCAGCTCCACTGCCCACACTCCCCATGCCAGTTCGACTCCCCATTCCAGCTCCACTCCCCATGCCAGGTCCACTAGCCACACTCCCCATGCCAGCTCCACTCCCCATCGCAGCTCCACTCCCCATGCCAGCTCCACTCCACATCCCAGCTCCACTACCCACACTCCCCATGCCAGCTCCACTCCCCATGCCAGCTCCACTCCCCACACACATTCATCCCAGCTCCACTACCCACACTCCCCATGCCAGCATCACTCCCCATGCCAGCACCACTGACCATGCCAGCTCCACTCCCCATGCCAGCTCCACTCCCCAAACACACTCATCCCAGCTCCACTACCCACACTCCCCATGCCAGCATCACTCCCCATGCCAGCTCCAATCCCCACATACTCATCCCAGCTCCACTACCCACACTCCCCATGCCAGCATCACTCCCCATGCCAGCACCACTGACCATGCCAGCTCCACTCCCCATGCCAGCTCCAATCCCCACACACACTCATCCCAGCTCCACTTCCCACACTCCCCATGCCAGCACCACTCCCCATGGCAGCTCCACTCCTTATGCCAGCTCCACTCCCCATGCCAGCTCCACTACCCACACTCCCCATGCCAGCTCCACTCCTCATTTCAGCTCCACTCCTTATGCCAGCTCCACTCCCCATGCCAGCTCCACTACCCACACTCCCCATGCCAGCTCCACTCCTTATGCCAGCTCCACTCCCCATGCCAGCTCCACTCCCCACATACTCATCCCAGCTCCTCTACCCACACACCCCATGCCAGCTCCAATCCCCACACACACTCATCACAGCTCCACTTCCCACACTCCCATGCCAGCTCCACTCCCCATGCCAGCTCCACTCCCCATGCCAGCTCCACTCCCGACACACACTCATCCCAGCTCCACTTCCCACACTCCCATGCCAGCTCCACTCCCCATGCCAGCTCCACTCCCGACACACACTCATCCCAGCTCCACTACCCACACTCCCCATGCCAGCTCGACTCCCCATGCCAGCTCCACTCCCCATGGCAGCTCCACTCCTTACGCCAGCTCCTCTCCCCATCCCAGCTCCACTCCTTATGCCAGCTCCACTCCCCATGCCAGCTCCACTCCCCATGCCAGCTCCACTCCCCATGCCAGCTCCACTCCCCATGCCAGCTCCACTCCCCACACACTCATCCCAGCTCCACTACCCACACTCCCCATGCCAGCTCCACTCCCCATGCCAGCTCCACTCCCCATGCCAGCTCCACTCCCCACACACACTCATCCCAGCTCCACTCCCCATGCCACCTTCACTCCCCACACACACTCATCCCAGCTCCACTACCCACACTCCCCATGCCAGCTCCACTCCCCATGCCAGCTCCACTCCCGACACACACTCATCCCAGCTCCACTACCCACACTCCCCATGCCGGCTCTACACCCCATGCCAGATTCACTCCCCATGCCAGCTCCACTCCCCATGCCAGCTCCACTACCCACACTCCCCATGCCGGCTCTACTCCCCATGCCAGATCCACTCCCCATGCCAGCTCCACTCCCCATGCCAGCACTACTCCCCATGGCCGCTCCACTCCTCATTCCAGCTCCACTCCCCATGGCAGCTCCACTCCCCAACCCAGCTCCACTCCTTACGCCAGCTCCACTCCCCATCCCAGCTCCACTCCTTATGCCAGCTCCACTCCCCATGCCAGCTCCACTCCCCATGCCAGCTCCACTACCCACACTCCCCATGCCAGCTCCACTCCCCATGCCAGCTGCACTCCCCATGCCAGCTCCACTCCCCACACACTCATCCCAGCTCCACTACCCACACACCCCATGCCAGCTCCACTACCCACACTCCCCATGCCAGCTCCACTACCCACATTCCCCATGCCAGCTCCACTCCCCATGCCAGCTCGACTCCCCACACACTCATCCCAGCTCCACTACCCACACACCCCATGCCAGCTCCACTACCCACATTCCCCATGCCAGCTCCACTCCCCATGCCAGCTCCACTCCCCACACACTCATCCCAGCTCCACTACCCACACTCCCCATGCCAGCTCCACTCCCCATGCCAGCTCCACTCCCCATGCCAGCTCCACTCCCCACACACACTCATCCCAGCTCCACTCCCCATGCCACCTTCACTCCCCATGCCAGCTCCACTCCCCACACACACTCATCCCAGCTCCACTACCCACACTCCCCATGCCAGTTCGACTCCCCATTCCAGCCCCACTCCCCATGCCAGCTCCACTAGCCACACTCCCCATGCCAGCTCCACTCCTCATCCCAGCTCCACCCACCATGGCAGCTCCACTCCCCATCCCAGCTCCACTCCCCATGCCAGCTCCACTCCACATCCCAGCTCCACTACCCACACTCCCCATGCTAGCTCCACTCCCCATCCCAGCTCCACTCCCCATGCCAGCTCCACTCCTCATCCCAGCTCCACTCCCCACACTC
Source organism: Scyliorhinus torazame (assembly GCF_047496885.1). NCBI lineage: Eukaryota > Metazoa > Chordata > Chondrichthyes > Carcharhiniformes > Scyliorhinidae > Scyliorhinus > Scyliorhinus torazame. The sequence goes on along the minus strand of NC_092709.1, from coordinate 355,368,410 downwards.
CCCATGCCAGCTCCACAACACATCCCAGCTCCACTCCCCATGCCAGCTCCACTCCCCACATACTCATCCCAGCTCCACTTCCCACACTCCCATGCCAGCTCCACTCCCCATGGCCGCTCCACTCCTCATTTCAGCTCCACTCCCCATCCCAGCTCCACTCCTTATGCCAGCTCCACTCCCCATGCCAGCTCCACTCTCCATGCCAGCTCCACTACCCACACTCCCCATGCCAGCTCCACTCCCCATGCCAGCTCCACTCCCCATGCCAGCTCCACTCCCCACACACACTCACCCCAGCTCCACTCCCCATGCCACCTTCACTCCCCACACACACTCATCCCAGCTACACTACCCACACTCCCCATGCCAGCTCCACTCCCTGGCCAGCTCCACTCCCCACACACTCATCCCAGCTCCACAACCCACACTCCCCATGCCAGCTCCACTCCCCATGCCAGCTCCACTCCCCACACACACTCATCCCAGCTCCACTACCCAAACTCCCCATGCCAGCTCCACTCCCCATGCCAGCTCCACTCCCCACACACACTCATCCCAGCTCCACTACCCACACTCCCCATGCCAGCTCGGCTCCCCATGCCAGCTCCAGTCCCCATGGCCGCTCCACTCCTCATTTCAGCTCCACTCCCCATGGCAGCTCCACTCCTTACGCCAGCTCCTCTCCCCATCCCAGCTCCACTCCTTATGCCAGCTCCACTCCCCATGCCAGCTCCGCTCCCCATGCCAGCTCCACTCCCCACACACTCATCCCAGCTCCACTACCCACACTCCCCATGCCAGCTCCACTCCCCATGCCAGCTCCACTCCCCATGCCAGCTCCACTCCCCACACACACTCATCCCAGCTCCACTCCCCATGCCACCTTCACTCCCCACACACACTCATCCCAGCTCCACTACCCACACTCCCCATGCCAGCTCCACTCCCCATGCCAGCTCCACTCCCCACACACACTCATCCCAGCTCCACTACCCACACTCCCCATGCCAGCTCGCATCCCCATGCCAGCTCCACTCCCCATGCCAGCTCCACTAGCCACACTCCCCATGCCAGCTCCACTCCTCATGCCAGCTCCACTCCCCATGCCAGCTCCACTTCCCATGCCAGCTCCACTCCTCATGCCAGCTCCACTCCTCATGCCAGCTCCACTCCCCATGGCAGCTCCACTCCTCATCCCAGCTCCACTCCCCATGCCAGCTCCACTCCTCATGCCAGCTCCACTCCCCATGCCAGCTCCACTCCCCATGCCAGCTCCACTCCCCACACACATCCATCCCAACTCCACTACCCACACTCCCCATGCCAGCACCACTCCCCATGCCAGCTCCACTACCCACACTCCCCATGCCAGCTCTACTCCCCATGCCGGCTCCACTACCCACACTCCCCATGCCCACTCCACCCCCATGCCAGCTCCACTCCGCATCCCAGCTCCACTCCCCACACTCCCCATGCCAGCTCCACTCCCCATGCCAGCTCCATTCCTCATGCCAGCTCCACTCCCCATGCCATTTCAACTCCTCATGCCAGCTCTTCTCCCCATGCCAGCTCCACTACACAAACTCCCCATGCCCACTCCACCCACATGGCAGCTCCTCTCCCCATGCCAGCTCCACTCCCCACACTCCCCATGCCAGCTCCACTCCTCATGCCAGCTCCACTCCCCATGCCAGCTCCACGCCCCATGCCAGCTCCACTCCCCACACACATTCATCCCAACTCCACTAACCACACTCACCATGCCCACTCCACCCCCATGCCAGCTCCACCCCCATGCCAGCTCCACTCCCCACACTCCCCATGCCAGCTCCACTCCCCATGCCAGCTCCACTACCCACACACCCCATGCCAGCTCTACTCCCCATGCCAGCACCACTACCCACACTCCCCATGCCGGCTCCACTCCCCATGCCAGATCCACGCCCCATGCCAGCTCCACTCCCCATGCGAGCTCCACTCCCCACATTCCCCATGCCAGCTCAACTCTCCACACTCCCCATGCCAGCTCCACTCCCCATGCCAGCTCCACTCCCCATGCCAGCTCCACTCCCGACACACTCATCCCAGCTCCTCTACCCACACACCTCATGCCAGCTCCACTCCCCATGCCAGCTCCACTCCCCAAACACACTCAACCCAGCTCCACTACCCACACTCCCCATGCCAGCTCCACTCCCCATGCCAGCTCCACTCCCCACACACACTCATCCCAGCTCCACTTCCCACACTCCCCATGCCAGCTCCACTCCCCATGCCAGCTCCACTCCCCATGCCAGCTCCACTACCCACACACACTCATCCCAGCACCACTTCCCACACTCCCCATGCCAGCTCCACTCCCCACACACACTCATCCCAGCTCCACTTCCCACACTCCCCATGCCAGCTCCACTCCCCATGCCAGCTCCACTCCCCATCCCAGCTCCACTCCCCATGCCAGCTCCACTCCCCATGCCAGCTCCACTCCTCATCCCAGCACCACTCCCGATGCCAGCTCCACGCCCCATGCCCGCTCCACCCCCATGGCAGCTCCACTCCCCATGCCAGCTCCACTCCCCACACACACTCATGCCAGCTCCACTACCCACACACCCCATGCCAGCTCCACTCCTCATGCCAGCTCCACTTCCCATCCCAGCTCCACTCCCCATGCCAGCTCCACTCCTCACACTCGCCATGCCAGATCCACTCCCCACACACACTCATCCCAGCTCCACTACCCACACTCTCCATGCCAGCTCCACCCCCATGCCAGCTCCACCCCCCACACACACACATTCCAACTCCACTACCCACACTCCCCATGCCAGATCCACTCCCCATGCCAGCTCCACTCCCCATGCCAGCTACACTACCCACACTCACCATGCCAGCTCTACTCCTCATGCCAGCCCAACTCCCCATGCCAGCTCCACTCCCCACTCACACTCATTCCAGCTCCACTACCCACACTCCACATGCCAGCTCTACTCCCCATGCAAGCTCTACTCCCCATGCCAGCTCCACTCCCCATGCCAGCTCCACTACCAACACTCCCCATGCCAGCTTTACTCCCGATGCCAGCTCCAATACCCACACTCCCCATGCCGGCACCACTCCCCATGCCAGATACACTCCCCATGCCAGCTCCACTCCCCATGCCAGCTCCACTCCCCATGCCAGCTCCACTCCCCACACACACTCATTCCAGCTCCACTACCCACACTCCCCATGCCAGCTCTACTCCCCATGCCAGCTCTACTCCCCATGCCAGCTTCATTCCCCATGCCAGCTCCACTACCAACACTCCCCATGCCAGCTCTACTCCCGATGCCAGCTCCACTACCCACACTCCCCATGCCGGCACCACTCCTCATACCAGATCCACTCCCCATGCCAGCTCCACTCCCCATGCCAGCTCCACTCCCCATGCCAGCTCCACTACCCATGCCAGCTCCACTCCCCATCCCAGCTCCACTCCTTATGCCAGCTCCACTCCCCACACACATTCATCCCAACTCCACTACCCACACTCCCCATGCCAGCTCCATTCCCCATGCCAGCTCCACTACCCACACTCCCCATGCCAGCTCTACTCCCCATGCCGGCTCCACTACCCACACTCCCCATGGCCACTCCACCCCCATGCCAGCTCCACTCCCCATGCCAGCTCCACTCCTCATGCCAGCTCCACTCCCCATGCCAGCTCCACTCCTCATGCCAGCTCCACTCCGCATGCCAGCTCCACTACACAAACTCCCCATGCCCACTCCACCCCCATGCCAGCTCCACTCCCCATGCCAGCTCCACTCCCCACACTCCCCATGCCAGTTGTACTCCCCATGCCAGCTCCACTCCCCACACACCCCATGCCAGCTCCATTACACATGCCAGCTCCACTCCCCATGCCAGCTCCACTACCCGCACTCCCCATGCCAGCTCTACTCCCCATGCCAGCTCCACTACCCACACTTTGCATGCCGGCTTCACTCCCCATGCCAGATCCACGGCCCATGCCAGCTCCACTCCCCATGCCAGCTCCACTCCCCACATTCCCCATGCCAGCTCCACTCCCCACACTCCCCATGCCAGCTCCACTCCCCATGCCAGCTCCACTCCCCATGCCAGCTCCACTCCCCACACACTCATCCCAGCTCCACTACCCACACACCCCATGCCAGCTCCACTCCCCATGCCAGCTCCACTCCCCAAACACACTCATCCCAGCACCACTACCCACACTCCCCATGCCAGCTCCACTCCCCATGCCAGCTCCAATGCCCACATACTCATCCCAGCTCCTCTACCCACACACCCATGCCAGCTCCAATCCCCACACACACTCATCCCAGCTCCACTTCCCACACTCCCCATGCCAGCTCCACTCCCCATGCCAGCTCCACTCCTCATCCCAGCTCCACTCCCCATGCCATCTCCACTCCCCATGCCAGCTCCACTCCTCATCCCAGCACCACTCCCGATGCCAGCTCCACTCCCCATGCCCGCTCCACCCCCATGCCAGCTCCACTCCCCATACACACTCATTCCAGCTACACTATCCACACTCCCCATGCCAGCTCTACTCCCCATGCCAGCACTACTCCCCATGCCAGCTCCACTCCCCATGCCAGCTCCACTACCAATACTCCCCATGCCAGCTCTACTCCCGATGCCAGCTCCACTACCCACACTCCCCATGCCGGCTCTACACCCCATGCCAGATCCACTCCCCATGCCAGCTCCACTCCCCATGCCAGCTCCACTACCCACACTCCCCATGCCGGCTCTACTCCCCATGCCAGATCCACTCCCCATGCCAGCTCCACTCCCCATGCCAGCTCCACTCCTTACGCCAGCTCCACTCCCCATCCCAGCTCCACTCCTTACATAGAACATAGAACATAGAACAATACAGCGCAGTACAGGCCCTTCGGCCCACGATGTTGCACCGAAACAAAAGCCATCTAACCTACACTATGCCATTATCATCCATATGTTTATCCAATAAACTTTTAAATGCCCTCAATGTTGGCGAGTTCACTACTGTAGCAGGTAGGGCATTCCACGGCCTCACTACTCTTTGCGTAAAGAACCTACCTCTGACCTCTGTCCTATATCTATTACCCCTCAGTTTAAAGTTATGTCCCCTCGTGCCAGCCATATCCATCCGCGGGAGAAGGCTCTCACTGTCCACCCTATCCAACCCCCTGATCATTTTGTATGCCTCTATTAAGTCTCCTCTTAACCTTCTTCTCTCCAACGAAAACAACCTCAAGTCCGTCAGCCTTTCCTCATAAGATTTTCCCTCCATACCAGGCAACATCCTGGTAAATCTCCTCTGCACCCGCTCCAAAGCCTCCACGTCCTTCCTATAATGCGGTGACCAGAACTGTACGCAATACTCCAAATGCGGCCGGACCAGAGTTCTGTACAGCTGCAACATGACCTCTCGACTCCGGAACTCAATCCCTCTACCAATAAAGGCCAACATTCCATAGGCCTTCTTCACAACCCTATCAACCTGGGTGGCAACTTTCAGGGATCTATGTACATGGACACCTAGATCCCTCTGCTCAGCCACACTTTCAAGAACTTTACCATTAGCCAAATATTTCGCATTCCTGTTATTCCTTCCAAAGTGAATCACCTCACACTTCTCTACATTAAATTCCATTTGCCACCTCTCAGCCCAGCTCTGCAGCTTATCTATATCCCTCTGTAACCTGCTACATCCTTCCACACTATCGACAACACCACCGACTTTAGTATCATCTGCAAATTTACTCACCCACCCTTCTGTGCCTTCCTCTAGGTCATTGATAAAAATGACAAACAGCAACGGCCCCAGAACAGATCCTTGTGGTACTCCACTTGTGACTGTACTCCATTCTGAACATTTCCCATCAACCACCACCCTCTGTCTTCTTTCAGCTAGCCAATTTCTGATCCACATCTCTAAATCACCCTCAATCCCCAGCCTCCGTATTTTTTGCAATAGCCTACCGTGGGGAACCTTATCAAACGCTTTGCTGAAATCCATATACACCACATCAACTGCTCTACCCTCGTCTACCTGTTCAGTCACCTTCTCAAAGAACTCAATAAGGTTTGTGAGGCATGACCTACCCTTCACAAAGCCATGCTGACTATCCCTGATCATATCATTCCTATCTAGATGATTATAAATCTTGTCCCTTATAATCCCCTCCAAGACTTTACCCACTACAGACGTGAGGCTCACCGGTCTATAGTTGCCGGGGTTGTCTCTGCTCCCCTTTTTGAACAAAGGGACCACATTTGCTGTCCTCCAGTCCTCTGGCACTATTCCTGTAGCCAATGATGACATAAAAATCAAAGCCAAAGGTCCAGCAATCTCTTCCCTGGCCTCCCAGAGAATCCTAGGATAAATCCCATCAGGTCCCGGGGACTTATCTATTTTCAGCCTGTCCAGAATTGCCAACACCTCTTCCCTACGTACCTCAATGCCATCTATTCTATTAGCCTGGGACTCAGCATTCTCCTCCACAACATTATCTTTTTCCTGAGTGAATACTGACGAAAAATATTCATTTAGTATCTCGCCTATCTCTTCAGACTCCACACACAATTTCCCATCCCTGTCCTTGACTGGTCCTACTCTTTCCCTAGTCATTCGCTTATTCCTGACATACCTATAGAAAGCTTTTGGGTTTTCCTTGATCCTTCCTGCCAAATACTTCTCATGTCCCCTCCTTGCTCGTCTTAGCTCTCTCTTTAGATCCCTCCTCGCTACCTTGTAACTATCCATCGCCCCAACCGAAACTTCACACTTCATCTTCACATAGGCCTCCTTCTTCCTCTTAACAAGAGATTCCACTTCCCTGGTAAACCACGGTTCCCTCGCTCGACGCCTTCCTCCCTGTCTGACCGGTACATACTTATCAAGAACACGCAGTAGCTGATCCTTGAACAAGCCCCACTTATCCAGTGTGCCCAACACTTGCAGCCTACTTCTCCACCTTATCCCCCCCAAGTCACGTCTAATGGCATCATAATTGCCCTTCCCCCAGCTATAACTCTTGCCCTGCGGTGTATACTTATCCCTTTCCATCATTAACGTAAACGTCACCGAATTGTGGTCACTGTCCCCAAAGTGCTCTCCTACCTCCAAATCCAACACCTGGCCTGGTTCATTACCCAAAACCAAATCCAACGTGGCCTCGCCTCTTGTTGGCCTGTCAACATATTGTTTCAGGAAACCCTCCTGCACACACTGTACAAAAAACGACCCATCTATTGTACTCGAACTATATCTTTTCCATTCAATATTTGGAAAGTTAAAGTCTCCCATAATAACTACCCTGTTACTTTCGCTCATATCCAGAATCATCTTCGCCATCCTTTCCTCTACATCCCTAGAACTATTAGGAGGCCTATAAAAAACTCCCAACAGGGTGACCTCTCCTTTCCTGTTTCTAACTTCAGCCAATACTACCTCGGAAGAAGAGTCCCCATCTAGCATCCTCTCCGCCACCGTAATACTGCTCTTGACTAGCAGCGCCACACCTCCCCCTCTTTTGCCTCCTTCTCTGAGCTTACTAAAACACCTAAACCCCGGAACCTGCAACATCCATTCCTGTCCCTGCTCTATCCATGTCTCCGAAATGGCCACAACATCGAAGTCCCAGGTACCAACCCACGCTGCCAGTTCCCCTACCTTGTTTCGTATACTCCTGGCATTGAAGTAGACACACTTCAAACCACCTACCTGAACGCTGGCCCCCTCCTGCGACGTCAAATCTGTGCTCCTGACCTCTATACTCTCATTCTCCCTTACCCTAAAACTACAATCCAGGTTCCCATGCCCCTGCTGCATTAGTTTAAACCCCCCCAAAGAGCACTAACAAATCTCCCCCCCAGGATATTTGTGCCCCTCAGGTTCAGATGTAGACCATCCTGTCTGTAGAGGTCCCACCTTCCCCAGAAAGAGCCCCAGTTATCCAAAAATCTGAAACCCTCCCGCCTGCACCATCCCTGTAGCCACGTGTTTAAATGCTCTCTCTCCCTATTCCTCATCTCACTATCACGTGGCACGGGCAACAACCCAGAGATAACAACTCTGTTTGTTCTAGTTCTGAGCTTCCATCCTAGCTCCCTGAAAGCCTGCCTGACATCCTTGTCCCCTTTCCTACCTATGTCGTTAGTGCCAATGTGGACCACGACTTGGGGCTGCTCCCCCTCCCCGCTAAGGACCCGGAAAACACGATCCGAGACATCACGTACCCTTGCACCTGGGAGGCAACATACCAAACGTGAGTCTCTCACGCTCCCACAAAATCTCCTATCTGTGCCCCTGACTATAGAGTCCCCAATTACTAATGCTCTGCTCCTCTCCCCCCTTCCCTTCTGAGCAACAGGGACAGACTCCGTGCCAGAGGCCCGTACCCCATGGCTTACCCCTGGTAAGTCCCCCCCCCCACAAGTATCCAAAGCGGTATACTTGTTTCTCAGGGGAACGACCGCAGGGGATCCCTGCACTGACTGTTTTTTCCCAGTCCCTCTTACAGTTACCCACCTATCTCCAATCTTTGGTGTAACTAATTCCCTGAAGCTGCTATCTATGACCCCTTCTGCCTCCCGAATGATCCGAAGTTCTTCCAACTCCAGCTCCAGTTCCCTAACTCGGTCTTGGAGGAGCTGGAGATGGCAGCACTTCCTGCAGGTAAAATCAGCAGGGACACTAACTGCATCCCTCACCTCAAACATCCTGCAGGAGGAACATTGCACTCCCTTCCCTGCCATTCCTCTAACTTTCTACCAAGATCTGGCTAACAACTAAATTAAATTTTTATAAAAAATAATAATATAATAAAAATATGGTACTTACCTCAGACCAATGGGTTTTATTATTAGGTTAGAGGAGGAGGGCGGGTGGGAGACACTACACGTGTAGTGTCTCGGGTTTCCTCTCCACCAGAATTTATTGGTGAGGGTCTTCCCAGACGTCCGCGGGTCGACTTCCTGATCCCGCCTAAAAAACTAATTTAAAGAAAAGAGAAAAAGTCTCAGCTCCTGCTGAAACTGACTCACCACTCACCAGCTGCTCTCACGCCGCCGAAATCGACTGGCCTGCCCCTGCAAAGAGAAGTGCTTTTAAAGGTTGACTTACCCCCCAGCAACCTCCTTCCGCAATGCTCCCGCTGAAACTGACTCACCAGCTGCTCTCACGCCGCCGAAATCGACTGGCCTGCCCCTGCAAAGAGAAGTGCTTTTAAAGGTTGACTTACCTCCCAGCACCCTCCTTCCGCAATGCTCCCGCTGAAACTGACTAACCAGCTGCTCTCACGCCACCGAAATCGACCCCTTATGCCAGCACTACTCCCCATGGCCGCTCCACTCCACATTCCAGCTCCACTCCCCATGGCAGCTCCACTCCCCAACCCAGCTCCACTCCTTACGCCAGCTCCACTCCCCATCCCAGCTCCACTCCTTATGCCAGCTCCACTCCCCATGCCAGCTCCACTCCCCATGCCAGCTCCACTACCCACACTCCCCATGCCAGCTCCACTCCCCATGCCAGCTGCACTCCCCATGCAAGCTCCACTCCCCATGCCAGCTCCACTCCCCACACACTCATCCCAGCTCCACTACCCACACACCCCATGCCAGCTCCACTACCCACACTCCCCATGCCAGCTCAACTCCCCATGCCAGCTCGACTCCCCACACACTCATCCCAGCTCCACTACCCACACTCCCCATGCCAGCTCCACTCCCCATGCCAGCTCCACTCCCCATGCCAGCTCCACTCCCCATGCCAGCTCCAATCCCCATGCCAGCTCCACTCCCCATGCCAGCTCCACTCCCCACACACTCATCCCAGCTCCACTCCCCACATACTCATCCCAGCTCCACTCCCCACACACTCATCCCAGCTCCACTCCCCACATACTCATCCCAGCTCCACTCCCCACATACTCATCCCAGCTCCACTCCCCACACACTCATCCCAGCTCCACTCCCCACACACTCATCCCAGCTCCACTCCCCACACACTCATCCCAGCTCCACTCCGCACACACTCATCCCAGCTCCACTCCCCACACACTCATCCCAGCTCCACTCCCCACACACTCATCCCAGCTCCACTCCGCACACACTCATCCCAGCTCCTCTCCCCACACACACTCATCCCAGCTCCACTCCCCACACACTCATCCCAGCTCCACTCCCCACACACTCATCCCAGCTCCACTCCCCACACACTCATCCCAGCTCCACTCCCCACACACTCATCCCAGCTCCACTCCGCACACACTCATCCCAGCTCCATAACCCACACACTCATCCCAGCTCCACTCCCCACACACTCATCCCAGCTCCACTCCCCACATACTCATCCCAGCTCCACTCCCCACACACTCATCCCAGCTCCACTCCCCACACACTCATCCCAGCTCGACTCCCCACACACTCATCCCAGCTCCACTCCCCACACACTCATCCCAGCTCCACTCCCCACACACTCATCCCAGCTCCACTCCCCACACGCTCATCCCAGCTCCACTCCCCACACACTCATCCCAGCTCCACTCCCCACACACTCATCCCAGCTCCACTCCCCACACACTCATCCCAGCTCCACTCCGCACACACTCATCCCAGCTCCACTCCCCACACACTCATCCCAGCTCCACTCCCCACACACTCATCCCAGCTCCACTCCCCACACACTCATCCCAACTCCACTCCCCACACACTCATCCCAACTCCACTCCCCACACACACTCATCCCAGCTCCACTCCGCACACACTCATCCCAGCTCCATAACCCACACACTCATCCCAGCTCCACTCCCCACACACTCATCCCAGCTCCACTCCCCACACACTCATCCCATCTCCAATCCGCACACACTCATCCCAGCTCCAATCCCCACACACTCATCCCAGCTCCACTCCCCACACACTCATCCCAGCTCCACTCCCCACACACTCATCCCAGCTCCACTCCCCACACACTCATCCCAGCTCCACTCCCCACACACTCATCCCAGCTCCACTCCGCACACACTCATCCCAGCTCCACTCCCCACACACTCATCCCAGCTCCACTCCCCACACACTCATCCCAGCTCCACTCCCCACACACTCATCCCAGCTCCAATCCCCACACACTCATCCCAGCTCCAGTCCCCACACACTCATCCCAGCTCCACTCCGCACACACTCATCCCAGCTCCACTCCCCACACACTCATCCCAGCTCCACTCCCCACACACTCATCCCAGCTCCACTCCGCACACACTCATCCCAGCTCCTCTCCCCACACACACTCATCCCAGCTCCACTCCCCACACACTCATCCCAGCTCCACTCCCCACACACTCATCCCAGCTCCACTCCCCACACACTCATCCCAGCTCCACTCCCCACACACTCATCCCAGCTCCACTCCCCACACACTCATCCCAGCTCCACTCCCCACACACTCATCCCAGCTCCACTCCCCACATACTCATCCCAGCTCCACTCCCCACACACTCATCCCAGCTCCACTCCCCACACACTCATCCCAGCTCCACTCCCCACACACTCATCCCAGCTCCACTCCCCACACACTCATCCCAGCTCCACTCCCCACACACTCATCCCAGCTCCACTCCCCACACGCTCATCCCAGCTCCACTCCCCACACACTCATCCCAGCTCCACTCCCCACACACTCATCACAGCTCCACTCCCCACACACTCATCCCAGCTCCACTCCCCACACACTCATCCCAGCTCCACTCCCCACACACTCATCCCAGCTCCACTCCGCACACACTCATCCCAGCTCCACTCCCCACACACTCATCCCAACTCCACTCCCCACACACTCATCCCAACTCCACTCCCCACACACACTCATCCCAGCTCCACTCCGCACACACTCATCCCAGCTCCATAACCCACACACTCATCCCAGCTCCACTCCCCACACACTCATCCCAGCTCCACTCCCCACACACTCATCCCAGCTCCACTCCCCACACACTCATCCCAGCTCCACTCCCCACACACTCATCCCAGCTCCACTCCGCACACACTCATCCCAGCTCCACTCCCCACACACTCATCCCAGCTCCACTCCCCACACACTCATCCCAGCTCCACTCCCCACACACTCATCCCAGCTCCACTCCCCACACACTCATCCCAGCTCCACTCCCCACACACTCATCCCAACTCCACTCCCCACACACTCATCCCAACTCCACTCCCCACACACACTCATCCCAGCTCCACTCCGCACACACTCATCCCAGCTCCATAACCCACACACTCATCCCAGCTCCACTCCCCACACACTCATCCCAGCTCCACTCCCCACACACTCATCCCAGCTCCACTCCCCACACACTCATCCCAGCTCCAATTCCCACACACTCATCCCAGCTCCAGTCCCCACACACTCATCCCAGCTCCACTCCCCACACACTCATCCCAGCTCCAGTCCCCACACACTCATCCCAGCTCCACACCCCACACACTCATCCCAGCTCCATAACCCACACACTCATCCCAGCTCCACTACCCACACTCCCCATGCCAGGCTACCCCCCATGCCAGCTCCACTCCCCATTCCAGCTCCACTCCCCATGCCAGCTCCACTCCCCATGCCAGCTCCACTCCCCACACACTCATCCCAGCTCCAGTCCCCACATACTCATCCCAGCTCCACTACCCACACTCCCCATGCCAGCTCCACTCCCCATGCCAGCTCCACTCCCCATGCCAGCTCCACTCCCCACACACTCATCCCAGCTCCACTACCCACACTCCCCATGCCAGCTCCACTCCCCATACCAGCACCACTCCCCACACACTCATCCCAGCTCCACTACCCACACTCCCCATGCCAGCTCCACGCCCCATTCCAGCTCCACTCCCCATGCCAGCTCAACTCCCCACACACACTCATCCCAGCTCCACTCCCCATGCCAGCTCGACTCCCCATGCCAGCTCCACTCCCCATGCCAGCTCCACTAGCCACACTCCCCATGCCAGCTCCACTCCTCATGCCAGCTCCACTCCCCGTGCCAGCTCCACTTCCCATGCCAACTCCACTCCCCATGCCAGCTCCACTCCCCATGGCAGCTCCACTCCTCATCCCAGCTCCACTCCCCATGCCAGCTCCACTCCACATCCCCGCTCCACTACCCACACTCCCCATGCCAGCTCCACGCCCCATTCCAGCTCCACTCCCCATGCCAGCTCAACTCCCCACACACACTCATCCCAGCTCCACTCCACATCCCAGCTCCACTACCCACACCCCATGCCAGCTCCACTCCCCATGCCAGCTCCACTCCCCACACACATTCATCCCAACTCCACTAACCACACTCCCCATGCCAGCTCCACTCCCCATGCCAGCTCCACTACCCACACTCCCCATGCCAGCTCTACTCCCCATGCCGGCTCCACTACCCACACTCCCCATGCCCACTCCACCCCCATGCCAGCTCCACTCCCCATCCCAGCTCCACTCCCCACACTCCCCATGCCAGCTCTACTCCCCATGCCAGCTCCACTCCCCACACATCCCATGCCAGCTCCATTCCCCATGCCAGCTCCACTCCCCACACACCCCATGCCAGCTCCACTTCCCATTCCAACTCCACTCCCCATGCCAGCTCCACTCCCCATGGCAGCTCCACTCCCACCCCAGCTCCACTCCCCATGCCAGCTCCACTCCCCATGCCAGCTCCACTCCCCACACACATTCATCCCAACTCCACTACCCACACTCCCCATGCCAGCTCCACTCCACATCCCAGCTCCACTACCCACACTCCCCATGCCAGCTCCACTCCTCATGCCAGCTCCACACCCCATGCCAGCTCCAAACCCCATGCCAGCTCCACTCCCCACACACATTCATCCCAACTCCACTACCCACACTCCCCATGCCAGCTCCATTCCCCATGCCAGCTCCACTACCCACACTCCCCATGCCAGCTCTACTCCCCATGCCGGCTCCACTACCCACACTCCCCATGCCCACTCCACCCCCATGCCAGCTCCACTCCCCATCCGAGCTCCACTCCCCACACTCCCCATGCCAGCTCCACTCCCCATGCCAGCTCCACTCCTCATGCCAGCTCCACACCCCATGCCAGCTCCACTCCTCATGCCAGCTCTACTCCGCATGCCAGCTCCACTACACAAACTCCCCATGCCAACTCCACCCCCATGCCAGCTCCACTCCCCATGCCAGCTCCACTCCCCACACTCCCCATGCCAGTTTTACTCCCCATGCCAGCTCCACTCCCCACACGCCCCATGCCAGCTCCATTCCACATGCCAGCTCCACTCCCCATGCCAGCTCCACTACCCACACTCCCCATGCAAGCTCTACTCCCCATGCCAGCTCCACTACCCACACTCCGCATGCCGGCTTCACTCCCCATGCCAGATCCACGCCCCATGCCAGCTCCACTTCCCATGCCAGCTCCACTCCCCACATTCCCCATGCCAGCTCCACTCCCCACACTCCCCATGCCAGCTCCACTCCCCATGCCAGCTCCACTCCCCATGCCAGCTCCACTCCCCACACACTCATCCCAGCTCCACTACCCACACACCCCATGCCAGCTCCACTCCCCATGCCAGATCCACTCCCCAAACACACTCATCCCAGCTCCACTACCCACACTCCCCATGCCAGCTCCACTCCCCATGCCAGCTCCAATGCCCACATACTCATCCCAGCTCCTCTACCAACACACCCATGCCAGCTCCAATCCCCACACACACTCATCCCAGCTCCACTTCCCACACTCCCCATGCCAGCTCCACTCCCCATGCCAGCTCCACTCCTCATCCCAGCTCCACTCCCCATGCCAACTCCACTCCCCATGCCAGCTCCACTCCTCATCCCAGCACCACTCCCGATGCCAGCTCCACTCCCCATGCCCGCTCCACCCCATGGCAGCTCCACTCCCCATGCCAGCTCCACTCCCCACACTCACTCATGCCAGCTCCACTACCCACACTCCCCATGCCAGCTCCACTCCCCACACACACTCATGCCAGCTCCACTACCCACACTCCCCATGCCAGCACTACTCCCCATGCCAGCTCCACTCCTCATGCCAGCTCCACTTCCCATGCCGGCTCCACTTCCCATGCCAGCTCCAGTCCCCATGCCAGCTCCACTCCTCACACTCCCCATGCCAGCTCCACTACCAACACTCCCCATGCCAGCTCTACTCCCCATGCCATCTCCACTACCCACACTCCCCATGCCGGCTCCACTCCCCATGCCAGCTCCACTCCCCATGCCAGCTCCACTCCTCACACTCCCCATGCCAGCTCCACTCCCCATGCCAGCTACACTCCCCATGCCAGATCCACTACCCACACACACTCAGCACAGCTCCACTACCCACACTCCCCATGCCGGCTCCACTCCCCATGCCAGCTCCACTCCCCATGCCAGCTCCACTCCTCACACTCCCCATGCCAGCTCCACTCCCCATGCCAGCTCCACTCCCCATGCCGGCTCCACTCCCCATGCCAGCTCCACTCCCCATGCCAGCTCCACTCCTCACACTCCCCATGCCAGCTCCACTCCCCATGCCAGCTCCACTCCCCATGCCAGCTCCACTCCCCATGCCAGCTCCACTCGCCATGCCAGCTCCACTACCCACACTCTCCATGCCAGCTCCACTCCCCATGCCAGCTCCACCCCATGCCAGCTCCACCCCCCACACACACTCATCCCAACTACACTACCCACACTCCCCAAGCCAACTCCACTCCCCATGCCAGCTACTCTACCCACACTCACCATGCCAGCTCTACTCCCCATGCCAGCTCCACTCCCCATGCCAGCTCCACTCCCCATACACACTCATTCCAGCTCCACTACCCACACTCCCCATGCCAGCTCTACTCCCCATGCCAGCACTACTCCCCATGCCAGCTCCACTCCCCATGCCAGCTCCACTACCAATACTCCCCATGCCAGCTCTACTCCCGATGCCAGCTCCACTACCCACACTCCCCATGCCGGCTCTACACCCCATGCCAGATTCACTCCCCATGCCCGCTCCACTCCCCATGCCAGCTCCACTACCCACACTCCCCATGCCGGCTCTACTCCCCATGCCAGATCCACTCCCCAGGCCAGCTCCACTCCCCATGCCAGCACTACTCCCCATGGCCGCTCCACTCCTCATTTCAGCTCCACTCCCCATGGCAGCTCCACTCCCCAACCCAGCTCCACTCCTTACGTCAGCTCCACTCCCAATCCCAGCTCCACTCCTTATGCCAGCTCCACTCCCCATGCCAGCTCCACTCCCCATGCCAGCTCCACTACCCACACTCCCCATGCCAGCTCCACTCCCCATGCCAGCTCCACTCCCCATGCCAGCTCCACTACCCACACTCCCCATGCCAGCTCCACTCCCCATGCAAGCTCCACTCCCCATGCCAGCTCCACTCCCCACACACTCATCCCAGCTCCACTACCCACACACCCAATGCCAGCTCCACTACCCACACTCCCCATGCCAGCTCCACTCCCCATGCCAGCTCGACTCCCCACACACTCATCCCAGCTCCACTACCCACACTCCCCATGCCAGCTCCACTCCCCATGCCAGCGCCACTCCCCATGCCAGCTCCACTCCCCACACACACTCATCCCAGCTCCACTCCCCATGCCACCATCACTCCCCATGCCAGCTGCACTCCCCATGCCAGCTCCACTCCCCACACACACTCATCCCAGCTCCACTACCCACACTCCCCATGCCAGTTCGACTCCCCATTCCAGCTCCACTCCCCATGCCAGCTCCACTAGCCACACTCCCCATGCCAGCTCCACTCCTCATCCCAGCTCCACCCACCATGGCAGCTCCACTCCCCATCCCAGCTCCACTCCCCATGCCAGCTCCACTCCACATCCCAGCGCCACTACCCACACTCCCCATGCCAGCTCCACTCCTCATGCCAGCTCCACTCCCCATGCCAGCTCCACTCCCCATGCCAGCTCCACTCCCCATGCCAGCACCACCCCCCATGCCAGCTCCTCTCCCCAAACACACTCATCCCAGCTCCACTACCCACACTCCCCATGCCAGCTCCACACCCCATGCCAGCTCCACTCCCCATGCCAGCTCCACTCCCCACACACTCATCCCAGCTCCACTACCCACACTCCCCATGCCAGCTCCACTCCCCATGCCAGCTCCACTCCCCATGCCAGCTCCACTCCCCACACACACTCATCCCAGCTCCACTCCCCATGCCACCTTCACTCCCCATGCCAGCTCCACTCCCCACACACACTCATCCCAGCTCCACTACCCACACTCCCCATGCCAGCTCCACTCCCCATGCCAGCTCCACTCCCCATGCCAGCTCCACTCCCCACACACACTCATCCCAGCTCCACTCCCCATGCCAGCTCCACTCCCCATGCCAGCTCCACTCCCCACACACACTCATCCCAGCTCCACTACCCACACTCCCCATGCCAGCTCCACTCCCTGGCCAGCTCCACTCCCCACACACACTCATCCCAGCTCCACCACCCACACTCCCCATGCCAGCTCCACTCCCCATGCCAGCTCCACTCCCCACACACACTCATCCCAGCTCCACTACCCACACTCCCCATGCCAGCTCCACTCCCCATGCCAGCTCCACTCCCCACACACACTCATCCCAGCTCCACTACCCACACTCCCCATGCCAGCTCGACTCCCCATGCCAGCTCCACTCCCCATGGCCGCTCCACTCCTCATTTCAGCTCCACTCCCCATGGCAGCTCCACTCCTTAAGCCAGCTCCTCTCCCCATCCCAGCTCCACTCCTTATGCCAGCTCCACTCCCCATGCCAGCTCCACTCCCCATGCCAGCTCCACTCCCCATGCCAGCTCCACTCCCCATGCCAGCTCCACTCCCCACACACTCATCCCAGCTCCACTACCCACACTCCCCATGCCAGCTCCACTCCCCATGCCAGCTCCACTCCCCATGCCAGCTCCACTCCCCACACACACTCATCACAGCTCCACTCCCCATGCCACCTTCACTCCCCACACACACTCATCCCAGCTCCACTACCCACACTCCCCATGCCAGCTCCACTCCCCATGCCAGCTCCACTCCCCACACACACTCATCCCAGCTCTACTACCCACACTTCCCATGCCAGCTCCACTCCTCATGCCAGCTCCACTCCCCATGCCAGCTCCACTTCCCATGCCAGCTCCACTCCTCATGCCAGCTCCACTCCCCATGCCAGCTCCACTCCTCATGCCAGCTCCACTCCCCATGGCAGCTCCACTCCTCATCCCAGCTCCACTCCCCATGCCAGCTCCACTCCTCATGCCAGCTCCACTCCCCATGCCAGCTCCACTCCCCATGCCAGCTCCACTCCCCACACACATCCATCCCAACTCCACTACCCACACTCCCCATGCCAGCACCACTCCCCATGCCAGCTCCACTACCCACACTCCCCATGCCAGCTCTACTCCCCATGCCGGCTCCACTACCCACACTCCCCATGCCCAGTCCACCCCCATGCCAGCTCCACTCCGCATCCCAGCTCCACTCCCCACACTCCCCATGCCAGCTCCACTCCCCATGCCAGCTCCATTCCTCATGCCAGCTCCACTCCCCATGCCATTTCAACTCCTCATGCCAGCTCTACTCCCCATGCCAGCTCCACTACACAAACTCCCCATGCCCACTCCACCCCCATGGCAGCTCCTCTCCCCATGCCAGCTCCACTCCCCACACTCCCCATGCCAGCTCCACTCCTCATGCCAGCTCCACTCCCCATGCCATCTCCACTACCCACACTCCCCATGCCGGCTCCACTCCCCATGCCAGCTCCACTCCCCATGCCAGCTCCACTCCTCACACTCCCCATGCCAGCTCCACTCCCCATGCCAGCTCCACTCCCCATGCCAGCTCCACTCCCCACACACACTCATTCCAGCTCCACTACCCACACTCCCCATGCCAGCTCTACTCCCATGCCAGCACTACTCCCCATGCCAGCTCCACTCCCCATGCCAGCTCCACTACCAATACTCCCCATGCCAGCTCTACTCCCGATGCCAGCTCCACTACCCACACTCCCCATGCCGGCTCTACATTCCATGCCAGATTCACTCCCCATGCCAGATCCACTCCCCATGCCAGCTCCACTCCCCATGCCAGCACTACTCCCCATGGCCGCTCCACTCCTCATTCCAGCTCCACTCCCCATGGCAGCTCCACTCCCCAACCCAGCTCCACTCCTTACGCCAGCTCCACTCCCCATCCCAGCTCCTCTCCTTATGCCAGCTCCACTCCCCATGCCAGCTCCACTCCCCATGCCAGCTCCACTACCCACACTCCCCATGCCAGCTCCACTCCCCATGCCAGCTTCACTCCCCATGCAAGCTCCACTCCCCATGCCAGCTCCACTCCCCACACACTCATCCCAGCTCCTCTACCCACACACCCCATGCCAGCTCCACTACCCACACTCCCCGTGCCAGCTCCACTCCCCATGCCAGCTCGACTCCCCACACACTCATCCCAGCTCCACTACCCACACTCCCCATGCCAGCTCCACTCCCCATGCCAGCTCCACTCCCCATGCCAGCTCCACTCCCCACACACACTCATCCCAGCTCCACTCCCCATGCCACCTTCACTCCCCATGCCAGCTCCATTCCCCATGCCAGCTCCACTCCCCACACACACTCATCCCAGCTCCACTGCCCACACTCCCCATGCCAGTTCGACTCCCCATTCCAGCTCCACTCCCCATGCCAGGTCCACTAGCCACACTCCCCATGCCAGCTCCACTCCCCATCGCAGCTCCACTCCCCATGCCAGCTCCACTCCACATCCCAGCTCCACTACCCACACTCCCCATGCCAGCTCCACTCCCCATGCCAGCTCCACTCCCCACACACATTCATCCCAGCTCCACTACCCACACTCCCCATGCCAGCATCACTCCCCATGCCAGCACCACTGACCATGCCAGCTCCACTCCCCATGCCAGCTCCACTCCCCAAACACACTCATCCCAGCTCCACTACCCACACTCCCCATGCCAGCATCACTCCCCATGCCAGCTCCAATCCCCACATACT
Source organism: Scyliorhinus torazame (assembly GCF_047496885.1). NCBI lineage: Eukaryota > Metazoa > Chordata > Chondrichthyes > Carcharhiniformes > Scyliorhinidae > Scyliorhinus > Scyliorhinus torazame. The sequence goes on along the minus strand of NC_092709.1, from coordinate 355,348,270 downwards.
CATCCCAGCTCCACTACCCACACTCCCCATGCCAGCATCACTCCCCATGCCAGCACCACTGACCATGCCAGCTCCACTCCCCATGCCAGCTCCAATCCCCACACACACTCATCCCAGCTCCACTTCCCACACTCCCCATGCCAGCACCACTCCCCATGGCAGCTCCACTCCTTATGCCAGCTCCACTCCCCATGCCAGCTCCACTACCCACACTCCCCATGCCAGCTCCACTCCTCATTTCAGCTCCACTCCTTATGCCAGCTCCACTCCCCATGCCAGCTCCACTACCCACACTCCCCATGCCAGCTCCACTCCTTATGCCAGCTCCACTCCCCATGCCAGCTCCACTCCCCACATACTCATCCCAGCTCCTCTACCCACACACCCCATGCCAGCTCCAATCCCCACACACACTCATCACAGCTCCACTTCCCACACTCCCATGCCAGCTCCACTCCCCATGCCAGCTCCACTCCCCATGCCAGCTCCACTCCCGACACACACTCATCCCAGCTCCACTTCCCACACTCCCATGCCAGCTCCACTCCCCATGCCAGCTCCACTCCCGACACACACTCATCCCAGCTCCACTACCCACACTCCCCATGCCAGCTCGACTCCCCATGCCAGCTCCACTCCCCATGGCAGCTCCACTCCTTACGCCAGCTCCTCTCCCCATCCCAGCTCCACTCCTTATGCCAGCTCCACTCCCCATGCCAGCTCCACTCCCCATGCCAGCTCCACTCCCCATGCCAGCTCCACTCCCCATGCCAGCTCCACTCCCCACACACTCATCCCAGCTCCACTACCCACACTCCCCATGCCAGCTCCACTCCCCATGCCAGCTCCACTCCCCATGCCAGCTCCACTCCCCACACACACTCATCCCAGCTCCACTCCCCATGCCACCTTCACTCCCCACACACACTCATCCCAGCTCCACTACCCACACTCCCCATGCCAGCTCCACTCCCCATGCCAGCTCCACTCCCGACACACACTCATCCCAGCTCCACTACCCACACTCCCCATGCCGGCTCTACACCCCATGCCAGATTCACTCCCCATGCCAGCTCCACTCCCCATGCCAGCTCCACTACCCACACTCCCCATGCCGGCTCTACTCCCCATGCCAGATCCACTCCCCATGCCAGCTCCACTCCCCATGCCAGCACTACTCCCCATGGCCGCTCCACTCCTCATTCCAGCTCCACTCCCCATGGCAGCTCCACTCCCCAACCCAGCTCCACTCCTTACGCCAGCTCCACTCCCCATCCCAGCTCCACTCCTTATGCCAGCTCCACTCCCCATGCCAGCTCCACTCCCCATGCCAGCTCCACTACCCACACTCCCCATGCCAGCTCCACTCCCCATGCCAGCTGCACTCCCCATGCCAGCTCCACTCCCCACACACTCATCCCAGCTCCACTACCCACACACCCCATGCCAGCTCCACTACCCACACTCCCCATGCCAGCTCCACTACCCACATTCCCCATGCCAGCTCCACTCCCCATGCCAGCTCGACTCCCCACACACTCATCCCAGCTCCACTACCCACACACCCCATGCCAGCTCCACTACCCACATTCCCCATGCCAGCTCCACTCCCCATGCCAGCTCCACTCCCCACACACTCATCCCAGCTCCACTACCCACACTCCCCATGCCAGCTCCACTCCCCATGCCAGCTCCACTCCCCATGCCAGCTCCACTCCCCACACACACTCATCCCAGCTCCACTCCCCATGCCACCTTCACTCCCCATGCCAGCTCCACTCCCCATGCCAGCTCCACTCCACATCCCAGCTCCACTACCCACACTCCCCATGCTAGCTCCACTCCCCATCCCAGCTCCACTCCCCATGCCAGCTCCACTCCTCATCCCAGCTCCACTCCCCACACTCCCCATGCCAGCTCCACAACACATCCCAGCTCCACCCACCATGGCAGCTCCACTCCCCATCCCAGCTCCACTCCCCATGCCAGCTCCACTCCACATCCCAGCTCCACTACCCACACTCCCCATGCTAGCTCCACTCCCCATCCCAGCTCCACTCCCCATGCCAGCTCCACTCCTCATCCCAGCTCCACTCCCCACACTCCCCATGCCAGCTCCACAACACATCCCAGCTCCACTCCCCATGCCAGCTCCACTCCCCACATACTCATCCCAGCTCCACTTCCCACACTCCCATGCCAGCTCCACTCCCCATGGCCGCTCCACTCCTCATTTCAGCTCCACTCCCCATCCCAGCTCCACTCCTTATGCCAGCTCCACTCCCCATGCCAGCTCCACTCTCCATGCCAGCTCCACTACCCACACTCCCCATGCCAGCTCCACTCCCCATGCCAGCTCCACTCCCCATGCCAGCTCCACTCCCCACACACACTCACCCCAGCTCCACTCCCCATGCCACCTTCACTCCCCACACACACTCATCCCAGCTACACTACCCACACTCCCCATGCCAGCTCCACTCCCTGGCCAGCTCCACTCCCCACACACTCATCCCAGCTCCACAACCCACACTCCCCATGCCAGCTCCACTCCCCATGCCAGCTCCACTCCCCACACACACTCATCCCAGCTCCACTACCCAAACTCCCCATGCCAGCTCCACTCCCCATGCCAGCTCCACTCCCCACACACACTCATCCCAGCTCCACTACCCACACTCCCCATGCCAGCTCGGCTCCCCATGCCAGCTCCAGTCCCCATGGCCGCTCCACTCCTCATTTCAGCTCCACTCCCCATGGCAGCTCCACTCCTTACGCCAGCTCCTCTCCCCATCCCAGCTCCACTCCTTATGCCAGCTCCACTCCCCATGCCAGCTCCGCTCCCCATGCCAGCTCCACTCCCCACACACTCATCCCAGCTCCACTACCCACACTCCCCATGCCAGCTCCACTCCCCATGCCAGCTCCACTCCCCATGCCAGCTCCACTCCCCACACACACTCATCCCAGCTCCACTCCCCATGCCACCTTCACTCCCCACACACACTCATCCCAGCTCCACTACCCACACTCCCCATGCCAGCTCCACTCCCCATGCCAGCTCCACTCCCCACACACACTCATCCCAGCTCCACTACCCACACTCCCCATGCCAGCTCGCATCCCCATGCCAGCTCCACTCCCCATGCCAGCTCCACTAGCCACACTCCCCATGCCAGCTCCACTCCTCATGCCAGCTCCACTCCCCATGCCAGCTCCACTTCCCATGCCAGCTCCACTCCTCATGCCAGCTCCACTCCTCATGCCAGCTCCACTCCCCATGGCAGCTCCACTCCTCATCCCAGCTCCACTCCCCATGCCAGCTCCACTCCTCATGCCAGCTCCACTCCCCATGCCAGCTCCACTCCCCATGCCAGCTCCACTCCCCACACACATCCATCCCAACTCCACTACCCACACTCCCCATGCCAGCACCACTCCCCATGCCAGCTCCACTACCCACACTCCCCATGCCAGCTCTACTCCCCATGCCGGCTCCACTACCCACACTCCCCATGCCCACTCCACCCCCATGCCAGCTCCACTCCGCATCCCAGCTCCACTCCCCACACTCCCCATGCCAGCTCCACTCCCCATGCCAGCTCCATTCCTCATGCCAGCTCCACTCCCCATGCCATTTCAACTCCTCATGCCAGCTCTTCTCCCCATGCCAGCTCCACTACACAAACTCCCCATGCCCACTCCACCCACATGGCAGCTCCTCTCCCCATGCCAGCTCCACTCCCCACACTCCCCATGCCAGCTCCACTCCTCATGCCAGCTCCACTCCCCATGCCAGCTCCACGCCCCATGCCAGCTCCACTCCCCACACACATTCATCCCAACTCCACTAACCACACTCACCATGCCCACTCCACCCCCATGCCAGCTCCACCCCCATGCCAGCTCCACTCCCCACACTCCCCATGCCAGCTCCACTCCCCATGCCAGCTCCACTACCCACACACCCCATGCCAGCTCTACTCCCCATGCCAGCACCACTACCCACACTCCCCATGCCGGCTCCACTCCCCATGCCAGATCCACGCCCCATGCCAGCTCCACTCCCCATGCGAGCTCCACTCCCCACATTCCCCATGCCAGCTCAACTCTCCACACTCCCCATGCCAGCTCCACTCCCCATGCCAGCTCCACTCCCCATGCCAGCTCCACTCCCGACACACTCATCCCAGCTCCTCTACCCACACACCTCATGCCAGCTCCACTCCCCATGCCAGCTCCACTCCCCAAACACACTCAACCCAGCTCCACTACCCACACTCCCCATGCCAGCTCCACTCCCCATGCCAGCTCCACTCCCCACACACACTCATCCCAGCTCCACTTCCCACACTCCCCATGCCAGCTCCACTCCCCATGCCAGCTCCACTCCCCATGCCAGCTCCACTACCCACACACACTCATCCCAGCACCACTTCCCACACTCCCCATGCCAGCTCCACTCCCCACACACACTCATCCCAGCTCCACTTCCCACACTCCCCATGCCAGCTCCACTCCCCATGCCAGCTCCACTCCCCATCCCAGCTCCACTCCCCATGCCAGCTCCACTCCCCATGCCAGCTCCACTCCTCATCCCAGCACCACTCCCGATGCCAGCTCCACGCCCCATGCCCGCTCCACCCCCATGGCAGCTCCACTCCCCATGCCAGCTCCACTCCCCACACACACTCATGCCAGCTCCACTACCCACACACCCCATGCCAGCTCCACTCCTCATGCCAGCTCCACTTCCCATCCCAGCTCCACTCCCCATGCCAGCTCCACTCCTCACACTCGCCATGCCAGATCCACTCCCCACACACACTCATCCCAGCTCCACTACCCACACTCTCCATGCCAGCTCCACCCCCATGCCAGCTCCACCCCCCACACACACACATTCCAACTCCACTACCCACACTCCCCATGCCAGATCCACTCCCCATGCCAGCTCCACTCCCCATGCCAGCTACACTACCCACACTCACCATGCCAGCTCTACTCCTCATGCCAGCCCAACTCCCCATGCCAGCTCCACTCCCCACTCACACTCATTCCAGCTCCACTACCCACACTCCACATGCCAGCTCTACTCCCCATGCAAGCTCTACTCCCCATGCCAGCTCCACTCCCCATGCCAGCTCCACTACCAACACTCCCCATGCCAGCTTTACTCCCGATGCCAGCTCCAATACCCACACTCCCCATGCCGGCACCACTCCCCATGCCAGATACACTCCCCATGCCAGCTCCACTCCCCATGCCAGCTCCACTCCCCATGCCAGCTCCACTCCCCACACACACTCATTCCAGCTCCACTACCCACACTCCCCATGCCAGCTCTACTCCCCATGCCAGCTCTACTCCCCATGCCAGCTTCATTCCCCATGCCAGCTCCACTACCAACACTCCCCATGCCAGCTCTACTCCCGATGCCAGCTCCACTACCCACACTCCCCATGCCGGCACCACTCCTCATACCAGATCCACTCCCCATGCCAGCTCCACTCCCCATGCCAGCTCCACTCCCCATGCCAGCTCCACTACCCATGCCAGCTCCACTCCCCATCCCAGCTCCACTCCTTATGCCAGCTCCACTACCCACAATCACCAAGCCAGCTCTACTCCCCATTTCAGCCCAACTCCCCATGCCAGCTCCACTCCCCACACACACTCATTCCAACTCCACTACCCACACTCCCCATGCCAGCTCCACGCCCCATGCCAGCTACACTACCCACACTCACCATGCCAGCTCTACTCCCCATGCCAGCCCAACTCCCCATGCCAGCTCCACTCCCCACACACACTCATTCCAGCTCCACTACCCACACTCCCCATGCCAGCTCTACTCCCCATGCCAGCTCTACTCCCCATGCCAGCTCCACTCCCCATGCCAGCTCCACTACCAACACTCCCCATGCCAGCTTTACTCCCGATGCCAGCTCCAATACCCACACTCCCCATGCCGGCACCACTCCCCATGCCAGATCCACTCCCCATGCCAGCTCCACTCCCCATGCCAGCTCCACTCCCCATGCCAGCTCCACTCCCCACACACACTCATTCCAGCTCCACTACCCACACTCCCCATGCCAGCTCTACTCCCCATGCCAGCTCTACTCCCCATGCCAGCTTCATTCCCCATGCCAGCTCCACTACCAACACTCCCCATGCCAGCTCTACTCCCGATGCCAGCTCCACTACCCACACTCCCCATGCCGGCACCACTCCCTATGCCAGATCCACTCCCCATGCCAGCTCCACTCCCCATGCCAGCTCCACTCCCCATGCCAGCTCCACTCCCCATGCCAGCTCCACTCCCCACACACTCATCCCAGCTCCACTACCCACACTCCCCATGCCAGCTCCACTCCCCATGCCAGCTCCACTCCCCATGCCAGCTCCACTCCCCACACACACTCATCCCAGCTCCACTCCCCATGCCACCTTCACTCCCCACACACACTCATCCCAGCTCCACTACCCACACTCCCCATGCCAGCTCCACTCCCTGGCCAGCTCCACTCCCCACACACACTCATCCCAGCTCCACTACCCACACTCCCCATGCCAGCTCCACTCCCCATGCCAGCTCCACCCCACACACACTCTTCCCAGCTCCACTACCCACACTCCCCATGCCAGCTCCACTCCCCATGCCAGCTCCACTCCCCACACACACTCATCCCAGCTCCACTACCCACACTCCCCATGCCAGCTCGACTCCCCATGCCAGCTCCACTCCCCATGGCCGCTCCACTCCTCATTTCAGCTCCACTCCCCATGGCAGCTCCACTCCTTACGCCAGCTCCTCTCCCCATCCCAGCTCCACTCCTTATGCCAGCTCCACTCCCCATGCCAGCTCCACTCCCCATGCCAGCTCCACTCCCCATGCCAGCTCCACTCCCCATGCCAGCTCCACTCCCCACACACTCATCCCAGCTCCACTACCCACACTCCCCATGCCAGCTCCACTCCCCATGCCAGCTCCACTCCCCATGCCAGCTCCACTCCCCACACACACTCATCCCAGCTCCACTCCCCATGCCACCTTCACTCCCCACACACACTCATCCCAGCTCCACTACCCACACTCCCCATGCCAGCTCCACTCCCCATGCCAGCTCCACTCCCCACACACACTCATCCCAGCTCCACTACCCACACTCCCCATGCCAGCTCGCATCCCCATGCCAGCTCCACTCCCCATGCCAGCTCCACTAGCCACACTCCCCATGCCAGCTCCACTCCTCATGCCAGCTCCACTCCCCATGCCAGCTCCACTTCCCATGCCAGCTCCACTCCTCATGCCAGCTCCACTCCCCATGCCAGCTCCACTCCTCATGCCAGCTCCACTCCCCATGGCAGCTCCACTCCTCATCCCAGCTCCACTCCCCATGCCAGCTCCACTCCTCATGCCAGCTCCACTCCCCATGCCAGCACCACTCCCCATGCCAGCTCGACTCCCCACACACATCCATCCCAACTCCACTTCCCACACTCCCCATGCCGGCTCCACTCCCCATGCCGGCTCCACTACCCACACTCCCCATGCCCACTCCACCCCCATGCCAGCTCCACTCCGCATCCCAGCTCCACTCCCCACACTCCCCATGCCAGCTCCACTCCCCATGCCAGCTCTATTCCTCATGACAGCTCCACTCCCCATGCCATTTCAACTCCTCATGCCAGCTCTACTCCCCATGCCAGCTCTACTACACAAACTCCCCATGCCCACTCCACCCCCATGGCAGCTCCTCTCCCCATGCCAGCTCCACTCCCCACACTCCCCATGCCAGCTCCACTCCTCATGCCAGCTCCACTCCCCATGCCAGCTCCACGCCCCATGCCAGCTCCACTCCCCACACACATTCATCCCAACTCCACTAACCACACTCCCCATCCCAGCTCCACTCCCCATGCCAGCTCCACTACCCACACTCCCCATGCCAGATCTTCTCCCCATGCCGGCTCCACTACCCACACTCCCCATGCCCACTCCACCCCCATGCCAGTTCCACTCCCCATCCCAGCTCCACTCCCCACACTCCCCATGCCAGCTCCACTCCCCATGCCAGCTCCACTCCTCATGCCAGCTCCACTCCCCATGCCAGCTCCACTCCTCATGCCAGCTCTACTCCGCATGCCAGCTCCACTCCCCACACACCCCATGCCAGCTCCATTCCACATGCCAGCTCCACTCCCCATGCCAGCTCCACTACCCACACTCCCCATGCCAGCTCTACTTCCCATGCCAGCTCCACTAACCACACTCCCCATGCCGGCTCCACTCCCCATGCCCACTCCACCCCCATGCCAGCTCCACCCCCATGCCAGCTCCACTCCCCACACTCCCCATGCCAGCTCTACTCCCCAGGCCAGCTCCACTCCCCACACTCCCCATGCCCACTCCACCCCCATGCCAGTTCCACTCCCCATCCCAGCTCCACTCCCCACACTCCCCATGCCAGCTCCACTCCCCATGCCAGCTCCACTCCTCATGCCAGCTCCACTCCCCATGCCAGCTCCACTCCTCATGCCAGCTCTACTCCGCATGCCAGCTCCACTCCCCACACACCCCATGCCAGCTCCATTCCACATGCCAGCTCCACTCCCCATGCCAGCTCCACTACCCACACTCCCCATGCCAGCTCTACTTCCCATGCCAGCTCCACTAACCACACTCCCCATGCCGGCTCCACTCCCCATGCCCATTCCACCCCCATGCCAGCTCCACCCCCATGCCAGCTCCACTCCCCACACTCCCCATGCCAGCTCTACTCCCCAGGCCAGCTCCACTCCCCACACACCCCATGCCAGCTCCATTCCACATGCCAGCTCCACTCCCCATGCCAGCTCCACTACCCACACACCCCATGCCAGCTCTACTCCCCATGCCAGCTCCACTACCCACACTCCCCATGCCGGCTCCAATCCCCATGCCAGATCCACGCCCCATGCCAGCTCCACTCCCCATGCGACCTCCACTCCCCACATTCCCCATGCCAGCTCCACTCTCCACACTCCCCATGCCAGCTCCACTCCCCATGCCAGCTCCACTCCCCATACCAGCTCCACTCCCGACACACTCATCCCAGCTCCACTACCCACACACCTCATGCCAGCTCCACTCCCCATGCCAGCTCCACTCCCCAAACACACTCAACCCAGGTCCACTACCCACACTCCCCATGCCAGCTCCACTCCCCACACACACTCATCCCAGCTCCACTTCCCACACTCCCCATGCCAGCTCCACTCCCCATGCCAGCTCCACTCCCCATGCCAGCTCCACTCCCCACACACACTCATCCCAGCTCCACTTCCCACACTCCCCATGCCAGCTCCACTCCCCATGCCAGCTCCACTCCCCATCCCAGCTCCACTCCCCATGCCAGCTCCACTCCCCATCCCAGCTCCACTCCTCATCCCAGCACCACTCCCGATGCCAGCTCCACTCCCCATGCCCGCTCCACCCCCATGGCAGCTCCACTCCCCATGCCAGCTCCACTCCCCACACACACTCATGCCAGCTCCACTACCCACACACCCCATGCCAGCTCCACTCCTCATGCCAGCTCCACTTCACATCCCAGCTGCACTCCCCATGCCAGCTCCACTACCAACACTCCCCATGTCAGCTCTACTCCCCATGCCAGCTCCACTACCCGCACTCCCCATGCCGGTTCGACTCCCCATGCCAGCTCCACTCCCCATGCCAGCTCCACTCCTCACACTCCCCATGCCAGCTCCACTCCCCATGCCAGCTCCACTCCCCATGCCAGCTCCACTCCCCATGCCAGCTCCACTTGCCATGCCAGATCCACTCCCCACACACACTCATCCCAGCTCCACTACCCACACTCTCCATGCCAGCTCCACCCCCATGCCAGCTCCACCCCCCACACACACTCATTCCAACTCCACTGCCCACACTCCCCATGCCAGCTCCACTCCCCATGCCAGCTACACTACCCACACTCACCATGCCAGCTCTACTCCCCATGCCAGCCCAACTCCCCATGCCAGCTCCACTCCCCACACACACTCATTCCAGCTCCACTACCCACACTCCCCATGCCAGCTCTACTCCCCATGCCAGCTCTACTCCCCATGCCAGCTCCACTCCCCATGCCAGCTCCACTACCAACACTCCCCATGCCAGCTTTACTCCCGATGCCAGCTCCAATACCCACACTCCCCATGCCGGCACCACTCCCCATGCCAGATCCACTCCCCATGCCAGCTCCACTCCCCATGCCAGCTCCACTCCCCATGCCAGCTCCACTCCCCACACACACTCATTCCAGCTCCACTGCCCACACTCCCCATGCCAGCTCTACTCCCCATGCCAGCTTCATTCCCCATGCCAGCTACACTACCAACACTCCCCATGCCAGCTCTACTCCCGATGCCAGCTCCACTACCCACACTCCCCATGCCGGCACCACTCCCCATGCCAGGTCCACTCCCCATGCCAGCTCCACTCCCCATGCCAGCTCCACTCCCCATGCCAGCTCCACTACCAATGCCAGCTCCACTCCCCATCCCAGCTCCACCCCTTATGCCAGCTCCACTACCCACACTCACCATGCCAGCTCTACTCCCCATGCCAGCCCAACTCCCCATGCCAGCTCCACTCCCCACACACACTCATTCCAACTCCACTACTCACACCCCCCATGCCAGCTCCACTCCCCATGCCAGCTACACTACCCACACTCACCATGCCAGCTCTACTCCCCATTCCGGCACCACTCCCCATGCCAGATCCACACCCCATGCCAGCTCCACTCCCCATGCCAGCTCCACTCCCCATGCCAGCTCCACTCCCCACACACACTCATTCCAGCTCCACTACCCACACTCCCCATGCCAGCTCTACTCCCCATGCCAGCGCTACTCCCCATGCCAGCTTCATTCCCCATGCCAGCTCCACTACCAACACTCCCCATGCCAGCTCTACTCCCGATGCCAGCTCCACTACCCACACTCCCCATGCCGGCACCACTCCCTATGCCAGATCCACTTCCCATGCCAGCTCCACTCCCCATGCCAGCTCCACTCCCCATGCCAGCTCCACTACCCATGCCAGCTCCACTCCCCATCCCAGCTCCACTCCTTATGCCAGCTCCACTCCCCATGCCAGCTCCACTCCCCACACACTCATCCCAGCTCCACTACCCACACTCCCCATGCCAGCTCGCATCCCCATGCCAGCTCCACTCCCCATGCCAGCTCCACTAGCCACACTCCCCATGCCAGCTCCACTCCTCATGCCAGCTCCACTCCCCATGCCAGCTCCACTTCCCATGCCAGCTCCACTCCTCATGCCAGCTCCACTCCCCATGCCAGCTCCACTCCTCATGCCAGCTCCACTCCCCATGGCAGCTCCACTCCTCATCCCAGCTCCACTCCCCATGCCAGCTCCACTCCTCATGCCAGCTCCACTCCCCATGCCAGCTCCACTCCCCATGCCAGCTCCACTCCCCACACACATCCATCCCAACTCCACTACCCACACTCCCCATGCCAGCACCACTCCCCATGCCAGCTCCACTACCCACACTCCCCATGCCAGCTCTACTCCCCATGCCGGCTCCACTACCCACACTCCCCATGCCCACTCCACCCCCATGCCAGCTCCACTCCGCATCCCAGCTCCACTCCCCACACTCCCCATGCCAGCTCCACTCCCCATGCCAGCTCCATTCCTCATGCCAGCTCCACTCCCCATGCCATTTCAACTCCTCATGCCAGCTCTTCTCCCCATGCCAGCTCCACTACACAAACTCCCCATGCCCACTCCACCCCCATGGCAGCTCCTCTCCCCATGCCAGCTCCACTCCCAACACTCCCCATGCCAGCTCCACTCCTCATGCCAGCTCCACTCCCCATGCCAGCTCCACGCCCCATGCCAGCTCCACTCCCCACACACATTCATCCCAACTCCACTAACCACACTCCCCATGCCAGCTCCACTCCCCATGCCAGCTCCACTACCCACACTCCCCATGCCAGATCTTCTCCCCATGCCGGCTCCACTACCCACACTCCCCATGCCCACTCCACCCCCATGCCAGTTCCACTCCCCATCCCAGCTCCACTCCCCACACTCCCCATGCCAGCTCCACTCCCCATGCCAGCTCCACTCCTCATGCCAGCTCCACTCCCCATGCCAGCTCCACTCCTCATGCCAGCTCTACTCCGCATGCCAGCTCCACTCCCCACACACCCCATGCCAGCTCCATTCCACATGCCAGCTCCACTCCCCATGCCAGCTCCACTCCACACACTCCCCATGCCAGCTCTACTTCCCATGCCAGCTCCACTAACCACACTCCCCATGCCGGCTCCACTCACCATGCCCACTCCACCCCCATGCCAGCTCCACCCCCATGCCAGCTCCACTCCCCACACTCCCCATGCCAGCTCTACTCCCCAGGCCAGCTCCACTCCCCACACACCCCATGCCAGCTCTACTCCCCATGCCAGCACCACTACCCACACACCCCATGCCGGCTCCACTCCCCATGCCAGATCCACGCCCCATGCCAGCTCCACTCCCCATGCGAGCTCCACTCCCCACATTCCCCATGCCAGCTCCACTCTCCACACTCCCCATGCCAGCTCCACTCCCCATGCCAGCTCCACTCCGCATGCCAGCTCCACTCCCGACACACTCATCCCAGCTCCTCTACCCACACACCTCATGCCAGCTCCACTCCCCATGCCAGCTCCACTCCCCAAACACACTCAACCCAGCTCCACTACCCACACTCCCCATGCCAGCTCCACTCCCCATACCAGCTCCAATCCCCACATACTCATCCCAGCTCCTCTACCCACACTCCCCATGCCAGCTCCACTCCCCACACACACTCATCCCAGCTCCACTTCCCACACTCCCCATGCCAGCTCCACTCCCCATGCCAGCTCCACTCCCCATGCCAGCTCCACTACCCACACACACTCATCCCAGCACCACTTCCCACACTCCCCATGCCAGCTCCACTCCCCACACACAATCATCCCAGCTCCACTTCCCACACTCCCCATGCCAGCTCCACTCCCCATGCCAGCTCCACTCCCCATCCCAGCTCCATCCCCATGCCAGCTCCACTCCCCATGCCAGCTCCACTCCTCATCCCAGCACCACTCCCGATGCCAGCTCCACGCCCCATGCCCGCTCCACCCCCATGGCAGCTCCACTCCCCATGCCAGCTCCACTCCCCACACACACTCATGCCAGCTCCACTACCCACACACCCCATGCCAGCTCCACTCCTCATGCCAGCTCCACTTCCCATCCCAGCTCCACTCCCCATGCCAGCTCCACTCCTCACACTCCCCATGCCAGCTCCACTCCCCATGCCAGCTCCACTCGCCATGCCAGATCCACTCCCCACACACACTCATCCCAGCTCCACTACCCACACTCTCCATGCCAGCTCCACCCCCATGCCAGCTCCACCCCCCACACACACTCATTCCAACTCCACTACCCACACTCCCCATGCCAGATCCACTCCCCATGCCAGCTCCACTCCCCATGCCAGCTACACTACCCACACTCACCATGCCAGCTCTACTCTCCATGCCAGCCCAACTCCACATGCCAGCTCCACTCCCCACACACACTCATTCCAGCTCCACTACCCACACTCCCCATGCCAGCTCTACTCCCCATGCAAGCTCTACTCCCCATGCCAGCTCCACTCCCCATGCCAGCTTCACTACCAACACTCCCCATGCCAGCTTTACTCCCGATGCCAGCTCCAATACCCACACTCCCCATGCCGGCACCACTCCCCATGCCAGATACACTCCCCATGCCAGCTCCACTCCCCATGCCAGCTCCACTCCCCATGCCAGCACCACTCCCCACAGACACTCATTCCAGCTCCACTACCCACACTCCCCATGCCAGCTCTACTCCCCATGCCAGCTCTACTCCCCATGCCAGCTTCATTCCCCATGCCAGCTCCACTACCAACACTCCCCATGCCAGCTCTACTCCCGATGCCAGCTCCACTACCCACACTCCCCATGCCGGCACCACTCCCCATACCAGATCCACTCCCCATGCCAGCTCCACTCCCCATGCCAGCTCCACTCCCCATGCCAGCTCCACTACCCATGCCAGCTCCACTCCCCATCCCAGCTCCACTCCTTATGCCAGCTCCACTACCCACACTCACCAAGCCAGCTCTACTCCCCATTTCAGCCCAACTCCCCATGCCAGCTCCACTCCCCACAGACACTCATTCCAACTCCACTACCCACACTCCCCATGCCAGCTCCACGCCCCATGCCAGCTACACTACCCACACTCACCATGCCAGCTCTACTCCCCATGCCAGCCCAACTCCCCATGCCAGCTCCACTCCCCACACACACTCATTCCAGCTCCACTACCCACACTCCCCATGCCAGCTCTACTCCCCATGCCAGCTCTACTCCCCATGCCAGCTCCACTCCCCATGCCAGCTCCACTACCAACACTCCCCATGCCAGCTTTACTCCCGATGCCAGCTCCAATACCCACACTCCCCATGCCGGCACCACTCCCCATGCCAGATCCACTCCCCATGCCAGCTCCACTCCCCACACACACTCATTCCAGCTCCACTACCCACACTCCCCATGCCAGCTCTACTCCCCATGCCAGCTCTACTCCCCATGCCAGCTTCATTCCCCATGCCAGCTCCACTACCAACACTCCCCATGCCAGCTCTACTCCCGATGCCAGCTCCACTACCCACACTCCCCATGCCGGCACCACTCCCTATGCCAGATCCACTCCCCATGCCAGCTCCACTCCCCATGCCAGCTCCACTCCCCATGCCAGCTCCACTCCCCATGCCAGCTCCACTCCCCACACACTCATCCCAGCTCCACTACCCACACTCCCCATGCCAGCTCCACTCCCCATGCCAGCTCCACTCCCCATGCCAGCTCCACTCCCCACACACACTCATCCCAGCTCCACTCCCCATGCCACCTTCACTCCCCACACACACTCATCACTGCTCCACTACCCACACTCCCCATGCCAGCTCCACTCCCTGGCCAGCTCCACTCCCCACACACACTCATCCCAGCTCCACTACCCACACTCCCCATGCCAGCTCCACTCCCCATGCCAGCTCCACCCCACACACACTCTTCCCAGCTCCACTACCCACACTCCCCATGCCAGCTCCACTCCCCATGCCAGCTCCACTCCCCACACACACTCATCCCAGCTCCACTACCCACACTCCCCATGCCAGCTCGACTCCCCATGCCAGCTCCACTCCCCATGGCCGCTCCACTCCTCATTTCAGCTCCACTCCCCATGGCAGCTCCACTCCTTACGCCAGCTCCTCTCCCCATCCCAGCTCCACTCCTTATGCCAGCTCCACTCCCCATGCCAGCTCCACTCCCCATGCCAGCTCCACTCCTTATGCCAGCTCCACTCCCCATGCCAGCTCCACTCCCCATGCCAGCTCCACTCCCCATGCCAGCTCCACTCCTTATGCCAGCTCCACTCCCCATGCCAGCTCCACTCCCCATGCCAGCTCCGCTCGCCATGC
Organism: Scyliorhinus torazame; assembly: GCF_047496885.1. Lineage (NCBI taxonomy): Eukaryota > Metazoa > Chordata > Chondrichthyes > Carcharhiniformes > Scyliorhinidae > Scyliorhinus > Scyliorhinus torazame. Next base: position 355,332,686 of record NC_092709.1, on the reverse strand, counting down.
CAGCTCCACTCCCCATGCCAGCTCCACTCCCCACACACTCATCCCAGCTCCACTACCCACACTCCCCATGCCAGCTCCACTCCCCATGCCAGCTCCACTCCCCATGCCGGCTCCACTCCCCACACACACTCATCCCAGCTCCACTCCCCATGCCACCTTCACTCCCCACACACACTCATCCCAGCTCCACTACCCACACTCCCCATGCCAGCTCCACTCCCCATGCCAGCTCCACTCCCCACACACACTCATCCCAGCTCCACTACCCACACTCCCCATGACAGCTCGCATCCCCATGCCAGCTCCACTCCCCATGCCAGCTCCACTAGCCACACTCCCCATGCCAGCTCCACTCCTCATGCCAGCTCCACTCCCCATGCCAGCTCCACTTCCCATGCCAGCTCCACTCCTCATGCCAGCTCCACTCCCCATGCCAGCTCCACTCCTCATGCCAGCTCCACTCCCCATGGCAGCTCCACTCCTCATCCCAGCTCCACTCCCCATGCCAGCTCCACTCCTCATGCCAGCTCCACTCCCCATGCCAGCTCCTCTCCCCATGCCAGCTCCACTCCCCACACACATCCATCCCAACTCCACTTCCCACACTCCCCATGCCAGCACCACTCCCCATGCCAGCTCCACTACCCACACTCCCCATGCCAGCTCTACTCCCCATGCCGGCTCCACTACCCACACTCCCCATGCCCACTCCACCCCCATGCCAGCTCCACTCCGCATCCCAGCTCCACTCCCCTAACTCCCCATGCCAGCTCCACTCCCCATGCCAGCTCTATTCCTCATGACAGCTCCACTCCCCATGCCATTTCAACTCCTCATGCCAGCTCTACTCCCCATGCCAGCTCTACTACACAAACTCCCCATGCCCACTCCACCCCCATGGCAGCTCCTCTCCCCATGCCAGCTCCACTCCCCACACTCCCCATGCCAGCTCCACTCCTCATGCCAGCTCCACTCCCCATGCCTGCTCCACGCCCCATGCCAGCTCCACTCCCCACACACATTCATCCCAACTCCACTAACCACACTCCCCATGCCAGCTCCACTCCCCATGCCAGCTGCACTACCCACACTCCCCATGCCAGATCTTCTCCCCATGCCGGCTCCACTACCCACACTCCCCATGCCCACTCCACCCCCATGCAAGTTCCACTCCCCATCCCAGCTCCACTCCCCACACTCCCCATGCCAGCTCCACTCCCCATGCCAGCTCCACTCCTCATGCCAGCTCCACTCCCCATGCCAGCTCCACTCCTCATGCCAGCTCTACTCCGCATGCCAGCTCCACTCCCCACACACCCCATGCCAGCTCCATTCCACATGCCAGCTCCACTCCCCATGCCAGCTCCACTACCCACACTCCCCATGCCAGCTCTACTTCCCATGCCAGCTCCACTAACCACACTCCCCATGCCGGCTCCACTCCCCATGCCCACTCCACCCCCATGCCAGCTCCACTCCCCATGCCAGCTCCACTCCTCATGCCAGCTCTACTCCGCATGCCAGCTCCACTACCCACACACCGCATGCCAGCTCTACTCCCCATGCCAGCTCCACTACCCACACTCCCCATGCCGGCTCCAATCCCCATGCCAGATCCACGCCCCATGCCAGCTCCACTCCCCATGCGAGCTCCACTCCCCACATTCCCCATGCCAGCTCCACTCTCCACACTCCCCATGCCAGCTCCACTCCCCATGCCAGCTCCACTCCCCATGCCAGCTCCACTCCCGACACACTCATCCCAGCTCCACTACCCACACACCTCATGCCAGCTCCACTCCCCATGCCAGCTCCACTCCCCAAACACACTCAACCCAGCTCCACTACCCACACTCCCCATGCCAGCTCCACTCCCCATGCCAGCTCCAATCCCCACATACTCATCCCAGCTCCTCTACCCACACTCCCCATGCCAGCTCCACTCCCCACACACACTCATCCCAGCTCCACTTCCCACACTCCCCATGCCAGCTCCACTCCCCATGCCAGCTCCACTCCCCATGCCAGCTCCACTCCCCACACACACTCATCCCAGCTCCACTTCCCACACTCCCCATGCCAGCTCCACTCCGCATGCCAGCTCCACTCCCCATCCCAGCTCCACTCCCCATGCCTGCTCCACTCCCCATCCCAGCTCCACTCCTCATCCCAGCACCACTCCCGATGCCAGCTCCACTCCCCATGCCCGCTCCACCCCATGGCAGCTCCACTCCCCATGCCAGCTGCACTCCCCACACACACTCATGCCAGCTCCACTACCCACACACCCCATGCCAGCTCCACTCCTCATGCCAGCTCCACTTCGCATCCCAGCTGCACTCCCCATGCCAGCTCCACTACCAACACTCCCCATGTCAGCTCTACTCCCCATGCCAGCTCCACTACCCGCACTCCCCATGCCGGTTCGACTCCCCATGCCAGCTCCACTCCCCATGCCAGCTCCACTCCTCACACTTCCCATGCCAGCTCCACTCCCCATGCCAGCTCCACTCCCCATGCCAGCTCCACTCCCCATGCCAGCTCCACTCGCCATGCCAGATCCACTCCCCACACACACTCATCCCAGCTCCACTACCCACACTCTCCATGCCAGCTCCACCCCCATGCCAGCTCCACCCCCCACACACACTCATTCCAACTCCACTGCCCACACTCCCCATGCCAGCTCCACTCCCCATGCCAGCTACACTACCCACACTCACCATGCCAGCTCTACTCCCCATGCCAGCCCAACTCCCCATGCCAGCTCCACTCCCCACACACACTCATTCCAGCTCCACTACCCACACTCCCCATGCCAGCTCTACTCCCCATGCCAGCTCTACTCCCCATGCCAGCTCCACTCCCCATGCCAGCTCCACTACCAACACTCCCCATGCCAGCTTTACTCCCGATGCCAGCTCCAATACCCACACTCCCCATGCCGGCACCACTCCCCATGCCAGATCCACTCCCCATGCCAGCTCCACTCCCCATGCCAGCTCCACTCCCCATGCCAGCTCCACTCCCCATGCCAGCTCCACTCCCCATGCCAGCTCCACTCCCCACACACACTCATTCCAGCTCCACTGCCCACACTCCCCATGCCAGCTCTACTCCCCATGCCAGCTCTACTCCCCATGCCAGCTTCATTCCCCATGCCAGCTACACTACCAACACTCCCCATGCCAGCTCTACTCCCGATGCCAGCTCCACTACCCACACTCCCCATGCCAGCACCACTCCCCATGCCAGATCCACTCCCCATGCCAGCTCCACTCCCCATGCCAGCTCCACTCCCCATGCCAGCTCCACTACCAATGCCAGCTCCACTCCCCATCCCAGCTCCACTCCTTATGCCAGCTCCACTACCCACACTCACCATGCCAGCTCTACTCCCCATGCCAGCCCAACTCCCCATGCCAGCTCCACTCCCCACACACACTCATTCCAACTCCACTACCCACACCCCCCATGCCAGCTCCACTCCCCATGCCAGCTACACTACCCACACTCACCATGCCAGCTCTACTCCCCATTCCGGCACCACTCCCCATGCCAGATCCACTCCCCATGCCAGCTCCACTCCCCATGCCAGCTCCACTCCCCATGCCAGCTCCACTCCCCACACACACTCATTCCAGCTCCACTACCCACACTCCCCATGCCAGCTCTACTCCCCATGCCAGCGCTACTCCCCATGCCAGCTTCATTCCCCATGCCAGCTCCACTACCAACACTCCCCATGCCAGCTCTACTCCCGATGCCAACTCCACTACTCACACTCCCCATGCCGGCACCACTCCCTATGCCAGATCCACTTCCCATGCCAGCTCCACTCCCCATGCCAGCTCCACTCCCCATGCCAGCTCCACTACCCATGCCAGCTCCACTCCCCTTCCCAGCTCCACTCCTTATGCCAGCTCCACTCCCCATGCCAGCTCCACTCCCCACACACTCATCCCAGCTCCACTACCCACACTCCCCATGCCAGCTCCACTGCCCATGCCAGCTCCACTCCCCACACACACTCATCCCAGCTCCACTCCCCATCCCACCTTCACTCCCCATGCCAGCTCGACTCCCCATGCCAGCTCCACTCCCCACACACATCCATCCCAACTCCACTACCCACACTCCCCATGCCAGCACCACTCCCCATGCCAGCTCCACTACCCACACTCCCCATGCCAGCTCTACTCCCCATGCCGGCTCCACTACCCACACTCCCCATGCCCACTCCACCCCCATGCCAGCTCCACTCCGCATCCCAGCTCCACTCCCCACACTCCCCATCCCAGCTCCACTCCCCACACTCCCCATGCCAGCTCCACTCCCCATGCCATTTCCACTCCTCATGCCAGCTCTACTCCCCATGCCAGCTCAACTACACAAACTCCTCACGCCCACTCCACCCCAATGCCAGCTCCACTCCCCATGCCATTTCCACTCCTCATGCCAGCTCTACTCCCCATGCCAGCTCCACTACACAAACTCCCCATGCCCACTCCACCCCCATGCCAGCTCCACTCCCCATGCCAGCTCCACTCCCCACACATCCTATGCCAGCTCTACTCCCCATGCCAGCTCCACTCCCCACACACCCCATGCCAGCTCCATTCCACATGCCAGCTCCACTCCCCATGCCAGATCCACTACCCACACTCCCCATGCCAGCTCTACTCCCCATGCCAGCTCCACACCCACACTCCCCATGCCGGCTCCACTCCCCATGCCAGATCCACGCCCCATGCCAGCTCCACTCCCCATGCCAACTCCACTCCCCACACACTCATGCCTGCTCCACTACACACACTCCCCATGCCAGCTCCACGCCTCATGCCAGCTCCACTTCCCATGCCGGCTCCACTTCCCATCCCAGCTCCACTCCCTATGCCAGCTCCACTACCAACACTCTCCATGCCAGCTCTACTCCCCATGCCAGCTCCACTACCCACACTCCCCATGCCGTCTCCACTCCCCATGCCAGCTCCACTCCCCATGCCAGCTCCACTCCTCACTCTCCCCATGCCAGCTCCACTCCCCATGCCAGCTCCACTCCCCACACACACTCATTCCAGCTCCACTACCCACACTCCCCATGCCAGGTCTACTCCCCATGCCTGCTCCACTCCCCATGCCAGCTCCACTCCCCACACACACTCATTCCAGCTCCACTACACACACTCCCCATGCCAGCTCTACTCCCCATGCCAGCTCCACTCCCCATGCCAGCTCCACTACCAACACTCCCCATGCCAGCTCTACTCCCGATGCCAGCTCCACTACCCATACTCCCCATGCCGGCTCCACTCCCCATGCCAGATCCACTCCCCATGCCAGCTCCACTCCTCATGCCAGCTCCACTCCCCATGGCCGCTCCACTCCTGATGCCAGCTCCACTCCCCATGGCAGCTCCACTCCCCATGCCAGCTCCACTCCCCATCCCAGCTCCACTCCCCATGCCGGCTCCACTCCCCATGCCAGATCCACTCCTCATGCCAGCTCCACTCCCCATGCCGTCTCCACTCCTCATGCTAGCTTCACTCCCCTTACCAGCTCCACTCCCCACACACACTCATCCCAGCTCCACTACCCACACTCACCATGCCAGTTCTACTCCCCATGACAGCTCCACTCCTCATGCCAGCTCCACTCCCCACACACATTCATCCCAACTCCACTACCCACACTCCCCATGCCAGCTCCACTCCCCATGCCAGCTGTACTCCACATGCCAGCTCCACTACCCAAACACCCCATGCCCACTCTACCCCCATGCCAGCTCCACTCCCCATGCCAGCTCCAGTCCCCACACTCCCCATGCCAGCTCTACTCCCCATGCCAGCTCCACTCCCCACACTCCCCATGCCGGCTCCACTCCCCATGCCAGATCTACTCCCCATGCCAGCTCCACTCCCCATGCCAGCTCCACTCCACATGCCAGCTCCACTACCCACACTCCCCATGCCAGCTCTACTCCCGATGCCAGTTTCACTCCCCATGCCAGCTCCACTACCCACACTCCCCTTGCCGGCTCCGCTCCCCGTACCAGCTCCACTCCCCATGCCAGTTCCACTCCGCATGCTCGCTCCAGTACCCACACTCCCCATGCCAGCTCTACTCCCCATGCCAGCTCCACTACCCACTCTCCCCATGCCGGCTCCACTCCCCATGCCAGATCCACTCCCCATGCCAGCTCCACTCCCCATGCCAGCTCCACTCCCCACACTCCCCATTCCAGCTCCACGCCCCATGCCAGCTCCACTCCCCACACACACTCATCCCAGCTCCACTACCCACACTCCCCATGCCAGCTCCACTCCCCATGCCAGCACCACTCCTCATCCCAGCTCCACTCCCCATGCCAGCTCCACTCCCCATGCCAGCTCCACTCCCCATGCCAGCTCCACTCACCACACACACTCATGCCAGCTCCACTACCCACACTCCCCATGCCAGCTCCACTCCTCATGCCAGCTCCACTCCCCATGCCAGCTCCACTCCCCCTGCCAGCTTCACTCCCCATGCCAGCTCCACTCCCCATGCCAGCTCCACTCCCCACACACACTCATCACAGATCCTCTACCCACACTCCCCATGCCAGCTCCACTCCCCATGCCAGCTCCACCCCCCACACACACTCATCCCAACTCCACTACCCACATTCCCCATGCCAGCTCATCTCCCCATGCCAGCTCCACTACCCACACTCCCCATGCCAGCTCTATTCCCCATGCCAGCTCCACTCCCAATGCCAGCTCCAGTCCCCACACACACTTATCCCAGCTCCACTACCCACACTCCCTATGTCAGCTCAACTCCCCATGCCAGCTCTACTCTCCATGCCAGCTCCACTACCCACACTCCCCAAGCCGGCTCCGCTCCCCATGCCAGATCTACTCCCCATGCCAGCTCCACTCCCCATGGAAGCTCCACTCCCCATGCCAGCTCCACTCCCCATGCCAGCTCCACTCCCCATGCTAGCTCCACCCCCACACACACTCATCGCAGCTCCACTACCCACACTCCCCATGCCAGCTCCACTCCCCATGCCAGCTCCATTACCCACACTCCCCATGCCAGCTCTACTCCCGATGCCAGTTCCACTCCCCATGCCAGCTCCACTACCCACACTCTCCATGCCAGCTCCACTCCCCATGCCAGCTCCACTCCCCACACACACTCATCCCAGCTCCACTACCCACACTCCCCATGCCAGCTCCATTCCCCATGCCAGCTCCACCCCCTTCACACACTAATCCCAACTCCACTACCCACACTCCCCATGCCAGCTCCACTCCCCATGCCAGCTCCACCCCACACTCCCCATGCCAGCTCTACTCCTGATGCCAGTTCCACTCCCCATGCCAGCTCCACTACCCACACTCCCCTTGCTGGCTCCGCTCCCCATGCCAGCTCCACTCCCCATGCCAGCTCCACTCAACATGCCAGCTCCACTCCCCACACTCCCCATGCCAGCTCCGCCCCCCATGCCAGCTCCACTCCCCATGCCAGCTCCACTCCTCATGCCAGTTCCACTCCCCATCCCAGCTCCACTCCCCATGCCCGCTCCACTCCCCATGCCAGCTCCACTTCCCACACTCCCCATGCCAGCTCCACTCCCCATGCCAGCTCCACTCCCCACGCCAGCTCCACTCCCCACACACACTCAACCCAGCTCCACTACCCACATTCCCCATGCCAGCTCCACTCCCCATGCCAGCTCCACCCCCCACACACACTCATCCCAGCTCCACTACCCACATTCCCCATGCCAGCTCCACTCCCCATGCCTGCTCCACCGCCCACACACACTCATCCCAACTCCACTACCCACACTCCCCATGCCAGCTCCACTCCCATGCCAGCTCCACTACCCACACTCCCAATGCCAGCTTTACTCCCGATGCCAGATCCACACCCCATGCCAGCACCACTACCCACGCTCCCGATGCCAGCTCTACTCCCGATGCCAGTTCCACTCCCCATGCCAGCTCCACTACCCACACTCCCGATGCCAGCTCTACTCCCGATGCCAGTTCCACTCCCCATGCCAGCTATACTACCCACACTCCCCATGCCGGCTCCGCTACCCATGCCAGCTCCAATCCCCATGCCAGCTCCACTCCCCATGCCAGCTCCAATCCCCATGCCAGCTCCACTCCCCATGCCGTTTCCACTGCCCACACTCCCCATCCCAGCTTCACTCCCAATGCCAGCTTCACTCCCCTTTGCCGGTTCCACTGCCCACATTCCCCATGCCAGCTTCACTCCCCATGGCAGCTCCACTCCCCATGGCAGCTCCACTCCCCATGCCAGCTCCACTACCCACACTCCCCATGCCAGCTCCACTCCCCATGCCAGCTCCACTATCCACACTCCCCATTCCAGCTCCGCTCCCCATGCCAGCTCCACTCCCCATGCCAGCTCCACTACCCACACTCCCCATGCCAGCTCCACTCCCCATGCCAGCTCCACTATCCACACTCCCCATTCCAGCTCCGCTCCCCATGCCAGCTCCACTCCCCATGCCAGCTCCACTACCCACACTCCCCATGCCAGCTCCACTCCCCATGCCAACTCCACACCCCATGCCAGTTCCACTACCCACACTCCCCATGCCGTTTCCACTGCCCACACTCCCCATCCCAGCTTCACTCCCCATGCCAGCTCCACTCCCCATGCCAGCTCCACTCCTCATGCCAGTTCCACTCCCCATCCCAGCTCCACTCCCCATGCCCGCTCCACTCCCCATGCCAGCTCCACTTCCCACACTCCCCATGCCAGCTCCACTCCCCATGCCAGCTCCACTCCCCACGCCAGCTCCACTCCCCACACACACTCATCCCAGCTCCACTACCCACATTCCCCATGCCAGCTCCACTCCCCATGCCAGCTCCACCCCCCACACACACTCATCCCAACTCCACTACCCACACTCCCCATGCCAGCTCCACTCCCCATGCCAGCTCCACTACCCACACTCCCCATGCCATCTCTACTCCCGATGCCAGTTCCACTCCCCATGCCAGCTCCACTACCCACACTCCCCTTGCCGGCTCCGCTCCCCGTGCCAGCTCCACTCCCCATGCGAGCTCCACTCAACATGCCAGCTCCACTCCCCACACTCCCCATGCCAGCTCCACTCCCCATGCCAGCTCCACAACCCACACTCCCCATGCCAGCTCTACTCCTGATGCCAGTTCCACTCCCCATGCCAGCTCCACTACCCACACTCCCCTTGCTGGCTCCGCTCCCCATGCCAGCTCCACTCCCCATGCCAGCTCCACTCAACATGCCAGCTCCACTCCCCACACTCCCCATGCCAGCTCCGCTCCCCATGCCAGCTCCACTCCCCATGCCAGCTCCACTCCTCATGCCAGTTCCACTCCCCATCCCAGCTCCACTCCCCATGCCCGCACCACTCCCCATGCCAGCTCCACTTCCCACACTCCCCATGCCAGCTGCACTCCCCATGCCAGCTCCACTCCCCACGCCAGCTCCACTCCCCACACACACTCAACCCAGCTCCACTACCCACATTCCCCATGCCAGCTCCACTCCCCATGGCTGCTCCACCGCCCACACACTCATCCCAACTCCACTACCCACACTCCCATGCCAGATCCACTCCCATGCCAGCTCCACTACCCACACTCCCAATGCCAGCTTTACTCCCGATGCCAGATCCACTCCCCATGCCAGCTCCACTACCCACGCTCCCGATGCCAGCTCTACTCCCGATGCCAGTTCCACTCCCCATGCCAGCTCCACTACCCACACTCCCGATGCCAGCTCTACTCCCGATGCCAGTTCCACTCCCCATGCCAGCTATACTACCCACACTCCCCATGCCGGCTCCGCTACCCATGCCAGCGACACTCCCCATGCCAGCTCCACTACCCACACTCCCCATGCCAGCTCCACACCCCATGCCAGCTCCACTCCCCATGCCAGCTCCACTCAACATGCCAGCTCTACTCCCCACACTCCCCATGCCAGCTCCCCTCCCCATGCCAGCTCCACTCAACATGCCAGCTCCACTCCCCACACTCCCCATGCCAGCTCCGCTCCCCATGCCAGCTCCACTCCGCATGCCAGCTCCACTACCCACACTCCCCATCCCAGCTCCACTCCCCATGCCAGCTCCACACCCCATGCCATCTCCACTACTCACACTCCCCATGCCAGCTCCACTCCCCATGCCAGCTCCACTCCCCATCCCAGCTCCACTCCCCATGCCAGTTCCACTCCCCACACACACCATTCCAGCTCCACTTCCCATCCCAACTCCGCTCCCCATGCCAGCTCCAATCCCCATGCCAGCTCCACTCCCCATGCCAGCTCCAATCCCCATGCCAGCTCCACTCCCCATGCCGTTTCCACTGCCCACACTCCCCATCCCAGCTTCACTCCCCATGCCAGCTCCACTCCCCTTTGCCGGTTCCCCTGCCCACACTCCCCATGCCAGCTTCACTCCCCATGGCAGCTCCACTCCCCATGGCAGCTCCACTCCCCATGCCAGCTCCACTACCCACACTCCCCATGCCGGCTCCGCTCCCCATGCCAGCTCCACTCCCCATGCCAGCTCCAGTCAACATGCCAGCTCCACTCCCCACACTCCCCATGCCAGCTCCACTCCCCATGCCAGCTCCACTATCCACACTCCCCGTTCCAGCTCCGCTCCCCATGCCAGCTCCACTCCCCATGCCAGCTCCACTACCCACACACCCCATGCCAGCTCCACTACCCACACTCCCCAACGCCGTTTCCACTGCCCACACTCCCCATCCCAGCTCCACTCCCCATGCTAGCTCCACCCCCACACACACTCATCGCAGCTCCACTACCCACACTCCCCATGCCAGCTCCACTCTCCATGCCAGCTCCATTACCCACACTCCCCATGCCAGCTCTACTCCCGATGCCAGTTCCACTCCCCATGCCAGCTCCACTACCCACACTCTCCATGCCAGCTCCACTCCCCATGCCAGCTCCACTCCCCACACACACTCATCCCAGCTCCACTACCCACACTCCCCATGCCAGCTCCATTCCCCATGCCAGCTCCACCCCCTTCACACACTAATCCCAACTCCACTACCCACACTCCCCATGCCAGCTCCACTCCCCATGCCAGCTCCACCCCACACTCCCCATGCCAGCTCTACTCCTGATGCCAGTTCCACTCCCCATGCCAGCTCCACTACCCACACTCCCCTTGCTGGCTCCGCTCCCCATGCCAGCTCCACTCCCCATGCCAGCTCCACTCAACATGCCAGCTCCACTCCCCACACTCCCCATGCCAGCTCCGCCCCCCATGCCAGCTCCACTCCCCATGCCAGCTCCACTCCTCATGCCAGTTCCACTCCCCATCCCAGCTCCACTCCCCATGCCCGCTCCACTCCCCATGCCAGCTCCACTTCCCACACTCCCCATGCCAGCTCCACTCCCCATGCCAGCTCCACTCCCCACGCCAGCTCCACTCCCCACACACACTCAACCCAGCTCCACTACCCACATTCCCCATGCCAGCTCCACTCCCCATGCCAGTTCCACCCCCCACACACACTCATCCCAGCTCCACTACCCACATTCCCCATGCCAGCTCCACTCCCCATGCCTGCTCCACCGCCCACACACACTCATCCCAACTCCACTACCCACACTCCCCATGCCAGCTCCACTCCCATGCCAGCTCCACTACCCACACTCCCAATGCCAGCTTTACTCCCGATGCCAGATCCACTCCCCATGCCAGCACCACTACCCACGCTCCCGATGCCAGCTCTACTCCCGATGCCAGTTCCACTCCCCATGCCAGCTATACTACCCACACTCCCCATGCCGGCTCCGCTACCCATGCCAGCTCCACTCCCCATGCCAGCTCCACTACCCACACTCCCCATGCCAGCTCCGCTACCCATGCCAGCTCCACACCCCATGCCAGCTCCACTCCCCATGCCAGCTCCACTCAACATGCCAGCTCTACTCCCCACACTCCCCATGCCAGCTCCCCTCCCCATGCCAGCTCCACTCAACATGCCAGCTCCACTCCCCACACTCCCCATGCCAGCTCCGCTCCCCATGCCAGCTCCACTCCGCATGCCAGCTCCACTACCCACACTCCCCATCCCAGCTCCACTCCCCAAGCCAGCTCCACACCGCATGCCATCTCCACTACTCACACTCCCCATGCCAGCTCCACTCCCCATGCCAGCTCCACTCCCCATCCCAGCTCCACTCCCCATGCCAGTTCCACTCCCCACACACACCATTCCAGCTCCACTCCCCATCCCAACTCCGCTCCCCATGCCAGCTCCAATCCCCATGCCAGCTCCACTCCCCATGCCAGCTCCAATCCCCATGCCAGCTCCACTCCCCATGCCGTTTCCACTGCCCACACTCCCCATCCCAGCTTCACTCCCAATGCCAGCTTCACTCCCCTTTGCCGGTTCCACTGCCCACACTCCCCATGCCAGCTTCACTCCCCATGGCAGCTCCACTCCCCATGGCAGCTCCACTCCCCATGCCAGCTCCACTACCCACACTCCCCATGCCAGCTCCACTCCCCATGCCAGCTCCACTATCCACACTCCCCATTCCAGCTCCGCTCCCCATGCCAGCTCCACTCCCCATGCCAGCTCCACTACCCACACTCCCCATGCCAGCTCCACTCCCCATGCCAGCTCCACTATCCACACTCCCCATTCCAGCTCCGCTCCCCATGCCAGCTCCACTCCCCATGCCAGCTCCACTACCCACACTCCCCATGCCAGCTCCACTCCCCATGCCAACTCCACACCCCATGCCAGTTCCACTACCCACACTCCCCATGCCGTTTCCACTGCCCACACTCCCCATCCCAGCTTCACTCCCCATGCCAGCTCCACTCCCCATGCCAGCTCCACTCCTCATGCCAGTTCCACTCCCCATCCCAGCTCCACTCCCCATGCCCGCTCCACTCCCCATGCCAGCTCCACTTCCCACACTCCCCATGCCAGCTCCACTCCCCATGCCAGCTCCACTCCCCACGCCAGCTCCACTCCCCACACACACTCATCCCAGCTCCACTACCCACATTCCCCATGCCAGCTCCACTCCCCATGCCAGCTCCACCCCCCACACACACTCATCCCAACTCCACTACCCACACTCCCCATGCCAGCTCCACTCCCCATGCCAGCTCCACTACCCACACTCCCCATGCCAACTCTACTCCCGATGCCAGTTCCACTCCCCATGCCAGCTCCACTACCCACACTCCCCTTGCCGGCTCCGCTCCCCGTGCCAGCTCCACTCCCCATGCGAGCTCCACTCAACATGCCAGCTCCACTCCCCACACTCCCCATGCCAGCTCCACTCCCCATTCCAGCTCCACAACCCACACTCCCCATGCCAGCTCTACTCCTGATGCCAGTTCCACTCCCCATGCCAGCTCCACTACCCACACTCCCCTTGCTGGCTCCGCTCCCCATGCCAGCTCCACTCCCCATGCCAGCTCCACTCAACATGCCAGCTCCACTCCCCACACTCCCCATGCCAGCTCCGCTCCCCATGCCAGCTCCACTCCCCATGCCAGCTCCACTCCTCATGCCAGTTCCACTCCCCATCCCAGCTCCACTCCCCATGCCCGCACCACTCCCCATGCCAGCTCCACTTCCCACACTCCCCATGCCAGCTGCACTCCCCATGCCAGCTCCACTCCCCACGCCAGCTCCACTCCCCACACACACTCAACCCAGCTCCACTACCCACATTCCCCATGCCAGCTCCACTCCCCATGGCTGCTCCACCGCCCACACACTCATCCCAACTCCACTACCCACACTCCCATGCCAGATCCACTCCCATGCCAGCTCCACTACCCACACTCCCAATGCCAGCTTTACTCCCGATGCCAGATCCACTCCCCATGCCAGCTCCACTACCCACGCTCCCGATGCCAGCTCTACTCCCGATGCCAGTTCCACTCCGCATGCCAGCTCCACTACCCACACTCCCGATGCCAGCTCTACTCCCGATGCCAGTTCCACTCCCCATGCCAGCTATACTACCCACACTCCCCATGCCGGCTCCGCTACCCATGCCAGCGACACTCCCCATGCCAGCTCCACTACCCACACTCCCCATGCCAGCTCCACACCCCATGCCAGCTCCACTCCCCATGCCAGCTCCACTCAACATGCCAGCTCTACTCCCCACACTCCCCATGCCAGCTCCCCTCCCCATGCCAGCTCCACTCAACATGCCAGCTCCACTCCCCACACTCCCCATGCCAGCTCCGCTCCCCATGCCAGCTCCACTCCGCATGCCAGCTCCACTACCCACACTCCCCATCCCAGCTCCACTCCCCATGCCAGCTCCACACCCCATGCCATCTCCACTACTCACACTCCCCATGCCAGCTCCACTCCCCATGCCAGCTCCACTCCCCATCCCAGCTCCACTCCCCATGCCAGTTCCACTCCCCACACACACCATTCCAGCTCCACTCCCCATCCCAACTCCGCTCCCCATGCCAGCTCCAATCCCCATGCCAGCTCCACTCCCCATGCCAGCTCCAATCCCCATGCCAGCTCCACTCCCCATGCCGTTTCCACTGCCCACACTCCCCATCCCAGCTTCACTCCCCATGCCAGCTCCACTCCCCTTTGCCGGTTCCCCTGCCCACACTCCCCATGCCAGCTTCACTCCCCATGGCAGCTCCACTCCCCATGGCAGCTCCACTCCCCATGCCAGCTCCACTACCCACACTCCCCATGCCGGCTCCGCTCCCCATGCCAGCTCCACTCCCCATGCCAGCTCCAGTCAACATGCCAGCTCCACTCCCCACACTCCCCATGCCAGCTCCACTCCCCATGCCAGCTCCACTATCCACACTCCCCGTTCCAGCTCCGCTCCCCATGCCAGCTCCACTCCCCATGCCAGCTCCACTACCCACACACCCCATGCCAGCTCCACTACCCACACTCCCCAACGCCGTTTCCACTGCCCACACTCCCCATCCCAGCTTCACTCCCCATGCCAGCTCCACTCCCCTTTGCCGGTTCCACTGCCCACACTCCCCATCCCAGCTTCACTCCCCATGCCAGTTCCACTGCCCACACACACCATCCCAGCCAACAAGATGGCAGCGAGGAGAGCAGCTCCACAATTCGCCGACACCGAGCTAGGGACCCTCCTGGACGCGGTGGAGGAGAGGCGATTGACCCCGTGGCCCGTCCCAGTAAGGAGGCCGCCATTCGCCGTGCCTGGGCACAGGTGGCAGAGGCGGTCAACGCCGTCAGCGCCCGGACTGGCCAGCAGTGCCGTAAAAATCTGCATGACCCCCTCGGTGCGACCAGGGTGATCGGCAGCACTGTGCCCTTGGCACCAACCCCCGTTCCACACACTCGTAACCTGACTCCCCCCCCCCCAGGCTCACGGTCTAATCATGCGTCTTGTCTTGTGTCTTGCAGGGCCAGCTGGAGATGGGGGCGGGTCCTTCCGGTGTCCCCCGCCCGCAGCCAGTGGCACAGCTGCAGCCCCCGCCCGTGGACCGAGCAGTGACGGGGAGAGCAGCCCTCAACCCGACATCCTGGCCACCCCAGAGCTCGAGTCTGGGGGTGACGCTGACCTCCCGTCACAGCTTCTCCGACACCCTCCACCATCCCAGAGACACTCACCTCGGTCCGGCACTTCAGCGAAGAGGCTCCTGGGACACTGTCTGGTGCTTGTCACACATTGCATCCGGGACAGCAGGTGGAGGTCGGACCACCCGAAGGGGCGGACGGTCGGAGGGCAGGCCGATCCCAGGGACCAGCTGCCGTCCAGGCAGGTCTCGGGTTTCTGGAACGGAGAGGCCCATCGATTGTGCAAACGCAGTGGCAGAGCCGGGGATTGTCAGCTAGCATTCACCCAGGCCAATACCGCGGTGGAGGCCTTGGGGGGCGAGGGTTGGGGCTGTGGATCAGCATGGCCAAGGTCTGGGGCATTCTGTGCAGACACTGGCTGAGGCCCAGGACATGGTTGCCGTCCCACAGGCAGTCACGTGCCTGAGCCACCTGGATATGGCAGCAACGCCTCTGAGCGGGGCCCAGTCACAGCAGGTCTCCTCCGGGCGCTCCGGTTTCCTGATGCACCCTTCCACTGCTACCCTCTGTCTTCAATGACCGAGGCAGTTCTGTATCCACCTTACCCCCCTCCCCAAACCCTCTTACCAAGATCAGCCATGATCTCATTGACTGGCGGAGCAGGCTCGAGGGGCCAGATGGCCGACTCCTAGTTCTTATGTTCTTACTAGATTTTAAATTGGGCTAACTATTGCTGCAATATTGAAAGTCTAAATAAATCCCCAAATTCTTGAAGCTACTGCAGATCCCTGTACACACACGACTGCGTGGCAAAACTTGGTCCCAACTCCATCTACAAGTTTGCTGACGATACGACCATAGTGGGCCGGATCTCGAATAACGATGAGTCAGAATACAGGAGGGAGATAGAGAACCCAGTGGAGTGGTGTAGCGACAACAATCTCTCCCTCAATGCCAGCAAAACTAAAGAGCTGGTAATTGACTTCAGGAAGCAAAGTACTGTACACACCCCTGTCTGCATCAACGGGGCCGAGGTGGAGATGGTTAGCAGCTTCAAATTCCTAGGGGTGCACATCTCCAAAAATCTGTCCTGGTCCACCCACGTCGATGCTACCACCAAGAAAGCACAACAGCGCCTATACCTCCTCAGGAAACTAAGGAAATTCGGCATGTCCACATTAACCCTTACCAACTTTTACAGATGCACCATAGAAAGCATCCTATCAGGCTGCATCACAGCCTGGTATGGCAACTGCTCGGCCCAGGACCGCAAGAAACTTCAGAGAGTCGTGAACACCGCCCAGTCCATCACACGAACCTGCCTCCCATCCATTGACTCCATCTACACCTCCTGCTGCCTGGGGAAAGCGGGCAGCATAATCAAAGATCCCTCCCACCCGGCTTATCATCATAGAATTTACAGTGCGGAAGGAGGCCATTCGGCCCATCGTGTCTGCACCGGCTCTTGGAAAGAGCACCCTACCCAAGGTCAACACCGCCACCCTATCCCCATAACCTAGTAACCCCATCCAACACTAAGGGCAATTTTGGACACTAAGGGCAATTTATCATGGCCAATCCACCTAACCTGCACATCTTTGGACTGTGGGAGGAAACCGGAGCACCCGGAGGAAACCCACGCACACACGGGGAGGATGTGCAGACTCCGCACAGACAGTGACCCAAGCTGGAATCGAACCTGGGACCCTGGAGCTGTGAAGCAATTGTGCTATCCACAATGCTCCCGTGCTGCCCCAATCACTCCTCCATCGGGCAGGAGATACAGAAGTCTGAGAACACGCACGAACAGACTCAAAAACAGCTTCTTCCCCACTGTCACCAGACTCCTAAATGACCCTCTTATGGACTGACCTCATTAACACTACACCCTGTATGCTTCATCCGATGCCAGTGCTTATGTAGTTACATTGTATATGTTGTGTTGTCCTATTATGTATTTTCTTTTATTCCCATGTACTTAATGATCTGTTGAGCTGCTCGCAGAAAAATACTTTTCCCTGTACCTCGGTACACGTGACAATAAACAAATCCAATCCAATCCAATCCAATCCAATCTTGTTCTACTTGCAGTTTCCTGTAAAGCCAAACACAAAAGATCCATTCTGCTTGGGGCAAAATGGGTTAATTAATCTGAACATATCTGACTATTCAAACTTTAAATTTTGTAATTCCCAATTCCTGTAAAAATGCAAATGCTTCTAATAATGAAAATCGCTTATTGTCACAAGTAGGCTTCAATGAAGTTACTGTGAAAAGCCCCTCGTCGCCACATTCCGGTGCCTGTTCAGGGAGGCTGGCACGGGAATTGAACCCACGCTGCTGGCTGTGTTCTGCATTACAAGCCAGCAATTGAGCTCATTGTGCTAAAACAGCCCCTGTTCAGCTGTTCTTCAGCTGTTAACAGGCAAGGGTTAATTCTCAGCTAGTTTGGCAAGGGGTGGAATAAAAGCTTACAACTAGACGTCGTTACGTCACCACCCCTCTTTGTTCCGAACAAACCAGAAACATGATCAGGGACTCATTTTATTTAATAATCTCTACTTTACACTCCCTTTTTTTCGATCTGAGAATTTTTTCTTTTTCATGGTGTCAGGAATGACACGTTGACCCTGACAGGTGTTGGGTGCGGTTACTGGGTTATGGGGATAGGGCTCAGGTGCTACCCTGCTGCCCTGTCACCAGATTAGAATTCCCACATGTTTAGCAAAATATATTCTGGAATCCTGGTCAGGAAAACATGACTCCAGGTTTATAACCTCTCAAAAGAAAGATTTGTTAATTAGACTTCCTTTGTTAGCTGTTTGACTCAAATCACTTAAACTGTGATCTCAAAAATCACAATATCAGACAGAAGACATTAAAGCTTGAAATAGACATCACACAAATATCATTCATACACAAGCAGCAAAACATATCAAGTTGTTTTAAAGCAACACTAAGCAAGCACGGTAGCACAGTGGCTAGCACTGTTGCTTCACAGCTCCAGGGTCCCAGGTTCGATTCCCGGCTTGGGTCACTGTCTGTGTGCAGACTTCAGGGGTTACGGGGAGAAGGCAGGAGAATGGGGGTGAGAAAAATATCAGCCATGATTGAATGGCGGAGCAGACTCGATGGGCTGAATGGCCTGATTCTGTTGTAAATGTGTCCAAAACAGCGATAACACAGAATCTATGATCATCCAGATAAAACAAACGCAACACACAGGTTCTCACAGCTTGTAAATTTCAAACAGTTAATCTTCAGCTTTCTCTCACAACGACAGATTCTTAAGGAGACAGAGGATCATAATCTCTTGATTAAAATAATCATTACGATCCTTCATTATAAACTTAAATTATGCCTGATTTTATTGGGCATCACTGATTCCTTGTTGATTCAAAATCTGAAAGATATTCTCATCCAAACACGTTACCACCTGCAAAATCTTTGTTCTCTATCTGGGTGTTATGGGCCAGGGTTTAGAGAACCCCAAAGTGTATCATGGAGTTCACCTGACCCACAACTTTTACTAGATTGTGGTAAGGGGAGCACACGGCCCACTCTACAGGTGTGGGACAGCAGAAATGGAAAAGTATTTTTTAAAACAAAAATGTTTATTCTATGAACTCAAGTTAACCTTTTTAAAACATACAGTGAACATCTTAGCAACCATCAATTCAAATACAACCCCCAAAGAATACAACACGAAGTAATCCTTAATAACTTCCCAAACAACATCCAGACAAAAGAAACACCTTTTAACAGAAGCACATTAGGTTTACATTCACTACTGTTATTAGTTTTAAATCACCAGGATCGATTTACAGTCTTTAGGTTACAGAGAGAGATTCATACACCTTCTGGCTGTGACTGCAGCTATCCAGCTCTGAAAACGAAACTAAAACACACACCCTGCAGCAAACAGCCTAAAACGAAAGTAAAAAGCTGACAGACAGCCCAGTTCTACCCACTCTCTAACATCACTGCAGTGGTAAACACCCATTTCTTAAAGGTACTCTCACTACAGATACTTATATACTACACCCATTTATAAACACCCATTTCTTAAAGGTACTCTCACTACAGATATTTATATACATACCCATTTATAAACACCCATTTCTTAAAGGTACTCTCATATGACACTGGGGGGGGGGATTACGGTAACACAATAAAATTCTCACATTTGTTCCAAATTCCTCTGGAGCGTGCTTAGAATTTCTACTTTTAACTTGTGTCATCGAGTTTCCATGAATCTACAATTAAACCTTACATCAAATACTTTAGACACACAAGTTTCTGGAAAATTTATAAACCAATCCGTTGCCTGCTGAAATAGTTAACTTTCCAGCTCCAAATTTGTCTCCGCTATCCCTTTATTTTCCTTAAACCAATTTCAATTCCGTTACTCAACCAAGTTTGAAAGAAAAATTAACACTTCACTTTTAACTTGTTTTGAAAAATTCTAATTGGATCACCGCTGGACTGCAAATTTATAATCTAACCTTGACTCAGGACTGAAAGAAAGAATTGTTTATCACAAGCTTGTATTTTATCTACAACTGAATTCTTTATTTGATCAATTTTGTTTTGGCATTTGACTCTCCAGGGAGCAGATGGCCCGCTTTCGACATTCCTTGACTCTATTCACCACTATTTGTGAAGGGGCTATCTGTACTGGGGTGGAGGTCAGCTGCCTCTCCCTCTGCACAGTCAGTGATGTTTCTGAGAGAAATCAGTCAATTGCAGTGACGTGCACCATAGCTCGGGAGATGGTCGCCCACATTTTGGGTGGTCTCCGCAGCTGCCATCGGAACGGCAGGCATGGGTTTAAATTTTGTTGATGCATCAACTTTGTTTGTTGTAGGGCAGCACGCTGGCGCAGAGGGTTAGCTCTGCTGCCTCACGGCACCGAGGTCCCGGGTTCGATCCCGGCTCTGGGTCACTGTCCGTGTGGAGTTTGCACATTCTTCCCGTGTCTGCGTAGCTTTCGCCCCCACAACCCAAAGATGTGCAGGGTAGGGGGATTGGCTACACTAAATTGCCCCTTAATTGTAAAAAATGAATTGGGTACTCTAAATTTATTTTTTAAAACTTTGTTTGTTGTACCTACAGGCTCAGAATACTATTTTTCTTTATTTTATTAAGGGGCAATTTAACTTGGCCAATCCACCTACCCTTTGGGTTGTGGGGGGCGAGATCCACGCAGACACGGGGAGAATGTTCAAACTCCACGCAGACAGTGACCGGGGGCCGGGATCGAACCGGGGATCAAACCCAGGTCCTCGGCACCGTGAGGCAGCAGCGCTTACCTTACAGGCTCAGGGTAATGACAACAGCTTTGTCTGTCTTGTCACTACTCTGAGCCTCCCACCATTTCCTGCTGCGCAGTGGATCCCATCCTTGTTTTTGCATTTTGCCGATCAGTACTTTCGGGCGTGCAGAGACAGAGCCCCCTCACCTCCCCACTCTGCTGTGAACTTGAGATCGGCTCCTCACAGCCCGCCACCATCGCGGAATCCAGATTTCCACAGCCCGCCACCATCGCGGAATCCAGATTTCCACAGCCCGCCACCATCGCGGAATCCAGATTTCCACAGCCCGCCACCATCGCGGAATCCAGATTTCTGGAACTAGTCTCACGATTAATCCCCCTGTTTGAGAATGTGGCTCTCACCATGGTCCCTGAGCCGTCTCCCTCACTCTTTAAACAGGGGCTGGTTTAGCACACTGGGCTAAATCGCTGGCTTTGAAAGCAGACCAAGGCAGGCCAGCAGCACGGTTCGATTCCTGGACCAGCCTCCCCGAACAGGCGCCGGAATGTGGTGACTAGGGGCTTTTCACAGTAACTTCATTGAAGCCTACTCGTGACAATAAGCGATTTTCATTTCACCGTCGCCTGGCCCTCGGTACGGATCCGCCTTTTACTCACCGCTGATCGAGTGTGACAGGGCCTGATCGGAGAGTATCATCAAAGAATAGATAATTCTCATCAAGCCCTAGCTCTGCCTTCTCAGCTTGCCTGGGCATACCCCATCCTCGATGACATTTCTTGCGGGAGCTTCACACCTACAGTCTCCGTCACTCCCCAACTCAACAGACAACACTTGGAATTTCAGTTCATGAACTTTATTCCAGCTATCGCAGGGGAGGCAAGTAGCCACTAGGTGGCGGGCCAGCTCCCCAATCACAGAAAGTACAATAATTATAGCTTTGTGTATTTCCCAAGTAATAAACATACACCAATCACAAGAATACATTTGTTTAGAAATTATCTATGACCATTCGCAACTAATAATTAGGATTACATAATGCATTTCATATGAGTATAATTACCAATCATAATCAAGGCACATATAAATTAAGTAGAATATCGGCAAACACATATTTGTCTCGACTTCACTCCTAACTGCTGGGCATACATGAGTTAAAGTGTATGCCTGAACTTCAGTACCTATACTGCCAACCCATTGTCCAGTGTTCTGTTAGGCCACAAGTGTGGAAGCTGCATGCTGATCAATTGAATTTTTGTGTGCGAGCTGTGTGACTATATCCTTGCTGTAAATAATATAACAAGGGGTCCTTGCGTACTTATCCGTTGATGTAGCCACTAGTTCCCTATTACTTGTTTCAGTCTTCAAGAATTTAGCAGCTAGAAAGCAGCAGCCTGTGTGATCCTGTTAGGTTTTATTTGAACCTGTATGATTTTTAAACCGTTAAAATGGGTTGTGGGAGGGCAGCACGGTGGCACAGTGGTTAGCACTGAGTGTTGTGGGAGGGCAGCACGGTGGCACAGTGGTTAGCACTGAGTGTTGTCAGCCAGAACACTGTCCCTGGCCAACCCACGGGCTGCCAGCCAGCCAGCCAATCGAACCGGCTTCCTCCAGAGCTGGTCCTTAAGATTCGCTCAGCACCGACGACTCTCTTTTCTGTCCAAAAACAAATCCTGGAACACACTGTACTAATTACCAGGTTGCCTCAAATTAAGTCCACTGTTTAAAGGCACATCCCAATTATGAGTCCGCGGACTGTCATGTGAATGTCCCTTTAAGAAAAGTGTGTTTTATCAATTGGCTGCAGTGATGTCATTGTGTGGGTGGAGCTGGAATGTGATTCTGCTTTTTCACTTTCATTTTGAGCTGGAAGCTCTTTTTGGCTCTGTGTTTAGTTTTGCTTTCAGTTGGAGAGCTGTATTCAAACCAAGCAGATGTGCATTGATCTCTCTCTACAATCTAAAGAATGTCTCCAGATCACTTGATGATTTCAAAGTAATACCTGTTTCTGTAAGGAATGCAAACCTACTGTCTTTGTTAAAAGGGTATTTGACTTATGGATGTTGTTAGGAAAGTTATTAAGGGTTATCTATAGAGTACTGTATCTGTGGGGATTATCAGTGTTGGTAATTAATAAGATGTTTACTGTGTGTTTATAAAATGTTAACTGGATTCATAGAATAAACATTGTTTTTGTTTAGAAATACTTACAGCTCTCTGTTGCATCACACCTGTAAAGTGGGCCCTTGTGCTCCCCATAACCACAATGTATTAAAAGTTGTGGTTCAGGTGAACTCTATGATATACTTTGGTGTTCTCTAAACCCTGGCCCATAATAGGAGCAATAATAATATTTTCAAATTCAGAGTACCGCAACAGCAGAAGTAACACACAGCGGACTTCTGGAACTTGTCCACGGACAGCTCATTCCTTGTAACGATCTCCCGGAGAGCAACTGAAGAGGGGACAGTTCCAGGTCAGAGGCAAATAATCGACAAATTCACCAAATCCTAAATTTAGAAATCTGTATTGGTTTATAGCTCTTGCAGCATGAGAAAGGCTCGCAGAGCTAAAGTGAGAGGAAGGTGGAGAAGGAGGTGGCCGAAACAAAAGGGCAGCACGGTAGCACAGTGGTTAGCATGGTTGCTTCACAGCTCCAGGGTCACATGTTCGATTCCCGGCTTGTGTCACTGTCTGTGCGGAGTCTGCACGTCCTCCCTGTGTGCGCGTAGGTTTCCTCCGGGTGCTCCGGTTTCCTCCCACAGTCCAAAGATGTGCAGGTTAGGGTGGATAGGCCATGTTAATTGCCCTTAGTGTCCAAAAATGATTAGGTGGGGTTACTGGGTTATGGGGATAGGGTGGAGGTGTGGGCCTAAGTCGGGTGCTCTTTCCAAGGGCCGGTGCAGACTTAAGGGGCCGAATGGCCTACTTCTGCACTGTAAATTCTATGATACCCAATTTCTTTTCCAATTAAAGGGCAATTTAGCGTGGCCAATTCACCTAACCTGTACATCTTTGGGTTGTGGGGGTGAAACCCACGCAGACACGGGGAGAATGTACGAACTCCACACGGACAGTGACCCGGGGCCTGGATTGAACTCGGGTCCTCAATGCCATGAGGCAACAATGCTAACCACTATGCCGCCCTCTCTTTCATATTCAATGGAAGTCTGTCCCAGCTGTTTCCTTAAAATCCGAATCTTTTGCCTACTTGCCTCCGGAATTAATTCATATGCACGTAGAATAGCCTTTTTCACCTTATCGTAATCCTTGGACACCCCCTCTGACAGGGAAACATAAAGTTCCTGTGCCCCGTCAGTTTACTTTGCCTGGATAATGTCCACTTTTTTTTCAGCCATTCCATTTGGGTTGCTATTTTCTCAAATGCCATGAAGAATGCCTCCAAGTCCGTTTCCTCAAATTATGGCTGGGCCTGTAGAAACCTAGCATATCCCCACTGATTTCTGTCCTGTGGTTAAGCTCCATCTAGCTCCTGGCAGCAGCCTTTTTAATTTCCAGTGCATTAAGCTGAACTCTCTCTCTTTTGCTTTTGCCTCTCTCTCTAATCCCAACTTCCTCATTTCAATTTCATTTCAAGCTCTTTTTGCTGCATCTCCATTTCTTTTTCCATTATTCAAAATTCCCTCTCACGTTCAAACTGCAACCAAATTCTTTCCAGCTCAATTTCCCCACCAGAAAATGTATTTGATTCTACACCACTTGGGCTACTTGCTCATGGGCTCTCCTCTGTTTCTAACAAAGCCAAGCACTCAACCAATATATTATGGGGGCGATTCTCCGAGCCCCGGGCCGGAGAATCGCCGCCACTGCGCCACGTCGCCCCGACACCGGCACGCGATTCTCCACGGTGCGGAGAATCGGCACCATTTGCGCCGGTGCGTTTGGTGTGGCGCCGGCTGGGCCGCTGGAATCTCCGGCCCGGATGGGCCGAGTGGCCGCGCGGAAACGACAGAGTCCCGCCGGCGCCGTTCACCCCTGGTCGCTGCCGGCGGGAACTCTGCGCGAACAGTCGGGGATGGTCTGTGGGGATGAGAGGGGCTAGGGGGGCTCCTTCCCCGGGGGGGGGCCTCCGATGGTGTCTGGCCCGCGACCGGGGTTCACCGATCAGCGGGCCGGCTTCTCTCCCCCCCCCCCCCCGGGCCTATTTCTTGGCGCAACCGGCCCCTGAACACCGACGCCATGTTGGTCGGGGCCGGCGGGCTAAAGAAGTCCAGCCCGCATGCACAGGTTGGCGCTGCACCCATTTGGCGCCGTGAAAGGAGGCTGGAGTAGCGTTAACCGCTCCAGCGCGGGGGCCAGAATCGGTCGTACCCGGGCCCGGTTCGCGTCGTCATGAAACGCGACGGCGTTCACGATGGCGTGAACACTTGGGCTCCATATCGGAGAATCGCCCCCCCCCCCCCCCCCCCCCCATATATCTCTTTGACAAAGAGTCTTTGGACTCGAAACGTTAGCTCTTTCTCTCCCTACAGATGCTGCCAGACCTGCTGAGATTTTCCAGCATTTTCTCTTTCGTATCATATATCTCTGCCTTCTTAGCTTTAGCTGCCATCTCTATTTTTAATTCACTTGCCAATTCAACTTTTTGCTTCTTTTCGAAGCCCCTGTAAATAAACCAAAAGCTGCTCCTCCACCTGAAGAATGGCCCTACCAGCATCCCGAGGTATCCTGTTACGCTATTACAAACCTGGCGCCTCTCTAGTATATTTTGTACCCCAAAGTACCCCAGACGATGACCCCAAGTTATGTCATGACCCCCTAGGCTAGTGCGGGGACAATTCCTGCCCCACTTGACCCAGAGTCGCAAGTGAAATTAGATGTTATTTTAAAATACCCGAGGACCTTGGCCGAGCCCAACAAACTGCAGTCATCAAGTTTGTAAATTTATCACAAATATCCTTTTATTATTGTTATGGGCGAGGCGTTTTCAGAACCCCAAAATGTATCATGGAGTTCAACCAACCTCTTTAATGGATTTGTTGCTTTTCCGAGCACACGGCTTGTTCCCTAGGGGTGGGATTACAATTATGACACGTGGGCTTTTTTAAACACAAAACACTGTTTATTCCATGAACTCAACTTAACATCTTAAATAAACATTGGATCTCTTAACATCCCTTTCTTCAAAGATAACTCAGAAAATATTGCAACAGTAAATAACTCCTTAAAATGTCCCTTCAAACTCCCAAGAGACTTAACCCCTTTAAACAGTATCACATCAGGTTAATTGATAGATATATTTTCTGTAGAATGGCAGAGATATATTAGCTTGGTTGACTTCAGCTCCAGCACCTCGCTTTCTTCCTGTAGCTCTCTGGAAACACACAGACACACACAAACTGCTTTTTCTATCTGGCGTTCTCCCTTCAAGCAACTCACAGCAAACCAGAACTTCTCAAGCTGCTGTCTCAAACTGGCTTTCTACTTTTAAACCAGCCAGGCACTTTTTAGCTGCTTTCAGCAAAACCAGCCAGGCACTTTTCAAACTGCCAAACCCAACTGCAAAATGGCTGACCTGAGCTCAGCCCCACCCACTCTCTGACATCACTGCTTTCTTAAAGGTACATTGCTTAAACATCCATGTCTTAAAGGTACCCTCACATGACACGTCCCCCCAAGAAAATAAATAAACCATCAACTTCAAGATGGTTTCATTTTTCACTTTTGCACCATCCACTAAGAAATGTACACAGTACATGCAAACAGGTATAATAATATAGTCCATTGTTCTTTGTTCTTCTTCCTCCAACCGAAATTCTTCTCGATTGACAGTCTCTTTGAACAAAGTCTCTGCGCGATCCATCCATTCCTCTACTCCTCGGCATTTCTCTTCAGAATCAGATAATTTAGTTCAATCTGACCACAGAGTCCCTTGCAATTCTCCAACACGGGAGCATTGGTGATCACAGCTTTCAGGCAGTCAAATGCCTGTTGAAAGTCCGCTGTCCATTGACATTTTTTAGGTTTCTTGAACAAGTCCGTCAATGGAGTAATCACGCCACAAAACCTTTGCACAAAGGGTAGATCAAATTCATTCATGCTAAGAGATCGCATTATTTCTCTTCGTCTTGAAGGTATCGGAAACTCCGCAAGGAAAGTGATTTGGGCTTTTCCAAATTCACTTTCAGCTAGTTTCATCACCAAACCCGCCTCCTGAAGTCGATCGAAGAACTCCACACGATGTTTTAAATGTTCTTTCCATGTCTGGAAGTTGGAAATAAAAGCAGATTGTCCCACTTTCTCCATGCAATCCTTCAATGGTGGGACAGGATAAGAGTCCGATCTTGTAATGCATTCACCTTTCTATAGTCCACACACAACCGTTGGGTACTGTCTGGTTTAGGTACCATCACTATGGGTGAGCTCCATTGGCTGCAACCCACTTCAATTATGCCATTCTTCAGCATACTCTCAATCTCTCTGTTAACCTGTGCCAATTTTAAAGGATTAAGTCTATATGGATGTTGTTTGATAGGAAGAGCATTTCCCACATCTACATCATGTATAGCCATTTTAGTATTCCCAATTTATCTCTACAAACTTGCCCATGTGATATCAATAACTCTTTCAGGTCAGTTCGTTTTTCCTCTGGAAGGTAACTTAACAATTCATCCCAATTTTTAAGAACATCCTCATTTTCCAATTTAATTTGAGGTATGTCAAATTCACAGTCATCTGGTTTTGATTCGTCACTTTGAGTTAGAATCATTAAAACCTCCTCCTTTTTCTCTCCTTCCCTTTCAAAGTACCTTTTAAGCATATTCACATGACACATTCAGTGAGTCTTCCTTCTATCTGGTGTTTTTACCACATAATTCACCTCACTTAATTTTCTTTCAATCTGATACGGTCCACAAAACCTAGCTTTTAAAGGCTCCCCTACCACTGGTAACAACACTAAAACTTTATCCCCACTGGCAAAACTACGAACATAGAACATAGAACATAGAAAATACAGCACAGAACAGGCCCTTCGGCCCACGATGTTGTGCCGAACCTTTGTCCTAGATTAATCATAGATTATCATTGAATTTACAGTGCAGAAGGAGGCCATTCGGCCCTTTGAGTCTGCACCGGCTCTTGGAAAGAGCACCCTACCCAAACTCAACACCTCCACCCAACACCAAGGGCAATTTGGACATTAAGGGCAATTTATCATTGGCCAATTCACCTAACCCGCACATCTTTGGACTGTGGGAGGAAACCGGAGCACCCGGAGGAAACCCACGCAGACACGGGGAGGACGTGCAGACTCCGCACAGACAATGACCCAAGCCGGAATCGAACCTGGGACCATGGAGCTGTGAAGCAATTGTGCTATCCACAATGCTACCGTGCTGCCCTTAAGAACAAATAAATCTACACTTTATCATTTTACCGTAATCCATGTACCTATCCAATAGCTGCTTGAAGGTCCCTAATGTTTCCGACTCAACTACTTCCACAGGCAGTGCATTCCATGCCCCCACTACTCTCTGGGTAAAGAACCTACCT
The DNA here is from genome assembly GCF_047496885.1 of Scyliorhinus torazame. Lineage (NCBI taxonomy): Eukaryota > Metazoa > Chordata > Chondrichthyes > Carcharhiniformes > Scyliorhinidae > Scyliorhinus > Scyliorhinus torazame. The sequence goes on along the minus strand of NC_092709.1, from coordinate 355,304,320 downwards.
CTGATATTCCTCCTATATCTTCCACCTTTCACCTTAAATTTATGTCCCCTTGTAATGGTGTGTTCCACCCGGGGAAAAAGTCTCTGACTGTCTACTCTATCTATTCCCTTGATCATCTTATAAACCTCTATCAAGTCGCCCCTCATCCTTCTCCGCTCTAATGAGAAAAGGCCTAGCACCCTCAACCTTTCCTCGTAAGACCTACTCTCCATTCCAGGCAACATCCTGGTAAATCTTCTTTGCACCTTTTCCAGAGCTTCCACATCCTTCCTAAAATGAGGCAACCAGAACTGTACACAGTACTCCAAATGTGGCCTTACCAAAGTTTTGTACAGCTGCATCATCACCTCACAGCTCTTAAATTCAATCCCTCTGTTAATGAACGCGAGCACACCATAGGCCTTCTTCACAGCTCTATCCACTTGAGTGGCAACTTTCAAAGATGTATGAACATAGACCCCAAGATCTCTCTGCTCCTCCACATTGCCAAGAACTCTACCGTTAACCCTGTATTCCGCATTCATATTTGCCCTTCCAAAATGGACAACCTCACACTTTTCAGGGTTAAACTCCATCTGCCACTTCTCAGCCCAGCTCTGCATCCTATCTATGTCTCTTTGCAGCCGACAACAACCCTCCTTACTATCCACAACTCCACCAATCTTCGTATCGTCTGCAAATTTACTGACCCACCCTTCAACTCCCTCATCCAAGTCATTAATGAAAATCACAAACAGCAGAGGACCCAGAACTGATCCCTGCGGTACGCCACTGGTAACTGGGATCCAGGCTGAATATTTGCCATCCACCACCACTCTCTGACTTCTATCGGTTAGCCAGTTCGTTATCCAACTGGCCAAATTTCCCACTATCCCATGCCTCCTTACTTTCTGCATAAGCCTACCATGGGGAACTTTATCAAATGCCTTACTAAAATCCATGTACACTACATCCACTGCTTTACCTTCATCCACATGCTTGGTCACCTCCTCAAAGAATTCAATAAGATTTGTAAGGCAAGACCTACCCCTCACAAATCCGTGCTGACTATCCCTAATCAAGCAGTGTCTTTCCAGATGCTCAGAAATCCTATCCTTCAGTACCCTTTCCATTACTTTGCCTACCACCGAAGTAAGACTAACTGGCCTGTAATTCCCAGGGTTATCCCTAGTTCCTTTTTTGAACAGGGGCACGACATTCGCCACTCTCCAATCCCCTGGTACCACCCCTGTTGACAGTGAGGACGAAAAGATAATTGCCAACGGCTCTGCAATTTCATCTCTTGCTTCCCATAGAATCCTTGGATATATCCCGTCAGGCCAGGGGGACTTGTCTATCCTCAAGTTTTTCAAAATGCCCAACACATCTTCCTTCCTAACAAGTATTTCCTCGAGCTTACCAATCTGTTTCAAACTGTCCTCTCCAACAATATCGCCCCTCTCATTTGTAAATACAGAAGAAAAGTACTCGTTCAAGACCTCTCCTATCTCTTCAGACTCAATACACAATCTCCCGCTACTGTCCTTGATCGGACCTACATTCGCTCTAGTCATTCTCATATTTCTCACATATGTGTAAAAGGCCTTGGGGTTTTCCTTGATCCTACCCGCCAAAGATTGTTCATGCCCTCTCTTAGCTCTCCTAATCCCTTTCTTCAGTTCCCTCCTGGCTATCTTGTATCCCTCCAATGCCCTGTCTGAACCTTGTTTCCTCAGCCTTACATAAGTCACCTTTTTCCTCTTAACAAGACATTCAACCTCTCTTGTCAACCATGGTTCCCTCACTCGACCATCTCTTCCCTGCCTGACAGGGACATACATATCAAGGACATGTAGCACCTGTTCCTTGAACAAGTTCCACATTTCACTTGTGTCCTTCCCTACCAGCCTATGTTCCCAACTTATGCACTTCAATTCTTGTCTGACAACATCGTATTTACCCTTCCCCCAATTGTAAACCTTGCCCTGTTGCACGTACCTATCCCTCTCCATTACTAAAGTGAAAGTCACAGAATTGTGGTCACTATCTCCAAAATGCTCCCCCACTAACAAATCTATCACTTGCCCTGGTTCATTACCCAGTACTAAATCCAATATTGCCCCTCCTCTGGTCGGACAATCTACATACTGTGTTAGAAAAGCTTCCTGGACACACTGCACAAACACCACCCCATCCAAACTATTTGATCTAAAGAGTTTCCACTCAATATTTGGGAAGTTAAAGTCGCCCATGACTACTACCCTATGACTTCTGCACCTTTCCAAAATCTGTTTCCCAATCTGTTCCTCCACATCTCTGTTACTATTGGGGGGCCTATAGAAAACTCTCGTCAAACCTTGGCAATGCTTGGACATATTTAAATAGATTCCCACCACGTCTACGGCTATGACGCTCTTTCTCACTATCCTCATCCATCTCCTCCAACTGTACGTGTCCCTTTATGTCTGCCAATTTTAACTGATTGTCATGTTTCATGGCTATTTTCTGAAGTTCAAACTCCCTCTCTTTATTTTTTTCCCCTGATCTGTATCTCCCTTTCTTTTTCTTTTTGTTCTGCTAGGGCTATTCTTTCTTTTCTCCTTTCTTCTCTCTCCTTTTCTTTTTCCTCTCTCTCTCTTTCTCTTTCTTTTTCCTCTCTCTCACTCTCGTATTCCAGCCGCTTTAATTCTTTCTGCTGTTCCATTTGTTTAATTTGCAACTGAATTTTTGCCATTTCCAATGAGTCAAGCTCTATCTCAGGCAACTTTAAATGCTTAACCACCGTCATAATTACCCCATCTTTTCACATTTTGTCAGGTAATGTTAACTGCAATGTTCTTGCCAAATCTAACAGTCAGTTTTTCGTTTCTGTCCTTAAAGTACTACGTGTACTTAAAAGTGCGGTAGATAACGGGGAGCCAGTGGGTGTGGTATATCTGGATTTCCAGAAAGCCTTTGACAAGGTGCCACACAAAAGGTTGTTGCATAAGATAAAGATGCATGGCATTAAGGGGACAGTAGTAGCATGGATAGAGGATTGGTAAATTAATAGAAAGCAAAGAGTGGGGATTAATGGGTGTTTCTCTGGTTGGCAATCAGTAGCTAGTGGTGTCCCTCAGGGATCAGTGTTGGGCCCACAACTGTTCACAATTTACATAGATGATTTGGAGTTGGGGACCAAGGGCAATGTGTCCAAGTTTGCAGACGACACGAAGATAAGTGGTAAAGCAAAAAGTGCAGAGGATACTGGAAGTCTGCAGAGGGATTTGGATAGGCTAAGTGAATGGGCTAGGGTCTGGCAGATGGAATACAATGTTGACAAATGTGAGGTTATCCATTTTGGTAGGAATAACAGAAAAAGGGATTATTATTTAAATGATAAAATATTAAAACATGCTGCTGTGCAGAGAGACCTGGGTGTGCTAGTGCATGAGTCGCAAAAAGTTGGTTTTCAGGTGCAACAGGTGATTAAGAAGGCAAATGGAATTTTGTCCTTCATTGCGAGAGGGATGGCTAGGGAGGTTCTGCTGCAATTGTATAAGGTGTTAGTGAGGCCACACCTGGCGTATTGTGTTCAGTTTTGGTCTCCTTACTTGAGTAAGGACGTACTGGCACTGGAGGGTGTGCAGAGGAGATTCACTAGGTTAATCCCAGATCTGAAGGGGTTGGATTACGAGGAGAGGTTGAGTAGACTGGGACTGTACTCGTTGGAATTTAGAAGGATGAGGGGGGATCTTATAGAAACATATAAGATTATGAAGGGAATAGATAGGATAGATGCGGGCAGGTTGTTTCCACTGGCGGGTAAAAGCAGAACTAGGGGGCATAGCCTCAAAATAAGGGGAAGTAGATTTAGGACTGAGTTTAGGAGGAACTTCTTCACCCAAAGGGTTGTGAATCTATGGAATTCCTTGCCCAGTGAAGCAGTAGAGGCTCCTTCATTAAATGTTTTTAAGATAAAGATAGATAGTTTTTTGAAGAATAAAGGGATTAAGGGTTATGGTGTTCGGGCCGGAAAGTGGAGCTGAGTCCAAAAAAGATCAGCCATGATCTCATTGAATGGTGGAGCAGGCTCGAGGGGCCAGATGGCCCACTCCTGCTCCTAGTTCTTATGTTCTTATGTATGACATTCTCCACCCCAAAAACTTCTGAGCCTCTGAAAGAGCCATTGTCCACAACACTCTCCCCACTTAATCTAAAATACCACACCGGAAAGGCAACAATCCGTCACTGTCTTTAAGTTCACAAAAGCCAATCCAATAGATAGACTTTTATCCCCCTCAAGCCCCCAATTGTTATGGGTGAGGTGTTTTCAGAGCCCCAAAATGTATCATGGAGTTCAACCAACCTCTCCCTTTAATGGATTTGTTGCTTTTCCTAGCACACGGCTTTTCCCTAGGTGTGGGATTACAATTATGGACACGTGGGTTTTTTTAAACACAAAACACTGTTTATTCCATGAACTCAACTGAACATCTTAAATAAACATTGGATCTCTTAACACCCCTTTCTTCAAAGATAACTCAGAAAATATTGCAACAGTAAATAACTCCTTACAATGTTCCTTCAAACTTCCAAGAGACTTAACACCTTTAAACAGTATCACATCAGGTTAACGGATATATATATTTTCTGTAGAATGGCAGAGATATATTAGCTTGGTTGACTTCAGCTCCAGCACCTCGCTTTCTTCCTGCAGCTCTCTGGAAACACACAGACACACACAAACTGCTTTTTCCATCTGGCTTTCTCCCTTCAAGCAACTCACAGCAAACCAGAACTTCTCAAGCTGCTGTCTCAAACTGGCTTTCTACTTTTAAACTGCTCTCAGCAAAACCAGCCAGGCACTTTTTTTAGCTTCTCTCAGCAAAACCAGCCAGGCACTTTTCAAACTGCAAAACCCAACTACAAAATGGCTGACCTGAACTCTCTGACATCACGGTTTTCTTAAAGGCACATTGCTTAAACATCTATGTCTTAAAGGTACCCTCACATGACATTATTTAATAGTGATATAATTAAATTGACCACCTAATGCCCCTTACCCAACCCCCCCCCCTTTCCAACTCACTGCACTGTATACAGACACACACACAGACACACACACAGGCAACATAAAGGAAAGGGTGATGGAGAGGGAAGAAAAATGGTGATAAGGTAAGAAGGATAAAGGATCTCCGATGCATTAAGATGGTTTTCAGTTGGTCTTTAAGAGTCCCTCAGCGCCGGTGTGTCTGTATTCTCCTCGCCAAAAACCAAGTCAGGAATGTATTGGAATACTCTCCACTTGCCTGGATGAGTGCAGCTCCAACAACACTCAAGAAACTCACCACCATCCAGGACAAAGCAGCCCCGCTTGATTGCTCCCCCTTCCACAAACATTCAAACCCTCCACCACTGATGAACAGTGACAGCCGTGTGTACCACCTACGAGATTCACTGCAGGAATGCACCAATGCTCCTTAGGCAGCACCTTCCAAAACCACGACCACTACCATCTAGAAGGACAAGAGCAGCAGATACCTGGGAACCCCACCACCTGGAGGTTCCCCTCCAAGTCACTCACCACCCTGACTTGGAAATATATCGCTGTCCCTTCAGTGTCACTGGGTCATAACAGCACTGTAGATGTATCCACATCTCGTGGACTGCAGCGGTTCAAGAAGGCAGCTCACCGCCACCTTTTCAAGGGCAATTAGGGATGGGCAATAAATGCTGGCCGAGCCAGAGACAGCTACATCCCATCAATGAATATTTAAAAAACTAGTCACTGCCTGCCCCATTTATATTGACCATTGTATTTTGGCCTTTCAACAAATCCTTTATTTGTGATAATATATTACCCCAAACTCCATGATCAAATCTATTTTGTAAACCCAGATGTGCTGCATCTACTAGTTCCCCTATATCTACCCTACTAGTTACATGCTCAAAAATAACTAATATGATTTGCCTTTCAGAAAACCACGTTGACTTTGTCCAATTAAACTATGATTTCCTGGATGCATGGTTAAAACTGCCTCAATAATAGATTCCAGCATTTTCCCAATGACTGATGTCAGGTTAACTGGCCTGTTGCTCTCTGCCAACCGACTCAAGAACACTTACTGCCTACTGCCATCAGACTTTTGAATGGCCCTACCTCGTATTAAGTTGATCTTTTCTCTACACCTTGCTGTGACTGTAACATTATATTCTGCAGTCTCTCCTTCCTTCCCTATGTACGGTATGCATTGTCTGTACAGCATGCAAGAAACAATACTTTTCACTGTATACTAATACATGTGACAATAATAAATCAAATCAAAATTGCTGGGAAATCAAAGCCAGTGCATCCATTATCTTTGCAGCTGCCTCTTTTAGAATCCTAGGATGTAGGCCATCAGGATTTATTGGACTTTAGTCCCTCAGGTTTCTCCAGTATGGGCAGAACGTAGCGCAGTGGTTAGCACAAGGAGTACGGCGCTGAGGACCCGGGTTCGAATCCCGGCCCTGGTTCAATGTCCGTGCGGAGTTTGCACATTCTCCCTGTGTCTGCATGGGTTTCACCCCCACAACCCAAAAGCTGTTTAGGTGGATTGGCCACGCTAAATTGCCCCTGAATTGGAAAAGAAAAATAACAGGGTACTCTAAATTTAATTTTTAAAAGTTTCTCCAGTACTTTTTTCTGCTGATATTAATTTGCTTAATTTCCTCACCTTTTTTATCACCAAGGTTACCCTCTATTACTCATATGATTTGCTGTTCCATCTCAGTAGCAATGAGCCAATGTTGCACTTTTATTATTATTATTAGGCCAAGTTTTCCCTTGCTTCCTCCAATGAGAGTCTGGTGGGGAAAGGGGGCATCGGAAACAACAGCTCAACCACAGCCACGGATTAGGGGTCAGAATGTGGCTGCTCAACCAATCACAGCCAATATTAGTCACCCCACCGCCAACCAATCGCAAACACCATTACTCATACTGAAGCTTTTGGGGGTGGGTGGGCAGTAGGGAGGAATGGAGCCATCCAGTCAGATGTGCACACGGCCATGTTGGCCAGCGACTGGAGGGAGGGAGGATGTTGAACTCCCATGGACCCCTCACTGCGGTTGACAGGACAACCCCACAAACCAGCATCACAATAACATGCATTTATATACAATAATAATAATCGCTTATTGTCACAAGTAGGCTTCAATTAAGTTACTGTGAAAAGCCCCCAGTCGCCACATTCCGGCGCCTGATCGGGGAGGCCGGGACGGGAATTGAACCCGCGCTGCTGGCCTTGTTCTGCATTACAAGCCAGCTGCTTAGCTCACTGTGCTAAACCAGCCCCTTTATACCGCCTTTAGTGTAGTAAAGCTTCCCAAGGCTCTTCACAGGAGTGATTATCAATTAAATTTGATTGTTAGTCTTGCGAGGAGTTATTAGGATGGTAAGAAAAAGCTAGATCAAGGAGGTAGATGTTCAGGAGCATCAGAATGACCTAGACCTTGGGATACAGAACATAGAACATAGAACATTACAGCGCAGTACAGGCCCTTCAGCCCTCGATGTTGCGCTGACCTGTGAAACCACTCTAAAGCCCATCTACACTATTCCCTTATCGTCCATATGTCTATTCAATGGCCATTTGAATGCCCTTAGTGTTGGCAAGTCCACTACTGTTGCAGGCAGGGCATTCCACGCCCTGACTACTCTCTGAGTAAAGAACCTACCTCTGACATCTGTCCTATATCTATCTCCCCTCAATTTAAAGCTATGTCCCCTCGTGCTAGACATCACCATCCGAGGAAAAAGGCTCTCACTGTCCACCCTATCTAATCCTCTGATCATCTTGTATGCCTCAATTAAGTCACCTCTTAACCTTCTTCTCTCTAATGAAAACAGCCTCAGGTCCCTCAGCCTTTCCTCATAAGGTCTTCCCTCCATACCAGGCAACATTCTGGTAAATCTCCTCTGCACCCTTTCCAATGCTTCCACATCCTTCCTATAATGCGGCGACCGGAATTGCACGCAATACTCCAAATGCGGCCGCACCAGAGTTTTGTACAGCTGCAACATGACCTCATGGCTCCGAAACTCAATCCCTCTACCAATAAAAGCTAACACACCGTACGCCTTCTTAACAACCCTCTCAACCTGGGTGTCAACTTTCAGGGATCTATGTACATGGATACCGTGATCTCTCTGCTCATCCACACTGCCAAGAATCTTACCATTAGCCCAGTACTCTGTCTTCCTGTTATTCCTTCCAAAATGAATCACCTCACACTTTTCTGCATTAAACTCCATTTGCCACCTCTCAGCCCAGCGCTGCAGATTATCTATGTCCCTCTGTAACTTGTAACATCCTTCCGCACTGTCCACAACTCCACCGACTTTAATGTCATCTGCAAATTTACTCACCTACCCTTCTACGCCCTCCTCCAGGTCATTTATAAAAATGACAAACAGCAGTGGCCCCAAAACAGGTCCTTGTGGTACACCACTAGTAACTAGACTCCAGTCTGAACATTTCCCATCAACCACCACCCTTTGTCTTCTTCCAGCTAGCCAATTTCTGATCCAAACTGCTAAATCACCCTGAATCCCATGCCTCCGTATTTTCTGCAGTAGCCTACCGTGGGGAACCTTATCAAACGCTTTACTAAAATCCATATACACCACATCAACTGCTTTACCCTCATCCACCTGTTTGGTCGCCTTCCCAAAGAACTCAATAAGGTTTGTGAGGCACGACCTACCCTTCAAAAAACCGTGTTGACTATCTCTAATCAAATTATTCCTCTCCAGATGATTCTACATCCTATCTCTTATAAACCTTTTCAAGATTTTGCCCACAACAGAAATAAGGCTCACTGGTCTATGGTTACCGGGGTTGTCTCTACTGCCCTTCTTGAACAAGGGGACAACATTTGCTATCCTCCAGTCTTCTGGCACTATTCCTGTAGACAAAGATGACTTAAAGATCAAAGCCAAAGGCTCAGCAATCTCCTCCCTAGCTTCCCAGAGAATCCTAGGATAAATCCCATCCGGCCCAGGGGACTTATCTATTTTCACACTTTCCAGAATTGCTAACAGCTCCTCCTTATGAACCTCAAGCCCTTCTAGTCGAGTAGCCTGAATCTCAGTATTCTCCTCGACAACATTGTCTTTTTCCTGTGTGAATACTGACGAAAAATATTCATTTAGCACCTCTCCTATCTCCTCGGACTCCACGCACAACTTCTCACTACTGTCCTTGACTGGCCCTACTCTTACCCTAGTCATTCTTTTATTCCTGACATATCTATAGAAAGCTTTAGGGTTATCCTTTATCCAACCTGCCAAAGACTTCTCATGTCCCCTCCTGGCTCTTCTTAGCTCTCTCTTTAGGTCCTTCCTAGCTAACTTGTAACTCGTTTTTTAAAAATATATTTTATTCAAATTTTTCGGCCAAACAAAACAATACAAAGGTTTTCCTTTTTACAACAATAAAACAATATAAATAACAGTGACCGTTTTAACAAATAAATAAATAATATATAAACTAAATGGCAACTGCCATAACAAAAATAATAACTCTCCAAAAATAAAATCAAACAATCCAATATTCATAACCAAGTACAAATATCTATACAAAAACACCCCTGAGGACCCACCCGAGCCCTCCCCTCCCACCCCGGGTTGCTGCTGTTGCCTTCCCATTTCCTTTATCGTTCTGCCAGGTAGTCAATGAACGGTTGCCACCGCCTGGTGAGCCCTTGAGCCGAACCCCTTAGTGCGAACTTTATCCGTTCTAGTTTAATAAACCCTGCCATGTCATTTATCCAGGTCTCCACGCCCGGGGGTTTGGCTTCCTTCCACACAAGCAAAATCCTTCGCCGGGCTACTAGGGACGCATAGGCCAAGACATCAGCCTCTTTCGCCTCCTGCACTCCCGGCTCTTCTGCAACCCCGAATATAGCCAACCCTCAGCCTGGCCCGACCCGGACCCCCACCACCTTCGAAAGCACCTTTGCCACCCCACCCAGAACCCCTGCAGTGCCGGGCATGACCAAAACATGTGGGTGTGGTTTGCTGGGCTTCTCGAGCATCTCCCACACCTATCCTCTACCCCCAAAAATTTACTGAGCCTTGCTCCGGTCATATGCGCCCTGTGCAAAACCTTGAATTGTATCAGGCTTAGCCTGGCGCACGAAGACGACGAGTTTACCCTACGTAGGGCATCGGCCCACAGCCCCTCCTCAATCTCTTCCCCAGCTCTTCTTCCCATTTCCCCTTCAGCTCATCCACCATGATCTCCCCTTCGTCCCTCATTTCCCTGTATATATCCGACACCCTACCATCCCCCACCCATGTCCCTGAGATCACTCTATCTTGAATCTCCTGCGTCGGGAGCTGAGGGAATTCCCTCACCTGTTGCCTCGCAAATGCCCTCAGTTGCATGTACCGAAATGCATTCCCTTGGGGCAACCCATATTTTTCCGTCAGCGCTCCCAGACTCGCGAACTTCCCATCTACAAACAGATCCCTCAGTTGCACAACCCCAGCTCTCTGCCATGCTCCAAATCCCCCATCCATTCTCCCCGGGGCAAACCTATGGCTATTTCTTATCGGGGACCGCACCAAGGCTCCCGTCCTTCCCCTAGGTCATCTCCATTGCTTCCCCTTGCAATCTGCCACTCACCATCACATATCTACCCCCACTATCCGCCACTATGGTCTTTGCCTCAAACAGTACCCGTTTCCCCACTAAGATAGCCACCCCCCTATTCTTTGCATCTAAACCCGAATGAAACACCTGTCCCACCCATCCTTTACGTAGTCTGACCTGATCTATCAGTTTCAGATGCGTCTCCTGCAACATAACCACATCCGCCTTTAATTTCTTTAGGTGTGCGAGTACCCGTGCCCTTTTAATCGGCCCGTTCAGCCCTCTCACATTCCACGTGATCAGCCGGGTTGGGGGGCTCTTTACCCCCGCCCTTGTCGACTAGCCATCCCCTTTTTTAACCCAGCTCCTCACCCGGTTCCCACGTACCCGTGTATCCCCCCGACGGCGCCCTCCCGCCTCGACCACCCCATCCCATAACAGCTCCCCCTTCTCCTTAGCAGCAGCAACCCAGTTAACCCCCCCCCTCCGTTAGATCCCCCTCTAGCATAGTTGCACCCCCCATGTTGCTCCCAGAAGTCAGCAAACTCTGGCTGACCTCGGCTTCCCCCCTTGTCCTCGGCCCCCACTGTGCGAGGCCCCCTCCTTCCTGCGTCCCTGTTCTCGCCATAATTACCATAGCGCGGGAACAAAGCCCGCGTTTCCCACTCGGCCCCGCCCCTAATGGCCGGCGCCCACAGTTCCTCATGCTCCCCCCACCCCCCCCAACATGGGGAAGAGAGAAAAGTTACAGGATCACAAAATTAACAAATTGAAAAATCATCCCCCCCCCCCCCCCTTCCCCTTCCCCTTCCCCTTCCTCGCCCCACATAATCACCCCACCACTTTGTCCCAAAAGCTCTTTCTCTCGCCAGACTATTCCAGCTTCTTGTCCACAATGAATATCCACGCCTCTTCTGCCGTCTCAAAGTAGTGGTGCTTCCCTTGGTGTGTGACCCACAATCTCGCCGGTTGCAACATTCCAAACTGGACATTCTTTTTGTGAAGCACCGCCTTAGCCCGATTAAAACTTGCCCTCCTTCTCGCCACCTCCGCACTCCAATCCTGGTATACGTGGATCACCGCGTTCTCCCACCCACAGCTCCGAGTTTTCTTCGCCCATCTGAGAACCATCTCGCTGTCATTGTAGCGGAGAAACCTCACCACTATAGCTCGAGGTATTTCTCCAGCCTTTGGTCTTCGCGTCAGAACTCGATAAGCTCCCTCCACCTCCAAAGGGCCCGTCGGGGCCTCCGATCCCATTAGCGAGTGAAGCATCGTGCTCACATATGTCCCGACATCCGCCCCTTCTGCGCCTTCGGGAAGACCCAGGATTCTTAAATTCTTCCTCCGCGAGTTATTCTCCAGTGCTTCCAACCTCTCCACACACCTTTTGTGCTGTGCCTCGTGTGTTTCTGCCTTCACCACCAGGCCCTGTATTTCATCCTCGTTTTCAGTAGTCTTTGCCTTCACGACCCGAAGCTCCAGCTCCTGGGTCCTCTGCTCCTCGTTTAGTCCTTCAATCGCCTGCAATATCGAGGCCAACAGCTCCTTCTTCAACTCCTTCTTCAGCTCTTCCACACAGCGCCGCAGGAACTCTTGTTGCTCCGGGCCCCATAACAAATGGCCACCTTCCGACGCCATCTTGCTTTGAGCTTCCCTTCCTTGCCGCTGCTCCAGAGGATCCTCCGCAATCCGGCCGCTATCCTCTCCCTTTTCCATGCGTGTCCAGGGGGATTCCCTTCTGGTTTACCGCACAGTGTTTTTGCCGTTTAAATTGCCGTTGGGGCTCCTATTAAGAGCCCAAAAGTCCGTTCCAACGGGAGCTGCCGAAACGTGCTGGTCATCGCCGCACCCGGAAGTCAACTTGTAACTCTTGAGCACCCTAACTGAATCTTCATGTCTCATCTTTACATAAGCCTCCTTCTTCCTCTTGACAAGTGTTTTGGCTGCTTTAGTAAACCACGGTTCCCTTGCCTGACCACTTCCTCCCTGCCTGACAGGTACATACTTATCAAGGACGCGCAGTAGCTGTTCCTTGAACAAGCTCCACATTTTCATTGTGCCCATCCCCTGCAGTTTTCCTCTCCATCCGATGCATCCTAAGTCTTGCCTCATCGCATCATAATTGCCTTTCCCCCAGATATAACTCTTGCCCTGCGGTATATACCTATCCCTTTCCATCACTAAAGTAAAAGTAATCAAATTGTGGTCACTATCACCAAATCTACCTCCAAATCTAACACCTGTCCTGGTTCATTACCCAGTACCAAATCCAATATGGCTTTGCCGCTCATTGGCCCATCTACATACTGTGTCAGGAAACCCTCCTGCACACATTAGACAAAAACGGACCCATCTAAAGTACTCGAACTATAGCGTTTCCAGTCAATATCTACCCTGTTGCTTTCACTCCTATCCAGAAGCATCTTTGCAATCCTTTCCTCTACATCTCTGGAACTTTTCGGAGGCCTACAGAAAACCCCTAACAGGGTGACCTCTCCTTTCCTGTTTCTAACTTCAGCCCATACTACCTCAGTAGACGAGTCCGCATCAAACGTCCTTTCTGCCACTGTAATACTGTCCTTGACTAACAATGCCACCCCTCCCCCTCTTTTACCACCTTCCCTGAGCTTACTGAAATATCTAAAGCCCGGCATCTGCATCAACCATTCCTGTCCCTGCTCTATCCATGTCTCCAAAATGGCCACAACATCCAAGTCCCAGGTACCAACCCATGCCGCAAGTTCACCCACCTTATTCCGGATTCTCCTGGCATTGAAGAAGACACACTTTAAACCACCTTCCTGCCTGCTGGTACACTCCTGCAACTTTGAAACCTTACTCATGACCTCACTACTCTCAACCTCCTGTATACTGGAGCTACAATTCAGGTTCCCAAGCCCCTGCTGAACTAGTTTAAACCCTCCCGAAGAGCATTAGCAAATTTCCCCCCCAGGATATTGGTACCCCTCTGGTCCAGGTGTAGACCATCCCATTTGTAGAGGTCCCACCGACCCCAGAATGAGCCCCAATTATCCAGAAATCTGAAACCTTCCCTCCTGCACCATCCCTGTAGCCACGTGTTCAACTCTTATCTCTCCCGATTCCTCGTCTCGCTAGCACGTGGTACGGGTAACAACCCAGAGATAATAATTCTGTTTGTCCTAGATCTAAGTTTCCACCCTAGCTCCCTGAATTCCTGCCTTACATCCCTATCCCTTTTCCCACCTATGTTATTGGTACCTATGTGGACCACGACTTGGGGCTGCTCCCCCTCCCCATTAAGGATCCCGAAAACACGATCCGAGACATCACACACCCTGGCACCTGGGAGGCAACACACCAACCACGAGTCTCTCTTGTTCCCACAGAATCTCCTATCTATCCCCCAAACTATGGAGTCTCCAATGACTAATGCTCTACTCCTCTTCCCCCTTCCCTTCTGAGCAACAGGGACAGACTCTGTGCCAGAGACCTGTACCTCATGGCTTAACCCTGGTAAGTACCCCCCGCCAACAGTATCCAAAGCGGTATACTTGTTACTAAGGGGAACGACCACAGGGGATCCCTGTACTGACTGCTTCCTCCCAGCCCCTCTCACCGTCACCCATCTATCTTTATTCTTCGGAGTAACTACATCCCTGAAGCTTCTATCGATGACCACCTCTGCCTCCCGAATGATCCGAAGTTCATCCAGCTCCAGCTACAGTTCCCTAACGCGGTTTCTGAGGAGCTGGAGATGGGTGCACTTCCCACAGATGAAATCAGCAGGTACGCTGACGGCGTCCCTCACCTCAAACATTCTGTAGGAGGAACATTGCACTACCTTCCCTGCCATCCCCTCTAGATAAAAAAAGAAAAAGCTTACCTGTTATTCACTCCCATTCTCAGCAAGCACTCACTCAGCAACCTCTGCGCCCCGCACGATAACACCTGAGGGAAAATAAACAAAAAACTACTTACCAGTCACCAGCCAATCCCTTACCTGCAGGCTGTGACATCACGGTTCAACTTCTTTCTACTTCTACCTGCCCTCGAGCCTTCCTCTTCATCTTGACAGCGGTTGTATTCTTTTGGTTAGAGGAGGGGGTAGGGAGGGAAACACTGAAGAAGTGTTTCGGGTTTAAGTGCCACTTGACAACAGCTCCTCCACAAACCACCTTCAAGTTTGGGTGACCACAACGGACGTATGCAAATTTCCCCCGCAACAGCCAATCAGCATCTCCACTCTACTGCCCTCTGCTGGGCACAATTTCGAAATTTGCAAATGAGTCGTAACCAGAAGGTATTGCAAATTGTGAATCCAAGGATAGTGATAGATTTCAAGAAAACACAGTCAGGTTGATGGAACAGCCAGACCCGTGGGAGGTGATGGTTATCGTGGCAATGTCACCGGACTAGTATTTCAGAGGCTCAGGCTAATGCTCTGAGGATCTACATCAGACTCGTAATCATTGACTACAGCTCCGTCTACAACACCATAATCCCAGCCAAGCTCATATCAAACCCCAAAACGTAGGACTTGGCTCCTCGACTGTGACCCACAGACCACAATCAGTACAGATAAATAACAACACCTCCTCCACGATAGCCCTCAATACCGGGTCCCCGCAAGGATGTATACTTAGCCCCCTACTATGCTCCTTATATACACACGACTGTGGGGCAGAATTTAGCTCCAACTCCATCTACAAGTTTGTTGATGACACGACCGCAGTGGGTCGGATCTCGAACAACGATGAGTCAGAGTAGAGGAGGGAGATGGAGAACCTAGTGGAGTGGTGTAGCGACAACAATCTCTCCCTCAATGTCAGCAAAACTAAGGAGCTGGTCATTGACTTCAGGAAGCAAAGTATCGTCCACATCCCTGTCAGCATCAACAGGGCCGAGGTGGAGATGGTTAGCAGTTTCAAATTCCTAGGTATGCAGATCGCCAACAATCTGTCCTGGTCCACCTACGTCAACGCTGCGACCAAGAAAGCACAACAGCACCTATACTTCCTCAGGAAATTCGGCATGTCCACCTTGACTCTTACCAATCTTTACAGATATACCATAGAAAGCATCTTATCTGGCTGCATCGCAGCCTGGTGTGGCAAATGCTCAGCCCAAGACCGTAAGAAACTACAAAGAGTCGTGGAACACATCACAGTTTATCACACAAAACTGCCTCCCATCCATTGAATGTCTACACCTCCCGCTGCCTTGGGAAAGCGGGCAGCATGATCAAATCTCCCACCTGAGTTATTGTCTCTTCCAACTGTTGTGTTGGGTGTCCTGATACACAAATGAGCCAACACGGCTGTAGATGGTACAACTTGATTTTATTATGTAAACTAACAGATGCAACTAACTATAGACTTGGGTACGTTCTTGGGTCTGGGTCTGGCAGATGGAATACAATGTTGACAAATGTGAGGTTATCCATTTTGGTAGGAATTTGGTAGGAATAACAGCAAAAGTGATTATTATTTAAATGATAAAATATTAAAACATGCTGCTGTGCAGAGAGACCTGGGTGTGCTAGTGCATGAGTCGCAGAAAGTTGGTTTTCAGGTGCAACAGGTGATTAAGAAGGCAAATGGAATTTTGTCCTTCATTGCTAGAGGGATGGAGTTTAAGACTAGGGAGGTTATGCTGCAATTGTTTAAGGTGTTAGTGAGGCCACACCTGGAGTATTGTGTTCAGTTTTGGTCTCCTTACTTGAGAAAGGACGTACTGGCACTGGAGGGTGTGCAGAGGAGATTCACTAGGTTAATCCCAGAGCTGAAGGGGTTGGATTACGAGGAGAGGTTGAGTAGACTGGGACTGTACTCGTTGGAATTTAGAAGGATGAGGGGGGATCTTATAGAAACATATAAGATTATGAAGGGAATAGATAGGATAGATGCGGGCAGGTTGTTTCCACTGGCGGGTGAAAGCAGAACTAGGGGGCATAGCCTCAAAATAAGGGGAAGTAGATTTAGGACTGAGTTTAGGAGGAACTTCTTCACCCAAAGGGTTGTGAATCTATGGAATTCCTTGCCTAGTGAATCAGTTGAGGATCCTTCATTAAATGTTTTTAAGATAAAGATAGATAGTTTTTTGAAGAATAAAGGGATTAAGGGTTATGGTGTTTGGGCCGGAAAGTGGAGCTGAGTCCACAAAAGATCAGCCATGATCTCATTGAATGGTGGAGCAGGCTCGAGGGGCCAGATGGCCTACTCCTGCTCCTAGTTCTTATGTTCTTATGTTCGCTACCAGCTAACCTATGGACCTAGCCCTATCACTAATGTTGGTGAGGCACTCAGCACATGGTCTATGTCTGAGTGTCACGGTGCAAGCTCTGTGTCCCGAGCTGTCTCCTACCAGAATGAGCGGCAACTCTCGTGTTCCCCCTTTTATAGTGTGTGTGCTCTTACTAGTGATTGGCTGCGATGTTGTGTGTGTGTTGGTTGGTCCAAATGCCTGTCCATCAGTTTGTGTGTGATTGCACCATGATATGCTGATCTGGATATCATGACATCCCCCCTTTTCACAAGAAATATGTGCCTGCATGATAATAAATAAGATTGTGTACTGGGTGCAACTAAATATGTGTGTGTGAGATTAACTACAAAATGTACAGGAGGCTAACTATATACATAGGAAGATGTCAGGTGCAACATAAGAACAAAAGTGTACCAAGAACGGAACAAATGCAAACTCTCGAACAGAGAACGAGAATAGAAACATGTCAACAGTGCTGTAAACCAGTTCAGTGAGTCCAATGGAACAAAAGAAACCAAAACAGGCTCATAAGTTCAGTCTCTCAGGTGGGCGACGAATTCGGGTTGACCGCCTCAAGGGTGGGTCAGGAGCCACCGGCTGAGGAATGGGGCTATCGACGGGCGAGAGAGGAAAATGCATCGTGGCAGGAAGCTCAACAAAGTCGACATCAGGGGCAACAGGAGGGCGTGGCCCCGGTGCAGAGTGTCGTAGCGAGCGCGGAGTCAAACGAAGGGTCCGCCGATCGCGGCGGCGAACAGAGCCATCAGGCGTGCGAACAACGAATGATCGGGGAGCTACCTGGCGGAGAACCTCAGCCGTTGCTGACCAGCCACCGTCCGGCAGGTGTATGCGGACATTGTCGCCAGGCTCCAGGGCAGGAAGATCAGTCGCCCGAGCATCGTGTGCCACCTTCTGCGGATCGCGCTGTTGCTGCATCTTCCGCAAGACCGGGGCATGATCGAGGTCAGGAACATGAATGGACGGAACAGTTGTCCTGAGGGTGCGACCCATCAACAGCTGAGCCGGCGACAGGCCCGTGGACAGTGGGGCCGAGCGATAAGCCAGCAAGGCTAGACAGAAGTCAGACCCGGCATCAGCAGCCTTGCAGAGAAGCCACTTAACAATATGGATGCCCTTCTCCGCCTTGCCATTCGACTGAGGATACAACGGACTGGACGTCACATGTGTGAAGCTGTAGGCAGTGGCAAAGGAAGACCATTCCTGACTTGCAAAGCAAGGTCCGTTGTCAGACATGACGGTGAGCGGAATGCCATAGCGAGCGAAGGTCTCCTTGCATGCCCGGATGACAGCAGATGATGAAGTGTCGTGCAGGCGTATGACCTCCGGGTAACTCGAGAAATAGTCAATGAGAATAACGTAGTCCCTGCCGAGCGCGTGAAAGAGGTCGACACCGACCTTCGACCAGGGGGAAGTGACCAACTCGTGGGGCTGAAGGGTCTCACGGGGTTGTGCCGGCTGAAACCTCTGGCAGGTGGGGCAGTTGAGCACCATGTTGGCGATGTCATCGCTGATGCCCGGCCAGTACACAGCCTCTCGGGCCCTCCGCCTGCACTTCTCTGAAGCTGGATGAACTCCGGATCATCCGGGAGGCAGAGGGGGTGATTGAGAAAAGTTACAGGGAGGTAACCACACCCAAGGTACAGGACAAGAATAGCTGGGTTACAGTCAGGGGAAAAAAACAAACAGGCAGACAGTGCAGGGATCCCTCGTGGCCGATCCCCTTCAAAACAAGTATACCGTTTTGGATGCTGTTGGGGGGGATGACCTACCGGGGGAAGGCCCTAGCGCCCAGGTCTCTGGCGCTGAGTCTGGCTCTGGGGCTCAGAAGGGAAGGGGGGAGAATAGAAAAGCAATAGTTGTAGGAGATTCAATGGTTAGGGGAATAGATAGGAGATTCTGTGGTCGCGAGTGAGACTCCCGGAAGGTATGTTGCCTCCCGGGTGCCAGGGCCAGGGATGTCTCGGATCGTATCTTCAGGATCCTTAAGGGGGAGGGGGAGCAGCCAGAAGTCGTGGTGCACATTGGTACCAACGACGTAGGTAGGAAAAGGGGTGTGGAGGTAATAAATGAGTTTAGGGAGTTAGGCTGGAAGTTAAAAGCCAGGACAGACAGAGTTGACATCTCTGGTTTGTTGCCGGTGCCACGTGATAGCGAGGCTAGGAATAGGGAGAGAGTGCAGCTGAACACGTGGCTGCAGGAATGGTGTAGGAGGGAGGGCTTCAGGTATTTGGATAATTGGAGCGCATTCTGGGGAAGGTGGGACCTGCACAAGCAGGACGTTTTGCATCTGAACCAGAGAGGCACCAATATCCTGGCAGGGTGGTTTTCTAGTACTCTTCAGGAGGGTTTAAACTAATTTGGCAGGGGAATGGGAACCGGATTTGTAGTCCAGCAACTAAGCTAGCCGATATTCAAGACGCCAAAGCGTGTAGTGAGGCAGTGGGGAAGGGAACACTGACAAAGGAGAGTACTTGCAGGCACGGAGATGGGTTAAAGTGTGTATACTTCAACGCAAGAAGCATCAGGAATAAGGTGGGTGAACTTAAGGCATGGATCGGTACTTGGGATTACGATGTGGTGGCCATCACGGAAACTTGGATAGAAGAGGGGCAGAAATGGTTGATGGAGGTTCCTGGTTATAGATGTTTCAATAAGATTAGGGAGGGTGGTAAAAGAGGTGGGGGGGGGGGGGGGGATTGTTAATTAGAGATAGTATAACAGCTGCAGAAAGGCAGTTCGAGGAGTATCTGCCTACTGAGGTAGTAAGGGTTGAAGTCAGAAATAGGAAAGGAGCAGTCACCTTGTTAGGAGTTTTCTATAGGCCCCCCAATAGTAGCAGAGATGTGGGGGAACAGATTGGGAAACAGATTTTGGAAAGGTGCAGAAGTCACAGGGTAGTAGACATGGGTGACTTTAACTTCCCAAACATTGAGTGGAAACTCTTTAGATCAAATAGTTTGGATGGGGTGGTGTTTGTGCAGTGTGTCCAGGAAGCTTTTCTAACACAGTATGTAGATTGTCCGACCAGAGGGGAGGCAATATTGGATTTGGTACTTGGTAATGAACCAGGGCAAGTGCTAGATTTGTTAGTGGAGGAGCATTTTGGAGATAGTGACCACAATTCTGTGACTTTCACTTTAGTAATGGAGAGGGATATGTGCATGCAGCAGGGCAAGGTTTACAATTGGGGGAAGGGTAAATACGATGTTGTCAGACAAGAATTGAAGTGCATAAGTTGGGAACATAGGCTGTCAGGGAAGGACACAAGTGAAATGTGGAACTTGTTCAAGGAACAGGTACTACGTGTCCTTGATATGTATGTCCCTGTCAGGCAGGGAAGAGATGGTCGAGTGAGGGAACCATGGTTGACAAGAGAGGTTGAATGTCTTGTTAAGAGGAAAAAGGAGACTTATGTAAGGTTGAGGAAACAAGGTTCAGACAGGGCGCTGGAGGGTTACAAGATAGCCAGGAGGGAACTGAAGAAAGGGATTAGGAGAGCTAAGAGAGGGCATGAACAGTCTTTGGCGGGTAGGATCAAGGAAAACCCCAAGGCCTTTTACACATATGTGAGAAATATGAGAATGACTAGAGCGAGGGTAGGTCCGATCAAGGACAGTAGCGGGAGATTGTGTATTGAGTCTGAAGAGATAGGAGAGGTCTTGAACGAGTACTTTTCTTCTTTATTTACAAATGAGAGGGGCCATACTGTTGGAGAGGACAGTGTGAAACAGACTGGTAAGCTCAAGGAAATACTTGTTAGGAAGGAAGATATACAAAACAAAGAACAAAGAAATGTACAGCACAGGAACAGGCCCTTCGGCCCTCCAAGCCCGTGCCGACCATGCTGCCCGACTAAACTACAATCTTCTACACTTCCGGGGTCCGTATCCCTCTATTCCCATCCTATTCATGTATTTGTCAAGATGCCCCTTAAATGTCACTATCGTCCCTGCTTCCACCACCTCCTCCGGCAGCAAATTCCAGGCACCCACTACCCTCTGCGTAAAAAACTTGCCTCGTACATCTACTCTAAACCTTGCCCCTCTCACCTTAAACCTATGCCCCCTAGTAATTGACCCCTCTACCCTGGGGAAAAGCCTCTGACTATCCACTCTGTCTATGCCCCTCATAATTTTGTAGACCTCTATCAGGTCTCCCCTCAACCTCCTTCGTTCCAGTGAGAACAAACCGAGTTTATTCAACCGCTCCTCATAGCTAATGCCCTCCATACCAGGCAACATTCTGGTAAGTCTCTTCTGCACTCTCTCTAAAGCCTCCACATCCTTCTGGTAGTGTGGCGACCAGAATTGAACACTATACTCCAAGTGTGGCCTAACTAAGGTTCTATTATGTTGGGCATTTTGAAAAACTTGAGGAGAGACAAATCCCCCGGGGTGACGGGATATAGCCAAGGATTCTATGGGAAGCAAGAGATGAAATTGCAGAGCCGTTGGCAATGATCTTTTCGTCCTCACTGTCAACAGGGGATTGGAGAGTGGCGACTATCGTGCCCCTGTTCAAAA
This sequence comes from Scyliorhinus torazame, assembly GCF_047496885.1. Lineage (NCBI taxonomy): Eukaryota > Metazoa > Chordata > Chondrichthyes > Carcharhiniformes > Scyliorhinidae > Scyliorhinus > Scyliorhinus torazame. The sequence goes on along the minus strand of NC_092709.1, from coordinate 355,282,926 downwards.
AAGGGACTAGGGATAACCCTGGGAATCACAGGCCAGTTAGTCTTACTTCGGTGGTAGGCAAAGTAATGGAAAGGGTACTGAAGGATAGGATTTCTGAGCATCTGGAAAGACACTGCTTGATTAGGAATAGTCAGCACGGATTTGTGAGGGGTAGGTCTTGCCTTACAAGTCTTATTGAATTCTTTGAGGAGGTGACCAAGCATGTGGATGAAGGTAAAGCAGTGGATGTAGTGTACATGGATTTTAGTAAGGCATTTGATAAGGTTCCCCATGGTAGGCTTATGCAGAAAGTAAGGAGGCATGGGATAGTGGGAAATTTGGCCAGTTGGATAACGAACTGGCTAACCGATAGAAGTCAGAGAGTGTTGGTGGATGGCAAATATTCAGCCTGGATCCCAGTTACCAGTGGCGTACCGCAGGGATCAGTTCTGGGTCCTCTGCTGTTTGTGATTTTCATTAATGACTTGGATGAGGGAGTTGAAGGGTGGGTCAGTAAATTTGCAGACGATACGAGGATTGGTGGAGTTGCGGATAGTGAGGAAGGCTGTTGTCGGCTGCAAAGAGACATAGATAGGATGCAGAGCTGGCAGTGGCAGAAGTGGCAGATGGAGTTTAACCCTGAAAAGTGTGAGGTTGTCCATTTTGGAAGGACAAATATGAATGCGGAATACAGGGTTAACGGTAGAGTTCTTGGCAATGTGGAGGAGCAGAGAGATCTTGGGGTCTATGTTCATACATCTTTGAAAGTTGCCACTCAAGTGGATAGAGCTGTGAAGAAGGCCTACGGTGTGCTAGCGTTCATTAACAGAGGGATTGAATTTAAGAGCTGTGAGGTGATGATGCAGCTGTACAAAACTTTGGTAAGGCCACATTTGGAGTACTGTGTACAGTTCTGGTCGCCTCATTTGAGGAAGGATGTGGAAGCTTTGGAAAAGGTGCAAAGGAGATTTACCAGGATGTTGCCTGGAATGGAGAGTAGGTCTTACGAGGAAAGGTTGAGGGTGCTAGGCCTTTTCTCATTAGAACGGAGAAGGATGAGGGGTGACTTGATAAGAGGTTTATAAGATGATCAGGGGAATCGATAGAGTAGACAGTCAGAGACTTTTTCCCCGGGTGGAACAAACCATTACAAGGGGACATAAATTTAAGGTGAATGGTGGAAGATATAGGGGGGATGTCAGAGGTAGGTTCTTTACCCAGAGAGTAGTGGGGGCATGGAATGCACTGCCTGTGGAAGTAGTTGAGTCGGAAACATTAGGGACCTTCAAGCAGCTATTGGATAGGTACATGGATTATGGTAGAATGATATAGTGTAGATTAATTTGTTCTTAAGGGCAGCACGGTAGCATTGTGGATAGCACAATTGCTTCACAGCTCCAGGGTCCCAGGTTCGATTCCGGCTTGGGTCACTGTCTGTGCGGAGTCTGCACATCCTCCCCGTGTGTGCGTGGGTTTCCTCCGGGTGCTCTGGTTTCCTCCCACAGTCCAAAGATGTGCAGGTTAGGTGGATTGGCCATGATAAATTGCCCTTCGTGTCCAAAATTGCCCTTGGTGTTGGGTGGAGGTGTTGAGTTTGGAGAGGGTGCTCTTTCCAAGAGCCGGTGCAGACTCAATGGGCTGAATGGCCTCCTTCTGCACTGTAAATTCAATGATAATCTATGATTAATCTAGGACAAAGGTTCGGCACAACATCGTGGGCCGAAGGGCCTGTTCTGTGCTGTATTTTTCTATGTTCTATGTTCTCGAATCCGAGATGGCCTTCGTGCAGTTGCTCGGGGACAAGCTGGTGCATACTGTGTGGGATCACAATCCGATCCAATTTTAAGAGGATGCCATCAACGACGGCCAGGTCGTCCTGGGCATTGTAAAATTGTGGGCACTGCCCCTTTAGCCACCCTTCTGTCATGTGGCACATCACACGTAGCAGGGGGTCAGCCACAGTCTCACGTCGAATGTGGGCCAGACGTGCATCAGTGGCCGGCAGATTGGCCGATGTGAAGGCTATCTGTGCCTCGACCTGGCACACGAACCCCTCGGGGTCGGACGGTGTGTTGACCGCCGTAGACAGTGCATCTGCGATGATAAGCTCCTTACCCGGGGTGTAGACAAGCTGAACGTCGTACCTCCGGAGCTTGAGCAGAGTGCGCTGGAGGCGAGGGGTCATGTCGTTTAGATCCTTCTGGATAATGCCGACCAGGGAACGATGGTCGGTCTCTACAGTGAACTGCGGAAGACCATAGACATAGTCATGAAACTTGTCAATGCCCGTCAACAATCCTAGGCACTCCTTCTCGATCTGCGCATAGCGCTGTTCTGTGGGGGTCATGGCCCACGAGGCATTGGCGACCGGAGCCCATGATGAGGTGTTGTCCCGTTGCAGGAGGACTACACCAATACCCGATTGGCTGGCATCCGTGGAGATCTTTGTCTCCCGTGTGGTGTCGATAAACGCCAATACCGGGGCGGTGGTGAGCTTGACCTTGAGCTCCTCCCATTCACTCTGGTGTGCGGGCAGCCACTGGAACTCCGTGGTCTTCTTGACCAGGTGGCGAAGAGCGAAGAGTAAAGTTGAATCTGCCAAAAACCCTTTGAGGCATCAAGCTTGGAGAAAATTTTAGCCCGGGCCATTTCGCTCGTGATTCCTTCCCGTTTGGGTATGGGGTAGTGATCCCTCATGATGTTATTGTTCAGGTCTTTCGGGTCGATGCAGATCCGGAGCTCGCCGGAGGGCTTTTTTACGCACACCATGGAGCTGACCCATGGCGTTGGCTCCGTGACCCGGGAAAGCACTCCTAGGTCCTGCAGCTGCTGCTTGAGGCGGTCCTTGAGTGGTGCTGGGACTCTACGAGGTGCGTGAATGACCGGGGTGGCGTCCGGTTTGAGCCGTATTCTGTAAATGTAGGGCAGGGTGCCCATGCCCTCGAAAACCTCCTGGTTGTGGGCGAGGAGCGAGTGGAGCTGTGCCCTAAAGTCTGCTCCGGGAAATCGGACGTACCTTCTGGAGACAAAGTGTGTACCCGCTGAAAGAGGTGGAGGATCTTGCACGCCTGTGCGCCTAACAGAGAGTCCTTCGAGGATCCAACTATCCCAAAAGACAGTGTGGCTGTATGTGAGTTGTGTGTAACCTCGAGCTGGCAGGACCCCATGGCCGGGATAACGTTTCCGTTATAATCAACCAGCTGACAGTGGGATGGCAGAATCGGTGGTTTAACCTTCAAGGCGTGGAAGGCTGACCATGCAATGAGATTGGTGGAGGCACCAGTGTCTAAGCGGAATGTGATTGGTGATCGGTTGACCGTTAGGCTGGCACACCATTCATCGCCCGGATCAATGCTGTGCACTGGCATCGGCTGGTGGGTCCGACTTGGGGACATCCGGTTCTTGTTTATTACCGCAACTCGGAAGGGTTCCCGGTCGTCAGTATCTCCGGTCTGCACGTCGTCAGGGTATGACTCGGTGTATGGGGGCTGAATGGCCCGCACGTCCCTGCGAGGCTGGCGGAATTGCAGAGAGTTGGCAGGTTGAGCTGCTCGACAGCAGGCAGCGTAGTGGCCCATCCTGCCACAGCGGAGGCATTGTCACGCATTGGCCGGACATTGCCGCTTTAAGTGTGCGGATCCACAGTTGCCGCACGTTGTGACGTCATGGCGTTCGTTGCGCCACCGCGCATGCACGGTGCAGTCCTGCGTAGAGCGTGCCTGCGCATCCCGTCCCTCTGCGTCGATGTCCCCTCTTTTGGCGCGTACAAGCGCGGGAGGCCTCGGAAAGCGCGCGAAATGGCCGCCCTCGTCAGTGCCGCGGGCCGGGAGGAACTCGATCGACTGGACTCGCTCGGCCTCGTAGGGTCCCTGCCGTGCAGTTTCGGCCGCCTGGATTTGGGAGTACCGGCTGGTCGCGTACTCATGGAGGACGCAGGTCTCAATGGCGGTGGCTAGGGTGAGGCGCTTAATTTTGAGGAGCTGCTGGCGCAGGGTGTCCGAGGTAACCACAAAAACTATCTGATCCCGTATCATGGAGTCGGAGGTGGCCTCATAGCCGCAGGACTGCGTGAGGATACGGAGGTGTGTCAAATAAGATTGAAAAGGCTCATCCTTACCCTGCAGGCACTGCTGGAAGAGTTACCTCTCGAAGCTCTCATTAACTTCCACGCTGAAGTGTTCCTCAAATTTTAAAAGGACCGTCTAGTACTTCATCTTGTCCTTGCCTTCCGCGAATGCCAGGGAGTTGTAGATGTGGATGGCGTGTTGCCCCGCCGTGGAGAGGAGGAGGGCGATCTTACTGGTGTCCGATGCATTCTCCCTGTCTGTGGCTTCTAGGAAGAGTTGGAAGTGCTGTTTAAACAGCCTCCAGTTGACGCCAAGATTTCCAGCGATCCGGAGCGGCTGCGGCGGGCTGATGTTGTCCATGGAGCAGGATGACGGGTTTCTGAAGAGGTGCAGGTATGTCTCACAGTCGCTGGCGAGTTTCCAGACCTGGTAGCATGTCGTGTTGGGTGTTCCGATACACAAACGAACCAACACGGTTGTAGATGGTACAACTCTGTTTTATTATTCTGTACAATAATAACTGTTAACTTCTGGCTGTGGTTCGTACTTCACCAGCTAACCTGTGGACCCAGCCCCAGCACTATCTTAGTGAGGCACTCAGCACATGGTGTATGTCTGAGTGGCGCGCGGTGAGCTCTGTGCTCTGAGCTATCTCCTGGTAGAATGAGCAGGAACTGTGGTGTTCCCTGTTTTATAGTGCGTGTGCTCTCACTGGTGATTGGCTGCGATGTTGTGTGTGTGTTGGTTGGTCCAACCACCTGTCCATCAGTGTGTGTATGATTGCACCATGATAGGTCAATGTGGGTACCATGACAGCGAGGATCACCCGCCGAGGCCGCACTGACCTCACTTCCTGCACTGATGAGTTCAGCTCGTCAGTGCAGGGAGATGGCTTGTGGGTCGGGGTGACATTGCCTCTTAAGGGCAAGGCATCCCCGTGCGCGATTTCTGACGTGGGCACCCTGGCACTGTCAGGGTGGCACTGCCAGGGTGCCCTGATGGCAGCGGCAGTACAACCTTGCGCAGAGCATGACCGCCTGGTGGTCTGGGAGACCCCCTGCCCCCGAGGTGCCGCGACGCCTGGTCAACATCTGTGTGAGGCCATCGCTAAACGGCGCCGAGGTGGGGTCGCGCCACACGGGCGGCATTTGCCGGGCCCCGGGAGGACCGGCCTGGCCCATGTTTATGTGGGAACGGTGCTAAAAGGTGCCAAGGTGGGGTCGCCCAATGGCTGATTTAATATGTTAATGTAGCCACGCCCAGGGAGGGCGGGTCGGAGGTGGGGCTGGGGGCGGGTCGGAGGCGGGGCTGGGGGCGGGTCGGAGGCGGGGCTGGGGGCGGGGCGGGGTTGGGGGGGTCGGAGGCGGGGCTGGGGGCGGGGCGGGGTTGGGGGTGGGTCGGAGGCGGAGCTGGGGGCGGGGCGGGGTTGGGGGTGGGTCGGAGGCGGAGCTGGGGGCGGGGCGGGGTTGGGGGGGTCGGAGGCGGGGCTGGGGGCGGGGTTGGGGGGGTGGGTCGGAGGCGGAGCTGGGGGTCGGAGGCGGGGCGGGGGCGGGGCTGGGGGGGCGGGGCGGGGGGCCGGGCCGGGGCGGGGCTGGGGGCGGGGTTGGGGGCGGGGCGGGCCGGGCCGGGCGGGCTGGGGCGGCCGAGGGCTGGGGGCGGGTCGAGGCGGGCTGGGGGCGGGTCGGAGCGGGCTGGGCGGGGCTGGGGCGGGGTCGGAGGCGGGGCTGGGGGCGAGGCGGGGGGCGGGGCGAGGCGGGGGGCGAGGCGGGGCTGGGGGTCGAGGCGGGGCTGGGGCGGGGCTGGGGTCGGAGGTGGGGTTGGGGGCGGAGGCGGGGGCGGGTCGGAGGCGGGCGGGTGCGGGGCTGGGGGCGGGGCGGCGGGGGCGGGGCGGGGCGGGGGCGGGCGGGGCGGGGGGCGGGGGGGGGGCTGGGGCGGGGCGGGCCGGGCCGGGGCGGGGCTGGGGGCTGGGGGCGGGGCGGGCCGGGGCTGGGGGCGGGCCGAGGCGGGGCTGGGGGCGGGCCGGGCCGGGGGCGGGGAGCGCGGGACGGAGGCGGGGCTGGGGGTTGGGGGCGGGGCGGGGCTGGGGGGCTGGGGGCGGGGCGGGGCTGGGGGCGGGGCGGGGCTGGGGGTCGGAGGCGGGCCGAGGCGGGGCTGGGGGCGGGCGGGGGGCGGGGCTGGGGGCGGGCCGAGGCGGGGCTGGGGGCGCGGGACGGAGCCGAGCTGTCAGTGCCGGCAGCGCGGGGATGGAGCAGCTGCCGGTGAAGAGCCCGGCCCGGGAGCTGGTTCCAGTGAAGAGGAGCCCGGTGAGGAGGCCGCCGGCCCGGCTCCCCCACCCCCTGTGCAGGTAGGAGCTGCCCCGGGGAGAAGCCCCTCACTCAGTCAGCGCGTCAGATAGAGCCGCACAATCCCCGCAGCCCGGGGGTAGGGTCGAGGTCCCAGGGCGGTGGGGGTGGGGTAGAGGTCCCAGGGCGGTGGGGGTAAGGTAGGGGTCCCGGGGGGGTGGGGGTAAGGTAGGGTAGGGGTCCCGAGGGTGTGTGGGGGTAGGGTAGGGTAGGGGTCCCGCGGGGGTGGGGGTAGGGTAGGGTAGGGTAGGGGTCCCGCGGGGGTGGGGGTAGGGTAGGGTAGGGTAGGGGTCCCGCGGGGGTGGGGGTAGGGTAGGGTAGGGGTCGCAGGGGGGTGGGGGTAGGGTAGAGGTCCCAGGGGGGTGGGGGTAGGGTAGGGGTCCCAGGGGGGTGGGGGTAGGGTAGGGTAGGGGTCGGTGGGGGGTAAGGTAGGGTAGGGGTCCCGGGGGGGGGGGGGGTGGGGGTAGGGTAGGGTAGGGGTCCGGGGGGGGGTGGGGTAGGGTAGGGAAGGGTCCCGGGGGGGGTGGGGTAGGGTAGGGGTATCGGGGGGCGGGTGGTGTAGGGTAGGGTAGGGGTATCGGGGGCGGGTGGTGTAGGGTAGGGGTCCCGGGGGGGGGGGGTAGGGTAGGGTAGGGGGTCCCGGGGGGGGTGGGGGTGGGGTGGGGTGGTGTAGGGTAGGGGTCCCGGGGGGGGGGTAGGGTAGGGGTCCCGGGGGGGTGGGTGTGGGGTGGGGTAGGGTAGGGTAGGGGTCCTGGGGGTGGGGTAGGGTAGGGGTCCCGGGGGGGGGGGGGGGTAGGGTAGGGGTCCCGGGGGGGGGGGGGGGGTAGGGTAGGGGTCCCGGGGGGGGGGTAGGGTAGGGGTCCCGGGGAGGGGGGGGTGAGGGTAGGGTAGGGGTAGGAGTCCCGGGGAGGGGGGTGAGGGTAGGGTTGGGGTCCCGGGAGGGGAGGGGGTAGGGTGGGGGTCCCGGGGGGGGGGGGTAGGGGTGTAGGGTAGGGGGTCCCGGGGGGGGGGGGTAGGGGGTCCCGGGGGGGGGGGGGGTAGGGGTCCCGGGGGGGGGGGGGGGTAGGGGGGGTGGGGGTAGGGTAGGGCAGGGGTCCCGGGGGGGTGTGGGGGTAGGGCAGGGGTCCCTGGGGGGTGTGGGGGTAGGGCAGGGGTCCCTGGGGGGTGTGGGGGTAGGGCAGGGGTCCCGGGGGTGTGTGGGGGTAGGGCAGGGCAGGAGTCCCGAGGGTGTGTGGGGGTAGGGTAGGGTAGGGTAGGGGTCCCGGGAGGGTGGGGTAGGGTAGGGGTCCCGGGGGGGTGGGGTAGGGTAGGGGTATCGGGGGGGGCGGGTGGTGTAGGGTAGGGTAGGGGTCCCGGGGAGGGGGGGGTGGGGGGTAGGGTAGGGGTCCCGCGGGGGGTGGGGGTAGGGTAGGGGTCCCGCGGGGGTGGGGGTAGGGTAGGGGTCCCGCGGGGGGTGGGGGGTAGGGTAGGGGTCCCGCGGGGGTGGGGGTAGGGTAGGGGTCCCGCGGGGGTGGGGGTAGGGTAGGGGTCCCGCGGGGGGTGGGGGGTAGGGTAGGGTAGGGGTCCCGCGGGGGTGGGGGTAGGGTAGGGTAGGGGTCCCGCGGGGGGTGGGGGGTAGGGTAGGGGTAGGGTAGGGGTCCCGCGGGGGTGGGGGTAGGGTAGGGGTCCCGCGGGGGTGGGGGTGGGGGTAGGGTAGGGGGTCCCGCGGGGGTGGGGGTAGGGTAGGGGTCGGTGGGGGTGGGGGGGGGGTAGGGTAGGGGTCCCGGGGGGGTGGGGGTAGGGTAGGGGTCCCGGGGGGGTGGGGGTAGGGTAGTGTAGGGGTCGGTGGGGGTGGGGGTAGGGTAGGGGTCCCGGGGGGGTGGGGGTAGGGTAGGGTAGGGTAGAGAAGGGGTCCCGGGGGGGGTAGGGGTAGGGTAGGGTAGGGTAGGGTAGGGTAGAGGTCCCAGGGCGGTGGGGGTGGGGTAGGGTAGGGTAGGGGTCCCGGGGTGGTGGGGGTAGGGTAGGGGTCCCGGGGGGGTGGGGGTAGGGTAGGGGTAGGGCAGGGGTCCCGGGGGGGGTGGGGGGTAGGGTAGGGGTAGGGGTCCCGGGGGGGGTGTGGGGGTAGGGTAGGGTAGGGTAGGGGTCCCGGGGGGGGGTGGGGGTAGGGGTAGGGGTCCCGGGGGGGGGTGGGGGGTAGGGTAGGGGTCCCTGGGGGGGTGTGGGGGTAAGGCAGGGGTCCCAGGGGGGTGGGGGCAGGGTAGGGGGTCCCGGGGTGTGGGTACCGGGGAGGGGGGGGGGTGGGTGGTAGGGTAGGGGTCCCTGGGGGGGTGTGGGGGTAAGGCAGGGGGTCCCAGGGGGGTGGGGGGTCCCGGGGAGGGGGGGGGTGGGGGGTCCCGGGGGAGGGGGGGGGTGGGGGGTACCGGGGAGGGGTGGGGGGGGGGGGTGGCACCGGGGGAGGGGGGGTGAAGGGCCGGTGCACACTCGATGGGCTGAATAGGCTCCTACTGCACTGTAAATTCTATGATCTACAGTTTAAGGCTGCTCTGTGCTTCGTTTTAATGATGTTTCTCGATCAGTGAGAGTGTGTTCCTCATCCGTGCCATTGTTAACTCAAGATTTCACTACAATGAACGTCTGACTGCCTCCCCCTCCCCCTCTTCCAACAGTGGTAAACTTGAGATCATTCAAAACTCTGCTGTCTGTATCCTGCCCCCCCCCCCCCCCCCCCCCAATCTCTGTAATCGTCTCCAACTCCACAACCCTCTGATTTCTAATTCTGGATTCTTGTGCATTCCCAGTCATAATCGCCCCACCATTTATATCTTCAACTGCCCGGCTCCTGAGCTCCGGAATTCCTTCTCCGTTTCCCAATCTCGTTCTTCTTTTAAGACACTCTGATCTAATATCGCCTTGCGTGTCTCGGTGTCACGTTTTGTTTGATAACCACTCCTGGGGCATTTTATTACATTCAAGGTGCTTTGTTTGGACAAGCTGTTGTGGTTGTTTCCGAGGATCATTGGTTTGCACCTCAGGTGATTTATTCGATTGTTTCTGGTCAGTGAATATGCAGAGGGGGTTAAAATTGGTTATTGCTGCTATTTCCGACCACTTCTCCCCTTCCCCACTCCAGCCCTACCCACTTCTGTATCAGTCCCGGGATTAAGCTATTCCCCAAAAAACCCTCCTGTCCAACCGTGGCCAACCTCTCTGTTACGATGCTCACCACCGCTTCCTTGAGCTCAAAGGATGCAGATTTGGGAGGATATAGCAGACAACTAACTGGTTTAACCACTGCCAGATCTGCTGGACCATGTAAAACGCTATTGGGTCCTGCTCTCACCACTAAGACTGCTCGCCATTCCTGTATCACCCTGGGCTGCCAAGATAATACCTGGCCTTTTTTCCTGATTGCAAATGTTCTTCTTCCATCTCTCTCTGTCCCCTCTGCCCTGACCCCTCTCAACAATTCTGAGGAATTCATGAAATTCTTTGCCGTTCGGTCTGACGATCCGATCAGCTGCCTCCGCCACCTCACTCCTTCCCTCAGCCTGTTTGGTAAAATTTCCTTTGATGCTTCCTCCCGCCCCCATCACCAGTCTTTCTCCACCTCCCTCACGCCCTCTTCAAGCTCATCTTGGCCTTGAGACCCGCCTCCTCATCCCTCGACCCGCTCCCTACTGAACTGCTGAGCACCCGAGCTCCCCTCCTGGTCCCCATGTTTGCCAGTGTTGGAAATGGTTCTTTTTCTCTTCAGGTGTTGATCCTCTCTGCATTTAAATCTGCCATCATCACCCCTCAACAAGCCAACCCTTGGACCCTCGCCCTACTGCCCCATCTCCAACATCTCTTTCATCTCCGTGGGCCTTGAACGTGTGGTCGATAATTCCAGCCTCTGCCACAGAAACAGCTCTTATCAAGAAGGCCACCAACTTCTCAAGGGCAATTGGGGGGTGTGCAATAAATGCATTGCATTGCCTAGCCAGCGACGCCTACATCCCATCAATGAATAATTCAAAAATGTCAAAGTCACAGATGACATGCTGTGTGGGGTGACAAAGATAAACGTTCCCTCCTTCTCCTTCTATACCTGTCTGCACCCATTGACAGGGTTGGCCACACCATCCTCCTGCAACACCACACCCACTGTCGTCCAGCTGGCTGGGGCTGCTCTCACCGTCTGCCGTTCTCATCTGTCTAATCACAGCCATTTGCAATGGTCCCTCTTCCTGCTCCCGCACCGTTACCTTTGGTATCCCACAAGGATCTATCCTGGGTCCCCTCCTCGTTCTCATCTGCAGTTTGCCCCTGCCCCTCCGTGTTAGTTGCACACTGGTGACATGCAGCTCGACCTCCCCATCACCCCTCTCAGCTCCTCCACTGTTGCTGAATATCTATCCCACATTCAGAATGATCAGAAGTTCCCTCCAGTTAAATATTGGGAAGATGGAAGCCATTGTTTTCAGTACCCACTCCAAACACCGTCCCCGAGCGACTGCCTTCATCCCTCCTCTTGACGCCAGCTGTTTGCAATCTTGGTGTCGCATTTCATCTGGAAACGAGCTTCCGACCTCATTTTTGTGCCATCATCTAAGACCGCCTATTTCTGCCTTGCTCAACTTTGCCCCTGTCTCCACTCACCCCGCCCGCTGAAATCCTCATCTTTTATTACCTCTGGGCTTGATTAGTTGGGTCAAATGGTCTGTTTCTGTGCTATATATATATCCTCCGTATCCCAATGTACTCCTGGCTCCTCTCCCACATTCCACCATCGTTACACCCGAGTCATCTGCCAGTATCTTTTCAACTCCCAGCAAGTCCCAGCCCCCCATTATCCCTGTCCTCGCTGACCCTATGTCAACTCCCAGTCAAACATAGAATGTTAATATTCTCGTCCTTGTTTTCAAATCCCTCCGTGGCCTCCTCCAGCCCCACAACCTTTAGGACACCTACCCCCGTCCCCTCAAGCACCCCAATTTTAATCGCTCCACTATTGGCAGCCATACCTTCAGTTGCCTAGGCCCCCTAAGCTCTGGAATTCCCTCCCCACACCTCACTCTCCTCCTTAAGACACTCTTAAAACCTACCTCCTTGTCCAAGCTTTCGGTCTTCCGATCGAATGTCTCCTGATGTGGGCCAGTGTTATATTTTGTTTTTGAACGCTCCTGTGAAGCCCGTCGGGATGTTTTATTACTTTAAAGGTGCTATATGGATATAAGTTGTTGTGTTCTGGTCGCTGCAGAGAATATAAATTAAGGTCTGGTTACCCCAGCATGTTTCCATCACTGTTACCAGCACTGAAAAAGACAGTTTGATTCTTCAGGTTGTTCTGCTTTTGTGTGCTGCCTGTTGTGTATTGGGGGTGGGGGTGGTCGTGGTTAGGGGAGCTGGCGGTACGATCTTGGGCCACGTACAATAGTTTAAAAATTGGTGATATCAAGTCACTGGTACATTTCTCCGAGAGCTTTGACATAGAGTCATCCAGACTGGAGACGTTAGCTCCCCTTCTCTCTCCCCAGTTGCTGTCAGACCTGCTGAGTTTGTCCAGCATTTACTGTTTTTGTTTGTTTTCTCCTGTTTCCCATCTAAAGGCAATGGAATTTACAAACCGGTAGATGACTAAGGTAGACTGGGAAGGAGTAACCAGCCCAGAGAACCATGGATGACCAGAGATATTCAGGAGTAGCACGGGAGCACAGTGGTTAGCACCTTTGCTTCACAGCTCCAGGGTCCCAGGTCTGATTCCTGGCTTGTGTCACTGTCTGTTTGGAGTCTGCACATCCTCCCCGTGTGTGCGTGGGTTTCCTCCGGGTGCTCCGGTTTCCTCCCACAGTCCAAAAGATGTGCAGGTTAGGTGGATTGACCATGATAAATTGCCCTTAGTGTGCAAAAAGGTTAGCTGGATTGCTGGGGATGGAGGTGTGGGTTTAAGTAGGGCGCTCTTTACAAGGGCTGGTGCAGAAGGTGGCACAGTGGTTAGCACTGCTGCCTCAGTGCCAGGGACCTGGGTTCAATTCTGGCCTTGGGTGACTGCGTGGAGTTTGCACTTTCTCCCCCTGTCTGTGTGGGTTTCCTCCGGGTGCTCCGGTTTCCTCCTACAGTCCAGTCCAAAGATGTGTGGTTGGCCATGCTGAATTGCCCCTTAGTGACCAAGAAGGTTAGTTGGGGTTACAGGGATAGGTTTCATAGATTATCATAGAATCTACAGTGCAGAAGGAGGCCATTCGGCCCATCGAGTCTGCACCGGCTCTTGGAAAGAGCACCCTACCCAAGGTCCACACCTCCACCCTATCCCCATAACCCAGTAACCCCACCCAACACTCATGGCAATTTTGGACACTAAGGGCAATTTATCATGGCCAATCCACCTAACCTGCACATCTTTGGACTGTGGGAGGAAACCAGAGCACCCGGAGGAAACCCACGCACACACTGGGAGGATGTGCAGACTCCGCACAGACAGTGACCCAAGCCAGGAATCGAACCTGGGACCCTGGAGCTGTGAAGCAATTGTGCTATCCACAATGCTACCGTGCTGTCCATGGTTGGGTGTATGGGCCTAGGTAGGGTGCTCCTTCGGAGTGTCGATGCAGACTCGATGGGCTGAACAGCCTCCTTCTGCACTGTAAGGATTCTATGACTTCCAACCACCACAACCATCTTCCTTTGTGCCGGGTATGACTCTAACCAGCGGAGAGTTTCCCCTGATTCCCATTGACTCCAGTTTGGCGAGGGCTTCCTGACGCCGCACTCGGTCAAATGACCGCTTTTGGGTGGTGCTCCCTCCCACCCACCCCTCCAGACTCTCCACCTAGCAGCCAGGAAATTGAGTCAAAATCATCC